>NC_138771.1:345992960-346665460 GCF_965119305.1 Pelophylax lessonae
GTGGATAGGGAAATAACTTAAAATAACAGAAAAAAACAGAAAAATAATCATCTTGAATGATGTACAGTGCCTTGTATTCGGCCCCCTTGAACTTTTCGACCTTTTGCCACATTTCAGGCTTCAAACATAAAGATATAAAATTGTATTTTTTTGTGAAGAATCAACAACAAGTGGGACACAATCATGAAGTGGAACGAAATTTATTGGATATTTCAAACTTTTTTAACAAATAAAAAACTGAAACATTGGGCGTGCAAAATTATTCAGCCCCCTTAAGTTAATACTTTGTAGCAGTGGCGTAACTAGAACCTTCAGGGCCCCGATGAAAAAAACCATGAAGGACACCCGGATGGGGCCCTTCCCTCCCAGCCCAGTGGCGGAATGTCAGGGCCAGTCACAAGTGCGATGTTTGTGTGGTAGTTCTGCCACTGGTGTCAGTAGTTTTATTATTTTTATTAAATTTTTTTTACAATATAATATTTTTTAAACATTTTTTTTATACATTTTTTTAGGAGCCCCGTTGGGGGGCTTTGGTGAAATATCAGGAGTCTAAATAGACCTCTGATGTTCCACCTTTGAGACACAGCTTTCCATCTCCTTCTCTGAAGCCTCAGCTGCACAGAATAAATGGATAGGAATAGCTTTGTACAGAGCTTCCCATTCATTCACATACTGAAGCATTGTAACAGTTTACTATGTTCCAGTTATGAATAGACAGTCGGTGATCAGTATGGATCACTGACTCTCCATTCAGAAAAGGCTTCATCCTGACAGATCCCCTGCAGCAGCCAGTGGGAAAGAAAAAAATAGATAGGGAATTTTTTTCCCGGTGTTTCTGTGGGGCGGCCCACTGAAATTATTTTTTGCTGCCTAAACGCAGCACTCAGCTGCGCAGATATGAAAAAAGGGCTTGTTCACATGTGAGGTTGAGGGGTGGTAAAAACCACACACTTTAACTGTGTTTTTACCACCCCCTGACTGTTCACCCTGTAGCTGCAGAGGCAGCAGCTGGGGGTGGACATGCTGTGGCTGGAAGTATACCCCCAGGTGAATGGGGCTGCACTACAACCACCTCGCAACTGTGTGCATTGCACGCAGTTGCAACATAGTGATGATGCATTTAGGGGGTTAAAACAGGTGGTGAGAAGGCAACATAATGCCTTTTTACCGCTTGCCAAATGCTTCTGAATACGATATGAGCATGGATCGCTTTTCAGAGGAATGGCATTTTCTTGCTGGTACTATGAACAAGCTAGAAACAAAAAACACTTCTGATTTTACACATATAGGGGGTAGGGATTAAAACGAATGTGCATACATACACGCATCTAAACACACATGTATGCACATACACATATTCATAGTCATATATAAGCACATATACACACACACACATCTATATAAGCATACACACATATTCACACTCATATATAAGCACATATACATTCACACACATACACACACACACACATATATAAGCACAGACACATAATACATACACATATATAAACACACACATACATACACACATGCATATATAAATGCAAATACATAGAGAAAGCCTTTTAAAAAAACAAAACGTCAGTGCTGTACCTTTTGCTTCCTTTCTGTCGGGTATTGCACTGTAGGGGGAGGCAGAGAGCACAGCACACACTGCTTTCACTTTCCTATGTGTGACAGTTGTGCTGAGGATCGATGAGATCCGTCTCAGCCGCCCTTGCCTCTCCTCCTATCCAGGCACACAGGGGGCCCTCTAGGGCCCCCTGCAGCATGGGGCCCGGTCGCCATGGCGACTCCAGCGACCCCTGTACGTCCGCCCCTGCTTTGTAGCGCCACTTTTTGCTGCGATTACAGCTGTAATTCGCTTGGTGTATGTCTCTATCAGTTTTGCACATTGAGAGACTGAAATTTTTGCCCATTCCTCCTTGCAAAACAGCTCAAGCTCAGTGAGGTTGGATGGAGAGCGTTTGTGAACAGCAGTTTTCAGTTCATTCCACAGATTCTCGATTGGATTCAGGTCTTGACTTTGACTTGGCCATTCTAACACCTGGATATGTTTAGATATGTTTATTTGTGAACCATTCATTGTAGATTTTGCTTTATGTTTTAGATCATTGTCTTGTTGGAAGACAAATCTCCGTCCCAGTCTCAGGTCTTTTGCAGAGTCCATCAGGTTTTCTTCCAGAATGGTCCTGTATTTGGCTCCATCCATCTTTCCATCAATTTTAACAATCTTCCCTGTCCCTGCTGAAGAAAAGCAGGCCCAAACCATAATGCTGCCACCACCATGTTTGACAGTGGGGATGGTGTGTTCAGGGTGATGAGCTGTGTTGCTTTTACGCCAAACATAATGTTTTACATTGCTGCCAAAAAGTTTGATTTTGGTTTCATCTGACCAGAGCACCTTCTTCCACATGTTTGGTGTGTCTCCCAGGTGGCTTGTGGCAAACTTTAAACGACACTTTTTATGGATATCTTTAAGAAATGGCTTTCTTCTTGCCACTCTTCCATAAAGGCCAGATTTGTGCAGTATACGACTGATTGTTGTCCTATGGACAGAGTCTCCCACCTCAGCTGTAGATCTCTGCAGTTCATCCAGAGTGATCATGGGCCTCTTGGCTGCATCTCTGATCAGTCTTCTCCTTGTATGAGCTGAAAGTTTGAGGGACGGCCAGGTCTTCGTAGATTTGCAGTGGTCTGATACTCCTTCCATTTCAATATTATCGCTTGCACAGTGCTCCTTGGGATGTTTAAAGCTTGGGAAATCTTTTTGTATCCAAATCCAGCTTTAAACTTCTCCACAACAGTATCTCGGACCTGCCTGGTGTGTTCCTTGTTCTTCATTATGCTCTCTGCGCTTTAAACGGACCTCTGAGACTATCACAGTGCAGGTGCATTAATATGGAGACTTGATTACACACAGGTGGATTCTATTTATCATCATTAGTCATTTAGGTCAACATTGGATCATTCAGAGATCCTCACTGAACTTCTGGAGAGAGTTTGCTGCACTGAAAGTAAAGGGGCTGAATAATATTGCATGCCCAATTTTTCAGTTTTTTATTTGTTAAAAAAGTTTGAAATATCCAATAAATTTCATTCCACTTCATGATTGTGTCCCACTGGTTGTTGATTCTTCACAAAAAATTACAGTTTTATATCTTTATGTTTGAAGCCTGAAATGTGGCAAAAGGTCGCAAAGTTCAAGGGGGCC
Source organism: Pelophylax lessonae (assembly GCF_965119305.1). NCBI lineage: Eukaryota > Metazoa > Chordata > Amphibia > Anura > Ranidae > Pelophylax > Pelophylax lessonae. The sequence goes on from NC_138771.1 coordinate 345,996,175, forward strand.
GAATACTTTCGCAAGGCACTGTATATATATATTTCTTTTTCTTGAATTGTTTGGTTATAACATATATTGAATAGAGCACAGTCAGTGCAGGAATCTCACACTTCTAAGGTATAAAACTTTTGCTTATTCATCACCACTGTATACTCCAATGCACTCCTCTTTAACACTCCAGGATGTGGGTGAGCACTCACATACAATAAATGGCTATTAGCCCTGCATTGTACTTAATGATGTAAACTAAGTGTGCAACTGCTGACCAGAACATCTTAGTTTAGCACCCTCCTAGTCAGGTGCTAGGTATGAGAGTGTAGTTTTGTCTCTCTCTGCTTACCAGAAGAGCAGCAGGCAGAATATGTATGCACTCTGCTTATCAGGGAGCAGGATTTACAGTTAGGACTACTCAGTGTGCCCAGTGTGTAGTGTATTCATTTGGTCTCAGGGAGTGTCCCCAGCTGATCCAATGGGGAGGCACGTTGGATGCTGCAGGAAACCTGACCAATGGTGCACAAGCTTTTGATACTGTCCCAGTGGGTTGGCACAGACAGTGGTGCATTATGGGACAGGGTATAAAAAGCCAGGGGCACATGAGGTAGAGGTCTTTGGTGGGAAGCAGAGTCCCAGAAGGAGGGTGGCGGCTGCCTCCTCTTCTGCAGCTGTTGATTGTGGTCACAGGCAGTCGCCCTGGTGTACTGGTGGTGTGAGGCTGAACCCAGAGGTCCAGGAAAGCTGACTGAGGAGTTGGGGCACTGCGAGGCTCTGGAAAAAAGTATTGTGAGTACAGAGGATCTGGCCCAGTGGTCTGCCAGGAAGGGGACCACTCCAGGTAGTGCAGTCAGTGGACGGGTGTCAGCTAGCCCAGAGAGTAAGGGGGTACTAGGAGAGTACCCTGAAGAAAAATACTTTAGAAACACTTATCTCATCTTTATTCAAGTGGCAGGATGAATCAGCGGCCTTGCCGCATTCTCAAGTCCTCACCATTGTGAATAGTTAACAGTTGGCATATCCTACTCATCCCTTCTCCCATCCCAATTTAAATAAAACCACAAAAACAACATCCCATGGACTGATCTTTGACTGAGCCAAGAGCTTAAAGTGTTAAGTTTTCTGCAAGCAGTTGCTACGGGTAACCCAGGGGAATCCTTAAAGTGTAATCTTCAGCAGTCCTCTAGGGGGCAGTGCTACATTAGAAAAGAGGCTTCAGGGACCAGTTACACAGATGGAGGGAGCCTGCCACAGTGAGGTGTAAGCTAAGTATTACACCTTATTATTCCTCTATTCCTAGACATAAAGTGGAGTTCCAGACGTTTTTGTGTTTATCAAAAGTCAGCAGCTACAAAAAGTGTAGCTGCTGACTTTTATTAAACACACACTCACCTGCCCCACGATCCAGCCCCCTGAAGCCTTGCTCTTCTCCCTCTAGCCCCGCTAGAGTCCCGCTAGCATCCTGAATGGCCGGGCAATCTTCTGGGACCTGTGATGTGTCCCAGAAGATTGCAGGGAGGAAGGGGGAGAGGAGAACTTCCGCTCGGGCTGCCTAGGCGTCAAAACTAGGTAGCCGACCCCCCCCCCCCAAAAAAATTACATGCAAACTGTGGCATGTCAGGGGGTCAGGAGTACTTAAAGCGGAAGTTCCACTTTTGGGTGGAACTCTGCTTTAACAAGCATTCAACCCTCACAGTATGGGGAACCCCACTGTAATGGTAATTATTTGTGCCTTGAGTGGGACTTTAACAGGCCTGCCAATTCCTACCAGCTCTTCTCTAATCTCTCTGTATGCACTTCATCAGCAACACTTCCTACGCTTTCCCTATAACAGCTAAAGCATGTTATCCATATGGACCTCACCCTTTTAAAATGAGAAGGACATCATAATCCAAACCCCCTTATTGGCCCTTCTAAGCCAGCTGACCAAAGTCAAAATGCCAAGAAAGGCATTATAGTTACAAAGAATTTGGTCTGGATATCTTCCACATGAGTTCATCGAGTCTGTAAACCCCGAACCCATGGTAGAAGTAAACTCCAACCTCATCCCTGGTCAACAAAGGCGTGCCCAATGCGAAGTGCCGAGTGCGCCTGTGCACACCCTATTTACCCCAGGTGCAATGTTGAGAGGGGGTGCGCTGAGAGCTTCATGATTCGGGTTTCTCCTGTACCCTACTGAGGCATAGCAATTCTGCTGCTTCTGCCATGAAACTGCAAGCTTCTTGTCTCTGCCAGCCAACCCATCACCTGTAGCATAGTGCCGTTCAGCAGACAGGGCTTTGGAGCACTACCTTTGGCCTTTGCAGAGGCGTGGATGATGACACACATTATGTGAGAATGGCAGGTAAACTATTGCAACAACCAAGATGTAATGGAGAGGTATGGCCTCAGACACATAGTATGTGAGGTTGTCTCTGTACAGGTCTGATAGACGGTTGGCAGAACAGTAGGCTGGCAGACCAGAGCCAGCGCTGACATTTCTCCTCCTCTCCTCACACAGACGGGAAAGGAGCGAGAGCTTGTTCTGCTCCTCTTTCTCCCACCCTGTCCTCCTGTGTCTGCCCCACCCACACTCACCGGCAGTGTTGTGCCCCAGAGAAGGGGATTTGTGGGCTGGAAGCTGAAACCCAGCAGCCAGAAGAGGAAAGGTGCAGCCTATCCATCCATCCACTCCTTCCCTCCTCTCTTCTGCCTCCCAGTGAGTACTTCAATATAAAGGTGCTCTTTCTTTTTCTTTCACTCTTTTTTTCTTTCTTTCTTTCTTTCTTTCTTTCTTTCTTTCTTTCTTTCTTTCTTTCTTTCTTTCTTTCTTTCTTTCTTTCTTTCTTTCTTTCTTTCTTTCTTTCTTTCTTTCTTTCTTTCTTTCTTTCTTTCTTTCTTTCTTTCTTTCTCTTTCTTTCTTTCTCTTTCCTGCAATAGTGCCGCGGCAGGGATTCCCCTATCAACACTGACTGTGATGATAGGAGATGCTAGGTGGGTAGGTAGGTGCTAGGAAAAGCATATGTGTGGCCCTGTCTGCTTATCAGGGGGGCCTGATCATTCAGTTAGGCTGTCATATGTTTCCAGGTGTAGTGTATTGAGCCTGGGGAGTCTCCCCAATGTATCCAATGAGGGCTCTTGTTAGACGGTGGAGGAAATCTGGCCAATAGCACACCAGGATTTATAGCTGTCTCAGTGGGTGGAGTTTGCCGCAATGCACCCTGGGATTGGGTATAAACCTGGCGGGAGCATGTGACAGAGCATCTTTGGCGGGAAGCAGAGTCCCAGGAGGAGGCTGATGGCTGTCTCTCCTCCTGTCAGAGAGAGGGAAGGTGTCCTGGGCAGTCGGCTTGAAGGACTGGAGGTTGAGCTGGGCTGCAGGAAGGGATACAGAGTGTTGCTGACCGAGTGGAGCTGCTGGGCAGAAGTTTCCAGGTAAAACAGTGTTGTGAGTACTCAAAATGTCCCAGGGGTCTGCCTAAGAGAGGGGACCAATCCAGAAGGTCAAAGGGATCCAGGAGCCAGCTAAACGGTAGTTGTGGCATATAAAGGGGGTGCCAAGTTTTAAGCCCTGAAGATAAGGGAGTGAAAGGGGGCACCAGTGTGGGCCCTGAAGCGTATAGCAGTGCAGCAAAAGTGTACAAGTAGCTACCTCAGGAAGGAGTACCTAAGGCAGCTAAGAGAACATTTCTTTAGTTGAAGCTCAGTTACAAGAATAGTTCAGCATTGACCGGCATCCGGCCAGTGTTAACCAGCGTCAAACAGTACTTATTAAGTGTCTCCGCCTTATTGTGCATAGTTGAGTTAAAGGAGTATCCCACTCATCCCTTCTCCCATTAAAGTTCCTAAATAAATAAAAAACCCAAAGATACTGGACTGGTCATTGTCTCAGTGCTCACACTTGGAGAAACATGCTTAAATGTGCTGTTGTTGTTAGCGGTAACCCAGGGGGACCCATATCCAGCAAAACGGCTGGGAATTGTGCTACATATATATATATATATAGATACAGTATCTCACAAAAGTGAGTACACCCCTCACATTTTTTTAATTTTTTTTTAAATATCTTTTCATGTGACAACACTGAAGAAATGAGACTTTGCTGCAATGTAAATTAGTGAGTGTACAGCTTGTATAACAGTGTAAATTTGCTGTCCCCTCAAAATAACTGAACACCCAGCCTTTAATGTCTGAACTGCTGCCAACAAAAGTAAGTACACCCCTAAATTAACATGTCCAAATTGGGCCCAATTAGCCATTTTCCCTCCCCTCATGTGAATCGTTAGTGTTACAAGGTCTCAGGTGTGAATAGGGAGCAGGTGTGGTAAATTTGGTGTTATCTCTCTCACTCTCTCATACTGGTCACTGGAAGTTCAACATGGCACCTCATGGCAAAGAACTTTCTGAGAATCTGAAATAAAGAATTGTTGCTCTACATAAAGATGGCCTAGGCTATAAGAAGTTTGCCAAGACCCTGAAACTGAGCTGCAGCATAGTGGCCAAAACCATACAGCGTTTTTTTTAACAGGACAGGTTCTACCCAGAACACCTTTAACCTCTGTGTGTATATATATATATATATATATATATATATATATATACACACAAACACGTGTGTGAGCTTTAGGGTGCACACCCTAATGCAATAGGCTGCGCATACCTATGCTTCTCAGTCATTCTAGTCGTCATGTCTCTTAGAAAAGAACATTCTATTAATACAACTTTTAGAAGTTGTTTTGGAAGTTGAAAGAAGTCATCCTTTTGCATTCTTATATAAGATTCCTTTTACATATGGAAAAGTACCCAGCACTTTAACGCTCTGCTTACAGCTATTAATGAGATAATTTGTGTTGATGATATTTTTATTCCAGATTGACACCTTATGGATGTACTCTTACTGTGAAATTGATACATTCATTTTATTTTGTGTATTTTGTAAGTAGGAGTTTGACATGTTACAACACAGAGAGCAGATGTTAGCACATTCCTTCTAACACAGCATTTTAGAAGGCTAATACATGTTAAAATGGTAGTTAAAAAAAAACAAAAATAAACGTGGACAATTGAAAAAGATGTAAACCAATCAATAAAATATAATACTATATTTTACATGTTACTATTATTTTCAAGTTGTTTTAAATCTTTTAAAATTTACCTTAAATTAACTGTTTTACAGTTGTGCTATTGTATTGTCACTTTGTCCCAAGGGTCCCCTAATGGGGACACACATTGAGCACTGCTCAAGGTTGTCACTATCATGAAGATGGTCCAGAACAATAATATGTAACTGCCTCTGGAGCAGTTGCATACAGACAGGAAATGGCTGAATGAAGCCGAAGGAGATGAGAACCAATGGGATTAAAAAATGGATTAAAAAATGTGAAAATAATATTTTATATAGAGAAAAATGTCAATTGCTTATATTTACAAAGTACTTTTATCAAAGTAAATGTCTAGCTATGGTTCAGATATGTTTTAATGTAATTTCAAAAGTATTTTTACGATGTTTTAAATCTATTACCTTCATTTAAAAATAAACTGGTAATCCTGCCATAAAGTTTCTTTCAAGCATTTCCTCTTTGGGTTGACAATGCTCCCTGTCCCTGTTTTCCAGTTCCTCTCCTGTGACGCAGACAATTTCAGTGGAGACTATAGGCAGCTTTGCCAAGGCTCTGTTGGCAGGCATGGCCTGCCATTGACATCTTTAGGAAGTCTACCCTCGGCAATGGCATGCCGCTGCCTCTAGATCACATGCAATTAGACAGGATGTGGCTTCAAAAAGGTTGCAGGAAATCAGCACCACTGACATACAAAAAACAAAAAAGATAAAAACAGTATTTTTAAAAAGAAAAACATGGCAAAGTTTGTTTATGATACACAGTGCGTTAGCAAGCTAAATGTCACCTAATTAGGGTTTACGTTTACTTTAACAACCTGCTGAAAGTTTTTAGAAACCAGACATGGGAGTAAGTCACACATGTGCAAGTCACAAGCAAGTCTCAAGTCTTAACCTTCAAGTTTCAAGCAAGTCCCAAGTTATTGTGGCGAAAAGCAAGCAAGTCAAGTCAAGTCCCTGCTAGAAGACAAGCAAGTCAAGTCAAGTCATTTATTTTGGTCAAGTCACAAATGAAGTCAAAATTCTGATCTACCCCAATTTTCACCTTTAAATCAGTTAAAAGTCAGTGGTCAGGAAAGGTTTGGTTTTATTTTCAACATTAAAAAAACTGCTTAGTGCTTTTTTCTTGGCATATTAAAGAAACACTTTGAATGCCCAAACAGCTCAAAATCCTTCGTTCGGTCATGTTTCAACACCACAGTCACTAAAAACATGTTAAGTATTTCCATTGTTAAACAGCCAGTGTCCTAAAAATCAGAACACACTGAGGTGTTTTAAGTGACTGTGGTGTCAGAAACATAACAGGCACATTCATTTTGCTTTAACACATCTTGAGAAAATGCAAGTATTTAATAACTTAAAAAAGTAAAGTCATTTCGAGTCATATGTCTCAAGTCAAAGTCAAGTCTCAAGTCATGAATACCAAGTCAAAGTCAAGTTGAGTCTTTTATTAATTTTAGTCAAGCAAGTCTCAAGTCCTCAAACTGGTGACTTAAGTCTGACTTAAGTCAAGTCATGTGACTCAAGTCCCCCACCTCTGTCAGAAACCATACCTTTTTTTGTGACTTTTTAACCGGCTGTATCAGCAGCGCAGCCATCATCACTGTAACAGCTAGCAAAGTGTAAAAAAATATAATAAAATCAAGCAACCAAGGCCCCCCCCCCCTATGTTGACACTGAACTACTCTGATAAAGGTATGTAAAAAAAATATTAAAAAAGGAAAAAAAAAAAATGTTAAAAATTTTATTAAAAATTATGTTTTTTCTTTTCTTTTTTTTAACATACTGTCACCAGTCAGTATGCCTGATCACCATGAACTGATAATGAAAAATGTGTGCTGCTCAGGCTACAAAGGAAAGCAATCCCATGTCCACCAGACCACCACTGCGAGTGCAGGCCAGGAGGGCGTGGCCTGGTGGAAGCCCAGGCTTAGACTACATTCATTCCAATACGAGTGGGTCTGCATTGATGTGCAGCTTCATGGGATCAATCCCTGATCACCACCACACCAGTCATATGATGATGCTGTACTGCACTGATGACAGTATGTAAAAGATAAAATTGTGAAAAACCCACATTTTATTTAGGTCCTTCATTTTCCAAAAAATCGTGACAACAAAATTACAGTTTCAAAAAAACTCACCATGCCTTTAACTAAATACCTCAGACTGCCTACTTTTCAAAAGGGCTCATTTGGAGGATATTTGTACTGTCCTGACATTTTAAGGGCCTGAAGAATTCAGGACTTCAGTACTGATCAATTTTCAGATATATATACCATAGTTTGTAGACTCTTTAGAAAAAAAAAAAAACAACTAATATACACTTTTTGGATTTTTTTAAAACCTTACCAAAGACCCGTAGCAGAATCCATTTTGGCCTAATTTATGAAGAAATTTGATTTTATTGATTTTTATTTACTCAGATGCCCTTCAACAAGACTCTCTGACTATTGATTCAGTACACAGGGGAGGAGAAGAACATTTTTGTTCACTCACTCCTTAATCTCTTAAACCACCCACCTCTTCCTAACTTTTTTCTTGACCATCTTGCAAGATCCTTACACCCTCTGACCATAGAAACTTTTAACCTCCCTCCCCCAAGGGAAAGATTATTAACAAGACCTTGAATAATCACACCGACGCTTCAAAAATCTTATTTTTTTATCACAACACTTCACTGCACAGCCAAACAGCCTTTTTTTCTCCAAAAGCTGATTGCAAAAAAAAAAAAAGACTGTATATATATATATATATATATATATATACTGTATATAGTATTTTTTTTCTTTTAATTCTAAATTTAACTCTTATCCTAACCCCATTTAAATATGAAGTAACCTTCAGAACGTTGAAATTTGAAGATACAATGTCAAATCTTGAAGATACAAAAATAAATATACATGTAAGTGATGATTGCCCATGCCCCCACCCAGACACAGTTTTCTCCCATTGGGCTGTCCGGAAGGTATGGTGATATGACCAACAACACAACTTTGATGTTGATTTTATATTATATAATGTTTGTTTGGTTTTAATTTATTTTTTCAGTATTTTATATCTTTACTAAGTCATGTTGTAGATGCATATAGTGTTCCTTCTATTGTCAGAAACGTGAAAATGTTTTAGCCATTTGCTTGTAATTCCTACTTTTTTGAAAAATTTTCAAAAAAAACATGAAAACCAGAAACAAAAAGTAGAAAATTTTTGGTTTGTTTTTTCCAAAATGTTTGGTCTTTTTTTCATTTACAGTATACACTCAAGTATAAGCCGACCCGAATATAAGCCGAGGCACCTAATTTTACCACAAAAAAGTGGGAAAACCTATTGACTCGAGTATAAGCCTAGGGTGGGAAATTCAGCAGCTACTGGACCCAACTGGACCACCATGAGACACAAAACAGGGGCTGTGGGCATGGTGCAGGGGCTGCGGGCATGGTGAAGGAGATGCGGGGCTGTGGGCATGGTACAGGAGACGGCACAGGCATGGCTCAGGAGATGGTATAGGCATGGCACAAGAGATTGTACAGGCATGGCACCGGTGATGGTACAGGAGATGGTACACAGGCATGGTACACAGACATGGCACAGATTGTACAGGAGATGGAACACAGGCATGGCACAGGTGATGGTACACAGACATGGCACAGATTGTACAGGAGATGCAGTGCTGTGTGCATAGTACAGGAGAATGTCCTGTACCATGCCCGCAGCACTGCATGAAGAAATGCAGGGGCTGCGGAGGAGTCTCACTTACCTGTCGGTGAGGCGACTTACATTGAAAAACTGCGCCACCCGGCATCAACACGTCACCGCGCATGCGCCGCTGATGCTCGGGAAAGCCCGTACATGTTTGGCTATTCCCAGGCAGGCGGTGCATGCACGGTGACGTGTTGGCGCTGGGTGGCACCATTTTCAAAAGGTAAGTCAGACAGTGACTTGAGTATAAGCCGAGGGGGGCTTTTTCAGCATAAAAAAGCAAGTCAGCCTATATTTGATTATATAACATATATGGCAAAATATAAAACCCAGTGGTGATCAAATACCACCAAAATACACTTCTATTTGTGTGATAAAAATTATATAGATTTTATTTGCATACAGTTTTGGATGCATTAAAATCTGATGCAAAATTATGCAAAAAATGGCCTGGTCGTGAAGGGGGTGAAACCTTCCAGAGGTCAAGTGGTTAACATGAGACAGTATGCATGGATATTTGGAGTCAGTACTTACACAAGGATTTGAATTCTACAAAATTTCTACATTGTATGTGAGTGTTTTTTTTTTATAATTTCTGAATTTTAATAAATGATATAGCAGAGAGCACTACTGTTCCATAAATGTCAGACTGTAAGGGTAAGAGTTTGGTCACACTGATTGGTGAAGGTGCCACGGAGGGTGTGAAGACACAAGAATTTTGGACAAATACATGAGTGTTGGAAGTTAATACACATTGGAAAGGACTGATGATCACTACTAAGCAGCCCATAGAATAGTCTTTTTTCTTTCCATTCAACCAGTAGGTTAGACAGAAAAACAAAAATGACTCAATTCCCCCATCCACACATTCAAGGTGGATTGTGGAGTCCTTCAGATTGGGGATTCCTTCCTGATGAGTTATTGTATTTTGACAGCGGGGAGACCGAAAAAAAAGATTGATCGGAAAAATACTGACAGGCTGGTTGTACAGAAGTCGATTGGTATATCCTCTTCAGCACAATCAGCCTGCCCATACATGCATCAAACTTTGGCTGGCTCCTACTGAACCATGTTTTGCTGGCTTTAGAATGAAAGGACTGATTGTACTGTATATTAGTTATTGATGGCTTATTGTTTTCAGTGCACAGATTCTTTTGTTTAGTTTGGCTTATTGTTTAGAAGGAATGATTGTTGGAATTATTTAACACACTGTGATGAGGAGGTTCTTGTATTTAATATATAAGATAATACTTGGAGTCCAGCACTGAACTGTTTGGTAATTTACAGTTGTAGATGAACATAGGCAGACAAAGGCATGTTTGAAGTCCAGCCTGTGTGATAACCATGGCTCCTTCCATAGACAAAACAGAAACATTTATGTAACAACAAAGGAACAGAAAATGTGTTATTTGCCAGAATAAAATAAAAAGAATATTTTTTTTTTTTTTTTGCATTTCGGAAAGAGTTAAGGGGGGTTAAAAGCCCTGTTAGTTTTTTTTTTTTCTTTTTTCTTTTTTTGTCATCTATATCCAATTGGAGAAATTTCCCTTTACCTCCTGTCCCTAGCCAAAACAGGATATGAGAGGAAATTCCTTCAAAGTCAGGTGTTGCCTGGTTGTCAACAATACGAGTGTCTTCATTGAATGATTTCCCTTCCAGGACCGAAACTGGGGGGGGGGGGGCATGTGTCCCGGAAGCCAAATTGAGGGGGGAGCCACCGCTAGAAATTCACAGAAGGAAGTGTGGGTCTTTCCATGGCCATGTCCTCCTCTCACCAACATCACCATCCTTCCTGCTCCCCCCTCCCAGCCACCAGTGCCCAGTGCCTGACCGCAGTGTAACCGCTCCCTTTTCTTGGAAGTGTGGGGCCACCAAGAACTGGTGTAGCTACACCGGGTCCTGGAGAGTATCATGCAGTGCTACAAGCAGAGCAAAGAGGCAACCCTCTGGTGCCAGCTGTGTTAGAACAGCTCGAAGGAGGCCACTGTTGTGTAGGCAGTGGGACCTCTTCTAATGTGAGCGATGCCGACTCTGCTGTCATCTGTCCCGGGGACCACTGGGCAAACCCTGCCTGCTACTACCAGGCCCAAGGCTAAGTGAGCCGGAAGACAAAGCTCCAGGAAGATTTTCTTCCTCTTGTACTGACAATGAGCAGTAAGAACTACTGCCTATTCTGTGTCTAGTGCAAAACCCTCATCTGCTACCAGTGCCTAGAAGAGGGCGGGCATCACAGCCAAGAAGTAGAGGCTCTGGGGTTCATGTGAAGGCTGCACAAGGTGAGGGGGTAACACTGGGTGAGGGGAGGACAAAGGGGGGGCATAGGTAAGCTCCACAAGGTGGGGGTGCACAAGGGAACGGGGGGCACAAGGTAAGGGAAGGAAAGCTGCACGGGGAGAGAGGGGGGTACACAAATTTTGGGAGGGTGCCTCACAAGATGAGGGGGGGGGGGTGGAGAAGCTGCACAAGGTAGTGGGGGTGCACATGATATGGAGGGGGTGCACAAGATGAGAGGGAAGATGGGGAAGCTACAAAAGGTGAGGGGGGAAGTGGAAGCACAACAGGGAGATTGAGAAGCTGCACTAGATGGAGGGGAGAGAAGAAAAATGTGGGGGAGGAGAATCAGGGGGTGCACAAGATGAGGGGGAGGGTGTGAAGCTGCACAAGGTGAGAGGGAGATGGAAAAGCTTCTTGGGGGGAGCTGCAGGGGGATGGGGAAGCTGTACAAAGATAGTGGGGAGGCATGGGGGAGTTGCACAAAGGGATGAGTGTCTCACTTGTCTTCAAGGTCATTGTGGGAGATGCACAAGGTGGGTGAGGACTTGAAGTCCTTCCCACAGCTTATCTACCTCCGTGTCTGGCTCAGGGAGACTCTTATTTGCCCCCCTCCCTTGCAGCTTCCTCTTGGCTTTGTTCTTTCCTGTCCAACAGTGACTCTAAAGTTCTACATTGGTGGCTCCTCCAGCTCCTGCATCCATCCAGACCCTCTGAACCTGGAGAGCGGGGATCCAGCTTGCCCAAGTGAGCAGGCACTGAAAGCTGGGTGGATCAAGAGGATGGTAAGGCTGGCTGCTGAGCTACTGCTTCTCCTGGGACCTCTAGTACTGACCATCCACATCACTGTGCTCCAGAAGGCACCTCCAGTCCAGCTAATGTCTGTCGGGGAGACTCATCAATAATTGCTGTACAATAGCATTTTCCCCTGTGTGCTCCCTTGCCCCCCACAGTGCTGTCAGCTCCCCTGCCGGCTGCTATTGGGGATGTTTTAGGATGAAAAATGATGGAGGGGGATGGTAAGTATATAATTTCCTGGCCCCTTCCTTTTGTGAATAAACAATGTGAGTAATCGGTCCAGTGCAGCTGAGGCTACAGAGGAAAGGATTGGGGAATCTCTGTACTCTGTACTCTCTACTGTAGTCCCTTTCTCTTTCTCAAAAGTGATCCATCAGGAGTCTGTCTGATATTTCACCAAAGCCCCCAACAGGGCTGTTCATTTTTTTTTTATTATTAAAAAATAAAATTCTGAAAAATAATACTGGATTCCAGGACAGGTAAGTGTCTTAGTATTAAAAGTCAGCAGCTAGAGTATTTGTAGCCGCTGACTTAAATTTTTTTTTGTGGGGGGGCTGGACCTCCTTTTTAAGTCCATCCAAATCTATTTAACACTACCCTTTCCCTAGATTGACAATGTGGCTGTCCAAATGTGTCTTTATTGCTCCTCCATAGACACCCTAAGCGAGGAAGTGTATTACTGGTTACATGATCAGGTAAGAATAAAAGGAAAAAAACTAAAAAGCGAAAACCAAAACAGCCACCACATTTAGCCACTTCATTACTGCACTATACAGCACGGCTCCCCACATGCCCCATGGGGCAGGCGTCCGGCGATTTCTGTGATTGCTGTATCCTTCAGACACAGCTGATCACAGATTGCAGTAACCATGTGTCTATTCACAGCTGATCCCAATATAAAGAGGCTTGCTGGTTATCGGTAGTACTTTTGTTCATGTGCTATCAAAGCGTAAGGAAAGATGAGCCGGTAACTGGCAAGTGGGACAGGGGACATGCACACAGCTAATCAGGGCACTGATTATCAGTTCAGCCCCACCAGTGCTGCCTATCAGTGCCCATCAGTGCCACCTATCAGTGCCTCTTCATCAGAGCTGCCTATCAGTACCAAATATTATTGCAGCCTCATGAGTGCCTCCTCATTAGTGCCACTTCATCAGTGCCCATCAGTGCATCCTCATCAGTGCACATCAGTGAAGGAGAAAAATTACTTATTTGCAAAATAATATTACAAAAAAAAAGTTGTTTTTTTTTGTTCATTTTTTTTAATCTTTTTTCATTTGTTTAGCAAAAAATAAAAAACCCAGTGGTGATTAAAACCCACTAAAAGAAACATCTAATTGTGTGAAAAAATCATTTCAATTTCATATGGGTACAGCGTTGCATGACGGCGCAATTGTCATTTAAAGTGCGACATCACTGAAAGACGAAAATTGGTCTGGGCAGGAAGGGGGCGAAAGTATCCAGTATTGAAGTCGTTAAAGATTGGTAACATACAATGTATTAAATTTTGGTTTTAATACCGCTTTAACCACATAATGACCGCCCTATGTCGCTTGCTCAGGAGACTCTAGGGGGCGAGCGTGCGCCGACGACGGAGTGCTCCTGCCCCTGCTCGTTCCCTGGGGAGCCAGCGCGTGTGACCGGCAGCTCCGATGGCCGCCGGCCACTCAAGATCTCCCGCAGCAGAGAGAGAAGGACAGACGGCTGATGTAAACACAGCCGTCTGTCATTCTCACCGAAGTATTCACAGAGGCTATGTGATCCTGCTGTATAGGATTGCATGTCTCTGTGATTACTTCACAAGCCACGCCCCCTGACAGTTATAATCACGCCCCTAGGGACACACTTAACCCCTTATTCACCAGTAATGTTAACCCCTTCCCTGCCAGTGTCATTTTTACAGTAGCAGTGCATACTTTTAGCACTGATTACTGTAGTAATGTCACTGGTACCCCCAAAAGTGTCAAAAATGTCAGTCAGGAGTCCGATCTGTCTGCTGCAATGTTGCAGTCCGGCAAAAAAAAATCGCAGATTGCCGCCATTACTAGTAAAAAAAAAAATATAAAAATTACATCAATTTTTCCCGTAGTTAGTAAATGCAATAACTTTTGTGCAAACCAATCAAAATACGCTTATTGCAATTTTTTTTACCAAAAATATGTAGCAGAAAACAAATTGGCCTAAGATTTTAAAAATGTTTGATTTTTACATTGTTTTTTTTTGAGAATTTCATATAAAAAAAAATGTGAAAAATATTATTTTTTCAAAATTGTCACTTTTTTTGTTTATAGCGCAAAAAATAAAAATCGCACAAGTGACCAAATACTACCAAAAGAAAGCTCTGTTTGTGGGAAAAAAAGGACGTAAATTTTATTTGGGTACAGCGTCGCACGACTGCGCAATTGTCTGTTAAAATCAGGCAGTGCCGAATTGCAAAATAGGGCCTGGTCTTTGAGCAGCCAAATCCTCCGGGGCTAAAGTGGTTAAATGTAAAATGTAAGTAATAGAAAAAAAATATTTTATTTAACAAATAACTGTAAGATGTTTTGACACCAGCATGCAGAGCTGCATGCACCAGGGAATTAGTGTCGGTGGGGAAAAATCTGCTTTAAGTAGAAGCAATAAAGCACAAATACTGTGTACTACAGCGAAGCAAGTATCAGATGCTGCATATATAATAGGTAAAAATGCCTTTCCCATGTAACATTTTTTACACCTTAGCAGATATTAATAAAACAATCTGCCTCAACCTAATCAATTTTCTATGTATACATGTAAATCAAGGAGGAAAGTTCAAAACTAATCTTAGAAAGTATTTTTTTTATTGAAAGGGTAGTTGATGTTGGAATAAACTTCCAGCAGAGGTAGTGAAACAGTCACAAGAAAATGGCCTAAAACATGCTTGGGACAAACATAGATCTATATATAGACAAAAAAAGTAAGAAAAAAAAATACAAAAGATGTATATATATATAAAAAAAAAAAAAAAAAACAGGCAAACTCAATGGAGTGTCTTTTTTCTGCCATCACCTTTTTATGAATATACATTTTCTTTAAGGACATCATTGTTGTTATAATGCAGCATTTCTTTTAAGGGAAAAAAAGCCAGATTTTTATATATTTAGCATGTCAGTCACAACTTTGCAATGCGTGGTGGAAGAAAAGGAAGCAAGTGAACAGAGAAATCATTTTGTCAAATGAGGCAGTAGAAAGCAAAAAATGTACAATGGCTAGCGGCAAAGTCAGGACGAGTCTGGGGAGTACACCATGAATGATGTGCTTTTGTATTATATTGTTAAAAGTCATGTAAAAGGAACAAATATGATTGAATGTAAAAATACCCAGATACAAACAGGCAAAATGACATGATACCGTTCATGTTAAAATGAATTCAGTGGGGAATGTGCAGCATATTATAGATTAGATGTTGGTGTGTTCAAATCACAACTAGTCACCTATGGGCTGCCATAGAGAGTATGTTAATTTATCATATTTCTCTATGGCAAAAGTCATGCACAGTTCAGGATATAAAAGCATTAAAGAGGGTGATAAAAAGGGCACAACAAATAATTACAGGCACAGATGTACCTAGTATTAAAGAACTGGGGGAAAGGAAATGTCTTTGAAGAGCCTACAGTATTTTGGGGATAGTTCCCACCCGGATATGTGTATGGTTAAATTACTAACGTATGGCAGGCAATTTAAGAGTATTGCCTCCAGCACCACCAGGCTTCACAATAGGTTTTCCATCAGGCTTTATGGCTTTTGAATTTGTGTTGGAGGTAGGGGAAGGTTTAAGATGACCTAGACTGAGGGGGCTTGTATATCATGTGTGTGTTTTGCGTAGTTACATTTATTTTTATGCAATAGAAAATACATGGGTCATTGGACTTTAGATGAGGCAACACACAAAATAAAACATATTAATACTTTTATTACATGGTAGAAGAAACATATTTGATGGTACAATCAAATAACAGACATAAAAATATTATATATAATGAGCTAATCCACAATCAATAAATAGGTATAAAAATATAATTTCATATTCATCACAGTATAGGCATTAATGTAATTGCATAGTATAATAATCGCTTGTCATCCTAACACTCAAATTATTGTATATAATGAACTAATCTACAATCAATAAATAGTTATAATAGGTATACATTTATTTTTATATGTATTATTATTATTGTTCAGCATTTATATAGGGCCAGCAGTTTACGCAGTGCTTTACAATATAAAAGGGAGACAATACAGTTACAATACAATGAAATACAAGAGGATTAAGAGGGCCCTGCTCAGAAGATCTTACAATCTAATGGGGTGGGGCAGGTGTTACAAGAGGTTGTAACAGTAGGGAATGAGCTGGTGGAAGATTAATGATAGGCTTCCCCTGAAGAGATGAGTTTTCAGAGATCGCCTGAAAACAGCTAGAGTAGGAGATAGCTGTACAGGTTGAGGTAGAGCGTTCCAGAGGATGGGAGAGGCCCTGGAAAAATCCTGGAGACAAGCATGGGAGGAGGAGACAAGGGAGCTTGAGAGTAGGAGGTCTTCAGAGGAGCGGAGAGGACGGTTTGGGTGATATTTGGAGACAAGATTGGTGATGTAGCTCGGGGCAGAGTTGTGAATGGCTTTGTATGTTGTGGTTAGTATTTTGAATTTAATTCCCTGGGCAATCGGGAGCCAGTGTAGGGATTGGCAGAGAGGGGAGGCAGGCGCTGAGCGGTTGGTAAGGTGGACAAGCCTGGTTGCAGCATTCATGATAGACTGAAGAGGGGATGGCCTATGGAGTGGTAGGCCTATGAGAAGGGAGTTGCAATAGTCGAGGCGAGACATAACAAGGGAGTGAATGAGTAGCTTGGTGGTTTCAGTTGTTAAAAAGGGGCACATTTTAGAGATGTTGCAGAGGTGAAGTCTACAAGCTTTTGACAATGATTGGATTTGGGGCTGAAAGGACAGGTCAGAGTCTAGGATTACACCTACTACCCTGGCTTGAGGGGAGAAATTGATGGTTGCATAACTAATTTTGATGGAAAAGTCATGGAGAGGGGCATGACTTTTTGCGGGAATATAACCAGCTCAGTTTTAGAGAGATTTAGTTTGAGGAATTAGTGCAACATCCATGTTGATATGTCAGTAAGTAAGTTAGCAATGCGAGAGGAGACTGAAGGAGCGAGGTGAGGACAGTGGTGTATTTAGTTTTTGTGCTGCCCTAGGCCTGACTAAACTTGTGCACCCCCTAATTTAAATATGATCCACCCCTTCCTGTAAAGGCCACACCTCTTCGTGTTTATGACCCGCCCTGTCATCTGTAAACCACAGACCACAACCACAGTCTATCAGTGCCCATCAGTGCCCATCAGTGTGGCCTCATTTACTGCCCATCAGATCAGCCTCATCAGTGCAGCATATCAGTGTGGCCTCATCAGTGCAGCATATCAGTGTGGCCTCATCAGTGCAGCATATCAGTGCAGCCCACATCAGTGGCCACCAGTGCAGCCTATCAGTGTCTATTAGTGCAGCCTATCAGTAAATCATATTAGTGCCTATCAGTGCTGCCTTATCAGTGCAGCCCCATCAGTGCATCTTATTAGTGCCGCCTCATCAGTGGCCATCAGTCCAGCCTCATCAGTGGCCATCAGTCCAGCCTCATCAGTGGCCATCAGTGGCCATTAGTACAGCCTTATGTCACTAGATTAGTAGGATTATTCCTTTCTTTTAAGAAATTTGGACTTGTGTTTGCTGCCACTGATTGTAATCATAGGATTATTTCACCTTTTTGTATGACTAGAAAGTCCATTGTCGTTATACAAATACGTGGAATAATTAGTGGCAGCAAACACAAGTCCAAATATCTTATAAGATTGGAGTAATCTTACTAATCCAGTGACATATTGCGATAGCACATATGAGGTGAGCAAGTCTAAAATATTATTGCCATCATATACAATTAAGTCTTAATTGTATATGATGCAATTCAGTATGCTCGCTCAAGGACAAGGATGTTTAAAGAAATGAAATTATATTATTGACATGATGTCTGCCATACCTGGGGGCGGAGGAGGGTAGGCGGAGCATTAGCCTGCAGTGCCACACTTATTAGCATTGGGGGCTGTCGGGCCAGTTGTATTAAGTGTGGTCGGCGGCCTGCGGTCTTTGCGAATGTCCTGATCGGCCAGTATTATCATACCGGCAGGTAGCAGTGTGACCACTTTATGGGGGTGCCAGACTGATTTAACTCCTGGACCCTGTCCTCTGGCCCAATTTGCCCTATAAGACTGGCACTATACTAAAAGTGTAGCGCAACCTGGCATGGGACCCTTCTCGTGCGGGAGCCAGGAGCAGGCTGTTTTTTTTCATGCGGGCTGCAGCTTTTTTGCTGCCCCCCTGCAAAGTGCCGCCCTAGGCCTGGGCCTTGTTGGCCTAGGCCAAGATACAGCACTGGGTTAGGAGTAGACAAATAGATTTGAGTGTCATCAGCGTATAGATGGTATTGGAAGCCGTGGGCGAATCAAGTGACCAAGGGAGGCGGTGTAGATAGAGAAGAGGAGGGGTCCAAGAACAGAGCCTTGGGGAACCCCCACAGAAAGGAGCAGTGGGGAGGAGGAGGTAGAGTTTTGGGTAACACTGAGTGCTTGTTAGGTAGGAGGAGAACCAAGATAGAGCAGAATCTTGGAGGCCAAGGGAACGGAGTTTATGAAGAAGGAGTGGGTGGTCAACAGTATGAAAGGCCGCAGAGAGCTCAAGTAATAGGAGTATGGAATAGTGGCTATTGGTTTTAGCAGCTAGTAAATCGTTGGTGAGTTTTAGTAAGGCAGTTTCTGTTGAGTGCTGCGAGCGAAAGCCAGACTGTAAGAAGGTTATTTTCACTGAGGTAGGAGCTGAGACAGTTGTAAACTAAGCGTTCTAGAAGTTTAGAAGTGAATGGGAGCAGTGAAATGGGTCTTAGGTTGTTCAGGTTGGTGGGGTCCAGTGAGGGCTTTTTTAAGTATGGGAGCGATCTGCGCATGTTTTAGAGGGGAGGGGATGGTGCCACTAGAGAGGGAGAGATTGAAGATGCGAATAATGGAGCAAAGGATAGAATAAGAGGGTGTCCGTAGTAGTTGTGAGGGAACAGGATCCAGGGAACAGGTGGTTAAGCGGGCAACAGAGAAATTTTTTTTAACCTCTTCAGTAGTAGCCAGTTCAAAGGAGGAGAGTGTTGACTGTGCTCTTAGGCAAGGTATGTTGAGTGGGGAATATGTGCGCACAGTGGAGGTGTCCTCGCGTATTGCATAAACCTTGTCTTTGAAGTGACTGCCAATCTCTTGGGAAGTGAGTGAGTTAGTGAGTAGAGGGGGTGGGGGATGAAGCAGAGAGTTAGGCTCCATGTACACGGGACGTTGTTAAAAGTCCCTTTGAATGCTGGAATTTTTAGGACGTTTGAAACGTCCGTTCAGTCGCGTTTGTACCCGCGTTTGGCGGGCGTTTAGGGGCGTTTAGGGGCGTTTGCATTTAGAACCGTTCCTAGAGGTCAAAAAAATGATTCCCCTTTAAAATGGAAAAACGCGAACGCTAAACGCGGGTCATCGCGTTCGGACGCGTTCGGACGCGTTTGTGCGTTTGAAACGCCGGGAAACACACGTTTGAACGCAAATAATTGCGTTCTAAAAAAAGTCCCTGAACGCAACTGCCTGCAAATGACTGTAAACGACCTGGTGTACATGGACAGATAAGATAAAATGTAGATGGGTTCAGGGGCTTCTGAAAAAAACGCCCAACTGCTCCTAAACGGCCATTTCCAGCGTCCCGTGTACATGGAGCCTTAAAGAGGAAGTAAACCCTCCTCTGCAAGTTGTACCTATAGGTAAGCCTATGATAAAGCTTACCTATAGGTACTGTAAATATCTCCTAAACATGTACCGTTTAGGAGATATTTACCTGGCGCATACGCTCTGAAGGAACGGCCGCTGGTGCCGTTCCTTCAGAGCCCCGTGCCGTGACCGTCGGCTCCCGCGCGTGGCGGAAAACGGGTGACTGGACATGTCCAGTCGCCCATCATACAGGTAAGCGGGCGGCACGGCTGGGGCTCGTTCTAAGGTAAGTATTTCATAATGAGCTAGTAAGCGGTGTATACTAGCTCATTATGTGTTTCTCTGTCAGGTTGCAAAAAAAAATAAAAAAATTGTATGGGTTTACAACCTCTTTACAAGTTGAGAAGAGCCAGTGGGGACTGGATGACAGGGTGGTAACAAAGTAGGCTTGTTTGGCAGCATGGAGGCATGAATTGCATGTTTGGAGAGCAGATTTATATAGGGTAAAGTCCTGCAGGCATTTGGTTTTATGCCACCATCTCTCAGGAGCACGGCAATGCCTCTTGTGATTTCTACTGTTGTCAGTTTGCCAGGGTTGCAATGGTCGGGCCTGATTCTGCGTGTAGTTAGAGGCAGTGGCGGCCCGCCCATAGGGGGCACAGGGGCGCCGCCCCCCCCGAACACAAGCAGAAAAAAAAAAAGATTAAATTTAAAAAAAAAAAAAAGGAAATTTTTCGCCCACTAGGGGTGCCGGACTTAGTGCTGGGTATGGGGGGGTTGGGGGTTTGGTTCTCTTCTGGGGGTCATCGGGGCAGAGCAATGCGCCCCGACACACCCCACTTTAACGATGTCCGGGCTGTGATTGGTCCAGCCTGGACATCGGACCTGGTGGCGTGATGCCTGGGGGGCGGTGCATCGCCTCGGCGTCACGATCACCTTCCGTTCCCGCCCGCGGCCAGGCTGGCGCAGAGATAGAGGAGCGGCGATCGACTCGCAAGAGCAGCGTGACCGTGGAGGAGGCAAGAGCTGACAGTCGGACGGATCGGACATGGGAGCGCGAGGAGGAGTGAGTGAGGCGTAGCTGCCTGCGACCTACCGCAGGATGGTAGGAGACGTCCTGAATCCTGGCTCACCCGACCACAGACCGGCACTGACTGAGATGAGAAAATTCCAAAGATAGAGACCGCACTCAAGATGTTTAAGGTGAAAACAATCGAACTCCTTTATTCTTCATAGATGTAGCAGACAGACAGTACAGTGCACAAACAGACGTGTCGGGTTATTTGGAATTTTCTGTGCTTGGACGGCGGATCCGACCTGCACCAGGCTTTTTAACTTGCACCTGAGCGGCTTTTCCTTTTCGTTTGTTACTGACTGAGACTAGACCAGTCTCTCGGAGTCCCACCAGGTCAGACGAGTCGACTTCAGGCAGGCCACAGGCGCAGCCGTGCAGCCAGGGAGGGAGAGTAGACACAGTCCCAGGCTCCCAGCAGTGTGTGACAGACCGTCAGGGACCAGCAGCAGCCCAGCTAACGGTAAGTGAAGAACTTTGAAGTGGCGATATTAGACAATATGGCGGCGGCGCACTGTGTGGTTTTTGTGAAGCTGCATGCCTGTACATTGACCTGTGCCATCATGTCTGTACATTGACCTGTGCCATCATGCCTGTACATTGACCTGTGCCATGCCTGTACATTGACCTGTGCCATGCCTATACCATCACCTGTGCCATGCCTATACCATCATCCGTGCCATGCCTGTACCATGACCTCAAAGTCAGGCAATTTTTTTACCGTGTTTTTTGCCGCAAAGCAATACCTATTACATTTTTCTTTTTGCGCCCCCCCAAAATTTTTGAGCACCAGCCGCCACTGGTTAGAGGAGCAAGTGCATCAAGTGATGATGAGAGTGAACTGTTGTAAACAGAGGTGGCCAGGTCAGGACAGGACAGGGGAGAGATACTAGAGTGTATGTAACATAGAATGTTTTTATATAGGACGCTGGATGGGACTACAGCTGTATTTCATTTTACAATTTTTATTATAGACAGATAATACATGTCTTTAACCACTTGCCGACCAGCTGCCACCTATATATGGCGGCAGGTTCCCGTGAATTGTCGTACCTGTATGACGGTCCACGGTAGCAAGCCCATTTGCCAGCAGGGAAGCTGTCCACCACAGTCCTGCTAAAAATCGCTGATCGCCGCCATTACTAGTAAAAAATAATAAATAAAAATTACATAAATCTTTCCCCTAGTTGGTAGACAAAATAACTTTTGCGAAAACCAATAAAAAAAACTTAATTGGGATTTTTTGTTACCAAAAATATGTAGCAGAATACAAATTAGCCTAAAATGATGAAAAAATTAGATTTTTTTTTTTTTTTGGGAATGTTATATAGCAGAAAGTGTAAAAAATATATATATATATATATATATATATATATATATATATTTTTTTTTTTTTTTTCAGTATTGTTGCACTTTTTTGTTTGTAGCGCAAAAAATAAAAATCGCACAGGTGATCAAATACCACCAAAAGAAAGCTCTATTTGTGGGGAAAAATATATATCAATTTTATTTGGGTACATCGTCACATGACCACGCAATTATTTGTTAAACTAACACAGTGCCGAATCGCAAAAAATGGCCTGGTCATTAAGGGGGAAAATCTTCTGGTCCAGAAGTGGTTAATTTTGACCTTTCTTCCAATGATGTAATGTCCTCCAGCTTTCTCTCTACTCCCTCACTTTTCTTCTGGGTTTTGCATCTTCAGCCAACTGGATTGGCTGGGCCCAGATGATGTACAATAACTTCCTCACATGTGCAGCTCAATGTACCTTCTAAAAATTATTGTGAACAGGAAGGTAGGAAGCTTTTATTACACAAAAGATATAGTATAGTTCTTACACAAAAAAAAAGACCTTTCTATATGCAAATGTTTAATTACTAGACAGTGTTTTACATTAGTACTTTTTAACCTGTTGGCGCTGAGTGCACGGAAATGTGCAGCCTCTGGGCAGCTGGGTCTTGGCACTGAGGGGCCACATATTTGCATGCAATAGCACCAACAGAGCTGTGCTGAGAGCCTGCGCCCTGCGCACTCCAGGCTTGGTGACTGACGGCTCACAGAAAAGCTCTAGATCACTGCTCGCGATCAGAAGTTTTCGGATCATATGACCGCCGCGATTGGCTGTCACATGGCCATAAGCCCCACCCTGCCTCCTAGAAATTCAAACCCCTTAAAGGGCTGGTGGGAGCCAGCACCAAGGGGTTTCATATAATTTTAATGTAAGCAATGTACAGTGCCTTGCGAAAGTATTTGGCCCCCTTTGAACTTTGCGACCTTTTGCCACATTTCAGGCTTCAAACATAAAGATATAAAACTGTAATTTTTTGTGAAGAATCAACACCAAATGGAACACAATCATGAAGTGGAACGAAATTTATTGGATATTTCAAACTTTGTTAACAAATAATAGTTTTATCTATATGTTTCACTGTCTGACTTTTTACCTTCTGTGAAAAAAGACATAAAATAATGTGCCTACTGAGGGGCTATTTTTTGTGAAAAGGTCCAAGGGGCGAAAGGTTAGCTGAGGCCGCTCTTTATCGTTTATTCACCTGTGCTAGTTGGGAGTTATTCTTTACAAGATTCGGGATAGGTGAAAGGAGCTTCCCTAAACCTCAGGAGCTAGTTAAAACCAATTGCACCCTTAAAAAAACACTTTAATTTCATCTTCTCATTTGATCCCAAAGCATTTTACAGAAATGGCAATATTCTGCCAAAACCCTTAGATTTTTACTATAAGTTTTAATGAGGAACAAAATGTAAACGGCCCTTTTTTAACTTATAATATTATTGTGAGCTTGTATTTTGCCAACTCAGGATCCCTTGCCAATCTGTTTGACCAGGGAACATTGAGAAATATTGAGTATTATACTTATGGATATAGTGATTCTTGTGATTCACTCCCCTTCTGCTTACACTGGTGCTTGGATGTTCAGACACAAAGCAGGCAGAGGGGTTAAGGACGAGGGAATGAGCCTCTGCTTTTACTTACTCAGTTGAATATGTATATATGATCTTGAGCTATTTAACTCTGTAAACAACAGACTCTACTAACTAGATAAGAAGAATTTGGAAAGCATGGAAAAAGGGATCCAAGAAATTCACCTAGTGGCTGGATATGAAAACACAACATATATTTGTGTGTGTGTGTGTATATATATATATATATATATATATATATATATATATATATATATATATATATATATATAAGACTACTGCTTGTACATGTTATTTTTTAACTCTTGATCAAAATAAAGAACATTTATAAAAGACCAATGTATATTTCTTTTAAGTATATTATACCAACTTATGCTTTGAAAAAAAAAAATAATAATTCTAAAATTCACATCAGGTATATATGAATAAATCATCTTTCACTGTAGTACTTAGCTCCTCTCTTGCACTGTGCATCGCAGATGGCTCAATCCTCATTCTGGTGCTGTCTCTGGTCTTCTGGGCTTAAAGATGCATAGCGGTTGATTTACTAAAACTGGAGGGTGCAACACTGCATAGAAACCAATCAGCTTCCATTTTTTTTCAAAGGTTAATTGAACAAGCTAAAGTTAGAAGCTGATTGCCTACTATGCACAGCTGCACCAAATTTTGCACAAATCAACCCCATAGTGTCATTCAACTCTCTTCCCATAAGTTCAGGATATCATGTGCCCACCCATGTGGGCACACCATTGCACCTGGGCTCACAGCCCTTCTGTACTTAATGTTGCTTACAAATCATTACATGAGTGCCATTCAGCACAGGACCAAGAACTGCTGACCACCAGAATAAAGAAGAGAACCCTGTGCTTTATGTGACTAAGGAGAAGACAGCTGGGAGATATATTAAAAAGGTAAATGTAAATCATGATCATAAATTTTACAAAATGCTGCATGTTACCTGAAAGTGTCAGTATACCAAAGAGACTGCCATGATTCCTACACATTACTACAAAAGCTACTATGGTTGTCTGAACTTTACCAGGGATACAAGGGCTGCACATTATATTCTGTGTGTGTTTTTCTTTCTCATTTTCAACCCAAAGAAATCTGCTGTCTCTTTTTATAAATAATACAACAAGGCTGAACGTTAAAAAGGCATACTGGAAACTGAAAAAAAAAAACTTAGCAGGAAAGTTTACCTAACTGAGATCTCAAGAGACGTCGGATGTTCCTAAGTAAATTTCTTTGTATATTGTATATTTTGAGATTGGTATGGAAGGTATTGAATTATGAATTTGCAGTACACACTTTAACATCTATAACTTGGGTATACAAATAAAATACACCTATCATGAAAGTCTGTCTGTGAAGATTCACATTTATCCAGGCCATGATATAACTAGTAGACTCATGGGACTCAGGACTCAGCAGCCTTCCTACATGTTAGGAAAAAGGGACATTGTTATGAGGACAGTGAGGTGCACATTTTCAACACAAATCACAAATGGCAATTTATTAAACAACCATTCCTATAGAGGGGTGAGGGCCTTTAACATCATCTGTAATCAACATATAATGCTGTTTTAACATCTTTCCTCTGGCGATTTGACAACAATTTATACCTTGACTCCTGCAAATTGAATGTTTAACACATGAGGTAGACATCCTGTCACCAGAATAAAGCCCCGTACACACGCAATGATTATCGGCCGACCGATCGTCCGTCTTTTGTCCAGAGAGGTGTTTTGTTGGTTGGAATGTGCCTAGACTGCACACGAATTTTCTCGCCCAACAAAAATCTACTTCAGAAGTGATGTCATGTGTTGGTTTGATTTCTTTGTGTTCTTTCTTCTCTGAGCATGCCCAGACTTGCTCATTAGATTTTTCCCTGTCGAAATCTGTACTGACTGCACGAAAATCGGCCGTGTTTTGACGGCCAACAAAAATTTTATAGTCTGCACACCAGATTTTTTTCGGCCGAAAAGTCGGAAGTCGGTTGTCGGAAGCATCATACTAACAAGCCGAAAATTGGCCGATCGGACGTTGGACGAAAATTCCCTGCCAATTTTCGACACGTGTGTACGGGGCTTTAGGATGGTGTCGCAAACATTTACACCTGCCATGTTCCTAATCCTCTTCAGAACTAGAGAACCTGGTCTGGATAAACTACAAAAGATCTTCAGCATTGCAGAAGTCCAGTAAAATGTGACTAGCTATTACTAGCTATAACCTGTCATAAAAGAAATGTGAGAGATGTTAATGCCTACCTTCTCCATAAAATGTTAGTTGCCTAACATTTTATGGAGAAAGTAGGCATCAACATCTCTCACCCCCCCCCCCCCCCCCACTCACACTCACAACCTTCAATTCATTGCTGGGTTAATTTTTTTAAAAAAAAAATCTAAATGCCCAACATATTTACTTAAATCTATTGCCACATGACACTGTCTATTCAATCTTCAATCTTCTTTCTTCTTCCTTGCAGAGGAGGAGAGGTCTGTCTTTGTTTGCCCATGTCACAGCCTGGGTGACTTGGACACTTCTTCATTTTTTCTGTTTAGAATTGGTTAATAAATGACAAATAGGCTTGACATGCCCAGAGATGGTCTTTAACCACTTGCCGACTGCCGCACGACTATCTACGTCGGCGGTCAGCCCCTCACAGGCAAAGTGACGTAGGTCTACATCGCTAGCCTGTGAGGGTCTAGGGAGCGAGCGCGCGCCGCCGGAGGCGCGCTCCCGCGTGGTCACGGATCCCCCCCGTGCGTGTGACCGGCGGACCCAATGTCCGCCGGTCACTCTGCGATCGTCGGGGGAGAGGGAGAAAGTCAGGCGGCTTGTGTATGAAGGATGATCATACGGTTCTACTATGTAGAACCATTGATCACTGCTCATACATCTGAAGCCACAGCCAATCACAGTAGAAAGCACGCCCCTAGGGACACACATAGCCCCTCTCTTTCAAAAAAGTTAACCCCTTCACTGCCTGTGTATTTTTACAGTAACAGTGCATATGTATAGCACTGATTACTGTAGAAATGTCACTGGTAACCCCAAAAGTGTCAAAAATGTCAGTCAAGGTTCCAATCTGTCCGCCGCAATGTCGCAGTACCGCAAAAAAAATCGCAGATCGCCGCCATTACGCGTTAAAAAAAACAACAAAAATGACAAAAATCTTTCCCTTTGTTAGAAAACGCAATAACTTTTGCGCAAACCAATCAAAATATGCTTTTTGCGATTTTTTTTACCAAACATAGGTAGCATAAAACAAATTGGCCGAAAATGTTAAAAAATTTTGATTTTTACATTTTTTTGGGGGGCAATTTCATATAAAAAAATGTGAAAAATATTGCTATTTTTGCAAAATTTACGCTTTTTTTTTGTTTATAGCTCATGATCAAAAAATTGCACAGGTGATCAAATACCACCAAAAGAAAGCTCTGTTTGTGGGGAAAAAAGGACGCCAAATTCGTTTAGATACAGCGTCGCACGACCGCGCAATTGTCCGTTAAAGTCACGCAGTGCCGAATCGCCAAAATACCCCCTGGTCAGGAAGGGGATAAAATCTTCCGGGGCTTAAGTGGTTAACTGCATACTAACCAGGTTAGGGTAACACTAGCATTTATCGACTGTGTACCTAAATAAGTTATTAATGTTACGTAAATCAGTAATTTCTTGTGACTGTACATGACAGTGTGCAATTTCTGTAATTCTTTTTTTTTGTTCAGTCGATCAATGGCTTTTTTTTTAAAGGAGGAGCATTTTTCATATATTCTGCTGTATCTACCACACAAAATCATGACTATCTGTGAATAATAACAGTTGCCAATTAAAAAAAAATATGGAAAAAAATTGCTACTACTACCAACTGTATTGCAGTCTATTTGGAACATTGTTCTACATTCTGTGATTTTGAATGTACTGTAAAGATTGCCCATGGAATTCACTGAATAAAATACAACTATGTTCCAACGCTAGTGGTTTATCACATGTGAATTTAGTTACCTATTTCCTGTGAATCTCTGATAGCCAACAGCCAGACAACAACCAATTTCAGAAGAGGTCAGAAATTGCAGCCTCTATGATCTCTTATTACATATTTCTTTAATTTACTGGTTCTACTGTGCCAAATACAAGTCTGTTTCTTAGAAAAAAAAAAAAATTAGAAAACTTTAAAACAAAAATAGCTTGAAAAGCTAGATATGACAAAAGGGTTTGTCTTAAGTTCATGTGACATATCCATTGTGACCACAAAGAAACAGCATATATTACTCAGCAGAGAACTTTGACCTTCATCTTATGGCCTTGTCACACTAACAACTTTGTAACAGTAAATTGTAGTAACTAGAAATCTCTCTGATTATTTTCTCTGTGGTGAGTTGCTGATGTAGCTAGCTACAACGCTTATCGATGAAGCTACCAAATTACTGGTGTGACATGATCATCAGCAGCTGTGTTGGATAACATAAGCAGCTTCTGAAACTCGAGATTCTGTTGCTAGCTCCAAATGCTGCATAAAGTCAACCACTCAGCAATTAAGCTACATATCTCTTGGAATTTCAGGAACAAAACACCTTTCTAATTGAGGAGAATACATTATTTCCCTAGTAACATAAGTGCTAAAGAGAACCATTCTGTAGCTGCTACGAAATTGCTAGTGTGACATGAGCCTTAATTGCGAACTTTGCAGCCAAATACACATTTAGTCCGAATGCTCTCTTATTGTTCCTTGCTTTAGGCTAGGTTCACACCTATGCAGGTACGGCTGATGTGTATTCCTTTTGCGTTTTTTGGCAGGGTTTGTGTTTTTTCATGTTAGTTTTGGATGCATTTTTTTGTTGGGTGAGGTGTCTGTTGTAATGCGGGAAAACAGCAAAAATGCTTTAGAAACGAAAGCACTGTATTTTTGATGATTTTCCATTGAAGTCTATTTAACTATAAATGCAACGTGCTGTGGGCAAATAAGTCCCCAAAAAAATGCATTGGATGAAAGTGCACATATGTGAACGTGACCCAATGGAATTTATGTTAAATGGACTGTAGTACGTTTCTGCAAATCTGAAAATGCACTGCAAAATGCATAGGTGTGAGCTTAGCCTTAAAGTGAATCTGTGCTGTGAATCTATACAGGGCAGAGCAACAGGTTCCCCACAATGCAGACCTCCAAGAGAATTCGGCTGGGCCTATTTTTGAATCAGGCAGGTTTTCCTGCAAGTCTGGGGAAATGCAAAACCCACTTGAAGCAGATGAAATGTAGGGATAAGGTTTGGGTTTGCCGGTATCACAAGTTTTCAGTGCATCCTCACGATTTGCAAACGTTGTAAATCATGAACTTTTAGACGAAAATTTTGCAAATTCACTGCCAGAAATGAGTAACAACCTATAATGCAGTGCATATCATTTGCCCCTAGTCAGATGAGTCACAAGAGCCAATAATTTGTAAGTATGGATAACTTAGCCCACTTTCAACAATGAGTGGCAGCAGCCATATTGTCAGTGTGTGGTGGAGATGGTAGGGAGAGCTGA
Source organism: Pelophylax lessonae (assembly GCF_965119305.1). Taxonomy (NCBI): domain Eukaryota; kingdom Metazoa; phylum Chordata; class Amphibia; order Anura; family Ranidae; genus Pelophylax; species Pelophylax lessonae. Next base: position 346,025,358 of record NC_138771.1, read on the forward strand.
TAATTCTGTGTAGGGAGATCCTATTTTTATTTTAGTATTTTGAATTGGTTCATACTTCCTGTGCTAGTGCTGCCTTCCCATGCCCTATACTTAACAGTAGCTTTCTTATGATAAGGTGACCAGATTTTAAAAATGAAATCTGAAGACACCCTGCTGACAACTTCTACTTTTAACCACACCTACAAAAATAATAATACTACTACCCCATTTTAACTACACCCACAAAATAACATCCTTAAACAATTGGCCACAAACTTTTAGAACAAGAGGTAGACTTTCAAGGTATAAAGAAATAATAAACACATTTCAAATAAGAGGCACTAGAATATGCATGCACAATTTTAACCACTTAAGCCCCGGAAGATTTTACCCCCTCCCTGACGAGGCCCTATTTTGCGATTCGGCACTGCGTGACTTTAACTGACAATTGCACGGTCGTGCGACGCTTTACCTAAACAAATTTGACGTCCTTTTTTTCCCACAAATAGAGCTTTCTTTTGGTGGTATTTGATCATCTGTGCGATTTTTTTGATCATGCGCTATAAACAAAAAAAGAGCGACAATTTTGCAAAAATAACAATATTTTTCACATTTTTTTATATGAAATTCCCCCCCCAAAAAAATTTAAAAATCAAAATTTTTTAAAAATTTTGGCCAATTTGTTTTCTGCTACATATGTTTGGTAAAAAAAATTGCAAAAAGCGTATTTTGATTGGCTTGCGCAAAAGTTATTGCGTTTACTAACTAAGGGAAAGATTTTTGTCATTTTTGTTGTATTTTTTTTAACGAGTAATGGCGGTGATCTGCGATTTTTTTTTTCTTTTTTTTTTGCGGGACTGCGACATTGCGGCGGACAGATTGGACCCTTGACTGACATTTTTGACACTTTTGGGGTTACCAGTGACATTTCTACAGTAATCAGTGCTATACATATGCACTGTTACTGTAAAAATGACACTGGCAGGGAAGGGGTTAACTTTATTGGGGAAGGAGAGGTTAAGTGTGTCCCTAGGGGCGTGCTTCTAACTGTGCAGGGATGTGGCTTTACATGTAACTGCAGAGATCTACGGTCCTACATAGCAGGGCCGTTAGATCTCTGCTGTTACACAGGGAAGAATGACAGGCGGCTTTGTTTACATTAGCCGCCTGCCTTTCTCCCTTCACGGCACACGATCGCGAGTGACCGGCGGACATCGGGTCCGCCGGTCACACGTGCGGACTTGTTAGGGAGCGCGCCTGCCCGCTATTGGCTCACAGGCTAGTGACGTACCCATACGTTACTTTGCCTGGCCGGGGCTGACCGCCGCAGTATATGTACTTGCCGTGGTCGGCAAGCGGTTCAGAAAAATGCTGCACAGAATTTTCTGAACACCTCTGATTACCTTCTGGATGCCCAGGTCTGCAACATCACTGTAAGGACTAACAAACACAGGGCCATGGGTATTTTATTTTTCCTGGGGCATTCAGCCTTGGGTATCTAGAATTAAACAGTGCGCCAATCACGCTGTGACAATTTGTGAGTGTGGCAAAATTGCTTTAACAGTGGGAATGGCCTTAAACTTGATCCTACTCACTGTGCACATGGTAACAAATGCCACAGTTCTTTAACCCAAAAAATATGGAACAAAAAGGCAAGCAAGGGAATGCTAATGAACTGTCCAATGTACATTGGCAAAAGTTTCTCCTTCCTACAGGTCTGATCAGAGGGGAAGGGTATACAAGGCACTGGCTAGCAGGATTGTGGACAGATAAATTTGCCACCTAGGTTTCTCACATACAGTATGCATGGTGAGGGGCTCCAGATTTTCTGACTGATGTGAAGAAACCAAACTTTTTTTCTGTTCTGAGACCTGGAACCCAGAGACTTAGTAGAGCTTTCGGTGATATAAAGCTTCTATTCCTAGATTCATATCTTACGTAGGAAGATCCCATTATTAGTCTCTGCTGTCCATAGGTCTTTATATACGCAAGCTAGAGAGCTCTCTCACTCTCTCTGCTGCTGGGTGATAAGACTGAATAAAGACAGGTCACTAAAAAGATACAAAGGCTACCCATGTTCTTTGGACAAACTAGCGAGTGTACCCTGTTGCTGAGTTTAGTTACGTAGTGGCTTGGACAAGGAGAAGCTTTGTTTTATGGTGCACAAAGTCCTCCTGTATTGAAACTGTTTTGTCAGCTGCCTTGCTGAGCAAAAATGCAGAACAACTTGCCCTGGGCTATTCTTGGGCGCCCTTGTCTCATGTGTAGTTTTCCTTAACAGAAATCAGAAGTACCCTGTTTTATTAAGATCAGATAGGGGTCCTACACCTCAGCATTCCCAGTCCCGCTATTGGTCACAGCACTTGGTGGACTGAAGTTTGATCTGAGTAGCAACCTTGGAAAACAACTGTATGTTACATAGTTACATAGTTGTAACGTTAAATATTAGATTTACCTGTATACAATTCCCTATGCCAGAATCACAATTGAGATGTTTGTATATTGCTATCATACTGTATCTCCTCTCAAGCATCTCTTCTCCAGAGAGAATAAGGTTAGTGCTTGTAGTTGTTCCTCGTAACTGAGGTCCTCCAGCCCCCTTATTAACTTTGTTGTACTTCTCTGGACTCTCTCCAGTTCCCGCACCTCCCTCCTGAGGGTTGGTGACCAGAACTGAATGAAATACTCCAGATTTGGTCGAACCAGAGTTTTATAAAGTGTCAGGATTAATGTTTTATCTCTGGAGTGATTTCCTTTTTTATGCATGCTAATTTTCTGTTAGCTTTGCTTGCTACAGCTTGGAATTGCATGCCATTGCTGAGTTTGTCATCTTTTAGGGCCCCAAGATCTTTTTTCATCCTGGATTCTCCTAGAGGTTTTCCCCCTAGTGCGTAACTAGTATGTTATGACCATTCCTCAGGCAGGTACCAGCGGGTGGTTTTGTAAATGAATACTGTGCTAGGGCCCCAATCAAAGTAGTTCCAGTTTTCCTGGAGAGCCTTGAAAGCAATGACTTGGTCAACTATTTTATTTCAATTTTAAATAATGCCACAAGTATATGAGGAAATACATTCCTTTTGTAAATCTATTTATTGAGATCTCTATTGTTAGCAATCTGACCTTTTATTATTTCATCCCCTCCTCTTTGACTATGATTCTTTTGTCAACAGCTTCCCCAGGAAGCAGCTCTGATTTTGCCAGTTTTCCCGCTCTCTCTGGCATCAGCTTTTGTTACTACCCATGGGGTTCTTTTTTGACTGTGTGACAAGGACTGCTTTGATTCCCATGTTATTGTGTGTGAAAGAAAAATAGTAAGAGGTATTGTCAGAAAGGCAAACGATTGTGGAAAATGACAGCTGCAAAGTTGTAATTATCACTGTTGCGAGTCATTTATGCATATTGGAAAAAGAAAAAAAAAAAAAAGAAAAATTGTGTCAGTGCTTTATTTATTCTATTTCCTGGAATCAGTGGAATGATGACCTAAGTCTTAAATTCAATCATTGTACCTTTCTCTCGCCATTCATTTCAACTCTCTTTTTTATTAACAGCCTTATGTTCTATTACGTTGCAGGCCAGTGGTGTTGTTTTGTGGGAAAATCAAGAACATGTTGGTGTTCAAATGAGGTACATTTCAGCTATACATACTCTGGAAACCTATTTTCCTCCATGTAACGACAAAGCTGTGTTACATCATTTCCATCGTAAACGGACAATATACCGTGTGCTCTTTATCAGACGTTACTGTATTTTCAGCTCTATCAGCAATATACAACCCAGATGCTCCTTTACTAAAGTGGCAAAATGTATCGGCCTCTACTGTTTTCAAGTTAATGGATTGGAACAAAAACAGTAATACAGTTAAAGAAACACTAAGCCCTGGTTAAAAAAAAATCGATTTCAGTATGTATTCTTATCTATTGCCTTCTATTGCTCCCACCTTCTCCAAATCTCCAAATTCCTTTTTTTTTTTGCTGTGGGGATCAGACTTCATATTAGAGAGTGGCTACATTTATATTTCATGGCCAAGTTCTCTTGCTTGCTCCCAAGATGAACTACAAGCTATGGACTATGCATTATGGAATGTTTAGTGTGCATAGAACAGTTCATATGGCCACAATGAACATGCAACAGCAGAGCATCATTCCTAGTTGGGGTCTCAATAAACTGGATCATAAAATTGCAGCCCTTTCTATCTGTGCAAGGAGCTGAGTCTCCACCTCCTCATTACACTGGGTGGTCTAAAACAAACTCCAATGATAACCTTTGTAGTACGCACACCCATGTACATTTCCATCCATAATACTTCAGACTCATCACACACTCCATCAGCTAGGCCCTCTTTCACACTCCCTTTGAGATTATTTCTCACGTAGAGACAGACACCGCCATCTTTCTGTTTTACGCTGTCTCTCCCAAAGAGTGCAAAGCCAGGATTATTAATAGCCCAGTCATGATGAATGAAGAGAAGATTCAGCAATACCGATTAAATCACTATCATCCACCAAAGCTACAAACTCACCTATTTTGCTTGGCAGACTTCTGGCATTGGTGAAAAAACACTTGAATGCATTATTAACATTTTGCAATGGTCATTGCCAGAAGGTTTGCTGTGTCTCCCAGCACAGTCTCAAGAGCATGGAGGAGATTCGAGGAGACAGGCAGTTACTCTAAGAGAGCTGGACAGGGCTGTAGAAGGCCCTTAACCCATCAGAAGGACCGATATCTGCTCCTTTGTGCAAGGAGGAACAGGCCACTGGTGTTAATGTCTCTGATCAAACAATTAGAAACAGACTTCAAGAGGGTGGCTTGAGGGCCTGACTTTCTTTAATGGGCCTTGTGCTCACTGCCCGGCAATGTGGAGCTCGATTGGCATTTGTCACTGAGCACCAGAATTGGCAGGTCCGCCACTGACGCCCAGTGCTTTTCACAGATGAGAGCAGGTTCACCCTGAGCACATGTGACAGAGGTGAAAGGGTCTGGAGAAGCCATCGAGAATGTTATGCTGCCTGTAGCATCGTTCTGCATGACCGGTTTGGTGGTGGGTCAGTGATGGTCTGGGGAGGCATATTCATGGGGGGACACACAGGCCTCTACAGGCTAGACAATGGCACCCTGATTGCTATTAGGTATCAGGATGAACTCCTTGGACCCATTGTCAGACCCTAGCCTAGACGCTAGTGCAGTGGGTCCTGGGTTCCTCCTGTTGCACGACCACATGTGGCGAGAGTATGCAACCAGTTCCTGGAGGATGAAGGAATTGATGTCAATGAATGGCCCCCATGCTTGCCTGACCTAAATCCAATAGAACATATTTTGGACATTATGTTTCGCTTCATCCAATCCCGCCAGGTTGCACCTCAGTCTGTTCAGGAGCTCAGTGATGCTGTGGTCCAGATCTGGTGGAAAATACCCCAGGACACCATCTGTTGTCTCATTAGGAGCTTGCCCCAATGTTGTCAGGCATGCATACAAGCACATGGGGGCCATACAAACTACTGAGTACCATTTTGAGTTGCTGCAATGAAATTTAAGCAAAATAGACTAGCCTGCTGCATAATTTTTTCACTTTGATTTTCCGGGTGTTTTTTAATTCAGCTCTCTGTAGGTTGATAATTTTCATTTCCATCAAACGATGGGTCTGGTATAGATTTTAAAGGGAACCCCATGCCAAAATAAAAAAAAAACAGCGTGGAGTTCCCCCAAAAATCAATCCTAGACCCTTATCCGAGCATACAGCCTGGCAGATCAGGAAAGCTCCTGAACCACACCAGGCCAAATGCCCTCAACATGGGAGGGTGGGTGCTTTGGGGTAAGGGGGACGTCACATGATGTCATGTGATGTCAGAAGGGGCAGTGCCACTGGGTGACATAACCTGGTGGCCCAGCCCCTTGCCTATGAAAGAACTGTCAAAGCCGAAGATTGGGCATATGGCGGGTAGCCTCTTAAGAGCAGAAATGTTTTTTAATTTTTTTATATTTTTCGAGCACAGCGGGCGTCTTGATTGATGATGGATCTACATTGAGGGACACTATTTTATTTTTAATAAAGGACTTGTCAAAAACCGTGTTCTGTGGTTTTTACTTTCCTACCCTTTTTTGTGAGTGGGTATGGGTATGATGGGGGCCTGAGATCTGGGGGCCCCCTTGTTAAAGGGGGCTTCTAGATTCCAATAAGCCCCCCACCCACAGACCCCCGCAACCACAGCCCAGGGTTGTTGGGAAGAGCCCTTGTCCCCATCAACATGGGGACAAGTGTTTTGGGGTTCCCCCCCCAAAGCACCCTCCCCATGTTGAGGGAAAGTGGCCTAGTATGGTTCAGGAGGGGGGGGGCGCTCGCTCAGCCCCCTCCTTTCCTGGCCTGCCAGGCTGCATGCTCAAATAAGGGTCTGGTATGGATTTTGGAGGGGCCCCACACATTTTTTTTTCTTAATTTTGGCATGTAGTTCCCCTTAAAATCTGTACCAGGCTCAAAGGGCCTGGTATAATTTTTAGGGGGGACCCTACACCATTTTTTTAAAAAAAATTCTGTCATAGGGTTCCCCTTAACCACTTTAATATAGGGCACTTTCACCCCCTTCAAACCTAGATCAATTTTCAGCTTTCAGTGCTCATTGGCGTCTATTAGAAATCTTGGTCAGCTTGACATGGCACTGCTCCTTATCTTTAACATTGGCATCTATTGGAAATACTGGTCAGCTTGACATGGTACTGCTCTGTGTCTTTAACATTGGCATCTATAGGAAATCTTAGTTAGCTTGACATGGCACTGTTTCCCATCTTTAACATTGGCGTCTATGGGAAATATTGGTCAGCTTGACATGGCACTGCTCACGAACCATAAGTGACAGGGACACCAAACTTGTAGAGAACCGAGAGGGGACTCAGGACTACAACATAATCATACATTTTTAATGTGGCGTATGCCCGTACACTACACTGACTGCACTAAACTGACTGAACTCAATATCCACTAACTATCTGCCTCATCTCTATTGTCACATACTATACACTGCTGCCGTGTAAGCAGCCTTATATAGTGTGGGGCGCGGACTTGGCTCCTGAGCCATGATTGGCTAAAGGCACCCTGCCTTTGGCCAATCATAGCTCTGACAGGACATTGTGCTGTGATTGGCCAAAGCATAAAGCTCAGGTGCATGCTTTGGCCAATCACAAGCACTTAATGCACTGCGATCACGCAGTGCAATAGGGGGCGTTCGTCTGCGGGCGAACTCCCCAGCGAGCACCCCAGGTGTATGTGTGTTCAGCGAACACACGAACACCCGATGTTCAAATCCAACGTACGTTCAACTCAAACATAAAGCCCATCCTTAATCCTAATCCATTCACAATGAAAATAGCCTATACACTTTACCTAAGTATCCTTGCTGTCCTGGGGCAATGACTGGCTTACACTAGTTTGAAAATAAATTACCAAAACAGAAGTAAGCAGTGAATCAGAAAAAAAAAAAAAGATTTGGCCTACAAGAACAAGAAGTGATAGTATTATATTTAAATGTAAAATACACGTTGTGACACAGCGCTGTATATTGTATTATTTTTCCAACTGATCACTCTTTTTGCCTGGTTTGAGATGATCTGTTTGACAAGTAGCGAGGACATTTGAATTGAGAACATTGAAAATGACTGAACAGGATATAGAGGGGGTGTGAGCACCTGCTGTAGTACAGCTTGTCTTTAAAAAAGATATTACACTCCGATTGCTGCTGAAGTCAACTTTGTACCAATAACTCAAGAATGATAGGTGTTCTTTCTTTTACTAAGAGATGATTGTAGGAGGATGTATTAAATAAGGGATGACAGAATAAATATTAACTTCATTCGACTGGAGCATTGCATAGGATACAGTATACAAAAATTCATTATGAAAAGAAAGGTGACATTGCTCTACTGTAAATCTGTGTGGATGCAATGCTGTTTCTTTAGACTAGATATTGACAGAAAATTCAAGACATTGGTATAAATACTTGGCAAAAAGTTCAGAATTAATTAGCATATTTTAACACAAAGTAAAAATGCTTACACATAACATATTTTGAAGTTATTAGCACAGTGAAGGTTCATCATGTGAACAAAAGTAAACCAGTTCCAGTAAGGATATTTTTTTGGAATAGCCTTTTTACTTATTTTTTTTCTATGTGCATAGATAGATGTTCAAACCTTCTGAATCTTTTATCAAAAGCACTGAGGGTAGATTTATCTTTTATACAATAAGTTGCCCCAGGTGGGGTAATTAGATTTGCATTGCCTAGTAGTAAATATGGATGTATATGATTGCTAGCTACAGCACAATAGAGATATATAGAAAGTATGATAACCGTGACTTGTTCTTTTTCACTTTTACTCTGTTGTTTTTTTATTTTAATATTTTCGAGTTTTAAATGAACAAATGAACAAATACATACAGAGTGAATGCGATAAACTTGAAGCGGACATAGCCGCAAGTGTAGAGGATCACATGTGGAATAATCATAAATAGAAAAGAAGGCGAAGAAGAGGGGGATAGAAGTGAGAACGACAGAGGATCTAGAGTTTGAAGGTGTATACCATAGGGACCATGATTTCCATATTAGATCAAAGGAACGTAGGGTGTTGTTTTGCATGGCTAGGGATTTTTCTCAAAGGAAGTGTTGGTGTGTCGTATTTATCACTTCTGACGGGTTAGGGGATAGGTTTGTTTCCATCGTCTGGTGATCAAAAGTGTGGTGGAGAGAAGAATGTTGGCTATTATACCTGAGAACTGTACTGGCAATTTGTCAATCCCTAAGTTTAATAAAGCCAATTCAGGGGGGCTGGCGGGTGCCAAGATGTTGGTTATATCCGATATCATTTAAAACACTTTATACCAAAGACTACGAATGTTTTTGCATGACCAAAGTATGTGCATAATATTACCCGTGGAATGACATCCTCTCCAGCATAGTGGTGAGCTAGAGGGGTACATTTTTGCTAATCTGCATGGAGTGAGGTACCATCTAAGGGATATTTTAAAAGTAATTTCCTAATGATTCATACAGTGCATAGTGGCGTGAGTACCGAAAAGCTTGGGACAATTGGCAAGGGCGTCCACAGAACTTTTTTTTTGGGGGGGGGCATCATTTTAAGGTAGCCCATGCTCCACCCTTCTCAACAATGTCATGAAGGGGAGGGGCTTAGTCATACTTATTTTGAGTATTTATTTTTAAAGGGCAAACGGCAGCATTTATTTTTAAAGCATTTGTTAACCTAAAAAAAAACCTGATCCTGTTCCCCTAAAGCATGTTATACAGCAGTGCTTGTGCTTTGTAATTTGGCCTCTTCGATCACCTAAAATACCTGGCTGATCCTGCCTGGCTATGTCTTCCCCTCTGTAAACTGACCACGGTATACCATGGCTGCTGAGCCCTGACACCGTGGTCAGTTTACCTGTCTCCATTATCCAGAGCTCTCCTGTCCTCCCTGTCTTTCTTCTCTTGTGTCAGTGCCCGCCCCCTCCCCTCCTGCTGCTGTAGTTTCATTTAAAGTTTCATACCCTGTCTACAGTCTGTTTAATAATCCTGTGTGCCCCTATGTCTGTGTTTTATAAAAAGTTTTCAGAGTGCTAATCGCCGCTCACGTGACCCGCCGCCTCTCTCCTCCTCTCCCTCTCCCCTCCTCCTCCCCTCCCGACTGATATCAGCAAGGAATACTTGGCCCCACCCGCGGCAGGTAGCTGTCAGACGGGGAAAGGAGAGAAGCGACGGGTCACATGAGCAGCGCTATAAAAATTGGTAAAGAACAGCTTATTTTTTCAAAACACAGACACAGGGGCACACATGATTATTAAACAGACCAGACAGGATAGTATTAACAGCCACTTTAAAGAGGAAGTTTAGATTCCGGGGGGGGGGGCATTTGCCCCCCCCCCCTATGCCCCTACCTGAGGACACCCATGACCATTGGTGATCAGTGAAAGAGGTTTTAAGGTCTGACTCCCATTGAATCATAGGTTTAGTTTTGTTGAATTTAGTCTTATTTTGGAGGGTGTTATATATAAGTGATGTTTCTTTAGTGTCTTGTTTAGAATGGAGGAAAAGTTCCACTAATTTAGGGTCCTTTGTAATATGTGGAGGAGGGTGAGATTTAAGGAAATGATGAATACGGTACAGTTTGAAGAAGGTGCTACGTGGGAGCTTGTATTTGTTTTTCATGAAGTCTGGTGAGATCGACCAAGTGTCCTCAAGGAGGTCTGATATCAATTTAACGCCGGACCTCTCTAGATCGGACAGGGAAATTTCGGGAATGAGGTGTTCTAGAGTCGTTAGAGGGATATCGGTGATAGGCAGGATAGAGGATGTGTAGGTGTGATTTTCTATCTTCCTTCAGGCAATAATGGATGCTTTAGTAGTTGGAAGGTAAGAATCTAGTTTAAGGGGTCTCCAGGTGTTGGCATATATTAAGGAGCATAAGTTGGGAGTCTTATGGATACCTCTTTCTATATCCAACCATAATGGTTCAGTAGAATGGGTGAACCATTTTGTTAAGTGGTCCAAGTGGACTGCCATGAGGTAATCCTGCAGGTTTAGCATTCCCATGCCTCCTAGGTTCTTATGTTTGATTAAGGAGTCTAAAGATGCACAAGCTTTTTTCCCTTTCCATAAAGTTTTTTAGTTGTTTTGTAAGGGAATGTAGGTGTGAAGTCCGGACCGGTATAAGAAGGGATCAAATCAAGTATAGGATTTTGGGAAGTATGAGTATTTTGTATGCCGCTAGTCTGCCAACCCAAGACATCTCTGTTTGGGACATCTTTTTTAGTTGTAGCTCTAATTGGGCAATTAGAGGTCTGTAATTGGCCTCTGCAAGAGTATGGTGAGAGGGGGTAAGAATTATGCCCAGTTAGGGGATATTGGATTACGCCCAGGTGTACACCAGCTTTTGTTTCAAAGTTGTTACCATGGGGGGTGGGAATATTCATGTTCATTATTAGTGATTTAGAGGGATTCACCTTATAATACGATATGCTGCTGAATTCTGAAAATATAGTATGGGTGGTCGTGAGAGATGTGTGAGGGTTTGTTAAAATTAAAATTATATCGTCCGCAAAACAGGTTGATAGTATGAGGTTTTTCTTAAAAGAGAAATTCTGTTATTTGTGGATGTGAGTGGATCTTACTGGCTAGCGGTTCCATTATCAAATTAAAAATTGTTGGGGACAGGGGGCAGCCCTGTCTCATTCCATTGGAAATACTGAATGGTTTGGACAGTATACCGGAGGTGTACACCTTAACCGAGGGATTGGAATACAAAGCTAATATGGCGGAGAGGATAGTACCTCCAAAACCAAACTTGTGTAGTACTTGAGACATATAACCCCAGTAGACTCGGTTGAACGCCTTCTCAGCATCTATAGAGAGAAGCAGAGAAGGTGTTCGACTTTGTTCGGCATAATATATTACATCAATTACACGTCTTGTGGCATCCGAAGCTTGTCTGCCCGGGACAAACCCTGTCTGGTCAGGCTGTATTAAGGAGGGTAGAATTTTTTTTAATCTTTGTGCTAGCATTTTGGCATAAATTTTGATGTTTGCATTAGTTAAGGAGATCGGCTGAAAATTAGCTGGAGAGTCAGGACTCTTCCCAGGTTTTGGGATGGTGACGATGTGAGCGCTCCACATCTCCATTGGGAAGTTAGACCAATTAGTTGCAGCCTGCAGCATTAAATAGTTTCACCATATAGGGACATAGGATTGGGGCAAAGGTCTGATAATATTCATTAGAGTATCCGTCTGGACCAGGTGATTTACCACAGGGCAACAAGTCAATTGTGCTATGTACTTCGGTTAGTGAGAAAGGGCGGTTCAGGTTTTCTAGGTCTAGGGAAGATAGGGCTGGGAGTTTAATGTTGGTTAGGAAGGAAGAGATTGCCTCGTCTGCGGGGTGAATGGTCAAAGGGTCATCTTTCAGGTTATAGAGTGAACTATAATAGTCTGAAAATGCGTCCGCAATTTGTTTAGGGTTGGATAATTTCTGTTCGGTGGAAGGATGGAAAAGATGAGGTATCTTTGATTTTGTTTGTTGCGCTTTAAGTTTGGAAGCAATACATTTACCAGGCTTGTTATGTAAGGTGTAAAAGCGCATTCTTAGTTGTTGCAACATATGCTCGTGTTTCACTTGTAAGTGCGAGCGTATGTTCTCATGTACTTTGGCTAGTTGTGATGCAGTGAGTGGATTTGGGTGGGATTTGCTTTTGCTCTCCAACATTTGTAATTCAGTCAACAAATGCTGGAGTTTAGCGGAGTACGCCCGTTTAACTTGGGCGCCTTTCTGAATGAGAATTCCCCATAGAAATGCCTTGTGAGCATTCCAAAGGGAAAAGATGCTAGTGTCAGGGGTGTCGTTAACATGGAAAAAGTATCGGAGATGTTGAGTGAGCACCTCATCCGTGGGTTTATCTTTAATGAGTTTGTTACTGCACCACCACAGCAATGTAGGGCTATGGATGTTCGATTCCGAGATTGTGATAAATAAAGGTGCATGGTCTGACCACGTGATATCGGCAATTTTGGAAGAGGACACTCATTGTAATAACCATTTGTCAACCAAGCACAAATCGATTCAAGAATATGTGTTAAACCTGGGGGAGTGGTAGGTGAAGTCCTTCTCTGAGGCATGTAAACACCTCCATACATCGTAGAGGTCTTCTTTAGCGATAATGTTAAGTAGAGAGGAAGGTCGATGTTTCCTAGGAGCAGAGGAGTCCAGTTGTGAGTCAATCACTGAGTTCATGTCTCCACAGATTTGTAGATGTCCTTGCTTGCATTGGTCGATACATTTTGAGAGTTTTCGAAAAAAAGGCTTCGGTTTGGAGTTACGGACATACACTCCCACTATAGTGTGGGAAATATGGTTGATCATGCAAACCAAAATGATATATCTACCTTATTCGTCTATTAAGGATGAGTGGAGGTGAAAGTAGACAGTGTTTTTAATGGCGATTAGTACACCTCTTTTCTTTTTGGGGAAATCAGCAGAAAAGGTGAGAGGAAAATCCTTCTGTTGGTCTTTGGGTTTCATACTGTTTGAAGTGGGTTTCTTGGACTATTACTATGTCCACCTTAGATGCTGCGGCTTCATTCCATAAGGATAGGCACTTAGTGGGATGATTCAGACCACAGGCATTAATAGACATAAGTTTAAGGGACATGGTCTTGTGGTTGGAGTTATGTAAGGTTTAGTCGGGTGCTTCGTGACAAGTTGCCATGTGAGGAGAGATTCATGGTAGGTTGTAGACAGAGGCAAGGAATTGACTTGCTTAGTCGGAAGTAATGGGAGATGCCGAGTGTACTCTGCCCGGAGTATCATGGTTTCTTAAAGCCTTGGTAACAGAGATCAGATTTTTCCGTCTTTGTAAGGTGTGTGCTGAGAAATCCGGTAGGACCTGTATGCCAGTAGCTTTGTCTGGGAGGGTATCTTTTTTGTGAAAGGCCGCAAGGATGGTTTCTTTTGCCTGGAAATAATGCATTTTCAGAAGGACATCTCTAGGGACTTCTGTGATGGAAGAAAGGAAGGTTTAGGGAGTCTGTGAATGCAGTCTATTGTGATGTCTCCTGGTGTCAGTGATGGTGCAACCGACCGAAAGAGGTCTTGTACAAAATGGGGTAGGTTGGATGGTTGCACGGATTCGGGGATCCTCCTTAATTTTAAATTGTTGCGCCTGGAGCGGTCCTCCAGGTCTGCTACCTTGGATTTCAGCCATGTAAAATCATCAGCGAGGGAAGTGTGCGCATCTACCATGGTGTTATATGACTCCATACATGTTATATGAGCCCATGGAATCCTCTAAATTGTTAACTTTTTCTCCCTTTCTTGGATGTCAGAGTTACATTTTTGGAAGCATGTAAGCATATCTGCTTGAATTGAGGAGCGCAGAGATAAAAGCATTTCCTTCATTAATGTGTCTGATATAGCCTGACCCACTGTGGGAAAGGCTGCTATAGGATCAGGAAGAGGAGAAGTCTGTTGTAGTTCACTAACCCCCATAGTGGGTTCTGCGTTCTCATCTGGTGTGGTGTCCCTCCTTGGCTTAGATTTCACTGGGCTGTTCGTTCCAGGAGATACAAGCAGTGAGGACTCTCCATTTGTGTGTGATCTTCCTAATTTTCATTAGCCTAAGGGAATAGGAACGTGGCTGCCGCTAGAGGGTGGATATCGGAAGAGACTTCCTTTGCCATCTTGCTGTAGCTCGTGGCAGACTGGCGTGAAGAAACCCAACAGTTTCTTCAGTTTCAGGTCCTCTCTGGGGCGGCGTGACATCCTCGGAGCGGAGAGGGGATGTTCCGGTGTTCAGGGGAGTCGTCGGAAGTGCGCTAGTGTAGATATACTGGCCGGATTCCCTCACAGAGAGCGAAGCAGCTTTTTCAGGCATACAGAATGGCGGTCGCCACGCCCCCCCCGGCAGTGCTCTGTTTTCACAGCAAGTAATACCAGTAGCTACTAGCCAGTCTCTCTCTGAACTCTTTTACCATAAAGTATTCAAAACCAAAAAAAATTATTTTAGATTTTAGAATAGAATTCTTTTTGTTGCTATCTGAGTCCCATTCCAAATTTTCCTTTGTTTCCTGTTTTGTGGACACAACATGGAAAGAGAGGAAATCTATGTACAATCCCTGACAAAAAGTATGGAATCACCACTCTTGGAAAATGTTCATTCAATTGTTTAATTGTGTAGAAAAAAATAATAACAGACATGCCTCAAAATTATTTTCATTTACCATTCCAACCTCCTGGCTTTAAGAAACACTTAAAAAACGAGAAAGAAAACTGTAATCAATTGCAACAGTTTTTGCAGCTCAAGCAGAGATAAAAATTATGGAATCACTCAATACAGAGGAAAATATTATGGAATCATCATGTACTTTGCAGTTCTAAAACAAACATCTGAATCAGATTACATCTGCTAATTAGTCTGCAGTTAAAAAAGCACTGCTGAGCTGGTGCACCAAACTGATTGACATGAATCATGGCTCCAACATGAGAGATGTCAGTTGAAACAAAGGAGAGGATTATAAAACTTCTTCAAGAAGCTAAATCATCATGGAATGTTGCAAAAGATGTTGGTTGTTCCCAGTCAGCTGTGTCTAAAATCTGGACCAACTACAAATCAAATGGAAAGGTTGTCAAAGGGAAGCGTACTGGAAGACCAAGGAAGACATCAAAGTGCCAAGATAGAAAGCCAAAAGCAATATGCCTTGAAAACAGAAAATGCACAACAAAACAAATGAGGAACAAATGGTCAGAAACTGGAGTCAATGTCTGTGACCGAACAGTAAGATTGCCTAAAGTAATGTGATTTTCATACAGAAAAGCCAAATGAAAACCATCATTAACACCTAAACAGAAAAAAAACAGATTTACAGTGAGCTAAATAAAAGCAATCATGGACTGTGGATGACTGGATAAAAGTAAATTCAGTGATGAATCAGGACTCTGAACTGGGCAGGGTGATGATGCTGCAACTTTTGTTTGGTGTCGTTCCAATGAAATGTAAGACGACTGCCTGAAGAAAACATGCAAATTTCCACAATCATTGATGATATGGGGTTGCATGTTAGGTAAAGGTATGGGTGAGATGACAGTCATTAACCGCTTGCCGACCGCCGCAAGTACATATACTGCGGCGGTCAGCCCCGGCCAGGCAAAGTGACGTATGGGTACGTCACTAGCCTGGGAGCCAATAGTGGGCGAGCGCGCACCTAACAAGTCCGCGTGTGTGACCGGCGGACCCGATGTCCGCCGGTCACTCGCGATCGTCCGCTGTGAAGGGAGAAAGGCAGGCGGCTAATGTAAACAAAGCCGCCTGTCATTCTTCCCTGTGTAACAGCAGAGATCTAACGGTCCTGCTATGTAGGACCGTAGATCTCTGCTGTTACATGTAAAGCCACATCCCTGCACAGTAAGAATCACGCCCCTAGGGAAACACTTAACCCCTCCTTCCCCAATAAAGTTAACCCCTTCCCTGCCAGTGCCATTTTTACAGTAACAGTGCATATGTATAGCACTGATTACTGTAGTAATGTCACTGGTACCCCCAAAAGTGTCAAAAATGTCAGTCAAGGGTCCGATCTGTCCGCCGCAATGTCGCAGTACCGCAAAAAAATTGCAGATCGCCGCCATTACAAAAAAAAACAACAAAAAATCTTTCCCTTAGTTAGTAAACGCAATAACTTTTGCGCAAACCAATCAAAATACGCTTATTGTGATTTTTGTTACCAAACATATGTAGCAGAAAGCAAATTGGCCAAAAATGTTAAAAAATTTAGATTTTTACATTTTTTTGGGGGGAATTTCATATAAAAAAAATGTGAAAAATATTGTTATTTTTGCAAAATTGTCGCTCTTTTTTTGTTTTTAGCGCGTGATCAAATACTACTAAAAGAAAGCTCTATTTGTGGGAAAAAAAGGACGTCAAATTAGTTTAGGTACAGCGCCGCACGACTGCGCAATTGTCCGTTAAAGTCACGCAGTGCCGAATCGCAAAATAGGGCCTGGTCAGGAAGGGGGTAAAATCTTCCGGGGCTTAAGTGGTTAAATCTTCAATAAACGCACAAGTTTATATTGAGATTTTGGACTCTTATCTTAATCCATCAATTGAAAGGATGTTTGGTGATGAGGACATTTTTCAGGATGTTAATGCATCTTGCCATAGCGCAAAAGCAGTGAAAACTTTCCTTTAAGAAAGACACATAATGTAAATAGCATGGCCTGCAAATAGTCCGGACCTCAATCCAAATGAAAATCTATGGTGGAAATGAAAGAAAATGGTCCATGACAAGGCTTCAACCTGAAAAGCTGGGAACTACAATAAGAGAAAGTTGGAGCTGGATTGACGAAGAATACTGTTTGTCAATAGTTAAATCCATGTCTCAGAGAATTCAAGCTGTTATAAAAGCCAGAGTTGGTGCAACAAAGTACTAGTGGTGTACTGTAGTGTTTTTTTTTTTCATGATTCCATAATATTTTCCTCAGAATTGAGTGATTCCATATTTTTCCCTCTGCTTGATCTGCGAAAACAGTTGCAACTGACTACAATTTTCTTAGTTTTTTATGTGTTTCTTAAAGCCAGAAGGTTGGAATGTTAAATGAAAATAGTTTTGAGACATGTCTGTGATTACCTTTTTTTCTACACAATTAAGTAATTGAATGAACATATTCCATACTTATTGCCAGGGAGTGTAGAATGAGGGAAATGCCCTCTTTGACAATTGTCATCAGAACAAGAATTCCCTTTGTTTTCATTTTGGTGACAGCTAGAAATGTTAGACTTTCCTTGACTTTCCATCCCAGTAAAAGATATCATGATGACAAAGAGGAGGGTGACTTTTCCTGATGGGGACACAAAGAGCAAAAAAAACAAAAACAAACAACTATATTAAAAAACAGAAAAAAAGGAGTAAAACCCAGGACAAAGCCCTGTTCAACCCACTCAGCGCTTGAATAAATGTAATCCAACACCAGGGGTAATTAGCCTCTGAGGATGAGTGAACAAAATACTTAATTAGATCACTGACACTATTTGAACCAAAAGCTGCTGCTATAATGTAAATAATATGGTAAAAGGTGCGTATATAAAACTAGCCTATATAAGCACTAGCAGCGCTAATACCTCTTAGTAACAAGAGAAACGAATATATCTATATTCAAACAAATGAATGTGATCAGGTATAACATCTGACGAAACGCGTAGGAGGAGCCTGCGGTGCGTCACGCTGTGTCCACGAGGGAGACGCGGCGGCCATTTTCTCGACAGGAAACAAGCTTCAGGGACGCTCCAGTCCATGCAAACCGTATATGCCTGATATTTTACTATTAAACTTGAGTTGCCACTTGTCATGTTGTGTCTAATAAAGCTGACTATACAGCATTACGCTATGGGAGTTGTCCCCTTCCTTTACATGTGATACCACCTATTTGGGAGTGAAGCGGTCAGTGAATGTGTTGACACCGGAATAACAAGTGGATGTTATACAGGCTGAATTTGATCTCTGTCACGGGGGTCAAATTATTGTGGTAAGAGGCCAATATATACCTTGGTGGTGGTTCTCCCTACACATGGTGATCGGAGTTTGGAGTGTCCTTAGGAGCACCCTGTCTTTTCCTACCTGGAATCTTTATTATACAGATTTGGACTGTCTGTTTTTAAGGACTTTGTAGTTCTCCTATTGTACTCAGTGCTAGCGCTACACCTGTTTGTTTTTAATAACATATAATAGCAATCTTGATATCGTAATGGCAAACAAGCATGCAACGATAGATGTGAAAGTCTCTTATTCCCAGTGATGGAAAGATAATATGGAATAGTCCCAAACAGAGAACACTCCTCTATTCGTTTGACGCCAAACAGAGCCTTCACCACACATGCTCCCCCAAGTATTAAACACGTACCCTCATTCAAAGGATCAACCGCCTTATGAAAAAACCAAGTGGTCATCCGTAGTCAAATACCGCTCCACCTCCAGGTCCAAGTATCAGCTCAACACTCAGGATCCACGGTTCATCTTATACTCATACCATGTTCACATGAAATGAAAATAAGGGGGCCCATAGCGTAACATGTACCAAACTGATAGTTTATTAATAAAAAAGATTGCACTCACATGGGATAAGATCTTTACAAGCGAAATAGATGAACCAAAGGATTGTCCCCCTGTATCTCCCGCCAACGCCGCTGACTCCACCGCACCGCAGAGCTCGGATGCCTCCGTAGCCGACTTCCTGGTTGGACGGATGTGTCGTCAGCGTGGCGTATGACGCTGTGCAGGGTTGCCTAGGTAGCCGCGTGCTCACGCTCTGACGCGTTTCGTCATCACGGACTTCAACTGAGTCACGCCTATATAGGCTAGTCATATAGGCTAGTTTTATATACGCACCTTTTACCATATATTAAAAAACAAACCCGTTTTAGCTGTAGAAACGTTTTAATCTACAGCTGCATACTAGATACTTATATTCTCACCCTTCCAAATGCTAAACTGGGTATAAGCTAGTAGAATTTTGTTTAACAGTTTTCCTTGTAAGAATATTATAAGAACGTATGTTCGGTCTAATCATTAGTATGGTCAAATCAATGTGCATTTTCCACCATGGCGATGAGAAAATTCAAAGGAGCTGGATGGAATGTTCTAACAGTTTACAGTATGTGGTTTTCGTTTTGTAAAGTCCACTCATCCCCAAATGTTACAAGCATATTCTTGAACTACTTTTTTTTTTTTTGCATTAAAATTTTTATAGTTTTCAAGTATAAAGTAGTACATAATACGTACAAAAAGGACATAGGGAAATGCCACACAGGCCATTAAAAAACAGTCAGGAACAAAAATCAAACATTAGGTCTAACAGTACACTTTACTGTTACCAAAATAACACGTCTTTAACAGTATCAAACTGAATAAATAGTGTGTTCCAAACCAAGTGGTCCATAATCTCCACTGATGACTGCATGTCGATATAGTACCTAGTTTATTAGCCAAAAGGCATTCGTAAAATAATGGGTCTTAACTGTCTCAAGAGATTCTAAAAAATTAGGTGCTATATTTGTTTTTCAGGATCTCATTATGAGGAGTCGAGCAGATAACAAAATGTGCTTCAATATGTTGTGACATTGTATAGGAAATAATTCAATGCTCAGATTCAAAATGGCTAGACCTGAAGTTGGGACGTAACTATTTCTGATATACCTGAAATGATTTGAAAACATTTTCTCCAGAAGCTGATAAGATCTTTAACTACTTTTGAACGACATATGAATGTTCTGAGATATTTCCATCCTAAATTCTACTAGTGTATACTCAACTTCAGATGCCTCCACATTCTACTCATTTCCTTCTAGGTTTCTTTGGCCTCATGGTTCACATGCGGTGTTCCCCACCTTGCTCAGCCCCATTCTTGCTAGTACTTTCTCTTCCTTGTATCTTTATTAATTTCCCTTTAAGTATTGTAAATAATATGTACCATAATTCAGGCTGGTGTCACGTAACTTGGATGGAGGCTGAGTTGACGAGAGGGCTTCTCTTGCGGCTCTGGTCCGAGTACCCCTAGGGGTGGTAACAGAGGTACAAGGCTCAAAGAAGCATGGGTGCTGGTAGCTTGATAGCAGGTGACTGCCAAGCACAGGTGCCAGTAGCTTGATAGCAGGCAACTGCCAGAGTCAGGGACATAGTCAAGGTGAGCTGGGGTCATACACGGTAATACAGCAGGATGGACAGGAGGCAGGCAGGGTCGGTATCAGGGAAGAAGGCAGAGCAAGGTCCAGTAGCAAGCTGAAGTCAGAACCAGGAGATTAGGCAGAGAATAGTCAGAGACAAGACGAGGTCAGGATCCACAAAGCAAGGTTAAGAACAAGCAGGGTCAGCAATGGGAAATCAGTCAGCACAGACAAGAACCACGGATCAGGGGAAGCCGAAAAAACATCCAGCAGCAAGCATTCATCAGGGTCTCCTTAAAAAAAGGCTGTTTGGCACCAATGCTCAAAGACGTGTGCGCTGGTGCGCATTGGTGCACAGAGATGCGCCCACGTGTCAGTGCACAGTGGACATTAGCCTGAGCTTGTTTGTATGCTGGTGCATGTGAACGAGCATTAGCTGTAGAAGAATTAGCATTAGCTGCACAAGGATTAGCATTAGCTGCACAAGGATTAGCAATAGCTGTATTAGAACATGTATTAGCTGATCTAGATTCCTGACAGCTGGACATGCTGGCTATAGTTTTTTCTGCATTGTTTTATTTGGTTTCTGTTGTGTCCAACCTACAACGTTATTTCCTGAATTGCAATGAATGTATTATGTTGTAATATCTTCTGACACCAAGTAGTGCCACAGCAACTTGCTTATTTGAGCATTTGGAAAAATTCTTGTTTGTCCCCTCCTGTTTAGTGCTAGGCAGTGTAGTCCTAGTTAGGCTCTCCCGGTCTTTTTCCATATTTCCTCAGTTGGTCTCAAGTTTTCATCGCCGCCACTAGTCTGGGAAGATTGTATTTTTCCACTTCAAAAGAAAGAAAAAACATTCTCTGTACTATACTCTGAGTAGTAAAATTGCATTGGATTCAACTTCCATGTCTTACTAGAGATTGTGCTGAATCAGTAGTTGACCATACTGTCCAGACAGATCAAGATCCATGGAGGTATGTTGATGCATAATGCAACATCTGGAACAGAACAGTAACAGTTGGATATCAAAGCCTTTAACAGTCTGCTATCTGGAAACTTTAAGGAGCACATAATGGGGTTGATTTATTAAAACTGGAGAGTGCTGACAAGACTTGTTGCCCACCCGACCTGCCTGACTATGCTAATGCCTCAACCTCAGCCAAAGCTCCACCTTGGACTAAACCTTTCAACAGGTACCTTACAGTGATATCTGCTAGTCCAAAACACACAGTTTAGCATTCCTTAACCAGTTCCCGACCTCCCACCGCCTATTTACTGCAGCAGTGCAGCTCTCCTGCGTGAACTGACGTAGACCTACGCCGGTCACGCGCCTGCAGCTAGGGGGCGAGTGAGCGCCGCCGGCTGCACATTCCCGCCGCCACTCGGCAGTGGGGACTCCGATGCACGGGGCCAGCAGCTCCTATTGCTGCCTGACACCCGTGATTGTTCCCCACTGAGAAAGAAGAACGGTCAGCTGTTGTAAACACAGCTGACCGTTCTCTCTGGAATGATCACAGAGCCCATGTGATCCTTCTATATAGGATCGCAGGTCTCTATGGTCATTCCACAAGCCACACCCCCCCACAGGTAGAATCACTCCCCTAAGCTCACATTTAACCCCTTGATCACCCACAGTGTTAACCCCTTCCCTTCCAGGGTCATTTTTACAGTAACAGTGCATATTTTTTTAGCACTGATTACTGTAGTAATGTCACTAGTCCCCCCAAAAGTGTCAAAAATATCAGTTAGGGGTCCGTTCTGTCCTCCGCAATGTCGAAGTCCCGCAAAAAAAAATGCAGATCTCTGCCATTACTAGTAGAAAATAAAACCTATAAAAAGGACATAAATCTTTCCCGTAGTTAGTAAACACGATAACTTTTGCGCAAACCAATCAAAATGCGCTTATTGCGATTTTTTTTTACCAAAAATATATAGCAGAAAACAAATTGGCCTAAAATGTTACAAAATTTAGATTTTTTTATTTTTTTTTGAGAATGTTATATAGCAGAAAGTGAAAAATAGATATACAGTATATTTTTTTACAGAATTGTCGCTATTTTATTGTTTATAGCGCAAAAAATAAAAATCGCACAGGTGATCAAATACCACCAAAAGAAAGCTCTATTTGTGGGGAAAACAAGAACATCAATTTTATTTGGGTACAGTGTCGCACGACCGCGCAATTGTCTGCTAAAATAACGCAGTGCGCATCGCAAAATATGGCCTGGTCATTAAGAGGGAAAATCTTCCGGTCCAGAAGAGGTTAAAGCTTGACGAAGGTCTATTATTATGATTTTTTTTTACCATTTTATCGCTTATTGGACAAAGTACATGTACTTTTTAACCAATGGCAAGAAGAATGTGTGTGTGTGTGTGTAGGGGGGTTAGCCTCTGCATTCCTCTTGTCATTGCTTGTCTTGGGAAAGTGCTCACAGCTGAGACAAGCTTCAGCTATAAATCAGCTTTCTCCTTTAGGCCCTTTTCACACAGGCGGACCGTTCAGATCTGCCTGTTTGTTTTGTTGGCGGATCTGAACGGTGCCCACATGCATTCCTTTGGGGCATCGGATGTCAGCGGAGACATTGCTGCTGACATAAGACCCGATCCAATCCGTCAAATCTGGACGGATGAAAACCCTATTTTCCATCCGTCCAGCGGATCAGATCGGATCGGATGAGAACAGATCGACGGTCCGTTCCCATCCGATTTCCCCCATAGAGATGCATGGGGAACTGACAGCTGTGTCTCCGCACACAGCGTGGAGACACAGCTGTCATCCTCCTGCTCAGTGGGGGATCGGCGGATTGATCCCCCGCTGAGAAAAGCGAAGTCTGTTTGAGGGACTACAAGTGTGAAAGAGCCCTTATAGCTGTTGCCAGATCGGCCCTGGCATGAGGGGAGGGGGGGGGGGGGAGGGTTAGAAAGCCCTACAGAAAGCACTACAGGTAACTGAACTGTAAAATAGAAATTATAGGGATTCTGAATAAAATTGTGCAATGCATAACATATGGAATGATATAAAACAACTAAACGGTTCACTTTTAAAGCTGCAAAGAACTCATGGAAGCTATAAAGGCTATCTGGAAAAAAAAAACATTTTCTATTGAGTGTTAACATAGAGGATTCTATTTAGGAGCTAGGTAACTTCACTGTTATTAACAGAGAAAGGCACAACACTATTTTAGAAGCCAGGGTCCCAGTAGAGGACAGAATATCACAATTGTTCAAAGCTACATCTCATCACTCAATAGCTATCAAATTCACTAAGAGATCTTCAAGATCATCCAGTTTAGGGTTTCCTCATTTAGCAAACAACTTATAAAGGCTCAAGAAGAGGTAGAGACTGCTAACATGCAAGCTACCTTTGCAAAAAATGAGGCAGAACTAGAGACAGAAGTTGTACATCAGAAGGCAGAAATAGAAGCCCTACAAAGAGAATGTGACCCAGCTACAGCAGATGCAAACTTAAGAGTATTGGAGCAAGCCATTACTGCAAGTAGGCTAGAAAATGTCAGTCTTGCAAATATAGAAGAGCCCATAGAATGGGTTGATTTACTAAAGGCAAATAGGCTGTTGACTTTGCAAGAGGAGCTGCACTTTGCATAGGAATTTGTCCCAGAGCCTAACGAAGTGAAGTTTCAATATGCAAAATGTACCCAATTACGTGAAAGGAAAATGAAAAAACAGCCTATGTGTTTGCACTTGAGTGGATAATGGACGTTCAGTCATCAGAGTTTCACCTCATTCACTAAGCTATGGAGCAAATCCCCTGTAAAATGACCAAACTTTTTGCCTTTAGTAATTCAATCCCTATGTCTTAGGGGTTGATTTACTAAAGATTTTACTAATCCGTTTTACTAAAGATTTTGCAAAACCACTATGTTTTAGGTCAGAGCAACAGATTACCTCTAAAGCTCCTGGTGACACTGACACATCTTCAGATTGTCAGCCTCCTAAAATGACTGTACATAGACAAGACAGATCTGTTGTTTTCTCTAGCCATCAAGTTGAAACCTACTTGCCATCTAAGTCGCAAACTACAGAATGTTAGACTGTCAACACTCAACATTACTCTGCCATTAAGGCCACAGTGTAACGTCTTTAAAATTTGGCATTTATTTATTAGCCAATAGAGAAAACTATCATCTGTTGCATCATTTGTTGCTAGGTTTTTCAGCTTTTTCTTTGCTTTCCCCCTAGATTTATTTTTTAAATATTTTTTTCGTTAGTGTAAGGGGTTAGAGTTAAGGTTAGGTTGGGTTTAGAGTTAGGATTAGGGGTTAGGGTGTCACATACCCTGGTTGGAGGCTGGGTTAACAAGTGGGCATCCCTTGCTGCTCTGGTCCAAGCACCCCTAAATGTGGTGACAAAAGTACAAAGCTCAAAGAAGCACGGGTGCCAGTAGCTTGATAGCAGGTGACTGCCACACTCAGGGGTGGTCAGGAGGTGCCTACATGTCAGTGAACACTGGATATTAGCCTGAGCTCATCTGTGTGCTGGTACATGTGCACAAGCATTAGCTGTATAGGAAGGAGCATTAGCTGCAGAAGAATTTACATTAGCTGTATAAAAATTAGTATTATCTGAACTAGCTTCTCCTGACATAGGGCTATTTATTTTATTTTTTTGTTAGGGTTATGGTGTTTATACTAGTACTACTACTACTACTACTACTACTATTACTACTGCTACTACTACTACTACTAATAAATAATAATAATAATAAATGAATAAATAAATGTAAAATAAATACACAAATTCAATAAATGAATACTAAGTTATAGTACATAAATACCCCTTAACCTTAACCCCTAACCCTTAAAAAGATAAAATAAAATAATAATAATAAAAAACCAAGCACCCTAACTCTAACACAAAATAAATAAATTATTATTATTATTATTATTATTATTATTATTATTATTAACAATATTTTTTTCTTCAGGTTTGGTTGTTTATTTATTAATAGTATTATTATTATTATTTATAACAATTTATTTAATATTTTTTAAGATTAGGGTAGTATTACATATTGTTAATTTATTTTATTTATTTATGATGATTTTTAGTTGTTTGTGAATTTACTTTACATTTATTTATTCATATATTATTGCTATTTTATGTTTTACAATTTTTAATTTGAGCAAAAAAATCGCTCAGACATAAAACAAAACATGCGCACAAAAATGTGTGAATGGCGCGTTCCTATTTATTTCTGTGGGAAACAAAAATGCGCCAAAAACACTCAAATCTGTACGATTCAAGCTACTAAAAAAAGCTCCAGAACTTTTTTGAGCTTCAGGTGTTTAGCATCAGGTGACTAATGGAGATGTGAACAATCTCTTAAGAGAATAATTGATTTTTTTTTTCCACCAGTGTTGGAGCTTCAAACTTCGTGCTGAGGTGTGAAAATGCTGAGGTGTGAATTGGGCCCAAATCCTGCTATAACAAAGAACTTAAAACTTAAAAATATATTGCTCTAAATTGTGATATACTTCACAAGAGCTGCACCCATATACCATCCAAATACCCTGAATGGTTTTAAAACATATACAAACTATAGTGCGCTTCCTGTTAGGATACTAATTCAATACAGTGCAAAAATTGATAATAATTTGTAAAATTTGTAAAAACTGTACAAAATGTAAATCTTTAAAGTGATGTAAGAAATTCCATGATATATGATTAGCCCATGTACCACAAGCAAATATAGCATAAAAGTGTACAAAAAGAGGTGAAAAAATAGTCAATTTCTTCTCTTTAGTAGTGGTGCACTCCAATAAACACCAAACTGCATGGAAGGTACTTGGAATTCTACCATAAACAAGTGCCCAACACCACACTGAAAACCTCTTACCGGATCAATAGGATCCCTATTTAAAGAGATCAAACACGCATAGTAAACTGACACCTCCCAGTGTCCAGGGGCTAACCGAATGCAGTCCGCTGGATCTCGATGTATGGTATCCATTAGTATCAAATGTCTTAGCCTCAGCCTCATGATCTCAAACAACCGCCATAGAGAAGAACAAAGGGCACACATAGGGTGAATATCGCTAGATGTGTATTTATTGTTTAAAAGTGAAGAGAGGTACTCACATTATTAAAATATGATATGAGCAATCAAACTGCAAAAAACTCCCGATAACTGGTAACAGCGGGCGTGATGACGACACAAGTTCTGGCCCTGCCCAACGTGCTTTGTGTCACAGCACGTCATCAGGGGAAACAGGAGCATGAACATGTGACTCCATAGCAAGGATATATGGGCTCCTCCGGTCATGTGATCGGGCATCGGAATCTAGAAATTAGTCAGTTCCTAAAGGACCACGTAAGAGAGAACCAAATGACATACAAACATATTCGATAAAAGTTCCCCCTACAGTTAAACAGATAGCAAACCAAGCTGGATATAGATACATAAAGTACAGCACCATATTGTGTTGCAAGACAAAACTAATAAAATGTATTTTTAAATACTTAAAATCGTTAATCAATTTATTTTAAATAATTTTTATGCACCGCCTTGTATACTGAAGGAGCCTTTACAAAAATTGGTACAATGATTAAAGGCAATGGAATAAACCGCAAAAGGATAATGTGAATTAAAGACAGTAAAGACATGCAATTCTGCAGTGACTTTGTGCCTTTTGCTTTCCTTATTAGTGTTAAGATGTGGGGGGGGGGGGGCTGCTAGAGTGTCTAAGTCTCCATTCTGCCTTAATCTGTTGCTCTCTGTGCGACTTGAAAGGTGTCTTTTTTTTGTCTGAACAAGCAAAAAGGTTTTATATATGCTATCATCACCTATGAAAAAAAAATTTAAACTGAACTCTAGGATTTTATTAAATAACACTTAATCCAGTTACGAAATCATTGAAAAAAAAAATCATTCACTGTACTTTAAAAGCTGTACATTAGGATGGCCATATACGAGCCATTTTTGGGGTGGATGGGATGGGGGAATCCCTCCCACTGAGATGTATTCTGACAGCAGCTATAGCTGACAGTGATGATTGAGCAAAAATTATCCAACAGGCTGGTTGTACACAAGTCAATCAATAGATCAATTTGTGTAAAATCAGCCTAATCATACATGGGTAGAATCATACAATCCTTGCTGAATCAACCAAACTTCAAATCATGTATTGGCTGGCTGTAATGTTCTGCTTTTCCTTTATCATCCAACTATAGACTAGGTATCAGGCTGTAATGATCAGCTGCAGTACAGTCTGCAAGGTGGACATAGGGATGTCTTAATTACGGGCTATGCCATCTGGCAAGCATTTCCAAATATAAAGACTAGCTGGACAATACTACTTTAAAGTAGAACTATAGGTAAAACTTTTTTTTTCCATTTTGGTTATAGCAAGGGTTATAACCCCTATCAGATTTTTTTTTTTTCGCCATCTGTGTCCCATTGAGGAAATTTCCCTTTACTTCTGTTCCCATACCCAGACAAGAACTGAGAGAAAATCCCTGCAAATTGAGGGAATTCCTTGGGGACCCCCTGGTTACCAGAACAAGTGTCCCCATTGGAAGATTTCCCCTCTATTACTTATCTGGGGACAACCCAAAATTTGGAATTTTCTTTTACTTTCAATGATAATGGTAAACAGGACAAATAGCGAGGGTGAATCTCCCTAATTAGGGCAGGTAGCTGCACTGCAATGTTTTTTTTTGCCCAATGTTATTCTGCAGTGATTTCAAATCTACCAGTCAACCAGTGTGAATTACTTGCAGGGCCAAATTTTGTTACTATGCTGGTGTCTGAGAATTCCTTATGGATTTACAGTATATGGGGCACATATCACTGTAGTGCAACAGTGTAAGGAAGGCAAAATCAATTCTCAGTCAATGCTCTGAAGCTTGTGAAAATGCATCATCATCAGGTATGCAGCATGATATCTACCTATGGCCCTGACTGTAGTAACACAGATGCAGCCCATAGCTCTTGGAAGTGGGTCCTACTGAATTTATCATGAACAACACACTGCACCTCATCCCTGCCTGAAGAAAGGGGAAGGCTGCTGTAAAATATGAGCACAAAAAGCAGCACCTTATCTTTTCCCTACTAATGCTGGCCATAAACTATACCAAAAATAGGCCAAAACTCAGTCACTTGTAAAGTTTGTTCATTTTTTGGCCAGTTGTGTCAGTTGTGACATTTTGAGCTAAAAAATTGAAGGACAATTTTGGAAGTTTTCTGCCAAACGAATGATAAATTGAAAGATTAATGTGTTTTCCATCCAAACTGTTTGCATTGGTACAGTATATGTAAAAAGTGAATAAAAAACAGATTAATTTATGTCCATTGAATGATTTATCGGTCATTACATGATGACACTATCATTTGCTCTCATGGCCTAGTCTTCTTTTTCGAAAATGAGTTTGAATGATTTTTCGTATAATTTATGGCCAGACTAAGTACTGTGCAAGAGGGTGCTCCTAGAGACAAGATCCTTACCCCACCTCATGGTGGTAATAAAGTTTTTTTTTTAAAGGGATAACTTTATTGAACGTAAAATAAAATGTACAAAATAACATAAACAAAAGGAAAATAGAGCAAACCACACTCAAATATCACTGTACGTATTATACAACACGTCCATTCATTTTAAATGAATCAATAAGGAAGTAATAAACATACTTCTTATATTCAATCACAGATGAAAAAGAGGACTGATCAAGATATCAAAACATTAGTATATGGAAATGCATTTAGTCAAAGAAGGGTAAAAGAGGGAGTTACAATTGGTCCTCATGCTTGGTTATTGATGTAAATATTAGAGGGTTTAGTGCGGTCCAAACTCACCCATTGATCCCAAACTTGATGGAATTTACGGGTGCAGCCTCTAGCCTCATATGATAGTTTGTATAATTTGAGAGCTTGATTAATAAGAGTAAGCCAAACGGTTATAGTGGGGGGGGGGGGGGGGGTTGTGTATTTTCCATTACATAATAATAGATTTTATAGCATAAAACATAACTAATTAGAAATGTAATGTTTGTTGTATCTAGTATAGAAAGGTACCGTCATCCCGGTTCTGTCTATAAAGGGCAAAGAAATATAGTATGGACAGGCTCTGGGTGTCAGGGCCTGACACTGAAACTATATTCTAAGTGATAAAGAAAAAGTGGCAGAAGGTAAGACTGGGAGAAAACTGGGAATGAAGGGAGAGGGAAAGGGAAAAAAGGGGGGGGGAGAAAAGGGGGAGAAAGGGAAGGGAATGAGAGGAAGGGAAAGTGGGGAAAAGGGAAGGGGAGGAACAAGGGTAAAGAAGAAGAAGGGGAGGGCTTTTGGGATTTTAATGGTACTGTAGCTAGTAGAATATACACCACATATGTAAAGATAAAATAGTCAAAATGTATTGATACATCATAAAAATATTGTTATTAAAATCACAGATATGAAGAAACAATTGGTGTGCAAATACATATAGATATATCATACAGGCATCAAAAATGTATATACAATAACCGGTGAAAAGGAACACCGGGTATCAACCCAACATGTTTCGCGGTCTGAAATGATCCGCTTCTTCAGGGGTATATCATATATTGTAATAATTTGCCTTGATAATCCTGCATAACAAAAAAGTAAATGTTATTGTTACAGTTATAATCTATGCACATGAAACAGGTGTGTCCGCATGCACCCATAGTATCTCATGCCCCCCCACCTCACAGGGCCAGGGGCAGCCACCCAGTGAATGCCTCACCAACGGATGTGGAAGGGACTAGCAAGCAACAAGTGGTACCCATGCAAGGAAGGTGTGTTAGCCTTGTATATAGAACCCAGAATAATATGTCCAAGGTGATACACAATCAACAAGATTGGAGTAGCAGACCAGGAGAAAGGAAGTGGGGGGGGGGGGCCCTACTCAAAATGGTAGAGGGGGATGATTAGGTAATGTGTTCAATATAATACCTGGATGTAAAGAAACAATCTCTTCAAAGAAATGCCTATACAGCAATATCAAGCCACCGCAACACGAACGGTATGTATCCCTGTCTGAAAAAAGGTATATAAAACATAACTAGGCGTATAAGAAGTTGTGTGTTTTTAGAAAGGGATTCGCTCTTGGACCCATACAGTTTAAAATGCTTCATGACTTTACTGTAAAACGTACATCCTGATGTTGCCTCGGTGTATTGTTTACTATGTTGTACATGCTGTTGTTTTTCAATAAAAAATGTTCAAAAAAAAAAAAAAAAAGAAAAGGATTCAGTATCAATATATCCAAAGAAACACCTTAAAGGATTACAATTATTGGGTATTTGGGTAACAGAACTAATAAAAATGGTGACTTGCGACCAAAACGTTCTTACTGGCTGACATTCCCACATCATATGATAGAATGTGCAATCTGCTATGGAGCATCTAGAACATATGGTGAAGGGCGTTCTGTGCAGACGCCAAAGGAAACATGGAGTATAGAAAGATCTATATAAAAATTTGGTCTGCATAACTTTATCTCTAGATGAAATAACCACAGGGAATCTGTAAACGGGAGAATTTCCTGTCAAATTTCCTCTGTGACATCTGATATATTGGAGCACCATTTAAGTTCCATGTGATTAAGTCTGTCAGTTGTGGAATGTAAAAGAGATGCATAGTATGTCAAATTTGTTTGTAATGAGAAGGGTTATCAACAGTCGCTCTAAGTTGGAGATATCGAAAGTGAGCTGTGGTAAAGGAGCAAAGGAGCGGAAGGTATTTTTGACAAACAGGTGGGAGATTCGTTTCACTCCCTTTTTGAATCAAAATGCTCCGTCTGTCCTTTGATAGAATTCCTGCAGACATTGGTTATTCCATAATGGAGCAATAGAGGAGAACACGGCATTCCCACCTGATGGGAGCAGTCTGGAGAGCTTAAAGATCCGTAGTGTCATGGATAAGGTACTTGTCCTATCCCTGCCCCTTGTAGATGAAGCAAATTCTGCAGGGACTCATAGGAAGTAAGGATAGCAGCTTCCAAAGTAGTGGCAGCGTTATTGACTTCTGGGTAAAACCACCAGTGTGCGTGCCAACTGGGAAGCAATATAATAGGTTTGCATATTAGCAAGTGCCAGGCCTCCTTCCAGAATAGGCAATTGCAGCATATCTTTAGCAATCCTAACAGCTTTAACTCCCTAAATAAAAGAAGTATGGATGGAGTCAATCTCTTGGAATCTATGTTTAGGGATATATACCGGAGAATTACTCAGTATGTAGAGGAGATGTAGCAGGAATATCATTTTTAAATATTTATCCTGCCCAGTAGGGTCAGAGGGAGAGTGGACCAGGTTTTTAAGGTGCTTTTAAGTCTATTAATGAGTGGGTCCAAAATATTCTTAATATATAAGGAGATAGGCTGTTGAACTATAATACCTAAAAAACGGAAGGTCGTAACAACTTTTAATGGGCACATTGGTGGTGGAGAGATTGAGGCATCTTGGTCCAACCGAAAAAGGAGGGATTTTTCCCAGTTGACTCAGAATCCTGAGTAGTGACCAAAACCACAGATGATACTTAGTAAATGAGTGAGGGAGGATTGAGGGTCAGCTAGATATATGACCATGTCGTTTGCGCAGAGGGACACTTTTTCCTCCAGGCTGCCAATCACTAGGCCATTAACGAAGGAACAACTCAGACAGGGGCTCTATCCCTAGTGCAAAAAGCAGCGGCGACAGATGACACCCCTGCCTAGTACCTCTCATTATAGGGAATGATTCAGAAATAAAAGTTCACTCTAGACTAAAATAGTGTGAATTTAGTCGATGGAAATATTTTAGTCGACAAAATTAACACTGCAGAAGAAAAAGGGTATAATAAGCTCCATGTAGTGGGATACTCACGAATCCTCAGATCAGGAAGACATACTTAGCAGGGTGGAGAAAAACGATTGGTGCGAGGTAATTTTTGCGTTCCCAAGGTGTCCACCAAGTGTGTTGCATCTTTTGGATTGGTAAAGTGAGCTTTTGCTTGGTATATGATGCGCAGCCGCGCAGGGTAGAGCATACCGTAGGGTAGCTGTAGATCACGTAGCCTTCTCTTGATTGAGAGAAAGGTCACTCTTTGTATCTGTCTAGTCACGGAGAAGTCGAGAAATATAGCGATTGTGTTGCTGTTAAAGGAGACTCTACCTTTTTCTCTGGCAGCCCTCAGAACTGCCTCCCTATCTCGAAAATGCAGCAATTTGATGAGTATAGGGCAAAGTGGTGTACCTGGTGGTAGTGGGCGCAGGGGAACCCTGTGAGCCCTCTCTATAGCAAATAATGGGGAAAATGTGGAAGCACCAAACGTAGATGTTAACCAGCGTTCCATAAAAGATTCAGGATTTTTACCTTCAGAGTCTTCTGGAAACCTCAAAAAGCAGAGATTGCTGCGCATTAGGTGTTCCTCCAAATCGGTCATTTTTGCACATCAGTAGCAGATGTTTGCAAAGGATGCGTGACATCTTCTAAATCATCAATGCACTGTTCAGCATTAGTGACCCTATGCCTGAGATTATGAATGTCCTGCTTCAGGAATGACAAGTCCATCTGAACGAAATCTATATGGTTCTATATGATTTGTAATAAAGTTGGCTAAGCAGGGGTTACTGTAGGGGTTATATTGCTGGGGGATATCGGCTCATTGTCCTCAGCAGGAGATTATAATTGCAGATCAGCTAGCCAAGGTGGGGGGGATTTCCAGAGACTCACCCTGTGCAGATGCAGTCCGTGAATCAGCAGCAGATGATGCCTGCACTTCCCCCCAAGCCACAAGGTGGGTCGGCGCTATCTTGCTGTCCAGTGCAGGAGAATATAGGAGGCCTGAAGCCCAACGCAGCCGCACCGGAATTCTCTATCTTTACCATCTCCCGATCTGCTCTGTGTGTTCAGGCAGGCTAGAGAGGCAGAGACAGCTGATTAGGAGTTAGCAGGCGGAGTAAGCAGGATCACGTTGGGCAGGACAGAGCTCCAGGAAAACGCTGCTCACATGCCAAAAATTGGCCACGCCCCCCGGTATAAAGTTGCTTGTAAAGGACATAAGTTCCCTATACAGTAAACCCCCCTCCATTGCGGGGGTTACGTTCCGGACCCAGCCGCGAAAAGTGAAATTCCGCGAAATAGAAAAACCCTATTAAAATGCATTGTAGGCATGTTTTTTTTACTGTCACTGTACGTGTAGAAGCATTTTAAGGTCTTTAAACACACTTTTAAAACAATAGAAACTCATTTAAACACATAAAAGATACTAAGAGACATAGCAAGAGCTATGGAAAACACAAAAATATTTCATTTTTAATGATTTATATAGTAAAATAACATTACAAAAAAAAATGCGAATTACCGGGACCGCAAAAACTGAACCGCGATGGAGCGGGGGATTACTGTATCTTATTGGAGCTTTCCTAATAAAGTTAAAGAAACTCTGCCACCAGACCACTAATTGTTTGACAAATAAAAATGTGAACTGAAATAAATGATAAACCACGTTTGTTCTAAAAAAAAAATAGAAGTTAGGTTTCGAAGAAGACACTTGTCTGATTTTTTTTTTCTCAATTTTATTGACTGTAAGAATACACCTTACACAAGTAATTGAATCTGGCAAGGCGTACATCACAGTTATGGATCACACTACAATATATACAAAAAGTCTTTCTTCCTGCAATTAGCATCTGCAAATTCTTTAGCTTAAGCCGGCCATAGATGGATCAAATCTCTGTTGGTTCAGCAGGGACAGGCTGAGATTCGATCCATCAATGGGCAGATTGGTTGTACCCAAGTTGATTCATTAATTGGCTTTGGTACAACCAGCCTGTCAGAAATTTTACATGTGATTACTGCTTGTGACTATAGCTACTAGCAATAATCATAGTGCTCTGCTGGACTGGAAGGCTGCTCATCGGCGGAGCACAATTTCTTTCCTTTCACCTGTGATGGAAATCCCATAATCATTATAATAATTTTGATGACACTATCTCTGTTGACTGGCTATTGACAGCCAGTCAACAGAGCACTTCACTTTTCAAGGGTCACCATGGTTCTCAGATAATTCTTTCTCAGTATAATTTGCTGAACAAACTTTCTCCTGAACAACTAGTGACCACCATGCTCAAATATATTCTAAGAGCTACATTTACACCTGGAAAGGTATCAGCAGGTCCTTCATCATGTAATAAAGCTGCCTGTTGAGATAGAGTGAGACATGACTGGAGCTTGGCAAAGGCTGCAAACTGAACAATTTCATCAACAAACACACTACTGATGTCTCTAGGCAAAATACATTTAATTTTCTCATAAAGTAAACCTGGGGCCCCTCTGGCAGGAGGGAGGGCCAGGGCAATTGTCCCTTTTGCCCCCTATATATCCAGCACTGATTTAAGTGACCTCCCCTGGCTGCTACCTAAAAGGTTATGTAGGACGATGAGGAGAGGGGTTTTGATGCTGGGTCAGCACAGACAGTAATTAAACACTCTCAGAAGAGGAGAGGACTATGACATGCAAAGACAGATGCTGTACTGTGAAATTGACTTTTCTGGAGTAGTCATAATTTTTAGCCACAAAAAAATGAATAAAATAATATTAAATCTGCGCTGGTGATTCTTAATAAAGTGATGCAGCTGAACACTAATATCTCTAATACCAGATACCTAAAAATCTCATAATGAAACAGTGCCGCGGATAAACAAACAATGTGAATAAATTTGTATACAAAATAAGCACACCGTGATAAGCATTATTCAGTGCAAAAGTGAATCGAAGGTAAAAAGTAAAAAGCCCAAAGTGAATCAAAAGTAAAAGACAAAAAAAAAAAGTCCCAAATATTATTCCTTATGTGCTTGAAAAGAGATCCAGGAGTAACCATGTGTGCTCCACCCAAAAGTGCCCCTGATGACGTCATGTATGACAAAACACATGGGGAGGAACACGTACACACGCTACCTCACATGTGTGGCAGAAGGACGGCCATTTATTTTACTGCAAAAAGGGTATTATCTTGCCCATCCGACGTTCTACATGCAGTTTACAAGTTTTTACTATGTAAGTGCAATATTTCACTTAATAAATATTTGGATTTTACGGTATCACGTTATATTGAACCTTTATTTTGCATATGTTCTGGTCTTCTGAGAACAAACAGAAGATTGCTTGATTATCAGATAATACACATATTTCCACCAGGATTCCCATGTGCTGGTGTTCCTTTCCCTTTGGTTATAAAGGTGAGCATTGACCACCCTGGGTAAGGGGGTCACTGACTTTCTGGTAAGCCTCATGTGTGGACTATCTTCTGAATGTCACTTTGGTTACTCCTGAATCTCCTTTCAAGCACATAAGGAATTATATTTGGGACTTTTTTTTACCATCTTTTACTTTTTTTTTTCCATAAAGTTTATTGAAAATTGAGCAAGGAAAAACAGAGTTCACAATAATTAATAACAACTTGTACAATTAGGTTGAAACAGGCTTATTTTGTAACAAAGTAAACATGTCCTGTAACTGCAGTAGAGTTATAATAACCCTCATTTTAGCTGAAAAAAGTTAAGCAATCTTGGCATATAGCATTAAACAAAGCAATTCTGAGGATGAAAAATGTGAAAAACGTATCCTTTTTCAGGTGGTTCATTATACAAACATAATTTCGCTATAGTTTCCTTAGTCGAAAGTAAAAGTAACATGTGTTAGTATGAGATTCGTGAACATCTGAATATATATCTCTATGTGGCCTGCACGTAGAAGGAAATGGTTAGAGCACATCATATCAGCGGGGAAGTAGGTTAAGAGGTAGGTGCAGCGGGAAGAAAGGAGTGGGAGAGAATAGAGAGGTGTAGAGGTAATATAGATATAGTGATTAGAGGGAGTGAGAGAAAGAAGGCAGACACAATTAAAAAAAAAAAGAAAAAAGAAAAAAAAAAAAGGGGGGGGAGGTGGGGGTTTTATTTATTTTCCATTGCAGGGACTATGGCGTAGATTATGGTCTCTTATAGAACATATCCACTATCTAGTGGTCTGTACTGACAGAAGGAGGGAGCTCGATAAACTAAATGTAGAATCCGTACGTGTTTTCTACATTTGGGATAGGAGACATCTTTTACTTTTGATTCACTTTGGACTTTTTACTTTTTACCTTCGATTCACTTTTGAACTTATTGCTTATCATGGTGTGTTTATTTTGTATACAAATTAATTCATATTGTTTGTTTATGCGCTGCACTATTTACTTATGACATTATTTCTAGCCGGTTCAAAAGCATATTGCAAGTTAATAAGAAATAATTTTTGCAACTTAAAACACTGCCGGTAAGTATTGAAAACACTTGATTGTTGTGCCTTTGCCTGCAATTTTTAAAGGTGGCTAAATTAACTTAATTAATCTTGAACTGTAAAGGTGGCACTACAGTATACTGTATAGCACAATGAAATGAGTTTTCTGTGCTACACATACAGCATAGGCTGCATTTATGTATTGTTGCACAGAGTGATATTTCCTAGCACAAAATTTACTTGAAATGAAGAAACCCCTGTTGTATTCTTACAGCCAGAAAATATTAAAACGAGGCACACTAACTAGCAAAATGATTCCAGTAAATGTAATTTAAATTAGATCTGTGTAAAAGTAAAGCAAATATTTTTTTTTCTTAATATGCATGCGCATATAAATTATGTTTTCGTTACTATTGCAACCTGCACGATATTATTTTTTTTATTATGTATTTTTTTTTTGCCACTTTTTTTCATGTAAATGATAATGGAATGAGGAAAAGCCATTTTTTTCTGAAGGCAGAAGTAATTTGAGCCTATAAGGTTATCTTGTATTTTTTTATTTTTTTTTATTCAGCCCTCTGAATCTCATTAACAGGATCAGCAGTCCTCCCCATCTGCAAAGTAATCAGTGAGAAATCATACATGCGGTCCACTCCATCAGCAGATGAATAATGCAATGCTGCTAAATCATTTTTGTTGTAGTCCTAGAGATAAAAAAATAATAATGGACTCATAAAAGAATGAACTCCTTGCTTTGTTCTGCAGATGAGCTGTAGAATTAGATACTCTATATCTTATAGTTTATTTCGGGGGCAACAAAAGGTGATATATATTCTGCTAAGAAAGCAGTTCTTTTTGTGCTGGAGAGAATGATACTAAAAGAAGCATTCTGGATTCTGCTATTCTCCTAAATCTGTTAGTGCCCTCAGATATATTTGTGTGCTTGGCAATCAGATATTCAAGCTGAACCTTTTTACATACTGTAATGGCTGGTAACTGCACTATACTTACAGAGCAGGAGATATATAAAAACTAATTTAATGCAGGTGTGCATTCCTTTTAGAAATAATACATGTATTTTTACATACAATTCGCATATTGTAAGTACCTAAATCTGTTGTTCTGTCTGCTTCAGCCATCACTTACACAGCTTCATTAAACTGGGGAAGGGAGGGACGGCATTACATTTTAACTAGGCTATGTTACATATATAGGTGCAGACAGGAGGAGAGAGCAGAGTGAGCAGAGTTGATGACTTCATCTATTTATTTAATCATGGACTCACTTTTGGTTTAATTATTTCACTTTGTTTGTGAACACAAAAAAAACACCCTTTTTTTAATTGATGCTATTAATGATTTTTTTTTGGACTGTTTTGGATAAGCGCATTCATTTTCTATACATGGTATTTTCTATTGTTATGTGCAATATATTTAAAGCGTAACTTTTGTTGAGAAAAAAAAACATTGCCCTCTGGGTGATCTCTGTACATTACAAAAATACAAACTTTGTTGCAGATTCCTACCTTTTGTTATTCTGCAGAAATCATTGTTTGTTCCTCTGTGCCTCTGTGCTAAATGGGTCTAATGGGAGTGGTTTCATAATTATCAATCAGCTATGGCAGCTGCAGGGCTCTAATGAGGAAATCTGCTGGGCCTGCATCCCTTTAGACGTGTTCCTATTGGGAGTATCTCACCAGAAATGACATTTTTGATGCAGGGGATGGATGCCAGAAATCTGACTTGTATCTTAGTGCAGACTTCTGGGGAAAATCTATGAGCCAATCACACAAGCAGGAAATTATGTTTCTGGGGTGTGGTACCTACACATTCTGTGTACAGAACACCTCCAAGCAGCCATATTGAATTGCATTTTCAGAGATTACAACAGCTGCAGATTGAAAAGGAAGGGTCATTTTTAATAACATTAATTTATAATATGACTTGTGTCACAATTGTATACGTTATATTGTTTTTTCTTTATTTGCTATTTTTTTCCCCACGAAAGTGGAGTTACCCTATAAGCGCTGCTAACCCCATATTTGTTTGAATTTACATATATAGTACGTTCACATTTGTTTGATGATTGACATCATGCTTTTTCACATATTATTTAAATACTAGCGCAAATATGATTTTTTTTTTCCTAGAGTTGATGATTTACCAGTGCATTGCTGCTTTTTTATTCTCAAATCAACATGCTGGGGATGGGTAGGTGACATCACTGTAATGCCTAAAGTGATATGAAAGTTTTTTTTTTTAAATAAAATAATAAACCTGTTATACTTACCTGCTCTGGACAATGCTTTTGCACAGAGCAGCCCTGATCCTCCTCTTCTCGTCCCCCGTTGGTGCTCCTGGATCCTCCTATTCGGCGAGGGCCCCCTAAGGAAGCGGCTTCCTATGGGGGCACTCATGTGGGCTTGCTCCCCAGCCATCTTGTCTATATCCATTCACACAGCTTGGGTGGCTCGGCCCACTCCCTGCTCCTCGTCACAGCATTTGATTGAGCAAATGCAGAGAAGAGGGAAAGAGCTGGGAGAATCTTGGCTCCCATGCACAACGCTGGATCATGAATGGGTTTAGGTAACTATAAGGGGAGGCTGTGGGGGGGATTCTGTTACACAGAAGGTTGTTTACCTTAATGTATAGAATGCATTAAAGAAGAAGTCCACCCTAACACTAAAATCCCTGCTTTTACAGACATCCACGATCTAACACTAATCTATCTAGCTCTGTAAAGAAGAAATCAGTATACACACCTTTTTGAAGCCGATTAAACCTGATCCCAGGCTGAGCTGTTAACCACGGCTTCGCTATGGAGATGGGTGCAGAGGACACATTCGACAATGGAAGCCCCATAGTAAGTCTTCTGGTGACGTCACTCTCCATTTATTTCATAGCTGTTGTTGGCTGTGTCCTCTGCAGAGCTTCCGCCGCTGGAGACCGGATCAGATCGGCTTCAAAAATGGTATGTATACTGATTTCTTCTTTACAGGGCTAGATAGGTTAGTGTTAGATTGTGGAGGTCTATAGATGCATAGAATTTAGTGTTAGGGTAGACTTACACTTTAAGGTAAAAAATCTTTAGGCTTTAGAATCACTTTAAAGTTGAACTTCAGGCAGGCAGCCACATGCACCATTGATATACATATCGGGGATCTGTTTAATCTGTGAAAGGATTTGTATTCCTGTTCACATGGTCAGGAGATTTACACAGCCCTGATAGACAGCAAAGTCTACCCATTGACCTGACCTTTCTCAATGGCAGTTAAGCAACACAGCTCGATCATCTACCTGGCTCCAGCCTGTGGCTGAACAGTTAAGAAGTAGCAACAGACTGATGAGGTCTTCTCTTTTTGATCTTCTCCTGTCAGAAAGGTCCTTGTCAACACACGTGAATTTAAGACACTTGAATGGCTCCTAATGTTGCCATGTCCTCTCCCAGGCTCCTGTAGAGGGGAATAGAATCAGCTAAAATTAAGTCAAATTTTGGTATTTACTGTTTTTGCATCTAAAAATACAGTCAGTTCAGCGGTCACCAGTATGTGTCTTAGTTCTTCTTTTATTGCTAGTCAGCAAGAGAAAAAGATGGAGAAGAGGATAGGGGAAGCACCATCATCTAAGTGTAATGTGTGGGTAACAAGTAAAAGTTTGTAGTAATAAAAGTATGCTCTCACATTTTGTTAAAGGGTTAAAAGCATGTAATCCTAGGGGGAGAGACTTCAGAGCTCGGCAGGGTCGCGGCTGGATCTCTGGGATCAGGCTGTCGATGCCGTTGGAAGACGGTGTAGGTCCGGTGGTTGAGGCGGATCAGCCACGAGGCAGAGAGGCAGCAATACTCAGCTGGCAGGCTGAAGCAAGGTGGTAGAAGTCAAAGTATACAGCGGGCAACCGGCATGCTAGAGCAGAGGAGCCAAAGTCCAGGAGCGAGCTGGGGATGGAGCCGAGACACTGATGCAGGCAAAGTCCAACAGGATGCCGTGAAAGGCGTAGGGGCATGACTACGTGTTTTGGGGGTAACAAGGACCTCTCCTTTGTCAAAACTCTGGTTGACACTAATGATGCTCTTTATACATGCATTGGTGTTTTAATATCTGCCTGCAGCTAAATTTTAATACTTAAATAAAAAATGTGTGTCACCTTCCTGGCTAAACTTTCTAGCGGAGTGTATAAGTCAATTTGGCTGGACAGAATTGTGAAACCAGATAAAATAGGTAACATATTTGTAATGCAACTGTGTATTTGGTTGTTTGCCTGGAGTTCAATGTCAATGCATAAGTCAAAGAAACACACAGCAACAAATGTAATAAATATTCACAAACCTAGGTTGTGGGATCTACAATGCATTATAGGATATCCAAGTTGCTTAGCCAATACCGTCCCCAAATATAAACTGTTGTGTTTGCTAAAGGCTGAGAAATGAATCTGTCATTAGCATTTTTGTTAACACATGTGTTTTTGCTGCAGCATAACAATAGTCTTTTACTACAGTGAGAAGAGTATCTGTTGGAAACAGTACAGAAGTGATTATATCAAATTTCCAAGACTTAAAAACTATTTACAGATGTCTGGATTATAATGTCACTCTGGACATCAAGGGAGCAAGAAACGAAATTTGGAGCGAAGTCCTGAATTTTGATATGTATTTGCAGGGGACCTAGTGACTGGAGGCAGCCTCAGACTACGGAACATGTTTGCATGCTAAAATTATGTATAAAATAAAGACGGCTACTTCCAGTGTTGCCAACTTCCCGCAGCATTTTTTTACTGACAAAACATGTACAATTTACTGACGGAGCACATTTTGTACTTTTTTGGACAACTTGAAAAATTCTAATGAAAATTAAGACAACAGATATTTAAACAGTATAAACACAATATTGAAACATTGACAATACCCATAACAAGTAAATTTACAGTCTGTGATTTTTACAAACTGTCCAAACATTTACTGACAGTTGGCAACCTGGGCTACTTGTGTGTTAGAATGTTGTGATTTAAGGCATAACATACAAGTTCAAATAGGACCATTCAAGCACATTTAGATCAACAATGCATTAAGAAGACTTTACAAAACTATCCAATGACTTTGTAGCCGATCAGACCTATCCTTGCTCTACATACAGTATATTTGTGGTGAGCTTAAAGGCTAGCATTACCTTTAAAAAAAAAAAAAAATGCAGTAAGGGGGCCTAGGTAAGTTAATAAATACTGTGCATCTTAGGAAAATTTTGCTTATGTAGCGCTACCCCCATAGGGGCCAGTGGTGATTGTGGTCTGTCTCCCACACTGCACAGCCAGCTTGCACTTGTTTTTTTTGTTTTATTAGGGGAATTAAACTTGGATGGGAATGGGGTACATATGGGGTGTCCTCTTGATTGAAGAAATATACATAGGTATATACAACCTCTTCTTTTCTCCAACCAGACCAACTAGCACTGTGGTTGGGGCATGACACTAGCTCAGCCAGTCCTAAAGTGTATGCCTTTTGCAGGCAGGGACTGCAGGCCCCTATAGTGTATCAAAAAATTGGTAGTAGTTCCTAGTGCTAGCTGTCTCACATGTGGCTACTGCTCCCAGTACCACCTCTTCAGGCCCTGCCAGCCCTCCTGGCTGCAGCTGCCTCTTTCCACTGCCCATACCAACACAATCCTCCTGACTGGCTCTGCACCCATCCTAGACTGCCCCATTCCAGTCCACTCAGGCATGCCTCCTGGTCCTCCTGACTGTGTGTCACTCAATAGCCCTCTTGGCTGTTCCTTATTCCTCCTGGAGACTTGCCCGACAGTGTTCTCCCACTGTCCTCTCCTTGCTCCTGTTCCTCCTGTCCAGGACACCTCCATGGGTTTTAGGAGGGTCATGTCCATACCTGAGCCCAGGCCCAAGATCACCCCCCCCCCCCCCCAGACTGGGGAGCTCCCTCAAAGGCCATGACAGCCTTACACTCCATCTCCAGCTTCCACCCAAACACACTCCTCCCCAGCTGGGCTGACCCAGAGTATTTGAGGGGGTCTGCCCCCCGCCAACCCAAGTTGGGGATTGGTCAGGGCCCTTAGAATGCTCCAAGCAGCTCTAACTTACTTCCCCTCCCATCTTTCAAGAAGGTTCCAGTACATTCTAGAAATAGGGGGGGGGGGTCTCAGTCATGCTGCCTGTTAGTCACCCAGCCTTCCCTGGATCTCTGCCGAACTCAGGAAAACAGACAGGCTTGGCTGCCAGCCCAGCCTACATACAGTTACCTGTACTAGAAAGAAAAGAAAGCTATTTACACTTCTAGCACTAGAGGTTGCTACACTTAGCTTAAATGCTATAGCTTTAGGCCGTGAGCAGCACCCCAAAAGCCTAGCCCAAAATCTCCCATTTTAAGTGTTAAGCCCCTTTCTGCCCATAAGCTAAAATGCACTGTATGTTGTGCTTTTGCCCCCAGCTTGACCAGATTGAGTGCGCTTTCTCTTTAACACGTGAGCTTGTGCAGTGCGATCTCCCTCTCCCTATGGCAGCATCAACTGGGGTTAGCACGGTTGCTATAGGGCAGTGAAGGCGAACCTTGGCACCCCAGATGTTTTGGAACTAAATTTCCCATGATGCTCATGGACTCTGCAGTGTAGTTGAGCATCATGGGAAATGTAGTTCCAAAACATCTGGGGTGCCAAGGTTCGCCATTACTGCTATAGGGGAAGGGTAGCTCAGGAAAAGCCAAAACATAGGAAGGGTAATGCAGGGTAGCTCAGGAAAAGTTAAATACATTTACTGTACTACTCTGCTGCCTCCCTTCACCACTAGACCTTGTGAGAAATAACAAGTACTTCCAGGCATGGCAGAATATATGACACCTCTCTGCTTTCCCATAATGCAGTGTTCAGTGCATGAGCAAGCTGTGGGACTTGTGCCCAGCAAGCAGAAACTTACACAAGAATCTTGAGTGGTGGATCGGGGTGACTTAGAAGGTAAGAACAGCATGCTTAAAAGTACCTCCTCTACAGTGAATCTGCCATTTTTCTATTTTGTCCATTTGGGGCACGATAAAGGTTCACCTTGAGTATTTATTTCTTCCAAGAGAAATGTCTTATTTCCCTTTTTAAAACAGAACATATTACAAGTGCTGATTTTATTTGTGCAAGGTCATTTACTTCTGGTTGGTATTTTTCCTTTTTTTAACCATGTATCCCTTAACAGCATCTTTTCGTATGTGTGGCTATACAAGACTCCTTGCTCAAATCAGCTATTCCATGGGTGATAAGATCAGAGGAAAGAACAAGAGACTGCCAGAAGCTCTACAGGTTCTCCTTCAAACCACAACTACAAGGAGTGTCTTTCTTATCTGAACATCTTTTGCTGCTCAAGTGCAGAAATATCCTCAGGCACAAAGCTAAAATGTAAAAAAAAAAAAAAAAAAAAAAAGAAGCAGACTTGAGTTTTACAGATGGAATAATTCTAGTTTTATAACCATTGTGCAATGATTTTATCAAGCATACTGTAATTTATCTACTCATCATCAGAAAAACGACCCCCACATTAGGATATCCCGAAATCCTCAATTTTTTTCTGAGCATTCAGTTCTAGGTACAGATCACATTTTTTAAAATTTGGATACCAAATTAGTTTATTTTTGCAAATATTGGTTTTATGGAATATATTCATATAGTAGCATGTAATATCTCCACTAATTAATGGTTGATTTCTTATAC
The DNA here is from genome assembly GCF_965119305.1 of Pelophylax lessonae. NCBI lineage: Eukaryota > Metazoa > Chordata > Amphibia > Anura > Ranidae > Pelophylax > Pelophylax lessonae. The sequence goes on from NC_138771.1 coordinate 346,069,440, forward strand.
CAAAGGAGGATTTTTCTGATGATTGTCCTAAACATATTAAGAACTGTACATGGGGAATCAGCATATTATATACAATTTTTGGTGAAATAAATACAATGTTGTATATATAAAATATTTTATAAAACAAAATGTTATTTTGGTGTCTTGTGCTTCTTTTCAGAGTTCTCCAGTAGAAAGTGTACATTACAGGGAAGGTGATACTGTATATAGGAATACTACAAAGTGGAGACTTCATTTTTAAAGAATAATGTACTGAACAGTGGGTTACATAGTGTCTCAAATAGTATGTACCTATAGTATAAACTATTTATATATGACCAAGTTTAGTGAGAGTTCACTGGTTACTAGGTTAAAAGCATTAAGGTCCATCACTAGTGGCAGTACCCTAGCAACAGCTTGAAGTTGTCTCTCCCAAGAGTTAGCTATTTGTATAATTAAGGCATGGACTTTACAGTCCCCCATACAGAATTTTATGGATCATTTAGCTCCAGGTAAACAGTGTGCTAAGTTCTGATAAACCCATTAACCACTTGCCGACTGCCGCACGACTATTTACGTCAGCAGTCAGCCCCTCACAGGCAGAGTGACGTAGATCTACGTCGCTAGCCTGTGAGGGTCTAGGGAGCGAGCGCACGCCCCCGGAGGCGCGCTCCCGCGTGGTCACGGACCCCCCCGCGCGTGTGACCGGCAGACCCGATGTCCGCCGGTCACTCGGCGATCGTCGCTGCAGCGGGAGAAAGGCAGGCGGCTGATGTAAACAAGCCGCCTGTCATTCTCCCCTGTGTAGAAACAGTGATCATACGGTTCTACTATGTAGGACCGTTGATCACTGTTTCTACAGCTCAAGCCACAGCCAATCACAGTTAGAATCAGGCCCCTAGGGACACACACCACCCCTCCCTCTCAAATAAAGTTAACCCCTTCACTACCAGTGTCATTTTGCAGTAACAGTGCATATGTATAGCACTGATTACTGCAGTAATGTCACTGGTAACCCCAAAATTATCAAAAATGTCAGTCAAGGGTCCGATCTGTCCGCCGCAATGTCGCAGTACCGCAAAAGAAAACGCAGATCGACGCCATTACGCGTTAAAAAAAAACAACAAAAATGACAAAAATCTTTCCCTTTGTTAGTAAACGCGATAACTTTTGCGCAAACCAATCAAAATTCGCTTTTTGTGATTTTTTTTTACCAAACATATGTAGCATAAAACAAATTGGCCAAAATTTTTAAAAAATTTTGATTTTTACATTTTTTTGGGGGGAATTTCATATAAAAAAATGTGAAAAATATTGCTATTTTTGCAAAATTGTCGCTCTTTTTTTGTTTATAGCGCATGATCAAAAAATCGCACAGGTGATCAAATACCACCAAAAGAAAGCTCTGTTTGTGGGAAAAAAGGACGTCAAATTAATTTAGGTACAGCGTCGCACGACCGCGCAATTGTCCGTTAAAGTCACACAGTGCCGAATCGCAAAATAGGCCCTGGTCAGGAAGGGGGTAAAATCTTCCGGGGCTTAAGTGGTTAATGAGGTTTACCAAAAAGCATGCAATTTGCTGATTTGTGGAACACACCTGTGATAGGAACCTAAGCAGATTTGCCCTTCACTAATAGGAAGGAACAGTAATGTAAAAATACAGTAAACATAAAGTTTTGGGCAATTTTAGCACATACAAAATATGCTTTGGGCTGTGTTGCTATCGATAACATGTAACGATATGGATAGAGGAAATTGTCTGTACCCAAATAAAACAAAAGAAAATAAGAAAACGATTAGGTGGCAAACAACTTCATCCTTCTGGCACATGATTACAGTCTGTGCAGTCTTTTTTTTTGAGGGTTACAGATGATAGTGCTCAGAACCAGGGAACACAATGGCTGGCATTTATCCAAGCTTCGAATTAGATCTGCTGCTAAAGTAAGGTTACGGGCAACCCAATGACATTTTTTATATATGTATGACCAGAGCGCTAAAGACCTCCAACACAGGAGATGTGTGTGATAGATCAAATGCAAAACAAGGAGGGGAGGGGGGGGGGGGGGAAGGACAAAAAAGGAAACAAAGGACTGGACAATAAATGAAACTAATGAAAGGAAATTACTGTATTGTATGGGATCAGCGTGTTGGCAAGGGAGGATAGTCCATATGCACTGAGCCGCTCTTCCACAGACCAAGAGGAAATTCTGTATGAGCAAAAGAAACAAAGAGGAGAAGCGCTCTAAGTGCAGACAGTTTATTATAGTATACAAGGCAATGTATGTGGTAACTCACAAGATATGAATGAAAGTCGAGCTGTGTAACACCATTAGATCTTGAGACATCCTCTGGGGGGAGGGTTTACACACCCCCCTCCCCCCAGAGGATGTCTCAAGATCTAATGGTGTTACACAGCTCGACTTTCATTCATATCTTGTGAGTTACCACATACATTGCCTTGTATACTATAATAAACTGTCTGCACTTAGAGCGCTTCTCCTCTTTGTTTCGTTTTCAATGACATTTTTTGAGTGGGGTGGCCAGCAGTTTTAGTAAATATGAACTGCTAAATACCTTTTCTCATCAGCAGTATATAGCAGTCTTGTGAGTTTTTTCAGTGTTTGAGTAAAGCTTGTAGGATGAGTTTGCATTCTCTCCTGATTGTCCTATGAGGCTGCAGGACCCCTGACCCCCTGTCTGGACAGTGCTTGCTATTTGGCCCTGTGCTGATCACATGCACTCTCCCAGTGGAAGAAGAGGAGGAACAGAGAAGTTAGGATTAAACAGCCTTTTTACACAATGCAGAGGATTAACCCCTTAGGTTCCACAGTATAACCGCTTCTGGACCACCCACCGCCGATTTACTGCGGCAGGGCGGCCCTCCTGCGCGAACTGACGTAGGTCTACGTCGGTCGCGTGTCTGCATCTAGGCAGCTGGGCAGCAGGGACTCCGATGCATGGGGCAGGTGGCTCCAATTGCCGCCTGGCACCCAGGATCGCTCCCCGCTGAGAGAGAAGAACGGTCAGCTGTTGTATACACAGCCGACTGTTCTTCTCTCTGAAATCATCACAGAGCTCCTGTGATCCTTCTATATAGGAACACAGGTCTCAGTGATTATTTCCCAAGCCCGACCCCCATACATTTAGAAACATGCACCTAGGTACACATTTAACCCCTTGATCACCCCTGGGTTAACCCCTTTCCGGCCAGTGTCATTATTACAGTAACAGTGCATATTTTTAGCACTGATTACTGTAGTAATGTCACTGGTACCCCCAAAAGTGTCAAAAATGTCAGTTACGGGTCCGATCTGCAATGTCACAGTCCCACTAAAAATCGTAGATCGCCGCCATTACTAGTAAAAAAATATATATATAATAAAAATGACATATTTTACCATAGTTTGTAGACACGATAACTTTTGCGCAATCACCAATCAAAACCAATCAAAATACGCTTATTGCAATTTTTTTTTTACCAAAAATATGTAGCAAAATACAAATTGGCCTAAAAGGATGAAAAAATTTGTTTTTTTTTGGGAATGTTATATAGCAGAATGTGAAAAATATTGTTTTTTTTTTTCAGAATTGTCGCACTTTTGTATTTATAGCGCAAAGAATAAAAATCTCACATGTGATCAAATATCACCAAAAGAAAGCTCTATTTGTGGAAAAAAAAGGGCATCAATTTTATTTGGGTACAGCGTTGCACGACCACGCAATTTTCCATTAAAGTAGCGCAGTGCCGAATCGCAAAAAATGGCTTGGTCATTAAGGGGGCAAATCCTTCCGGTCCAGAACTGGTTAATATATACATTGGGATTTGCCTCCAATGAAAGGTAAAATGCTCTTTTACAGTGGGGCTGCCCCTTCATTGTAAGGGTAAATGCTAACTTAGGTCTGGGCTGCTGCAAAAAGCACTTTTTCTTACCCGATCCTCTGCTCCTGCAGCTTATTCCAGGCTGTAAGGCCAGGTCCACTGGCCTTATCAAATCCAATGCAGATTCCATAGCCCTGCATTACACAAGAGGACACAGAGGGGCAGTCCACTCCTGGAGTGTAGTGGAGATAAGGAGAATGCTGGATACCAAAGGAGCAGAGGATTGGGTAAGTTAAAGCTGCCTCTTAGCACTAAACAATAACATCGAAGTTGCAGACTGTCACTCGCAGCAATTTTTTTTTTTTTTTTAGCATACCCGTTAGATCTCTTTTACACTGGTAGCAGGGGGGCAGTAAAAACAGACTTCTGAGTCACAGTTTTACTGGCTCACAGCCACCCACTGGAATTCTAACATTACAGCCTGACAGTGCACATCAGGCTGCAGAGTTTGACCGGTGTCACCGCTGGTAGAAATTGCCCATTGAGACCATTGGGACTGTGCCACAACCGTGAGCCAAATGCTTAGCACGCATTTGCGACGCAATCCCACAATGTAAAAAGAAAAAAAAAAAAAAACAGGCATCATGTACCTCCTGAATGCCTGGCAGTCGCTCCTACGCCACTCTCTAAAACACTATCTATTATGGCAGTGTTAAAGAGACCTAACATAGTTTTGTTACTTGTTTATTCTGCCAGTGGATCCATTATTTTCCACTTCCCTTAACAGGGTGACAACAACAGTAAAATCACTACATTGTTTTTACAATTACAACAAAAAATGTTTTTTTTTTTTGTTTAATTTCTGTTTATTGAAAAAAATGTTTCAAGAAGACAAAGAAAAACAGAACATAGACCACACAGTCCGACATTAAATACGGCAAGTAGCCATGAAACAATATCAATGAATACATAAACATCTAAGAGCGCGTCAAGCACGCCCAGTCATGAAAAGGCTGAGAAAACATACTGATAGCAGAACATCTTGCATCATAAAACCAATGTCAGAGAGAGCCTATAAGAAAGTGAAGGGATAGTAAAAAGTAGAAGAGAAAGAGAAAGAGGAGAAGAGGGCAGCAGGGAGGAAAAAGGGGGTAGGAGAGGGTGGGAGAATAGGCCACGGGTGACTTATGTACCAATTAATAAAAACTTTTAATCAGATAGGATTACATTAGAAGGTAATAAACCAAGGGGGGTGTCTTCAGTGAGTAGGGCCACATAGGAAGAAGTGCTTTTAAAAGAGGACCAAGGTTGCCATGTAGAGTGAAAGCGGTCAAGTTTGTCACGGGCTATGAAAGTAAGTTCCTCTAATTGATATGTCATATCAATTTTCCGTAGCCAGTGACGTATCGTGGGGATGGTCGGTGAGCCCCAGAGGGCGGGGATCAGGGCTTTGGCTGCATTAAGCATATGAGGGATCATTGATCTTTTGTACTTAGAGAGCGGTATGTTAGTTCCATGCAGCAGGACAACCCAAGGATCTGATGGGATGGTAACTTCCGTGATCACATGTATAAGCCGAAGGAGTTCCATCCAGAATGGTTATATTATTAAACAGTAACACCAGATGTGTGCGTGCGATGCAATATCTCCGCATCCCCTCCAACATAACGGGGAGATGGCCGGAGAAATAATGTGCATTTTCCGCGGGGTATAGTACCAACGGGACAATAACTTGTAGTTGGATTCCGCCACCTTGGTGGAGAGAGAGGAAACGTGAGCCAATGCAAGAATTTTGTCCTTCCGGCTATCGGAAATTTGAGATCCAATATCTAGTTCCCACTTGTGTAAGAAATCCGGGTAAGGTTGGCTTTGCAATGAGATAAGTGCCTTGTAAAACTGCGAGGTGGAGTGAAGGGGGGGGTCCCGAGGGGACAATATTTCCTCAATTGGGTTCAAATCCTTGGAGTCACGCAGCGGACGTGGAAGAGCAGCTATGAACCTGGATAACTGTCTGTGTCTCCAATGGTCCATATCCGTTGCGGGGCTGGAGCCCAAGATGTGGCTAAGTGGCTTCACAGTATTGGAGTGAGTTACGTGGGACAACAGGAGGGGAGTCTTAGGAGACCAATTTTTAAATCCAGCATCCAGCTTGCCAGGCATGAAGTGGTTGTGATTCAGCAGAGGCATTAAAGGAGAGTTGTAGTTCCAGGAAAACTTTGTATGCATGGAATCCCAGACAGACAAGGTTGATAGGGTCAGGGGAGAGGTGTTCGGGGAGAGGGCCCTGGCGGATTTTGGAATCCATGGTACTGCAGACAAGTCTCTGTCACATAGATCGTATTCCAGCTGTACCCACAATTTAGAACCAATGGAGTACTTCCAGTCAGCCACACGAGTTAGTGAGACCGCCCGGAAATAGTCCCTGATACTAGGGAGAGCAAGTCCCCCACAACGCTTTGGAAGGAAAAGCGTCGTCTTGGCAATCCTGGGGCGCCTGCCCTGCCAAATATACCAGGAAAGCAAAGACTGCAAAATAGTAAAAAGCCCAATAGGAACACCCAGCGGTAACATTTGAAAAAAAAAATAGAATACGAGGCAAGATGTTCATCTTAACTATGTTGGTCTTGCCCAACCAGGAATGGTGTAAAGAGGACCACTGTCGAAGATCTGATTTGATCATATTCAATAGGGGAATATAGTTATGGCGGAACAAATTATCCAAGCGGGGGGTTAGATAAATACCTAGGTATTTCAATTTGTCTGGGCACCATTGAAACGGGAAATGTGGGGACAGGGCGGAAACTTCAGCATGGGGGATATTAATGTTTAATATTTCGGATTTAGACATGTTGATCTTGAAGTTTGAGAGGTGGCGGAAGTCTGCGAAGGCTCGTAAGAGTACAGGTAAAGAGATACGAGGTTGTTGAATGAAAAAAAGAATGTCATCCGCATAAGCTGCGTATTTATGCGTCTGACGGTTCACAGTGACACCATGTATATCGTTGGAGTGCCTAATAGTGGATAGAAAGGGCTCGAGGGAAATGGCAAACAAAAGGGGCGATAAAGGGCACCCCTGTCGCGTGCCATTATGAAGGGGGAAGGGAGTACTAAGGAGGCCGTTAACCCGTACCTGAGCCGTTGGTTGGGAATATAAAGCTGCAATACGTTGTATAGCTTTGGGGCCAAGGCCAAAAAAATGGAGGGTAGTCAACAAATAGTCCCAGTCCACCCTGTCAAACGCTTTTTCAGCGTCAGTAGAAAGGAACAGGGTAGGCTGGGACCTAGTGCGGACAAAGTGGATTAGGGAGAGAGCACGGAGAGAGTTGTCCCTCGCCTCTCTACCTGGGATAAAACCAGTCTGATCAGCTGAGACCCAGGAGGGGATCAAGGGCAGTAGTCTATTAGCTAACACCTTAGAGTACAATTTAAGATCCACATTTAGGAGGGATATAGGGCGATAACTGCCACAGTCTGTGGGGTCTTTGCCAGGCTTAGGTAGGACTGAAATATGAGCAGCTAGTGATTCTGGACGAAAACCCGAAGATTTAGAAATGGAGTTGGCATATGAGGTCAAGTGAGGGAGTAGGACATCAGCAAATTTTTTGAAATATGCAACTGTAAAGCCATCAGGGCCAGGCGCCTTACCGACTTGGGTGGTTTTTAGTGCCAATTGGAACTCTTCAACAGAAAAATCGTTTTCCAATTTCCGCAGGGAGCGTTTGGAAAGGGTTGGTAGATTAGCCTTTTTGAGGTAAGCCCAAATACGTTTGCGCTTTTCAGTTAAAGGGAGGTGACAGAGACCACCTTCTACATGGTAAAGCTCGCCATAAAAATCTCTAAAGGCTTTGGCAATATCAGGAGAGGAATGGACCATAAGGCCAGAAGGAAGCTTCACCTTCTGAATGAAAGCTGCTGATTTTTGGGCTCTAAGAGACCTGGCAAGCATTCTACCGGGTTTATCACCCCACTCGTAACGTTTATGGGCTAAAAAGTGAAATTTGCGCTTGGTAGCCTTGTCAAGTAAGGATCGTAGGGATTCCCTAGCCTCTGTTAAGGCCTGAAGGTGAGAGACATGCAATGATAGTTTGTGTGACTTTTCCAGATCCGCCACCAGGGCAATTTGCTCAGCGATCAATTGGCCCTGCTCCCGCTTCCTCCTCGCCCCCAGCTCCAACAGTTTGCCCCTTATAGTAGCCTTGTGGGCTTCCCACACCAAGGAGGGAGATGCGTGCTCAGTAGTATTTTCAAAAAAATATTGGCTAAGTGCAGAAGATAAGAGCGCTGCATCTGCTGGGTTCGAGAGAAGCGAGTCATTCAGCTTCCAATTAGTGGAGCGGGGTGGGAGGGAGGGAAGGAGCAGGGTGGTCATCACAGGAGCATGATCTGAAATGGAGGCACAGCCAATGGAGGCGGATCGCAAAAGAGGTAAGTGAAAGTGGCTCAGAAAAATGTTGTCGATCCTAGAATAACAACCATGGGTTTTGGAAAAGTGTGAAAAATCAGCATCTTTAGGATGTAGGATTCGCCAGACGTCGACTAGTTGAAGGGAATGTAACAATCTTTTAAGCCTTGCGATCTGTTTAAACGGGACATTCGAACGGCCCTTCGAGGTGTCAAGAACTGGGTCCAGGACCATGTTGATGTCACCAGCAAGAACCAGGAGACCTTCAGCAAACCTCGCCAGCTCAGAAAGTGTTGTATGTAGAAAAGTGGACTGGGCCTGATTCGGTGCATAAATGTTAGCCAGAGTACAGCGGGTGTTTCCTATTGAACCCTTTAAGAACAGATAACGACCATTATTATCGGCAAGCATAGCATCAAGTTGGAAAGGAGTGTCTTTGCGAAACCCGATAGCGACACCTTTAGCCTTGTTAGAGGGTGAAAGTGCATAGTACCAGGTCGGGTACTGTGGGGAGAACAATTTGACATGAGTAGAATGGGTGAGATAAGTTTCCTGAAGGAACGCAATAGAACAAGATTCACGTTGCAGCTCCCGGAACACTTGATGGCGTTTATATGCCGTGTTCAATCCTCTAACATTATAGGACAAGACTTTTATGGTCGCCATTAGGTATTCACAAACACCCCTCCCACAAGCATTGAAAACCCGGGCCTAAAGGAAGGAGAGAAGGGGTGGAGAGAGGAAAGGACAGAGGAAAAGAAGGGAAGAAGAAACAGCAAGAAAAGAGGAGAATACATAACATCAATACAGAGACAACATCCAATGGGACACCATGTATCGGCACGCAGTAAACTGCAGTGGTCCCTGGGGGGATGGGTGATCCCAGAGATAGGACGCCGAGCACAAGAACATGTCCTGTGCGCCAGGGCCCCAGATCCGGGAACCCCCACCCCCAAAAGGAGAGAGGGGAGCGTATCGACCGGACGCAACAACATCCCGTAGAGACGCTCAGAAGGGAGCCGGCGGCGGCACCCCAATAAGCCAAAATGTAAACGACAATGTGTAAAACAGAATATCAAGTAACCATGAAATGAAATAACCTCCCCCTGGCAGAGGAGATCATAATAAACCCAACATTAGTATATAAAACAGTGAGCAGGCATGATAAGAACAACAAACTAATACACCTGAGAGAATATGAACAAGCCTGAAAAAGAGTATCACATCAGCAGGCAGGGAGAAGGGGGATACCTCAGATAGGTGTCATCCCTGATTTGCGAGCAGAAGATGGAGCAGAGGTGCGCATTTTCTTGGAAGGCGTTTTACCCCAAGAGGTACCTGGTTTGAAAGTGAAAATGGGGATGCAATCATGCCACCCAGGGAGGTCCAAGGGTGGGAGTCCAACATCTTGGAGGAAGGCTGGTAGATCTTCCGGGAAGCGGAGGGTAGCAGAGTGACCATCCTTGGTGGCGATTAGACAAGCGGGGAAACCCCAGCGATAAGTAAAGCCATTGGCCCTAAGTTGTTCCAGGAGCGGCTTAAGTGCGCGGCGTCGTTCCAAGGTCTCCTTGGAGAGGTCAGGAAAGATGTTAAGAGAAGCCCCGTGAAAGTCAACAACTTGAGTGCCTCGTAACTTAGTCATGATAGCATTTTTGTCTTCAAAATAGTGTAGACGACAGATGACATCCCGAGGCAGGTCAGAGGATAGGTTACGAGGTCTGAGTGCTCTATGTGTGCGATCAAAACGTAAAGGATCAGTAGGTGCCCTCCCCAGGATGGAATTAAATATGCCCCTTACCGATGCTTCAAGGTCGTCATCCCTGGTAGCTTCGGGGAGGCCACGGATACGCACATTATTCCGCCGGTTGCGGTTTTCCAGATCCTCCATTTTGTATAGGGCAGCTCGGTGGGCAACCGCCAATTGCGTGACCTTGTCCTGTAATTCTCTAATGGAGTCCTCTTGAGAATCTTGCCTCCGCTCCGTGTCCTCCACTCTGCCAAGTATGTGGGACATATCAGTGCGGACAGCAGTTATTTCCTTTTTAAGCGACTTCTCCAAATTGCGGAACATGCCCCCTATTTCTTGCTTCAGACCATGTAGAAGGGAGGACATGTCGGAAGCCGCCGGGGAGTGCATTTCTTCAAGTGGATCAGAAAAATAGGATGAAGTTGGAGAGCGCTCCCGTGGTGAAGCGGAACGGATGGATGACACCGCGCCCGACACCGAGGCCTCAGCTCTGCTCCCTCGTGTGCGAGTGCTCGAGCCTCCTGCAGATAAAAAGCGTGTTATGGTCCCGGAACCGGGCAGTTTGGATGAGGATCCCTTCCCGGACCTTTTGCCTGTCATGGAGCGTAAGGAGGGTGTTTTAGAAGGCATTGAATTGCCAGGGGGTTAGTTCATCAGGGTGCCGCCAAAGCTCGTTCTAATCACGGCCGGTCATTGCCATTCGAGAGTCTAGTCCCCAGTGAAGCCTGTATAGTGAGAGCTGATCAAAGATAAGGTGGGTAATCGGCTAATGGCTGCTACTGCAGACAGGGAAGATTGCGGGGGGCACAGTTCAGAAGCAGCTACTGGGTTGCAGGGTTGCAGATCTAGGTGATGGAGAAAGCAGAGGCAAGTGCTTACCCGGCGCCTGGCGTATGGGGCACAGCTCTAGGAAAGGCCGCGGCTTCTGGGATGTCTAGGCCGCAATCTCGGATGTCCTCTTGCAGCTGAGCGTTTGACCCCAGAGGATGGATGGCGGACCCTGGGGGACCCGGTCAGGCGGAGGATGGCTGTTGGTGGGAGGCAGAGGGACCGTGGGGGCCCAGAGAGCGGCCGATGTGCGGGACGGCGGGCCGCTGCGGCCGATAGGAAAGACCGCGGCTTCGGTGCAGGTGTAGGCCCCGATGTCCGAACTTCGGATCTACAGCCCCCAGCTTGGAAATTCGTGGACCGGCCTGTGCAGGGGGTCTCAGAGCGTTGGTGGATCTCCTACCGGGCCTCCGTGGACGCGATCGCGGTCCGCGGCAGGAAAGACCGTGGCTTCACTCGGGTACTAGGCCTCAGGTATGTCGCTCCGCCAAACGGGCTCCAAACTGAAAAATAAGGGATGATATCGGACCCTGGTGATTAGAGGAGGCTCCCGAGGGAGAATTGGTGCTCTCAGACTTTCAATAGTCAGCGGATGGAGGCCGATTAGAGATGGCACTGGCGGAGCTCTCTTTTCCCACGTCTGTTCCCCGTATATAATTCACTGTTATTTAACAAAAAATGTTTTTATTTTGAAAAAAAAAAGTTTAAACCATATGAATAAAAACTCATCATTGTAAGCCTCCCTGGCGGTATCATATGATTTGCTCCTACCCCTGTAGCTGAAACTTTAGCTGGACAGTTTTGCCTGTATGTAAATATAAAGAAAAATATAAATAATGAAATAAAAATGAAAAAAAAAGGAATCCTGAATACAATCATTACAGGTATTGACGCCATACAGTTTGGAAAATACACTATTTTTTACTATACTGGCCCTTTAATCTATCTTTCCTTTAACAGACACACATCAAAGTTGGAATCCATCTGGGAGTAGAATACAATAGGATCTGAACCTGAGAAAATTAATCTAGCCTTTTCTTGCTTATAGCCAGTATCTGCTAAAAAAAAAAAAAAAAAAATGTTCTTTTCGTGTATCCCATATATTAAAAAAAAAAAAAAATCGAACAAACTGAAATCCTATAGCCTGGAACCTGTCTTTCTATAAGCAAAATTATTAAGACTTTAAAACAAAATATAGACGCGACTGTACTAAACTATATACTATATAACAGTATATTTCTAAGAACAAGAGCTGTAACAGCATTGAAGCATATTGCAACCTCTTTCATGTCATTTAACAGCTAAGATCTCATCTTGTTTTGTGAAACAGATCCACTTTGCTTTGCTGAGATGTTTTTTGTGGAGTTTGTTCCATTGCATGATGAAATCTCTTAAGAAAAGAAGCATTTGGCTTTTAAAAGATACCTTGCACTGTTCTGGTCTCAACAGGGAGCACACTCTCTATGCCTATTGTGATATTTTTAGTGCTGGTATGTTTCCCATGCTAGTATTGTCTTTGATGTTATTTGTAGTTGCACAATTTTTTTTTTTTTTTTTGGAAATACAGATTACATTGACAGCATACCCATTTATTATAAAGAAGTATACTTGTGATTTAATGGAGGTTGATTTTTTTTCCATCTATTTTCCTTGAATTGTTTAGAAATTATACCTTAATATTTACAGTAGTGTTTAGTAGTTTGAAATAGATTATCTGCAATAATGATCAGTTCTTCATATGACCATGTGTTTCTGTGAATGCCCCCATCTACTTTTTGTTACATAGAGTATCACTATAATATGTCAGCCAAATGATCAGACAAGCAGCAATGTTCAACTTGAAGTTTACTGTATGAATGCAACATAAACAGACAATGCTATTAAAATGGCAAAGCACAACTTCGGGTTCCAGGGCCCATGTAGCAGGCAGTGCAGGATGACGGCTCAGTGACAAGCAGCATACAAAACCAGCTATCACAGTCCTCTTGAGCCATCCGCCCCTGGCGGTCCTCTCAGCTGTCTCCCTGGCACTCTGCGGCATGGATCGGTACCTCCAGCCCGGCCCCGCTCTTTCCCACAAAGCCGCATCGCTGCCTCAGTCCTCTGCAGAAGCAGACATGGCGGACGCAGCTCTCCCACCGGATGCAGCTCCTCACGGTCAGTCAGTCTCTCCATTCCCTGACACCCAGATAGCCACACTGGCTCAGGCAGTGGCAGCCCTGATGTCCCCCACAATTACCGAGGCAGTGGACAAAGCCATCTCACAGGGCATAGCCCAGCTGAGGAAAGAGATGGGGGGCATTCCTACAGAATCTCTGAACTGGAACATAGGATGTCAGATTTAGAGGATGCACTGCAGGGATCCTTCTCTATGGATCAGCAGGCGCGCCAAACCCAGCGCTATCTTCTAGACAAAATTGATGATCTCGAGAACCGATCCAGGAGAAACAATCTCCGGATCATTGGGCTCCCTGAGACCTATGGGACTGATACCCTGATGGAGTTAACTATGACCCGGCTCCCCTCAGCCCTGGGACTTACTGTCACCTGCATGGTTGAACGGGCTCATCGTTTGGGGGCCCCCTCAAACGAGCGACGCTCCTACCCGCCCTATCATAGTCAGATATCTCAACTATATGGACAGGCAAAATATTCTTAAATCATTTCGCAACTCCAAATCTCTTAAAATTGATGGACACAAATTGTTAATATTCGCCGATTATTCTCAGGAAGTCTCACGGCGTAGAAAGGCCTTCCAATCCATCTGTCAAGCCCTGTACCAGAAGGCCATCAAATTCACCCTGGCTTATCCGGCCACACTGCGCTTTGCGGATCGTTTGGGGGAGCAAAAATCTTTCAGCCACCCTGACGAGGCCAGTCAATTTCTTCAGCACCACTATAACATCTCTCTGGAATCCTCTTCCACTCCCTCACCACAACGTCCCCAGGGTGCGAGGGAACAAAGAAGCCCCAGAAAGGAACCGGCCAAGAAGCAACGCCTCTCTGGCCCCTCTTATCGTTCTAGGCCCCGCTGAGCCCATTGTGCTTCTCCATTTACAAATAGTATCCTTCATTATTCCCCCATCCTATTTTTGCCTTGATGCCATCCCTTATGTTTGTTCTCATTTGGGATGGGTGTCTACTGATAGGTGTCTACTGATTTTGAATAGTCTTTATTGTATAGGTTATTTTCTTTTAAAATTGCTAACTCTATCTAGACTGTACTGCAGTATTCTACTATGTGGTGTTTAACATGTGATATTTTTGTTCCTCCCAGGGAACCTTTTGTCTTTGCTCCAGCCACACAACCTTACCATCTTTTGGAATGTCACAGCGCTCTAGCTTACTCGCTGGACAGTTATACCCCCAGCCGCTGGGCGCGACCTTACCATCCCAACTGTTTCTGACCAGGACGCAGTTCTTTCTGGAAATTGGTAACGTTGTCCCTTACGTATGTGTAACTACATGTGGACAAGTGGACACGTGGACCATTTTCCCTTTTTGTACATGTGGACAAGACTTTACTTCTTTGCTACCTTTGTTGTTGCCCTTTTAGCCCCTGTTGGGTTTAACCTTTCCAACACCCTTTTCCTTACTTCCTTAGATGCACCTCCGCAATCGTCATACTATCACTGCCACCTAAAATCTTTGCAGTGCTCTCACACTATCACACTGCCACCACTTAGGTTGTCACATCAGCTTCTCACCTCCTACCCCACTTATGACCCCCCATGAGAGTAGTGTCATGGAACGTGAAAGGTCTTAGGTCACCTAACAAGCGGATGGCTGTTCTCAGACACCTTAGATGTGTGAGGGCAGACATAGCTGTCTTACAGGAGACTCACTTGGAGGAAAAGGATTTCTTCCGCATGCAGAAACTATGGGTGGGCCAGGTTTTCGGCTCTCCCGCAGTCAAAGGCAAGTCAGGTGTTCTAATTCTGATTCACAAACACCACCCTTCTTCTTTGATTTCCTCAAACATAAACAATTCAGGCAGCATGATCCTCCTACACCTCACCACTGCACACCGTGACTGGGCGTTAGCGGGGGTCTATGCTCCCAATGTACCCTCCCCTTCCTTTTTACAGACTTTAACTCCCCACTTGGACCCTTTTCTTCACCTCCCCATGCTGGTAGCAGGAGATTTTAATCTGCTCATGCACCCGGAGGAAGACAAATCCTCGGGCAGTAGCCCATCCACCGCCATCTGCCGTAGCCACTCTCCTCTCCTGGCCAACTTCACAGACAGCCTTCATCTATCTGATGTATGGCGCCTAAACAACCCAGAGGCCAAGGAGTTCTCTTTCTATTCACACCCTCACCACACTCTCACTAGAATAGACTATATCTTCCCAAATTACAAGATGCTACTTTACTCTGTCCAGCCCCAAATCCACGACATAGCTATATCAGACTACGCCCTCGTGTCGGTCGCCCTCTCCCTTTTCGGGACTCCCCCCCAGCGACGGGAATGGCACTTTCCATCCTACCTGGCTAGGGACCCTGGAGTATCCTCTCTCGTCCAAGATGTATGGTCTGATTTCCTCTCCCACAACGCCACTCCAGACTGCTCTCCCACTCTTCTTTGGGAAACTGGGAAAGCAGTCCTCAGGGGTCACCTTATATCGTATGCCTCGGCCTATAAGAAATCCGTGGCTAAGGCTTTCTTGGCTGCTAGCTCCTCTTTGAGAGAAGCACAAGCCAACCTGAATCATTCCAATGCCCCCAGTACAAGAGAACAATGGCAATCAGCCAAAGCCAACTTAGATAAGTGGGCCGAGGCGCGGGAAAGCCTCCACAGATCCCACCAAGATTGGTCATACCACAACTTTGGCAAAAAACCTGGGAAGTTGTCAGCCTTCCTTTGTAGAGGTCCCCATACTCCTACTAGTATCAGTGCCCTCAAGGACTCGGATGGTAGACTGGTGGAAGACCCGAAAGACAAAATACGGGTCTTTGAGCGGTTCTACCAGGTCTTGTATGGTAAGGAACCCATTGATGAGGAGGCCACCTCCAGATGGCTGTCCTCAGTCTCACTTCCATCGCTCACGGAAGCCCAATTAACCTCCCTGAATGCCCCTGTTGCTTTAGAAGAACTTGCCGCAGCTATAAAATCACTAGCCCCAGGCAAGTCACCGGGACCTGACGGGTACACCACTGAATTTTTCAAATTAGCTGAGATCCACGATTTCTCCCACCCTATTATCGACTTTTAATCACATAATGGCAGGCAACCCATACCTACCATCGGGATTTCAAGCCCACATGAAACGTATACATAAAAAAGGTAGGGACCCCACTGACCCTGGGTCGTACAGGCCTATATCACTATTGAATGTGGACTCCAAGCTGCTCTCCAAAATCATGGCGAACAGGTTGGCTTCTATCTTGCCCTCTCTCATACACCCCTCCCAAGCAGGCTTCACTCAGGGTAGGTCCTCTGCTTCCATCATTCAAAAGGTCCTCGCCGCACTTGAAGTTTCTAAAGCTAATCCTAACACTGATGCAGCTATTATCACCCTTTACGCCGAAAAAGCTTTCGACAATGTCAGCTTCCATTGGTTAGATCGAGTCCTCCCAAAGCTTGGCTTCTCGGGCCCCTTCCTACATCTAATTAGAGCAATGGATTCCTTCCCCTCGGCGCAGGTTGTGGCAGCGGATATCGCCTCTAACTCTTTCAGATTATTCAAAGGGACACGACAGTGGTGCCCCCTCTTCCCTTTATTATTCAATATGGCTATAGAACCGCTCTCTAGAGCTCTGCTGGGACACCCTGTGCTGAGGGAATCCAGGTGGGTTTGGAGGACCTGAGATTGGCATTATTTGCGGATGATGTCCTCATTTTTACCACTGACCCTATGCATGATCTGCCACTCATCCAATCTCTCTTTGACGAGTTCCGAAGCTGCTCGGGACTTCGTATAAATTTTTCTAAAAGCGAGATCCTTCCTCAACACCACACGCACACCTTCCTGGGCTTCTTCCTCTACCCTCCGAGTTTCTACCACCCATATCACCTACCTGGGGATAAAGATTGGCTGCTTCCCTTCCTCACTCTATCGCCTTAATTTCACCCCTGTCCTGGATAAGATTATAGGGGAACTGGCCAACTGGGCAAGCCTATCTTTACAAAATGTCTTCCTTTCCCAAGTTACTATATCCACTGCAAATGATTCCTCTCCTACTGAAGCACTGAGATATCCACAGGCTCCATAAGGCCGTCACCTCCTTTTTATGGAGGGGCAAACGCCCTAGAATTGCTTTGAGCAAACTATACCTCTCGAAACGGAAGGGTGGGATTGACTTCCCTAATACAAGGATATATAACATTTTTTGTCTCCTACGGGGATGCTTGGATTGGATTTCTCATGAATCTAGATATACTAACTACAAACTAGAGTCCCAGATGGTCAACCCTCATGATCTGGCGGTGCTGCTGCACTGTGGGCACAGAGACCTCCCCTCTAAGGAACAACACGCTAATCCGAGATACAGTGATGGCTTGGAGGGAGGTGAGGAAGAGACTGGGTGCCCCCCAACGTCTCTCACGCTATTTGCCCATTCATAATCACCCTCTGTTCCCACAGGCGCAGCAACACCCGGCTTATCAGGACTGGATGGCGAAGGGTGTGACGCTGTTCTCGCAGCTATTCAATGACTCGACTGGGAATCCGAAGGATTTTTCAGATCTCTCTTTTTCACCTGGTATTCCCCCCGGGCCATTATTTCTATTTCCTCCAGTGTGTGAGTTTTGTTAATTCCCTCTGTACTACCAAACCTAGTCACTTTAATGTATCGACTCCTGGGTACAACAAGGCAAACATAAGATATCCCATCTCTATAAACCACTTCATGAGGAACAAGCATAGGACAAAAAATAACAGGCAATGAAACTTTTGAATTAAAGGGCTGCCAAGGGGTAGTTCCCACAAAGACCACTAGGTAGATGCACAATACAGAATAACAGTATCTAAGAGAACCATGTATAAAAATAAATCACTAGTAATGAAAAGCACAGTACAGTTTATTCTAGTGCAAACATAGCTACTCACGGTTCCCTGGGGGGGGGGGGGGGGGTAATACCTCTCTCACAAGGGGGCTGACTGTAACTTGTAGCTCACTTAGTCGACTACAGGGATCTCTGGACAGGCTCTACAGAGGAAAGCTGAAAGGAATCTGGTCTGAATCTCCAGGTAGTGGCAGAAGTCTTAAAGATGGTTATGCAAACAGGCTGAAGATATATGGCCACCCCACTGTAAAAGCAATATTCTGGACCCAGCTTGCAGCGTGCCCACCAGAGCTACTGGGGCAAGAAGGGAGGAAGAAAACCGTGGAATTTATATCCCCTGGTCATGCCTAAGAGTGGATTGTGGGAGAGTCAATTAAAAGGGCCTGCACCCACTACCATACAAGGTGGGTAAAGACGGACTCCACTACAGCATTAAGAAACACAGGAATTAAAAATTATTCAGTGAGAATGGCAAAGCATTGGTTCAAAATGTAAACTAGTCTTCCTTCATATCTGAAATTTTTTTTCTAGTGCAGTGTATGGAATTGGTTAAATCAGATAGCATTTTTGTCCATCATTTGTGTTTTGTGAGTAGCAGTTTTAGTTTTTTTCAGGCCCACTTTTGGGGGTAGATGCTGATTGTCATACTTTTTCAAGTGTTTGTTTGCAATTGCATTCTAATTAGAATGCCTTCATGTAAATGTGGTATTTTAAGTTAACATTTTATTTGGCCATGCTTTTTCATTCATCTGCCAAGAGTGAAATTAAATACTTTTAATTATGGGTATAATTATATAAGTATAAAATCATTTTGGATATGGTTGGGGGTTCAGGGAAGGAGCTTATAGCCCTATGTACATTCCAACAAGTTGTTTTTTTCTTATATTGTAACTGGATAGAGTGACAGGGAGTGAGGAGTACATGCAGCTAGGGAGGAATGGAGTTAAATGAGCCTTTTACTTTGCCTTGGATGGGCAAGGGAAATGTTTATATTCATTATCCAGTTTAACAATAAATACAAGTGAAGCTCCATGGTGTGTTTTCTGGGAGTACTGGGCGAGGAGCGGTGGCCGAGACATGGCAGGACCTTGTTACAGGAATCTTTATTTATGGCACGTAAGGCCGTTGCCTTCAAGTGGCTTCAAACCGCTCCTCCTTCAGTACGTATGTGGTTACAATTGGTTAATCAGGTATTGCCACATGAAAAACTTGTGTTTGAACATAGGGGTTGCCCAGCCAAGTATGATAAAGTCTGGGGGGCATGGTGCTCCTCTGATCTTACCAACCTAGGCCTTAGCCTACCTAGGCTTAGTTGTATGAGACTGGATCTTTATGTGTATTTCGTTCCCTGCATTGTTTTTATATTATGTTCGATTATTTTGCCTTATACCATGCTGGACTACAGTATAATGCTTGATTTCTAAGAAAACATAACCAGACACAAAGTATCTCATGGAATTCTCTTTATTGTATGCCTTGTGATTAGATGTACCGTTTCAATTTGTATTTTATTTTCTCTGTTGGCGCTCCTGTTAATGTGCCTTGTTGTATGTACTTTATGCTTTTTCTCCATTAATAAAAAGAGTTTAAAAAAAACAAAACAATAAATACAATTTAAAAACACTTGTGACCATAAAGTTCAACCTCTCACAGCAACATTTTAGTCCAAGAAAAGGACAATTGTCAATTTTGCAAAAAATATTCTCTCTGATTCTCCAAAGGAAGTTGAATTAATTTCCTAGTTAAAAACATTCCTTTTTTTTATAGCTAAAGTGGAACATCACCCAAAAGGGGAAGTTCCACTCTTCCTCCTCCTACCCTTCATCTACCATATTTGGAATATTTTTCCTTTTTTGGGAAGTGGGTATCTAGTTTTTGGCAGTTACCTGCACCCAATTAAGCTCAGATTGCTTAGGTGATCTAAGTGGAAATTTGGCTCCCCTCCCTGCTGCAACCTTCAGGGACATGTCCCAGGAGACTGCAGGACCAGTCACAAGGCACAGAGCGGCTTGGGAATGTGCAGTGGGAAGCTGGCTGTAAGGTCACAAGCAGTCCCACCCAGCTTCCCCCAGTTAACATGCCAACACCGGTGACCCAAAGGCCAGTGAAGTGCCAGTTCAGGTGAGAACGGCACTGGATCCATGGACAATAAGTGTCTGTTCATTAAAAGTCAAAGCTACCATTTTTATAGCTAGTGACTTTTAAGTTTCTGGAATCTGGCTGAAGCTCTTCTTTAAGTAAAAAATAACTTTATACAATATTATGCGTAAGAGAATATTTTAGTTTTTTTTTTTTCAAGTTCCATAATTTAATCTAAGATTAATACTTGAAGTGGTAAAACATTCCACAGCCTAACCACTCTCTTCCTGAGAAGATGATAAAGCTGATCTCTAGGCAAACAGCTAAATGCACAGATAAAATTAATATATGAGAGCTCTTCTTTCTTCCTAAAGGATTTGTAGTTCTGTTTATCCAGTCCTATCTGGCATTGGTGAAGGGGCTTGCTCTTTCTCTGCATTAATTTGAGTATATTTTTATATTTATTTGGGGTTTATCTTGAAATTTTTCTCCTACTACCTTACGTTTTATTTTCTTTTTCAAAATCAACATAGCTGTTTTTTCTAACCCATAATTGTTTATTTCCCCTTAATGAATTTCCTGCCTTTGAACCCTACACCTTTTTTAAATGTGTGCCAACAACTTTAAACCATTTCTCAATGTATCATACAGATGATTTACAGGGTCAGTGCTATACTTGCATCAGTCCTATCTTATCTTTTTATACAACCTACATTTTACATCTGCTGCTTGGCACTGAATTCTGCTGCCAGGCTTATTGTTTTGCTCCCTTAGAATACCTTAAAATAATTTGCACAACAAATAACTCATTACTGTATTCTCCTCTGTACTCTGTATTCTCCTCCGGGTGATGGTAGCAGCTGGGCGGCTCCCTGGGCGGCTCCCTCTTCTCTTCCGGGCTGGAGCGGTTGTACCCTGGTTGCCCCCTCAGGCAGTATTTGTTGTTGGCTCCTCTCTGCCTCCTTAGGCTATATGTACACGGGACGTTGTAAAAAGTCCTTTGAAGGCTGGAATTTAAAGGACGTTTAAAACGTCCGTTGTGTCACATTTGCAGCCGCGTTTAGCGGGCGTTTGAGCTCAGATCCGTTTTTAGAGGTCAAAAAATCATTCCCCTTTAAAATGGAAAAACGCAAGCGCTAAACGCGGGTGATCACGTTCGGTCGCGTTCGGTTGTGTTTTGCGTTTGAAACGCCGGTAAACACACGTTCTGAACATCTTAAACGCAAATAATTGATTTCCAAAAAACGACACTGAACTCAACTGCCTGTAAATGACTGTAAACGACCCAGTGTACATGGACAGATAAGATAACATAGAGGAGGGTTAAGGGGCTTCTGAAAAAAATGCCCAACTGCTCCAAAACGGTCATTTACAAGTAGCAGTGTACATGAGGCCTAAGGATTGCCGTGTGACCTACTGATGAGTTTCTTTTTTCCTGGATTCAACTTGGAGCTCTTCATCATTTGGATGAAGGTGAATTGGAGGTTAGGTTGAAGACTACATCTTGGTCACGGAGACCACCAAGGCTTTATTTGATCCCCTTGCCATACGGTAAGAAGGATCAACACAGTCTGGTGAGTGGGAATTTTTTTCACTCAATATTCACAGAGGGTGTCACTACGCCTGCCAGAAGGATTCACTTTTAGGATGCCTCTAGCCATGGTGGCAGGAAGTGTAGTTTTCTCTTGGAACCCACGCAGGATTTACGTTGGGACTGGACTTTAATTGAAGCTTTGTATGCACTGGATTTTAGGGGTCACATAACCTTTTTCTGTTGTTGCACAAGCATTCACATTGCAGATTTTTATTTCGTCACTTTGGATATTATCTTCACATGTTCATTTGTGATTTTGTGGATGGTCTTTGTTTATTTTGCAGTGCTATCGCTGTTTATTGTATAGAGTGTATCACTTTTGCCATTTTTATTTCACAGTTTAACCATTAGGTTTGTAACAGCAGCTGCCCAATTATTCACAAAGTTTTGTGAAAAATAAATTAGAAGAAAATAGTTTTTAGGAAGGACAACATCAGCACATGGATTCCTTTGTTGTTTAGCATCCTTACATTTACTGTATATCCCTGTCTTTTCTAAAACTTTCTGAAAAATGTATTTTTTTATGTGACCCCTCCTTTCCTTAAAAGTGATTATAATTAAGTAATATAACACAGTAGTGAATTGTATTCTGTACTTCACGAGTTAAATGAAAGTTTCACATTTTTTCTTGTCATTATTGACATGTCATTTTGTTAGCTGAAGTAACCATGACAACTATTTCAGAATTAATGGGAAGAAGATATTATTAAAGTATAATGAAATGTGTCTTTTAATTAGATTCAACACGCCAAAATACTCTAAACTGACAGAGGGATGATTTGAATGTTTATGTTTAGGAATCATTGTAGCTCAATTTGCTAAACTTTTGAAAAGAAAAATTATGGCCTATTTATTTATTATTTTTATTTTTTTTTATAGGACATATTATGGTGGTTTTACATTTGTACAGCTATTCATAAAAACACCGTACAGAATTCAAATTGAAAATAAATCTATTTATTTTTTTGCTGAGAATTTACAACACCCTAGACTGGACATATTATTTTTTTGCAACAAAGGAAATAAGTATATAAACACTCCTAAACAGATTTAGTTTCTCTTTTGCATGTGTATCTTTCTATGTTCTCTTCTCTTCACCTTTTTATCATATTTATGGTTTAACATCACAACAGACACCAATGTGAAATGTTCATATAATGGAGGAAACCCAAGCCAAACGTTGTGGCAGCATTGAGGGAAATGCAGTTAAAGTTTGCTATTTTTTTATAGGGCATTAAAATTGAACCTCACTCTCTTAACCAACTTTGACTATTTATAACCCTTGTTACATTACATTTCTTAAGTTTCTTCCTGGTTTCCATGCCTAGGCAAATGATGTTATACATCCCAGGAGTCTTCAGGAGGGAAGGAGAGACATTCTCAGCTAAGCACACCCTCCTGCTTTCATGTCTGAGCTAAGGGCATGTGGATTCCAGGAAGTAGATGCTACATGGACAATCTGCCCTTACTCAGGTTGGTGGCAACCAGTAATGCTAGGGGTGTTTAACAAAGTGGTTTCTCGGGGGCGTGGTCTGGACGCGCTAGAAGATGGCAGCCTGAGAACGGAGCTCCCGCCGCCTCGAGTCCTCACAAGCCTCGCTCAGGGAATACACTGCCGCTAGACCGCTGGTGAAGATGGCAACGACTGCCCGATCCTCCTCGGCCACCCGCTCTCGATCCCCGCGGGATCCGGCAAGTAAGCTGAGCCCCAGCATACCGGAGCTCTTTCGCACGCAGGCCGCAACCATGTCTCAGCCCGGGCTTTCCTCCGCCTCTGCCTCTCTCCCCTCATCCCCTGCCCGCTCCTATGCGGCGGCCGCATCGGGGGGGGCAGAGTCGGCTTCTGCTCCTCCGCCTGCACCGAGGCAGCTCTGCATGGAGGATCTCCACCTCATCGCTGCAGACATCAAAAATACCTTGGGAGCGGCCATCTTGGAGCTGAGGGAAGACATCCGCTCCCTTACAGGCCGGGTGCAGGAGGTTGAAAATACCACTGCACAGCAGGACGTAGCCATCAGAGACTTGTACCTAAAATCAGACTCCCACCTGTTGCAGATGCGGGATATGCAGCGCCATATGGAGGACCTGGATAACCGGGGTAGGCGCCATAACCTGCGGATCCGAGGCTTACCGGAGGCAGTGGAGGGTGACCACCTTACCCCCACAGTGACTGCACTTTTCAACTCCTTGCTGGACAGGCCTCCACTGTCCCCCATCGATATGGAGCGTGTTCATAGAGCTTTGCGGCCCCAGGGACGGGAGGGTGAACCTCCACGCGACGTGGTGTGTTGCTTGGTGGACTATCGTCTCAAGGAAGACATTTTGCGGAAGGCCAGGGGAAGGCAACATATAGAATGTGAAGGGACACCTGTGCAACTTTACCAAGACCTGTCTGGAATTACTTTGCAACGCATGCGTGAACTCAGGCCCCTGCTGGATGTCTTGAGAGCGCGCAACATAACCTACAAGTGGAAGTTCCCCTTCTGCCTAGCTGCATCCCTGCAGAATCGCACGGCTCTTCTTAGGGTGCCTGAAGACCTCCCTCATTTTTGCTCCACTCTGGGGATCCCTTTCATGGCACTTCCGAATTGGTACGCCGAATTCAGGAATGCAGCTGACCTTGATCCGCCTCGGGGGGATGAACCAATGGAGGCCCAGGAAGTTCGCTTTCGCAGGCCCCGCTCGCCCTCTGGGAACAGACCGGCGAGAGAGGGAGCTGGACCCGCTATGGTTTGCAGCCCTACCAAACCTCCCCAGCGGAGCAGGGCTCGGAAGAACAACTGATCTACTGTGACTGATATGGGATGTTACCCTCTGTTGAGGCACTTGGACTTACATTGTTCTTTGTTCATCTACTCCTCCCCTCCCCCCTTCGTTAGCATGGAGTGCTCATTTCATAGGACCCTTTGCTGATACATCCTCCATTTCAATCAGGAGCACTGGCGGAACCCGACGGAGCCCTGGAGTGACTCCATACCCTCACCGCAACTGACGACATGATTAGTCCTGGTTTGTCACTGTTTCCCTGGATTGCTGCTGGCACTGATGTTGTTTCCCCTCTGCACCGTTCTACGGTGTTGGCTATACTTTGAACTCCCTTTGGCTCTCACAGACTGTGACTAGGTAACCTCCCACCCTCGCCCTCTTGGTCACCTTCGGCTAACTGCCTTTGTCCCGGGACTCTGGCACCGGCCCTGGGGTGCTACCTCTGTGAGTAGAAGTCTTTTGCTAGCCTTTGATAGCCACTGGACCTTTGCCTACTTGCAATGATCCCATTGTGTTCCGATGGAACGATTAGAAGGACACGATAGGGCCTTTGAGGGGTGGGTTAGTAGACAGGTGGCGCTCTGGTATATCCACTGTAATTCCTTCTTTTCCTGCCTATTTAGGGGTTCATAACTGACAGATGCCCTGTTGTTAGATTATATTTGTGAAATGTCCGCTGCCACACGTTTGTTTGGACTGCACGACTCCGCTCTCAGGGTATGCTGATGTGGTTGCGGTGGCGTGCAGGTCAGATATTCGTGTCTCTTCTGTAGACAAATTGGATTGGGGGTGATGTGGACGTGTGCCCCCATAGGGGTCGCCCTCCGCATCGCTTCTGTGTCTCCGCACCCTCTGTTGGCGCCTGTTGCTGCCGTATGCTCGCGCCCCGGGAAGTGCTACCAGCGGGTTTTCTGCCTGCATCCGCATGATTCTGCGGGCTGGTGGCTCTCCTGGGGCGGGATGCCCGGGTAGATACCCCGGGGGCTGCAGTTGTTTTCAATGCATGTTGGGAGTGGGCTCTGCCTCATGGTTCATTTGAGTTAGCTCTGGACGCTTAGGGCTTTGTCGTTTTATTATTTGCCTGTCTAGTAGTCCATATTTACGGTCCTGATTGAGTTTTTGGGTTTTTAATATTTTTTTCTTTTGGGATTCCCTCGGGCCCCCTTCCCTCCCCGTCCCTCCCATCTTGGGCCCCCCTTCGGGATTCCTGGAGGGGCGCTCTAGATCTCTTCCTCCCCGCCCCTACCTTACCTGGCTGACGGATTAGGGATGCTGGCCCATGGGGGGCGGGGGGGGGTCTTTCGAGAGAGGCGGCTGTCGATCTCTTCTCCTCGCTGTTCACCTGCCCAAGCTGGATTAGTTCCCGGGTGCCCATATGGTGACCGTGATCCTTAGATTTGGTGCATTCCCCCGTCACTCTTCCGACATGTTGGAATAAGTTCCCCCTTCGGGAGGCGGCCTAGACCGCAAGTTTTTCAATATTGTTGCTTATGTTATGGCTATTATTGCTACCTTCACTGTTATAGTTGTTATGGACTCCTTTCTTCCCTTACTGGTTTTAGCATACCGAACGCTCTCTGAACATGGGCTCCTGACATTCTGGACTCGAGGACGGGCTCTTTTCGGTGAGTACTTAGTTTTCACACCGTCTTCTGGTTTGTCCTACTCCAACCCCGCTTAGCGGTTGTGGTCCTGTATCAATTTGTTTAACAGTAACGCTACTATCCCCTACCGCTGAATTTCTTTTTGTTTCTGTTCCCCCACCTGACCACCTTCCCCGGATTCTGATAGTTGAGTCTGGTGGTGGTCCCTTCCCAGTCCTCCACCGTTTTACCCACCCCTCCCTTTCCCCGGTGTGTACTTTCCTTCCCCCTTTACCTCCCAGTCGTGTTTGTTTGTCCACCCCATACGTTTTCACCTGTGCTACTCCTAGTCCTTCCTTGTCGCATTCCTGTCTACCTGTCATGGCTATTTCCCTGAAGGTATACTCCCTCAATGTGAGAGGATTGAACATCCCTGAAAAGCGTTCCAAAATTCTCCTCACCCTTCGACGGACGAGGGCTGATGTAATTTTTCTTCAAGAGACTCATTTTCGCTCAGACAGTATCCAAAAACTTTATGCTAAACAGTATCCTACGGTTTATCATGCGACCTCTGGGGATTCGAAATCCAAAGGGGTCTCCATACTCCTGTCCAAGGGTTGCCACTTCGCGGTATCTGAGTCCTTGGCGGATGAGAATGGGCGCTTTCTCTTCCTTAAGGGCTCCATCCATGGCAGGGCGCTGACGCTGGCTAATGTTTATGCGCCTAACAAACACACAGTCCCATTTTTTCGTTCTACTCTTCAGCGGTTGTCAGACTTTTGCTCCGGCCAGATCATATTGGGCGGGGATTTTAATGTAGCCATGTCCCCTCTATTGGATACTTCTTTGGGCTCTTCATCCGTCCCGTACGCGGCCCTGCGCTCTATCAAGCAGTCGCTCACTACTCTACTTCTCCACGACTCATGGCGTACCCTCCACCCCGGCGTTAAGGACTTTACCTTTTTCTCTTCACCACACAACCGATACTCACGTATCGATTATATTTTTGTCTCCCAGGATTTATTGCCGGCCCTTTCCTCTACAACTATCGAGCCAATGCTCTTGTCTGACCATCACCCCATCAGTGCTACGCTCTCCTTCGCGGCTCTACCGCATCGCTCCGGAGCGTGGCGCCTGGATAGCTCCCTCTTAACTGATTCCACTTTTGTTAAGGCTCTCTCTGACCGCCTAACGCTGTATTTTTCGGAGAACGCGTCCCCAGAAGTCAGTCCTGTCACTTTGTGGGCAGCACACAAGTGTGTGATCCGTGGCGAACTCATGGCTCTAGCCTCTAAACGGAAGAAGGAACGGGTGGCTCACACAGAGGCGCTCCTGTCCAAGATAAGTTCGTTGGAACGCTCTCATAAATTATCTTTGGCATCTGATACCCTAGAGGAGCTCACTAAGACCCGTCAGGAGTTGCTGGAGGACCTTGGTAGATCGGTTCGCAGGAACTTTGCCCTCTCTCATGGCTTTTTCTACGAGCATTCCAACAAGTCGGGCAGGCTCCTTGCCAGAGCTCTCCAAAAGCGTAGGGTGGCCAACACCATCCATTCCATTTCCGACTCTTCGGGCAAGGCGCACGCTTCTACTCCCGATATAGCGGCCCAATTTGTACGCTATTACACGGACCTATACAATTTGCCGCGAGTGAACTCGCCTGATCTTTTGCAATCTAGGGCGCATGAGATTCGCCAATTCTTGTCCCAACACTCTCCTCCGCCGCTTTCGGAGGAGGTGTTGGTCTCCCTCAATGCTCCTATATCAACTACGGAAGTTTTGACGGCCCTCAAGCAGTCCAAGCCCGGGAAATCCCCTGGTCCGGACGGATTGACGGTTGGTTACTACAAGACTTTTGCGGATCAACTGATTTCACACATGGTGAGGGCCTTCAATGCCTTCTCCGATGTGCCTACCTTGGGACCGGACTTTTTGGAGGCCCATGTCGCTGTCCTCCCTAAGCCTGGGAAGGACGCGACGTTAGTGCCAAATTACCGTCCCATATCTCTACTCAATGTGGATATCAAATTGTTTGCGAAAGTACTAGCTAACCGCCTTCTTCCCTCCATTCCCGAGGTGGTGTCCCTTGATCAGGTTGGTTTTGTCCCCGGACGTGAGGCGCGGGACAACACTACCAAGGCGATTCATTTACACCACTGGTTGTCCACGTCACGTACGCCTGGCTTCTTTTTGTCCCTCGATGCGGAGAAGGCGTTCGACAGGGTGGCCTGGGACTACATGTCCGCTGCGCTTGAGGCCCTTGGCTTAAGAGATAGGTTCTTGCGCTTTGTCTCTATCCTTTACTCCAACCCCTCTGCTAGGGTCAAGGTGAATGGATCCCTGTCGGACGCCTTCTCCGTGTCGAACGGTACCAGACAGGGTTGCCCGCTATCTTCCCTGATTTACATTCTCACTCTGGAACCCCTTTTGCGCCAGATTCAGGCTAGTTCGGACATCAAGGGGGTTTCACTGAAGGGAAAGACATACAAACTAGCGGCATACGCTGACGATGTCTTGCTCTTCCTCACTGATCCTCTGCTTTCGGTCCCCAACCTTTTATCCGTTCTTGCACGTTTCCAAGATCTTTCCAATTTAAAAATCAATTACTCCAAATCTCGGGCCCTCAACATTTCCCTCCCTCCCTCTCTCTTACAACTTTGCCAATCCAATTTTCCATTTGAATGGGACCCCCACTCCATCACATACCTCGGCGTTCAATTGCCTAGCTCCCTCTCCGACCTTTATTCCAAGAACCACCTGGCGATCTTAAACACAGTGGAAAGAGACTTGCACTCCTGGAAGCAGGGTCGCTTCTCCTGGTTTGGCAGGGTCGCCATCGTCAAGATGAACATCCTCCCCCGCCTGCTCTACATCCTTCAAGCCCTACCCATACGTATACCGCCTGCTTTCTTTAAATCTTTTAGGCTCCTGTGCACTAAATTCCTGTGGGCCTCTAAGAAACCCAGGCTTAGTTGGGATCTGCTTACCCGTCCTAAACAGGAGGGCGGATTGGGATTCCCTCATTTACTCAAGTATTACCAGGCATGCCATCTATCCAGGGTGGTAGATTGGCATGCCCATGCGAGGTCTAAGGACTGGGTGTCTCTCGAGGGGGCCTTGGCGTCCTTCCCCGCCCACCACTTACCTTGGTCGGCTCCGTCCAAGATTCCGCGCTCCACCTTAGCTAACCCCCTGACTGGAGCTACTATACGGGTATTTCACGCCCTTCGTGAGCAGCTGGATCTCTCACCGCGGCGCAGCCCTTTAACTCCCTTACATTCCACCCCTGATTTCCCCCCTGGTCTCCCGTTTGTGCCTGCCGAGGGCCCCTCCTCGGACGTACCCTTTCAGGCTCGCCACTTCCTTGACGGCCCTGGACTACTGTCATATCGGGATCTTTGTCAGCGTTTTCCGAAGGCCTCTATTCCTTTCTATTGCTACCTCCAAATTCGTCACTTCCTGACTCACACGCAGAAACTATCGGAATGGGGCCGTTCCCTGACTTCTTTGGAGCGTCTCTGTGATGCCCCTGGTCCGCACCGGCATATGGTCTCGATCTTATATTCTATGCTGTTTCCTTCCTCTCACGCACATACAGAGGCTCTTCGGGCGCGATGGACTCGGGAGCTGGGAGTGGACCTCTCAGAAGAAGACTGGTCTCGGGTGCTTTTCCACATGCACAAGGGTTCCCTGAACGTATTGACCCAAGAAACTGGGTATAAACTTTACTCCAGGTGGTATAGGACTCCAGATCTTCTGCACAAATTTTCTTCCTCCAATTCTCCGCAGTGCTGGAGGTGTCTGCAACACAAAGGAACCCTACTACATGTATGGTGGGACTGTCCCGTTCTGCAACCGTTCTGGAAAGAGGTTCAAGCCTTAATCTGCCGTATTACCACGTACACGCCGGACTACTCGCCGGCACAATATCTTTTGCACCACACCTCACTTTCCTACGCCAGCTACAAAAAGTCCCTGACCTTACATCTGATCAATGCAGCCCGGATGTGCGTGCCGTGCCATTGGCTGTCCACCACACCCCCGTCGGTTGCTGAATGGCTTCGCAGGGTTCGGCGGGTGGCGGAGATGGAGGACATCGTGGCCCAAGCCAAGGACTCACACCATCAGTACCGCACAACCTGGGCACCCTGGACACACTTTCAAACGTTGCCAGAATTCCAAACCTTGAGCACTTGAAATTCGCTGGCTAATTTGTAATCCTCTTGTTTTGCACTGAGGATACACCCCTTATTCTGGGGTGCTTTCATCGATGTTCAGTTCCTTATGACTCTTTTGATGCTTGTCCCCTGCCGGAGTGCAATGCCCCCCCCCCTGTGTTACCCTCCCCCTCCTCCCCTTTGTGTTTTCCTCATTTGCCCCACTTGGCCCCTTTCCTATATCCCTTCCCAATCCCCTTCACTCATGCCCTCCCTCCCTCTTAGGCCTCTCACTAAATCACTCAGGGTTCTCCATTTAGCACTCTGCGGTGGCTCTGGCTCCACCGATGACGGATGTGGCGCCCATGTTCAGAGATGTCCATACCGGATTCCTCACTCTTCTGCGGTGGATCCCCCACTCTCTGACACAGGTAGCTCCCTTTAAGGGGTGTCGGGTTTGGGGGAACCACTAGGCTTTCTTACAGGTAACCCTCATATTCCGGTTCCCACCAGGTGGGAGGGTGCTCTACCCAACGAACCCTTCCAATAGACCCATATTCCCTTGGCACTCCCACGAGCTCTCTATTTTTGCACCTTGGTGCTATATGTCACTTTATGGGTTTGCCTATGTTCTCTTATTGTCCCTCACGTGCATTGTACTGCTTACCTGTATATCACTTTTGTACTTGCTCATTTTTGTGGGCTTTGTCAAATGCCCATTACTGCCTTGATCTTTTTTGTACTATGTATGCTTTTTACCTTAATAAACTGTTTGGAAAAACAAAAAAAAACAAAGTGGTTTCTCAACAAAAAAGAGTATGGAGACATGGATGGATGGGGGCATTAGCTTTGAATATTAAAACTAAATTAAATAGCGTTTTTGATTTGTGGTGTTCAGATGCAGTGTAGTTCCGCTTTAAAGTATAGCTAAAGGCATTTTTTTTTAATTTTTAGTAAATGGTGAATGGTTACACCTCCACTGTCAGGCTTTTATTGCGGTCTGTGGGAGGTAGATTCACTCTCATTTTCCTGATCCCCAATGTTGCTGGAAATGGAAGGAAGGGAAATCCAAAATAAAAGTAATAGGTTTTGGCTTTAGATATCCAGTACTTTTACACCTTTTTCATAAAGGTCTGGCTGTGTTTTTCTGCAAATTCCTGTACATGTATGGTGTGAACAGGGCATAAGAAAACAAAAGACACTACTCCAGAGCAGACTTGTCAAATAGGGCTGCTAAAATCCTTTAGGCCACAACGATCTTTGCAGACATTGGTAATCATCTCCCAGCATCTACATATCATGTGATCTACTAAAGAGAGCCACAAATATTATTACTGATGAGAGACTTTCTGTGGTGGGTGCTGATTGCTGGAAAGGGCAGGATTCAATGGAGGTTAGAAGAAGTTTTTCTTCAGTCTTACAAGTAAATGACTTTTGGTCCCTGAAAAACCCAGTACCCCTGGCATTCTGCATCCTAACATAGCATCTGTTTGCCACCACGCACCTTAGGTTTAACCAAATCTGAACCTACCTCTGAAGAGGCTGAGTATGGAACTTCTGGGTTCTTTGCCCACTTTCTTCTCCCTCTGGTGACATCACCTCCTCCCCAGTGCAGCCTGTAGAGGCCAGTCCGTCCTCTGGCCTCAAGGACGCAGTGGACATTGTGTTCGTTCGGATAATTAAGGGCTCACTGGTCAGACTTTTCTTAGCTGGCTACCCCCACTATAATCACTTTTGTATATATATATATATATATATATATATATATATATATGTAGAAGATATATACATACTGTATTTGTTGGTGTGCGCACTGGTATTGCACTATGGCACTTTATGTTTTTATAGAAGACATATAAATATAAAGTGCAATAATGCAATAGCAGTGCATTCACAAACCAATATATATATATGTATATCAATTTTATATATATGAGATGATTTTCTGTACGTAAGTTATTGGTTTTACCCCAGTCTTCCACACATCTTTCAGGCAGCGCCAATTACCTCATTACTTTCTACATTGTGTATGTTGCTGGGGGACAAGATGAAAGAGGAAGAGGACGCAAAAAACTGAGATGTTATTATAAACCTGCCCTCAGCTGCCATTACTACAGAATGCTTACAATACAGCAGCCATCATGTAGAGGTCCAACTTTGGGATGTATTCTTTTTTCTTTTACTTTCAAGATAAGCATATCTATAGCAAGCTGGGACTCACAGTGAAATTGAAACTCTAAATAAACTCCCTTATTTTTCTTACAATAGGCATAGGATACATTTGAAATCTGACCTTTTCCATGTAGCGCCTGGTAGGAAGTCTATTTGTGAGTTTAAGAGTTTTACATCTTGACCTGTGAATACCACTAATGTCCAATTTAAATTTATGTTTTAAATTCAGGGCACTTTTAATGTTCCCTAATGGCCCATTCACATGCGTACAGTTTTCTGCCTTTTAAATCATGCTTCTGCTGCAATTAAACCACAGGAAAGTGGAGATTGCTGAAGTATACTCCTAATTTCAGATTCAGAAGGTAGTGGATTTTTTAAAGGTTGTAAATAATTTAGTTTGACCGCTCCAGCATTCACTGTCTAAAGCATAAAAGGGATCAGTAACACAAGTGTAAGTATTATTCCTGAGCAGTTTTATTGTATCCAAACCACAGATACGTCAAAATATTTTTTCATGAATGCAAAGATAAAATAAAGAAAAAAATTCAATAGAAACCGTTCTACAAAATGTTACAAGCTCATTTTAAAATGCAGACTGAAAATACATAGGGTACCAATACCAATAAATCTGTACCACAATCAGGGTTTTTTTTTTTCAGGGGGAGTGTGGGGGAACGTGGAGGAAAGCAGTTCCAGCACCTCCAGCATTAAATGTATGGCAAGGGGTTCTGGAGTGTGCTCTTTACTGACAGTAGGTATTATATTTGGTGTCACCATGTTTTGGGCCTAATGTCAATGACATCAGATTAACATGCTTCTAAGATCATTCAGATTTTATTTACAGATGCACTTTACCTACAATTGATCTCCTTCTGACGTGCATCTGACCTGCTTACGTGAGTTTTGCATTCTTATATACTCATATGGGAATTCAAAACTCACCTAAAGTGAACAAAATCACATTGACACAGGCTCTTTATCTGTTCAGGAAGTATGATGCTGTTAGAAGCAAGATGGTGCTCCTAGGTCAGCATGGTTGAGTATACAGCCACATGCATAATACGAAATACCCAAGTGGTTGTGTAAGTAAACCTGGTGTTTAGAAATAATATGATGAAGGGAAATCAGAAACCGGGGATGAAGGCTTCTAGGAAAAATCCAATGATAGGCTTACTTGAAATGAATATTGAACACACATTTTAACCATGTATTTTAAAGACAGTGCTTTTAAACCTTTAGATTGAGTTGCCTCAGACTTCTCCTTCGTGGCAGAGGGGGTACTGAGTGATGAATTTAGGATTTTCCATGACCATGGTTAACTTTGGCAACATACCCTGTCAGTTCACCATAATGCTATGTATGGCCTTTCAACCATACCTAGGAGGTTTAGAATTGCCAATAAAGGGGACATTGGATATTTCAGCCCCCTCACTCTAAAATCAGGGGGCTCAGAACAGCCATAGTGTCAGTGTATTGAAGCTGCTTTAAAAAGAGGATAGGCGAGCTTACAATCTGCATGGGGAGAAATTAAGATCAGGTAATAAATTGTGCTTTACATTTTAGAATCGCAGTGCTGGGGTTGTTTACCCACACCATGTTTACAGTTCTTAATTTTGCCTAAAAGTTCTTATTAGGATTGCTGTTTCTGTCAGCTTGTGCCCAATCACCCACTTTTTTTTTTTTGGGGGGGGGGGGGGGGGTTATTAAATGGGGCTGTTAGTTGGTGTTCCATTTAAGGGACATTGGTCAATTTTAGCTGCTGTTTTGTCAATAGAAAACCACCTTTATTTATTTGTTTTTATAAAAGTGGTTTGATGTTTTCAGGGTGGTGGTATTTTCGGGTTTTCATTTTCTGGGGAAGTACACTATATTACCAAAGTATTGGGACACCTTCCTTTACACGCACATGAACTTTAATGGCATCCTAGTCTCAATACGTAGGGTTCAATATTGAGTTGGTCCACCTCTTGCAGCTATAACAGCTTCAACTCTTCTGGGAAGGCTGTTCACAAAGTTTAGGAGTGTGTCTATGGGAATGTTGGACCATTTTTCCAGAAGAGCATCTGTGAGGTCAGGTACTGATGTTGGAGAGAAGGTCTGGCTTGCAGTCTCCACTCTAATTCATCCCAAAGAAGTTTTATCTGGTTGAGGTCAGGACTCTGTGCAGGCCAGTCAAGTTCCTTCATCCCAAACTTGCTCATCCATGTCTTTATGGACCTTGCTTTGTGCACTGGTCCACATCATTTGGTGGAGGGGGGATTATGGTGTGAGGTTGTTTTTCAGGGGTTGGGCTTAGCCCCTTAGTTCCAGTGAAGGGCGCTCTTAAGGCGCCAGCATATCAAGACATTTGAGATAATTTCGTAATCCCAACTTTGTGGGAACAGTTTGGGGATGGCCCCTTCCTGTTCCAACATGACTGTGCACAAGTGCACAAACAAGTTCCATAAAGACATGGATGAGTGAGTTTAGGGTGGAATAGCTTGACTGTCCTGCACAGAGACCTGACCTCAACCCGATTAAACACCTTTGGGATGAATTAGAGCTGAGACTGCGAGCCAGGCCTTCTTGTCCAACATCAGTGCCTAACCTCACAAAACTGCTTCTGGAAGAATGATCAAACATTCCTTCCCAGAAGTGTTGAAGCTGTTATAGCTGCAAAGGGTGGGTCAACTACGTAAATATTGAACCCTACGGACTAAGTCTGAGATGCCAATAAAGTGCGTATAAAGGGAGGCGTCCCAATATTTTTGGGAATATAGCGTATATTAGATTTGTTGATGTGCTGCTGTATCATTTGAAAGGAATTAAAAAAGTGCAAAACCAATAAGAATTTAAACCACCTCATGTTATGTCACTCACACTGCAACCTCCTATCTCCACAAATAAAAATTCAGTATAAACTAGTTTGCCCTGCTGCTGGCCAACTTTTACTCAGCTGTATCATCTGCAACTGATGATCCTTAACCTTGTAGAAAACATCTGCCACTGCCTTGTGACTTTTGTACATTTTAGTCAATGTTTACTTAAAACTATCCAGATGCTGGCTAATTTTACACAACTTGCGTCTCAACATTTTAGCATATTCTCCCTGATTTAAACTGTCCTGCCACTGGCCAATTTTAGACAGGAGAGCTATTATATTCTCAATCAAATTCTGTGAGAAGGGAGTTGGGTGTGGCAGAATGGCTCTGTATGTGTCTATGGATGCAAACAGCCTGGCTCGGTAGATTGGGTACCCTCAGGAAGGAGGAGCAGAGAGCACCAGCGGGGGACCAAGAATCCAAATTGACAATTTTTCTCAAATTAATACATTTCTAATAGCTAAATTTTTTTTTTTTTTTTTTTTTTTTTTTAGGAAAGTCCATTCACTACAAAATCAAATGTTAAAAGCAATCTTTTTTGGTGTGCTTCCAATTAAATTCTCCAAGTCATCCAATGTCCTGATGAGAACTTTTTTAAGACTATTTATATGAATATTCATGCAAACATTAATTCAAAAATTTACTACTGTATGGCCAGTTTCGAGTGAACATTTTCAGAGCAGGCCTGTTACCGCTTGATGAAGAAGCATGTGTCGATGTTGAAACACCTAAAAAGAGATTTTGTTTTAAATAAATGAAAGGAATCAGATTGGGGTGCTGCTACTATGCAAAGCTGCTTTTAAAATAAAATAGAAAATTCTACAGCCAAATACGCACTAATAGAGTACGCTGTTGCGGAGGCTATCCATAAAAATTGTACTGTTCTGTAATATTACTTCTGAGCTTTAAGGCATCCCCCAAGCCTATATTTGGGGAAAAAAACGGAAAATTTATATCAAATACTTACCGTAATTTTCCTTTCCTGATGGACTCCATGGCAGCCTACGTGTGGGTTAGTCCCGCCTCCTCCTACCTCATAGGACCCCACTCCCATAAATTTCACTCTGCCCTAGAGACCATGTTCCATAAAATAGC
This sequence comes from Pelophylax lessonae, assembly GCF_965119305.1. Lineage (NCBI taxonomy): Eukaryota > Metazoa > Chordata > Amphibia > Anura > Ranidae > Pelophylax > Pelophylax lessonae. The sequence continues at coordinate 346,105,532 of NC_138771.1, forward strand.
CTCCTCCGGCAGATGGGTGGGGACTCCGGCTGCCATGGAGTCCATCAGGAAAGGAAAATTACGGTAAGTATTTGATATAAATTTTCCGTTTTCCTGACAGACTCCATGGCAGCCTATGTGTAGGAAATAACTAGCCAAACACACCAGGGTGGGCAATCTGCTGTTCAAAAGAAATTTAATTTGCACCATCAACTGATAGTATCCGCAAACCAGAATCAACAGATGATAAAGAAGCTGGCTCGACACAATAATGAGCAATGAAAGTATGAATTGAAGACCATGAGGCCGCCTTGCATACAACTTCAGGAGCCACATGATGGAACGCTGCCCAAGAAGTCGACATTCCTCTTGTAGAATGCGCTGTCACAGCCTCCGGGGGAGCCAACTCTTTAGCTCTATAGGCCCACTGAATGGACTGGACAATCCAAAATGCGATCGATCTAGATGAAGCACGCAAGCCTTTATTCTTCCCATAGAACAGATAAGACAAACAGATAATCCATATGGCGGAAATGAGATGTGGCTTCCAGATATAGCTTCAGAATTTGCCCTACATCCAGTGGATGAGTCGCAGAGTCAGAGGATTTGAATGTTGGCAAGACAATTTCCTGATTTTCATGAAAAATAGAGGATACTTTAGGATGAGAATCCAACATGGGAATCAGAACCACCCGATCCGGGAAAAACGTCAAAAAGGGTTCTTTGCTGAGACCCTTTTTGCTGAGGTGACTGCCACCAGGAACGCTACTATAAGAGACAATTCTTTGATGGAGAGTTGAACCAGGTTATCTCTTCTGAGGTCTGCAAAGAAATCCAGAACAAGCGGAAGATCCCACTTAGGGAATCTGGGATTCCTTTGTGGTCTGAGCCTAGAAGCTCCTCTGAAAAATTGCCTCACTAGGGGATGCTTTGCCCAGGATGTTCCTGTGAAAGCCGAGATAGCTGACACTTGAACTCGAAGAGAGCTGACTGATAAAGGCAGATCCAGGCCAGATTGTAGAAAACTCAAAATATGTTGAACCTTTGGAGTGCCTTGCACATCCATATTTCTGGAGATATGAGACATGAACTTCTTCCATATCCTTACGTAGACTCTATTTGTTCCAGCTCTTCTTGCATTCAACCGTGTGGAGATAGCTCCGCTTGGACACCCTAATGCCTCCAGCCTTTCCCTTTCAAAAACCAGGCCATCAGGTGCAGATGGGCCAGGCAAGGGTGTAACACCGTTCCCTGAGACAGGAGATCCTGCCTGCAAGGTAGTGGAACTGGCTCGCGAAAGCTCAGCTGTAGCAGCATCGGAAACCAGGGCCTGTTCGGCCAATATGGGGCTATCACAAGAGCCTCCACTTCTTCCGACCTGAGTCTCGTCAGGAATCGAAGGAGGACTGGAACTGGTGGGAAGGCGTAAGCCTTGTGAAACCTCCACTGCTCTGTTAGGGCATCCACCCCGAAAGCTTGTGGGCATTTGAATCTCGTGTAATACTTCTCCAACTTGAAGTTGCACGGGGAAGCGAACAGATCCACTTCCGGAAGGAACCCTAGGGATTTTAGCCACTGAAACACATCGGCATGAAGTCTCCACTCGTTGTTGTCCATGGAGACTCGTGATAGAAAATCCGCCTGGATGTTCTGTGATCCTGGTAGATAAACCGCAGTGAGGTTGGATAAGTGTTTCTGAGCCGAGACCATTATTGGCTCGACTTCTTTCAATAGAGAGTGACTGCGAGTTCCCCCTTGACACTTTATATACAACACTGCCGTCGTATTGTCCAGTCTCAGGAGGACAGATGTTCCTACTGTAAGGTGATGAAATGCTTGGAGAGCTTGAAATGCTGCCCGAAGCTCCAGGATGTTCGAGACTTCCCTGTGTAACCGAGGATTCCATTTGCCCTGGGCTATCTCTGATAGGCAATGAGCGCCCCAACCTGTGTTGCTTGTGTCCGTGGTTATCGTGACCCAGGAGATGGGAAGGATAGAATGGCAATTGAGTAGATTCCTCTTCTGCAACCACCACAGGAGACTGTCCCGCATTACTGGGGAAATCCAAATCAGATGATCCATGTCGCCTGGGCACCATTGGCAAAGAAAACCTGTTTGAAAAGGACGCATCCTCCATTGAGCCCATTTCACCATAGGTGTCGTGGCCACCATAGTACCTATTATTTTGAGGCACTGTGAGGCCCGGAGATGGGATGATGACATAGCCAGCTGTACTCTGTCTCTGATAATCGGATTTTCTCTAGAGGCAAGGAGATGGTGCCCTTGACTGTATTGAATTGAGCCCTGAGAAAGATAAGTGCCTGTGTGGGCTCCAGATGGCTCTTTTCCAGGTTTAGCAACCAGCCGAACTCGAGAAGAGTCGCAGTGACTAGATCTCTGTGAACCAGGAGTTGCTCTCGATCTTGCGACAGAAGTAGTAAGTCGACTAAATAATGGTGAAGACGAACTCCCTTGATTCTGATCAGGGCTACCACAGCCAATAAAAGTTTTGAAAATACTCGAGGAGATGTTGTGAGCCCGAATGGGAGACATGTAAACTGAAGATGGTGTTGATCCACAGCAAACCGCAGGTATTTCTGGAACTCTGTTGCTATAGGCACATGGAAATATGCATCCTTCCAAGTCTATTGACACAAGCCAATCTCCTGGTTGAACCGCCTGGCGGATTGTCAATAGTGTCTCCATTTTGAATTTTTCCTTTTTATAAAGGAGTTTAGATGTGTGAGGTCTATGACCGGTCTCCAGGAGCCATTCTTCTTCATTACTAAGAAGAGTGGAGAATAGAGGCCTTGAAACCTCTCTTTGGCTGGTACTGGAACTACTGCGCCTTGAAGCAGCAGCGCATCTACGTATGCTGAAAGGATTTGCCTTTTTTCTTCCGACCGTGGAAGAGTTGTGGGAACGAACTTGAGGATAGGTGGACTGCAGAACGACCAAGTGTGGCCTGTGGAGATTGTCCTGATGACCCAAAAATCTCTTATCGAGGCTGCCCAGATGTGTCGAAACCGGAGAAGGCGAGCACCGACCTGAACCGTCTGGACAGGCCCAACATCAAAAGGACTTAGCCGCTTCCCGGCTACTAGAAGAGGCTCCTTTGGAAGCCTTTTGGTTTGAAGATTGATTTTTCCTCCATGTTTTCCGGAATTCACGACCAGGTTTGTAACTTCGAGCATCCTTCGCTCTATCCGAAGATTGTCAGGACCGTGTACTTCTCTGACCCAGCAGGCGACGATCCTGCGGGAGGAACCCCGACTTACCGCCCGTGGCCCGCGAAATAGCGCTCTCCAGCTTGTTCCCGAAGAAGGAAGACCCTTCGAATGGAATACGGCACCAAGCCTGCTTGGAGGAAGGATCAGCCAGCCAGGGGAGCAGCCATAGAGCCCGTTTAGCTGTCACTGAAGAGAGCATGACCCGGGCCACCAGACGAATAATATCTAGCGAAGCCTCCCCCAGAAAAGAAGCCGCCAGTCTGAGCTCATTCACTGAAGAAGCTCTGGCTACTTCTTCTGATACAGACCTTAGATCCGAATCCACCTCTAGTGTCAAGGCCTCCATGGCCTTGGATAAAGCCGCAATGGCTAGGGCTGGTTTACAAGCCATTCCAGCAGACACATAAATCTTCTTAAGGTCAGTGTCGATTTTTCTTTCCAGCCCATCTTTAAAAGACACTGTGTCTTCGAGTGGAAGAGTAACGTGCCTCGCTAATCTCATGAGGGCGGCGTCCACTAGGGGCGCTGACTTCAGGTGCTTCACATCCTCACTCTTGAATGGGTACATCCTGAAAACTTTGGATACCAGAGAATTTTTCCTCTCTGCACATCCCCACTCATCCAAGATGATTTCGCCAAGCTCACCTAAAAAGGGAAAATTATGGCGCTCTTTCTTTAGGTGTTTGAAGTACCTGCTTTGTTTAGATGGAGACTCTACTGGCTCCTCCCACTTTAGGGCTCCCTTAACTGCCTTAACCAGGGTAGGGACCAAGGCAAAATCAAAGCCTGTGCCAGGAGTATCCGATTCGTCCTCACTATCCGAGGAGTTGAAGCCGGAAATGCTCTGCTGAGAAGGGCCGGGAGTACTGAGACTATCCCTAACAGGGATGTCTGCCATACCAGCCGAGGGGCTACAGGTGCGGTCAACCTCCAGGTTTTGTAGGGATTCTTGGACCACCCGTCTAACCAGGGATTCCACCTGCTGGTTATCATTCCCCCTTTCTCTAGAGGCGTGGGCAAAACATGCATCACATAGTGATTTGCCATCAGAAACACGTGCTCCACAACCCCAGCAAGATCTTCTATCAGGGTGTCTTTGTGCTGATGCAAGCGTGGAGCCTTCCTTGTGATGTTTGGTAGAAGACTTGTGGCGACTAGTGCCAGGAGATGTGTGATGACGTTGTGACCTAGTAAGGTCCTTATCTTCGCGTGCTTTAGTTTGTTTATCAGACCTAGAAGGGCTAAGAGAAAAGGGAAAAACTACCCCTACTGCCCTAAATCCGAACCGTACAGGGATAGGTAAAAATAATACCATTCTTACCTGTAGAGTAAGGGTTGGCCACTGGGGGGCGGTGAAGTATCCATACTGCTCTTAACAGGAAGACTGTAAAAAACACAGGAATAAGGAAGTGCTGCATAGTGCATACACAGACTGCACACAGACATCCAGCAGGATTAAGTTTACCACTAGCAGAGACAGATCAAACACAGGGAAGCCGCCGCATATGCCCGCAGTACAATCCCAATGTGACCCACTGTGACAGCAGTTTAAATCTGCCGCCAGATGATGACGTCACCGCCCCCCCCCGTGACAGACAGCATCCGTGCGCATGTGTGAGCACGAACAGCCACTCCACTGCGCCAGCACCGCCCCCAGACACCCAGCGGTGACCCGGAAGCTGCGCTGGGACACAGAAAGAGCCGGGGGCCGCAAGATGAAACGCACCTGCATTCCAAAACACAGCAAGACAAAATACATATACAAAAAAATGGCTGCCATACGTTACCAAGCACGCTCCAAACCACGGTCTGACCTGGGACACGAAAACCTCCAGCGCATCGATTCGGGGTGTATTAATGGGCCTCCCGCTAGTAGCTAGGATGATTGGCCATATTCAGCTTGCCCGCCAGTGGCCAGGCTTTATGCTTCTCCAATGCATGGGATTGCACACCCGTGTCCTACCCCGCTAGTAGCTAGGGCGTACTGGACTCTTCAGGAATTCAGCCTGGAATCAATTGTGTAAATCACCAGGAAATAGACCGAAAATCTTCATGAGGTAAGACTTGATATCCATCCAACAGGAGGAGGACAAAAAAGGAACATGGTCTCTAGGGCAGAGTGAAATTTATGGGAGTGGGGTCCTATGAGGTAGGAGGAGGCGGGACTAACCCACACGTAGGCTGCCATGGAGTCTGTCAGGAAAAATATTTTTTGTCGCCCTTGAAGCCACCTGAAAAGGTCCCTATCTCTGTAAAAACTATTTTTCCATTGGTGTGTATGTCTCCTATGGCAGTGCCCAACTTCCCATGCTTTTTTTTCACAATAGCTTGTTTTTTAGTCCTAAAAATGGCCAGAAATGACTAACAAGATTTGTCACAACCCCTTTTCCCTTGAATGGCTTCAATGCAGTTCACAGCTAGGTTCGGACTCTTAGGCTCCATTCACACCTGGGCGTTTTTGTTTCAGGCGTTTTTTCAGGCGTTTTTTTCAGGTGTTTTTCAGGCGTTTGTATGGGTGTTTTTGCAGGCGTTTTACAGGCGTTTTTGTGCAGGCGTTTTTAGATTGACTAGTGACCAATAGAAAAAAATAAAAACGCCTGTAATCTGCCCAAAAAGAAGCTCATGTACTTTTTTGAGCGTTGGGCGTTTTGCTTAAAATGTCAAAACGCTCAGATGTGAACAGGGGCCATTGAAATGAATAGGATTTGTCTTGTTGGGCGTTTTATGAGCCCAGGTGTGAATGGAGCCTTAAATTCTAACAGGATTTGCTGAACTCACGTTGAATTAAAGCTGGGCAAATTCACTCAAGATAAGTTCTGACCAACAATTTTTTTTAGGGGCCAAAATGAATGATCACTTCAGAGCTATATACTGTACAAGTACCAAGATGGCCCTCAAATGGATAGATGTTTTATTTTCTTTTTTGGCAATTCTAAATCCTAAAGGGTATCAGTCATCCCTAAAAGTTGGAGGCGGCTTTAAATTTGTATACGGTTGAACCGGTGTTCAAATAAGTTAGAAATACCTTCTTCTTCTAAACATCAAGTTCACAATGGTTGTATCAGCAAATGCACTTTTTTCCTTTCTCTTTTTTTTTTTAACCTTCATCTAACTTTCCTTTCATAGATACACATCAAAGTTGGCACCCATCTGGGGGCAGAGTACAATAGGATCTGAACCTGAGAAAATAAATCTAGCCTTTCTTACTTGTAACTTGAATCTAGTGAGGAAGCAGACAATGCTTTTTTTCTTGTATCCCATATATGAAAAAATAGGCAAACTGAAATGTTATAATCTGGAACGTGTCTACAAGCTTTACTACAGTAAAATGAATCCAAATGAAAACAGAATTATATGCTGAAAAATGATATACTCTTCACACACATTTTAACTGTAAATAGGGATTGAAATGAAATCAAATTTCACACCAATAATTGTTTAGTAAATGCGTAATCTGCACGACAAAAGGATATTTATAGTAAAAAGCAAATTTCGCTACCCACTTTCTACTCTCGGCTCTTGGCTAGATACGCAAAAGGTACTCACACCACAACCTGCATTTTACATCTCATTCAAAAAATGTGGCACTGACCTGTATTCGTCATCCCATTTTTAGCAAGTACAGAAAATAGCTGTTGATTTTGCAGATAATGCAGTGTCCTTGTCACTTTCTGTGCACTGAACTGAAAGAAAGAACAATGTTATCTTTTTTTCTGTAAACTTTTAAAAGGTAACTCCACTTTTGTGGAGGAAAAAAAATAGCAAAGAAAAAATAACGGAGCGTACACAATTGCAACACAAGTCATTTTGTAATTGAATGTTATTAAACATTACATTTCCATTTCAATTTGCAGCCGCTGTAATTTTCTGAAAATGCAATGCAATATGGCTACCTAGAGGTGTTCTGTACACAGAATGTGTACTGACCACACCCCAGAAACATAATTTCCTGCTTGTGTGATTGGCTAACCAATTTTCCCAGAGGTCTGCACTAAGATACAAGTCAGATTTCAGGCATCCTCTGCAACAAAAATGTAATTTTTTGGTGAGATACTCCCAATAGGAACACGTCTAAAGGGATGCACGCCCGGCAGCTTTCCTCATTAGTGCTCTGCAGCTGCACAGCTGATAGATAATTATGAAACCACTCCCATTAGACTCACTCAGCACAGAGGAACAAACATTGATTTCTTCAGAATAACAAAAGGTAGGAATCTGCAACAAAGGTTGTTATTAACCTTATAGTGTACAGAGATCACCCTGAGGGGGAATGTTTTTTTCTCAACAAAAGTGGAGTTACGCTGTAAGCTAGCCATAGACAGTGCAATTTTCTTAAAGAAAATCACTTGATTCCCCTACTTGATTGGGGGGATCCCTTTTATGGAGATATTGTGTTCCACCACCGGGGGGGGGGGGGGATCAGGGGGAGCTGTCCCAGCAGGGAGAACATACAGTGAGTATTGCTAGCCACTACAGCCATTGGCAATAATCGCATTATATCCAAACTAAAAAAAAAAGTGAAATAGAGGCAGAGCAAACAACTAGCACAGCCGCCAGCGGGCTTGTGCGTAGTGACATCACAAATGCGGCTTCACTCAATGTGTTTCCGCGTAACAGCCATCTACTGGGAAGTGAGACTCCGTTGCATTTTAAATCCGACAGGCTGGTTGTACCCAGGTTGATTGATCGATCAGCTTGGGTACAATCAGCCTTGCCCGCAGATGGTTGGAATCTCAGCTGGATCCTGCTGAACTGACCGAGATTTGAGCCATCTATGGCCAGCTTTAGTCTCTCAACCCCATGTAATAGATATGAAAATAAGGCAGACATATCTTCAGTTTTGCATGGGTGGCAACCATGATTCTCTTCAAAGATACAGTGAAGGACTAAGTGTAGCCACCCAGGGAAAGGAATTTTGTGAAATTAAAGAAAAAAAAAAAGCCTACAATAACAAATTCAGGCACCTTATTAGTAGATTGGTAAGTTGCATTATAGTAGGTTTTAGGGTTTAGATAGGCTCTAACACTGCAGGGAGATCACTATGATTGTAAAGGAGGCCATTCACATGATGTCATTTAGACTCTCTTCCTAGCATTTTTATGATGAATAACACAACCCTTCTCTTACATAGAGGGCAAGACATTGTCTGTGGGTGTGCTCAGATTGAGAGTGATTCTTCAGATTTCTTTGACCACTGGAGTCCCTGGGCTTTTTTCACCCTTATGCCCCGTACACACGTGCAGATTATCTGAAGACTTTTGTCTTCAGATTTACCTTTTCTATGTAGTGCAAGGGCCTGCCGGATTGCATACAAATTGAAAGTGTTTAGGTTTGACCTCATATTATATGGTTTTGGTAAGTCTGCAGACAAAAGTCTGCAGATAATCTGCATGTGTGTTTGGGGCATTAATCCCTTTGTGTCCAAAAATATTTTGTTTAGGTGATGTCTCAGTTCCTCACATTATGTCTTTTAGTTTTTGTAGTCTATATCAACATGTTTTATTGTCAATAAATAGTAAAAATAAGTGCTACATTTTCTGTAATTTTTCCTAATGTAATGCCATTTCTAAATGGCACCCAGTGGTTAACCTTCATCCAAAACACTACTCCTGTTCCCTGAGTTTTCATTTGACCTCATACCCATTCACTTTTGCCATAACCCCCCCCCCCCACACACCTCTTCCCATGGCCAGGGCCTTGGTTCATGACGCACTCTTTTTTGTGATGTGTTCTATAGATGCAGATCCTCATCTGTTGCCTAAAGTTTATGTGTAGCCCAACCATTTTTTTTTTTTTTGCTTTGGAGAGAGTGGGGAAGGGTTAGAATCCATTTCGGATTTTTCTGTTTTAACCACTTAAGCCCCGGAGGATTTGGCTGCTCAAAGACCAGGGTCTATTTTGCGATTCGACACTGCGTGAATTTAAGGGACAATTGCGTGGTCGTGCGACACTGTACCCAAATAAAATTGACGTCCTTTTTTTCCCACAAACAGAGCTTTCTTTTGGTGGTATTTGATCACCTGTGCAATTTTTACTTTTTGCGCTATAAACAAAAAAAGAGCGACAATTTTGAAAAAATAACAATATTTTTCACATATTTTTATATGAAATTCCCCCCCAAAAAAATGTAAAAATCAAAATTTTTTAACATTTTAGGCCAATTTGTTTTCTGCTACATATTTTTGGTGAAAAAAATCGCAATAAGCGTATTTTGATTGGTTTGCGCTAAAGTTATTGCGTTTACTAACTACGGGAAAGATTTATGACATTTTCATAGTTTTTTTTTAACTAGTAATGGCGGCGATCTGCGATTTTTTTGCGGACAGATCGGACCCTTGACTGACATTTTTGACACTTTTGGGGGTACCAGTGACATTACTACAGTAATCAGTGCTATACATATGCACTGTTACTGTAAAAATGACACTGGCAGGGAAGGGGTTAACTTTATTAGAGATGCTGGGGTTAAGTGTGTCCCTAGGGGTGTGCTTCTAACTGTCAAGGGGCGTGGCTTTTGATGTAACCACAGAGACATACGATCCTACATAGCAGGATTGTATAGTCTCTGCTGTTACACCAGGGAGAATGACAGGCGGCTTTGTTTACATTAGCCGCCTGCCTTTCTCCCTCTCCAGCGGGAGATCGTGAGTGACCAGCGGACATCGGAGCCACCGGTCACTCGCGCGGGGATGGCAGTAAACGAGCGGGGGTGGGAGCGGGCGAGTGACGTACCGATATGTTACTTTGCCCAGTGGGGGCTGACCACCACAGTATATGTACTTGCGGCGTTCGGCAAGTGGTTAAAGGGGTCCATTACAGTGACGTTCTCTCATGTCCTGTTCTGTTGACAATGTTTTACTAAACAGGAAGTGTAGAAAGTCAAAGACTGGCCGCACACTGTAAATTCCATCCATAAAAGTCCTTTATTCATCATATGGGACAAAACAGCACTAGGAGTTACAATAAAATGGTACAGTTGACGCGTTTCACACTAGGAGTGCCTTATCAATCATTTTTATGTGGTGGCGAGCAGGGGTCACCACCTTGACCTGATTCCTAATTGACATCCACACCTGAGCGGTATTCTGCTCTTGGTTGCACCAAACAGGAAGTGGGGAGAACTCTTCACATAGACAGACATATACAAATATAGACAAAATAAGCTTTTTTTTAACTGAGTTGGGGAGAATTTTATTTATGTCGGTGTCACTATTACAGATTTTTCCATCACTTCCTGTCTGGTAAAACAGTTGTCACTGGAACAGAAAGTGAAGGAAAATCTCTTTAATGGAACCCAGCATACCAGCTAAAGTAGACAAGGATAATAGCCCTACCTCCTTCTGTCCAAAACTAGAAAACATTTTTAACCGCTTGCCGACCGCCCCACGCAGATTTGCTGTGGCAGAGTGGCTCGGCTGCGCATAATCACGTAGATGTACGTGTTTATGTGCACGCGTTCTCAGCGGAGCATGCGGGCCGCCGGAGTCGCGCTCCCACTGTGATTAGGCACAGCGGGAGCCAGGCCGTGGGAGGAGCGGGCACGATCGCCGCCGGCCTCCCATAATCTTCATGGACTGACATGAGAGCCGTCTGCCTATGTAAACAAAGCAGGTGGCTCTCCTGTCAGACAGGCACAATGAGATTGTGTGTCTAAGCTGAAACACTGATCTCTGTGTGCCTGTCACAGAGCCCCCCCCACTCCCCAGTTAGTAAGCACAATTTAGGAGCACACTTAACCCCTTGATCACCCTCAGTATTAACCCCTTCCCTGCCAGTGTCATTTATACAGTAACAGTGCTATTATTTAACACTGATCACTGTATTGGTGTCACTGGTCCCCAAAAAGTGTCACTTGGTGTCAGATTTGTCCACCACAAAAATCGCTGATCGCCGCCATTACTAATAAAAGCAACCAAAAAAATAAAAAGTCCAAAAATCTATCCCATAGTTTGTAAACGCTATAACTTTTGCGAAAACCAATTAAAATACGTTTTTTGGGATTGTTCTTACCAAAAATATGTAACAGAATACAAATTGGCCTAAACTGATAAAGAACAATTTTATTTTAAATTTTTTTTTATTGGGAATGTTTTATAGCAGAAAGTAAAAAATATTGTTTTTTTTTTTTCAAATTTGTCGCTCTTTGTTTGTTTATAGTGCAAAATCTAAAAACCGCACAGGTGATCAAATACCACCAAAAGAAGTCTCTATTTATGGGAAAAAAGGACATCAATTGTATTTGGGTACAGCGTCGCACGACCACGCAATTGTTAGTTAAAGCAACACAGTGCCGAATCGCAAAAAATGCCCTGGTCATTAAGGGGGGTAAAACCTTCCGGGCTGAAGTGGTTAACTTGGACTACACTTAAATTGTTTGTTTACTTTGTTTGTGCTTGTTTACACAAATGTCAGGAGTACTGCTCTATGGTTTTCCAGTTTTCATTTTTTACTCTTCTTAAAGTGAACATGCATGGTTCACCTAAAAGCTGGCAATTGCGATGGTGAGATTTAAAGCGTAACTCCACTTTTGTTGAGAAAAAAACATTCCCCTCTGGGTGATCTCTGTACATTGCAGGGATTTTAACAAACTGTGTTTCACATTCCAACTTTTGTTATTCTGAAGAAATCATTGTTTGTTCCTCTGTGCCTCTGTGCTGAGTGGGTCTAATGGGAGTGGTTTCATAATTATCTATCAGCTGTGGCAGCTGCAGGGCACTAATGCGGAAAGCTGCTGGGCCTGCATTCCTTTAGATGTCTTTCTTTTGGGAGTATCTCACAAAAATGACATTTTTGTTGCAGGGGATGCCAGAAATCTGACTTGTATCTTAGTGCAGACTCCTGGGAAAATTGGTGAGCCAATCACACAAGCAGGAAATGATGTTTCTGGGGTGTGGTCAGTATACATTCTGTGTACATAACAGCTCCAGGTAGCCATATTGCATTGCAATTAACAGAAAATTACAGAGCTGCAGATTGAAAAGGAAATGTTTAATAACATGCAATGACAATATGACTTGAATTGTATACGCTATATTGTTTTTTATTTTTTTGCTGATTTTTTTCCCCATGAAAACGGAAAATTGTTTCATACTTACCGTAATTTTCCTTTCCTGGTGCCTATCCATGGCAGCATACTAGTGATAGAGCCCCGCCTCTACTCCTCCCTCAGGACTAGTGAGTAGCATAAAAGAAAGGCCCAGCCCCCTGTCCCATCATTCTCTGTCATATAGAATACCAAGGGTGGGAGCATATGCTGCCATGGATAGGCACCAGGAAAGGAAAATTACGGTAAGTATGAAACAATTTTCCGTTTTCCTGGTGCCTCCATGGCAGCATACTAGTGATAAATAACTAGCAAGACAAATGGGTGGGTAATGCTAAATATGCAAATCTTTAATTGGGCAAAGACATGGCTGACTGAATAGTCCTTCTGCCGAACTCTACAGTTGTAAGCGACCCTGGGTCGATACGATAATGTTTGAAGAATGTATGACGTGATGACCATGAGGCGGCCCTGCAAACCGTCTCTAAGGAAACGTTGGCCCTTGCCGCCCAGGAAGCCGAGACTGCCCTAGTAGAATGAGCTCTTACTTGTGAAGGTGGAGATAGCCCCTTGACTTTATAGGTTTTCTGGATGAGTTTGATGATCCATGATGATAGAGTCCTCTTGGTGGACTCTTTGCCCCTGTTTTTCCCAAAGGGGATGACAAACAAACTGTCAGATTGTCTGAATGAACTTGTGATTTCCAGATAGGCTCGAAGAACTCTAGAGATGTCTAGGTCGTGCTGAGTTGCATCCGCGTTTTGGAAAACCGGAAGGGCCCAAGGTTCTAGACGATGGGAAGAGGAGGAGACCTTGGGGATGAACCCCTGTCTAGGGCGAAGTTCAACCCTGTCCGGAAAAAAGGTGATGTGATCCTCACTTATTCCCAGGGCATGTAGCTCGGAGACTCGTCTGCCGGAGGTGATGGCCAAGAGGAAGGCAGTTTGTAATGACAAATTCCAAAGAGAAGCCTGTTCCACTGGAGAAAATGGGGGGTTACAAAGAACTTCCAGGACCAGGGAGAGATCCCACTGTGGAAACGAGCGTCTAACGGGAGGGCGAATTTTCAACACACCTCTTAAAAAGGTAACCACTAGAGGATCTTCGGCCCATCTCTTGTTGGTTGCAGCCGAGATTGCCGCTACCTGTACTTTGAGGGAGCTTAGTCCCAATCCTAAATCCAGTCCTGTCTGTAAGAAGGCTAAGATTTGAGAGGTAGAGGGGAGGACGGGGTTGAAGTCCTGCCCCGCGGCAAACGCTAGGAATTTGTTCCACACTTTTGAATAGACCGCGTTGGTAGAGGGCTTCCTGGCTTTCAAAAGTGTCGTGATGACTTCAGGGGTACACCCTAAGGCCTGAAACCTTTGCCTTTCAGTTTCCAAACCCGCAGATCTAATCTCTGCGGGTTCGGATGAAATAGTCCCTGCTGGGACAGTAGGTTGGGAAAAAGTGGAATCCTGATGGGGGGTTCCACACTGAGATGGATGGCTAGAGGGAACCATGGTCTCTTCGGCCAAAAAGGGAGTATCGCCAGGACTTGTACTGATTCTGTGAGAAGTCTCTGGAGAAACTTCAGAATCAGTGGGCGGGGAGGAAAGGCATAGGCTGTCGAGAAATTCCACGGGCATGTCAGGGCATCGACTGCTTCCGACTGAGAGCAGGGGAGACGAGAGTAGAATCTGGGCAGTTTCGAGTTGTCCGGAGTGGCAAACATGTCCACTTGAGGAGGGTACCAGAGGTTGGTGATTTGGAGAAAAACTTGTGGATGTAGGGACCACTCGTTGTTGTCTGCGAACCTCCTGGATAAAGCGTCTGCCACTGTGTTCAGCCGGCCCGGAATGTAAACGGCCCTGAGATCTCGTAGGTTCCTCTCTGCCCACAGCATGATGGGTTCGACCTCTCGGAGGAGGGTCCTGCTGCGAGTACCTCCTTGTCTCAGCAGGTATGCCACTGCTGTCTTGTTGTCTAATCTCAGGAGGACTCTGTGGCCTTGGAGGAGGGGTGCCAAGGAAATCAGAGCTAGAAATGCCGCTCTTAGTTCCAGTACATTGGATACCACCCCTTTGGTTGAGTGGTACCATCTTCCCTGAAGCTTAACCTCCCCGCAATGGGCGCCCCATCCGTGCCCACTCGCATCGGACGTAAGGATGGTCCAGTTGAATGAGCCTAGGTGACGGGGGTTGGCAAGATTTTCCTTCTTCGTCCACCAAAACAAGCTTCTGCGCATTAAGGCGGTCACTTGGATTTTCTGGGAGAGGTGTTGTTTTCTCCATTGTGACAGAAAACCTGTTTGGAAAAACCTCAGGTGCCAGTGGGACCATGGCACCATGGGAATACAAGAGGACATTGTGCCGACTAGACTCAGACACTGAGAGGCCGTCAGATGAGTACTCCGAATTACAGTGAACATCCTCCGTATGATAATATCCATCTTCTGGCTGGGTAAGGACACTGTCCCCACTTGGGTATTGAACATGGCTCCCAGGTAAACCATCTGTTGTGTCGGAGACAAGTTGCTTTTTTGAAAATTTATGAGCCAGCCGAACTCCTGTAAGGTCTGAAGGAGAATTTCCCTGTGGGATCTGAGTTGATCTGGATTGCTTGCCAACAGGAGAATGTCGTCTAGATAGTGGTACACTCTCAACCCCCTTTCCCTGAGGGGGGCTAGGACAGTTATCAAGGTCTTGGTGAACACTCGCGGAGACGTGCAGAGCCCGAATGGCAGGGCCTTGAACTGAAGGTGTATCTCGCCCACAGCGAACCTCAGAAATCTCTGATAAGTTGGGAAGATTGGGATGTGCAGGTAAGCATCTTGTAGATCGAGAGATATCAACCAATCGCCTGGCTGAATGACCTGAATGATAGTTTGCAGGGATTCCATTTTGAAGCTCTCGAGTTCTATATATCGGTTGAGCCTCTTGAGGTCTATCACCGGCCTCCAACCTCCCGTCCTTTTTGGCACTAAGAAGAGTGGAGAATAGAAACCGGTGTAACGCTCCGCCAATGGAACCGGTATAGCTGCACCTTGAAGCTGAAGATCTGTCAGGAATTGGGATAATGCCAATGCTTTTGATGGCGAGGCTGGTATTCTTGACTCTTGAAACGATGCATGAGGAGGAGGATGAGCAAACACCCACCGGTGACCCTGATGGATTGTTGACAGAACCCAGGGGTCCTGACAACGCGAAGCCCAAATTGGGAGAAAAGCCTGTAGCCTGGCTCCGACTGGGAGGGGTTGCGATCTTCTGGCGTCAAAAAGGCTTCGTTGCCTCCTGGGGAGTGGTGAAAGCCTTGGTTTTGCGTGTGTTCAAAAAAGAGGCCTGGGTGCCTCTCCAGGGTCTTCTGTTATCCCTGTTCTGTCTGGTTTGCCTAAAATCTCTGGAATTTGAGGGTCGGAATCTAGACGAATAGACTCTTGTTCTCTTGACTTTCCTGTCTTGTGGCAGGAGACCAGACTTGCCTCCAGTTACCCTGGAAATGGCCTTGTCCATTTTTTCTCCGAAGAGGGTTTTGCCGTCGAACGGAATCTTACACCAACTCTGTTTGGACGCAAGGTCGGCTGTCCATGGTTTTAGCCAGAGGGCCCTTTTGGCCATTACTGTGTGGAGCATTGATTGTGCGGAACAACGTATGGTATCGATGGCGGCCTCTCCGATGAAATCGGCCGAAATTTTCAGTTCCTCCAGTGCCTTGACAATGTCTTCTCTAGGGACATTTTGGCGTAGCGCTGTCTCAACATTTTCTGTCCAAGCCCTGATGGCATTGGAGACAGATGTAAGGGCAATAGCCGGTTTACAGGCTGCGCCCGAGGCCAGGTAGCTCCTTTTTAGGTCCAGATCTATTTTCCGATCTAGCGGATCTTTGAATGACGCTGCATCTTCCATAGGTAGTGTCACGTTTTTGGCGAGCCGAATGACTGCAGCATCCACCACCGGCATGGAATTTAATGATTGCGCTTCAGCCTCGGCTAGAGGGTAGAGTTTATTAAGACGGCCCAATGAAAACTTTTTATCCGTCTTCTTCCATTCCTCTTCGATAATTTCTCTTATCTCGCCCATAAGAGGAAAGAATACTTGTTTCCTCTTAAGGAAGGGAAAATATGTTTTTGACTTAGGAGTGGGTTCTTCAGGATCCTCCCAGGCAATTGCTGTTTTAACTGCCTGAATAAAAGGTGGGATTAAGGCATAGTTAAAGCCTGACGGGTCCGACTCCTCTATGGATTCTTCTGAAAGGTGACCTGAAGATGCCTCTCCAAGTAATGGAGCCGCAGCGCGTGAAGGGTTTAGCCCAGAGGGGCCTGGAGCGCTATCATCCCTGTCCGGAACTTGAGCTGCAGAGGGAGCCGCCTGTGCGGGTACTAGAGTTGTCAACTCCGAAAGGGAATCTTTCATTGTCTGCTTTAGCAGATCCACCACTTGTTGGTTTTCCAACTCCCGGTTGGCTGCGTAGTCCCGAAAACAGTCCTGGCAGACTAGTTTTCTAGGTAAGGGTACTGCGCCACAAGCCCAGCACTTCTTCCTTGATGAATGTGATGGCGGAGAAGGAGAGCGACGGTATCTTGACCTAGATCTTTCTGAAGATCTATAGTGGGAAGATCTTGATCTGCGATCTGGACTGTCATGGTCGCGGTGCCTCGAAGACTTCCCGGATCTTTTGGAGTGTGTTGGGCTGGAACAAAGGACACTTGTTAGTCCATACAAGCACTCTTTTCCTTCTTACTTCAATACTTACAGAAAGGTGGTCCCATACCTATTGTGAGGATCTTGGTTACGTGATGAGTGGCTCATCGTAGGGCGTTGCAGAAGGACCGGCTGTGAGAAAAAAACGCAAGAAGGAAAACAGAAAAAGGGAGAAGAAAAGAAGGGCAAAAAAAAAAAAAAAAGGTTTTATTGAAGACAAATAACAACTGAATAAATGGAAATGATGACGGAGGGAAAAAAAAAAAAAAAGTATTATAAAATGCTACCTACCAAGGGCTTTAACAAGTCGGTAGGAGCAGGGAAAGATGCTGTCTTTCGGGTGGACAGCAGGTGGAATGGCCCTTTAATAGGCAGAGCAGCCTAAGAGAGCACAAAACCCCTCCCCTTAGCTTCTGTGGGAACTCAGGGCAAAATTACACCTGGTTCCCACATCCAAGATGGCCGCCCGAGCCTCAGCCGCACTGCGCATGCGCCCGCGCATGCGCAGACCGTTCCTCGTGCACGGCCCTACTCCCCGCCCTACGAGGCGGTCCGCAGAGACGCCGAGACTCTGTGGAGCAAGGGGCGGCCTCGATTTGCATGGCGCTGCAGGGGGAATCCCAGGACTGGGAGCCATGTACACAGGATCGGATGTTTTCATAGAAAACTTAAAGGGACAGGCTGAAAAGGTAAGACAAAAGGCAAGAAGGGAAAAGAAAAAGAGGGAAAGAGAAGGGGAAGATGACAATGAAAACGAACACAAACAAACAAACACACAAATAAGTACTGGGAAACTTAAAAGGGGAATCCAAGCTGAAAAGAGGGAAAAAAAAAAAAAAAAAAAAGACGGTCCTTGTGCAAAATCCTGCAAAGCCAAACATTTAAAGATTTTTAAAGAGACAGTAGCAGTATGCGTTCCTATGAGGAAACACTGCAATTTGTACCCCAAAGATCCACAGAAGGGGGTTCCCGGCCTTATTAGTGCTTTGAGCGACCCAAGAACCGGGACTGCGCACAGGAGAGGCTGAACCCGGCGGAAAGCTGCCTGGAGGCAGAGGTATGGACATACTGCTTATTCTTCACCAGTCAGGAAGGTATGAGGAAAAAAAGGAGAATGATGGGACAGGGGGCTGGGCCTTTCTTTTATGCTACTCACTAGTCCTGAGGGAGGAGTAGAGGCGGGGCTCTATCACTAGTATGCTGCCATGGAGGCACCAGGAAAGTGGAGTTACCCTTTGAAGGAAATTGTATGCATTGTATGAGGAGATTATATCAAAAAGTAAACGCTGTCATGACAATAAACAACAGAGCTGCTGAGCCTATATGGATTGATAATGGAGTGAGACCATTTTGTCTCCTCTTACCTCTTATTTTTAACTAGGCTAATGAGCCTTTGGTGCAAGTATTAGGAATTTTAAACCCTGGTTTATTGGTGGGAGAAAGAACCTTGACATTATCACTATATGCAGATCATATGCTTTTCTATGTCTCTGTCCATTAAGCACAGTTGCCAAAAATAATAACTTTAATTGAGGAGTTTGGAATGTTTGCTGACTATTGTAGAAACCCAGAGGTTTTGGAATATATGCGGCTGGTAGGGAAGCAGCAAACTCTCATTAGGGAAAGGGATTACTGAGAAGAGTTTCATTATTTGAGTTTATATTTTGTCAAGAATGTGAGAGAAATGCATCATCTGAATTACCTGCTAGTGAATGATTGAGAACATTTTATAGCTAGTGGATAAATTGAAAGGACTCCTACTATAACTGAGTGGAAGAACAGCATTAGTGCACTTCAATTTTTTTTGCAGTAACTTACGTACAGTATTTGATTCAGTTTCTACCACTTCTACTAATGAAGCAGGACATCAGGAAAAGAGAGAGAGATAGAAAACTCTACTGATTCATCTGAATGTCAAAATAGGATAGAATAAAAAAAAAAAAAAAAATGTGAGCTGCTAAGGCAGGTATGAAGCTACCAAATATCCTGTGGTGAGATATTTCATTTTTCATTCATTTTATTTTTGTTAATTAGATTGTCATTTGTATGTTTATAACTATTTTAAAAAAGTAGAATTGGAGGGGCAACTTACAGAAGGCTTGGCAATAGTTTTTTTGCTCCATGCTAACAAAAAAAGTAAAAAAAAAGATACTCAAGGCCTGGGAATACTTTTGGAAAATAATACATTTTGATTTTGAACATACAAATTGTCCCCTATTCAAGTGTTACTAAACCCAGGACCCTGCATTCACTATATTTGGTCTCCCACAGTACACAGAACATGGCAATGCAATTCTCATCGCCAGTATATAGCAGTTATGACTTCTATCAGTGTCTGATAGGAGGGGTTTTTATTCTTCTCTGACTGTCCTATGAGGCTCCAGGACCCCTGACTCTCTATCTGGACAGTGCTGATTGGCCCTCCCAAGAAACAAAAAAAAAAAACTCTCTAGCAATGCACACCAAACTGAGCATGTGCAACTTACCCTCTTGCCTCTGTTCTATTAGGAGATGGTTTGGCGACTGTGGAAGAAGGGGAGGATCAGAGTACACAGGATCAAACAGCCTTTTTACACAATGCAGAAGATTAACCCCTTGGGTTCAACAATGGGTATAACAAGCATGCTTTACTGCATATACACACTGATTTTACTGCTGTGGGTTTAGTAACACTTTAATAGGAAATCCCAGGCTAGTCTATTCATAGCTCACAACCATCCCTGATTTCGAGGGACTGTCCCTGATTTGGGACAAAGTCCCTCTGTCCCTCTTTTCTCCTCATTTGTCCCTCATTTTGGTCTGATCTATATAGATGTATATAAAATGCACTATTTATCCTTCAAAACGTATTTCCTGGTGCTAAACCTTTCATCCAATTTCTAAATTGCTGCATTTGTAATTTTCAAAAGCCAGTAAAAAGGGGTATGTTTGTATATTTCTCTTTTAAGGGGACGTGGCAGGGGGCGTGTCCAATGCCTACATACTTTTGCTAATAGGTGTCCCTCGTTCCCATCTCAAAAAGTTAGGAGGTTTGAAGAGGTTTGGTCTATTGAGTATATAAAAGTGGAAGGATAGGGGTTACATAGTTACATAGTTACATAGTTAGTGAGGTTGAAAAAAGACATCAGTCCATCCAGTTCAACCCATGATGTGTGTGTGTGTGCTTGCTGTCAACCGTACATTGCATACCCATGAATGTTGTGGTCTTTAAGGTGCCCATCTAATAGTTTTTTGAAACTATCAATGCTCCCTGCTGATACGACTGCTTGTGGAAGAGAATTCCACATCCTTACTGCTCTGACAGTAAAGAACCCCCTACGTACTTTAAGGTTAAACCGCCTTTCCTCTAGTTTTAGTGAGTGGCCACGTGTCTTATTGTATCTCCTTTCTCTGAATAGTTTGTTCCTTATGCTAGGGTCGCCAGTACAGTATTTGTACATTGACATCATATCCCCCCTTAATCGTCTCTTCTCCAGAGAAAAAAAGTTCAGTGCTTGTAGTCTTTCCTCATAGCTGATGTCCTCCATTCCCCTAATTATTTTTGTTGCCCTTCTCTGGACTCTTTCCAGTTCCATCACATCCTTCCTGAGGACCGGTGCCCAGAACTGGACAGCATACTCCAGATGTGGCCGGACCAGAGTCTTGTAGAGTGGGAGAATAATCTCTTTATTTCTGGAGTGAATCCCCTTTTTTATACATCCCAGTATTCTGTTTGCATTCTGATTGCATTCTGCATTGCATTCTGATTGCATGCCACTGCCAAGCCTGTTGCCTACCAGTACCTCCAAGTCCTTTTCCATCTTAGATCCACCCAGAGGTTCCCCCCTAGTGAATAGTTTGCTTTCTGGTTTCTGGCACCCCAAGTGCATTACTTTACATTTTTCAACATTAAACCTCATCTGCCATGTAGTTGCCCACCCCATTATTTTGTTCAGGTCCGCTTGTAAGGTTTCCACATCCTGCATAGAAGATATTGGCATGCTTAGTTTAGTATCATCCGCAAATACTGAGATTGTACTAGATATCCCCTCCTCTAGATCATTTATGAATAAATTAAACAGGATGGCCCCAGGACAGAACCCTGGGGGACCCCACTTTCCACACCCGCCCAATCCGAGTACTCCCCATTAATCACCACCCTTTGCCTGATGAAGGAGGAGGTCCTCCGAAACGACGTTGCAGCCCGCCCTCCACTCTCGGTTCAGTGTACGTTCCTGTCGGCTTCCGTGGAGGAACCGACAGACTTGTCCTTCTATTTCCGGTTCCGGGTTATTACCTTCCTGCTGTACGGCAGACAGCGGTGAGGCTGCCCAGCTAGGGAGCCCACGCCATTTGCAGCATCACCCGGCATTGCCGGTATTCAGGACTTCCTTCACCACTACACAGGACGCGCAACACAGGACCCAGATGTGACTGTCCTTCATTTGCATCTTCCATCGGATCTACTGTGGGGACTGTCTTTTTACACCATGCATGCTGTTTCATTGGAATACCTGTTTTAACATGTAAGTTACTACATTAAATTACACAGCTGTTCATCTACCTTTATGACTTGGCGCCCTTGTTTCTTTTCTCTGCACCACCCTTTGCACTCTCCCCTGGAGCCAGTTTTCTATCCAGATACTCACCTTATGATCCATACCTACCTTCCTTAGTTTGAACAGTAAGCGTTTGTGGGGAATGGTGTCAAAGGCCTTTGCAAAGTCCACATACACCACATCCACAGGCTTACCTTTATCTAGGTGGCAGCTCACTTCATCATAGAAGGTTAATAGATTGGTTTGGCAAGAATGATTTTTCATGAATCCATGCTGATTACTACTAATAATATCATTTTCATTACTAAAGCCTTGTATGTGGTCCCTTAACACCCCCTCCAAAATCTTGCAGACTACTGATGTTAGGCTGACCGGCCTATAGCTACCCGGGATATATCTCGGCCTTTTTTTAAATATTGGTACCACGTTGGTTTTTTTCCAATCAGCTGGCACCATACCCGTGTGTAAGCTATCCTTAAAAATCATGAATAATGGTCTGGCAATCACCTGGCTGAGCTCCTTAAGAACCCTGGCGTGCAAGCCATCCGGTCCCGGGGATTTATTTATGTTAAGTTTCTCTAGTTTAGTTCTAAGTCTATCTTCTGTTAGCCATGGCGGTACTTCCTGAGGTGTGTTGTTTAGTTTGGCCTTACAAGCTGGGTTAGTGTAGCCCCCCGATTCTTTTGTGAAGACTGAAGAGAAGAAACACTACCGCCTTTTCCCTGTCCTCTGTGGCCAAATCTCCCTTGTCGTCTTTTATGGGGCAAATGTGTTCTGGCCTCGCTTTCTTACTATTTATATACTTAAAGAATTTCTTGGGTTTTTTTTTACTCTCTTCCACTATATGTCTCTTGTGTTCTATTTTAGGCGCCCTGATTTCGTCTTTTCATTTCTTATTACACTCTTTGTAATGCTTGAATGCTGCCAATGACCCCTCAGTCTTGTATTTTTTAAGGCCTTTTCTTTAGCATTAATATGCATTTTTAAGTTGGAGTTTAGCCACCCAGGGTTTAGTTTTTCTCTTTTAAATGTATTTCCCTTCGGAATGCACTGGTCAATCCCTTTGTTTAGTATGCTCTTGAAGCACTCCCATTTTTCCTCCGTGTTCTTTATTCCCAGGGTTCTATCC
Organism: Pelophylax lessonae; assembly: GCF_965119305.1. NCBI lineage: Eukaryota > Metazoa > Chordata > Amphibia > Anura > Ranidae > Pelophylax > Pelophylax lessonae. The sequence goes on from NC_138771.1 coordinate 346,128,130, forward strand.
CATTTGATATTTTCTTGCAGAGAGCGCTGTTTTGGGAAATTGGCTCTTTTGAAATTCAGTGTCCTTATGTTACCCTTATGTTTCCTATTACTATGATTAATACTGAAGCTAATCGACCTATGGTCACTGTTTCCTAAGTTGCCCCGTATTTCTATATCCATGAGCAGGTCTGTATTGTTGGTAATCAGTAGGTCAAGTACCGCATTGTTTCTTGTCGGTGCATTCACCATCTGACCCATGAAATTGTCCTGCAAAACATTTAAGAACTGCTGAGCCTTGGCTGAATGCGCGGTTCCTTCTGCCCAGTCTATATCTGGATAATTAAAGTCCCCATTATAATGACATTTCCCATCCTTGCTGCCAATCCTATCTGTAAAAGGAGGTCCGCCTCCCCCTCCTCTCTCAGGTTGGGGGGCCTATAGCATACGCCCAATATTACCTTCCCCACAGTGCCTTCCCTTTGAAGTTCTACCCATAGGGATTCTGCCTCCTCCATAGCTCCATTATTAATATCATCCCTCATATTTACCTGTACACTGTTCTTAATATACAGACATACCCCTCCCCCTTTTTTACCTTCTCTATCTCTGCGATAAAGGGAATACCCCTGAATGGTCGCCATCCAGTCATGAGAGCTGTCAAACCAAGTCGCAGTTATTCCCACAAAATCTAAGTCCTCCTCAAACATCAGCAGCTCCAGCTCTCCCATCTTGTTGGCCAGGTTTCTGGTATTGGTATACAAACCTCGTAATTTTGGCCGTTTACATATATCCTCATATGATGTTTTTAGGCTGTTCTTGTGATTTTTCCCTATAGCTACCCTGGGTTTCGGAGCTCTGAACACCCTACCGCTAATGTCCCCATTTGTACCCTCTGAATCTTGCTTTCCACTGGCTAATTCTACATCTGTACCCTCTCCCCCATCACCTATTTTAAAAGCCCCTCTAACTTTTCAGCCATCTTCTCACCCAGTACGGCTGCACCCTCCCCATTTAGGTGCAATCCGTCCCTTCCATAGAGCTGGTGGCCGACTGAGAAGTCGGCCCAGTTCTCCAGGAACCCAAAACCCTCCTTACTACACCAGGTTGTCCAAAGATCAAATTCGGAGAGCTGTTAAATGAAAAAGTGGACGTTTTTGCTGTAGACAGCTTCAGGATTGAATCAGGAAAAACAGGCAATTGTACAAGCAAAATTATGCCACTATTAAGCTAATAAAAAAAAAAAAAAAAAAAAAAACCTTTATAAGAAAGGAATAATTACTAACTAAGAAGTATCCATTAAAATCCGACTGAAGTCAGAGGAGAGAGGAAATGATGAGTTTTATAAAATAAAATGAGGTAAGCTTTTTTCACAGATAGAATTGGAGAGCTAGTTTTTGGGGCATATATTGGGATGTAAAAAATTATGATTAGCACTGGTTTGAGAGAACGTTAACACATATGAATAGGGCTTTTTACTCTCTATGCTCAGGTTCAGGAGCAGACCCCTTTCCAGTAGAATCTGTGGGTTCCTGAATGTAACCATAAAAGATAGGTTTCCCTGTTTCTCTTCTTCAGCAGCTGAGAGAGGCCACACCTGATGAGACAGAGGTAGCAGGACAAGTATCCTACAGGCTTCCCCTGTCAGAACCAGCATGTGTGCAGCTGGGCCAAAGCCTAATAGTATTCAGCTTCTCCCAAAGACTCGGCAACTCTGGTGTTACCCTCCTTATCTGCTACCACAGTAGTTCAGTTCTAGTGGGGTGTTGCTTTGTCCTTGGACCTTCAATCCCTCCAGCTGTTTACCAGAACTACCTTGAACTTCTCTGTGAGAATTGCTTTCTATAATGATAATTCCAAGTAACTGTGTTCTGTACTGATTTACTGAAATTTACTGAAACATTTTTTTTTTTTCTTAATCAGCACAAGGGACAATATTTACATTCAATGCAAAGTGTCCCTTGTGCTGCTGGCTGCAGTTTTCTTTGAAATCCAAAATCCTTTGCTTCCCCCCTAGCTGTGATTTGCTGGTGCTGTAGGAGTTAATAGAGCTGAGGGACCTGTTACAGGCACTTGTCAAGAGTGCAAACTTTGCTCGCTCCTTCCACCCCCTCTTCCATTCATTGAAGACCACTTTTCATTCATGGAAGCTATAGTACAGCTTCTAAAGTATGAATATAGGAGGGGGCAGAAAGTGTGGGCATAGTCAGAACTCTTGATGAGTGCTTATAACAGGTTCATTGGCTTGTATTAACCCCTTGAAGATTACCCCTTCAGGGGTTTGGGGGGTGGCAGAGGACTTTTGGGCTAAAACAGCAGCCAGCAGCACAAGGGGCATTTCTCATGTATGTACTGTCCCTTGTGCTGTTTTTTTTTTTTATTTTTTCATTTGACTAAACTTAAGCTTTAAAGTACATGTGAACCCTTACCTTGTAAAACAACCTACTCAGTGTAAAAAAGAAATGAAAGGCAAAACTTTGTGTATATATGTTTATATAGATATAAATTCTAAATACTGTTTTTTTTTTTTTCTTATAAGTGATCAGATGACCTCTGTTCTCAGCTGCATGAGAGGTTTAGAGAGCTGAGGGTAGAGACTACAGGGGAGGTGTCAGCAGGAGGCGGTAAAACAGCAACACACTGATCTTCCCAGTGAAGAACTGTGCAGGGGGACATGTCAGCAGGAAGCAGATCTAAAACCATTGTAGACAGGCAAAGTTTCCATTTAAGGGTTGCTGCTCGTACTGGTGGAGTGATTGCATGGTAGGCCCTATATAAGGTGGGAGGAGTTGGCTTTCGGGGGGTTCTGGGATGGTGACTTGCTAAGGAGAGATTGCTGCAGGAGGAGGTGATGCAGCTATAGTGGAAAGCTGAGGAGAATTTAGAAAATATAGGCTGTAATCCAAGTACCGCAATGCTCTGATAATGCTAAACTGGAACTATGGTAATACAGCTATTGAAGATTTTGCTAAATGTCATGATTTGGATAGCTTGATGCAGAATTTGGACTGTACTGTTTTGTTTTGCTTAATAATTCAAACAAAGACATTTTATTGCAGTAGGAGCCGATGTGTGATGACATAAAGAATTAAAGAGTTAAGTACAGCCATACCTAGGGAGTGAAATCAGATTTATGTGCTTTACTGGTTCAAGCCTGGTTGGCTCTGGAGTGGGTTGTGATAGAGGAAAAGGAGTCCACTGCCTGTTGCTGAGAGAGAAGCTCCCATGCAGCAGGCATCCGGTGGCCTGGGCCCTTGTGTCTCATGGGCCCTTGATGGTCGGCTGGATTTCTGGAGCTTCTGTGTAAACCATGTGTTTGATGTGGACACCGTGCCTTCCACATATATTTGCAAATAAATGTGTGCAACAAAACCTTCTGTTTTTATGTGAATTGTTAGACATGAACAATCTGGCTTGTTTTCAGGCTAGCTGGTAAGTGTCCTGAGAATTTTTGGTTTCTTTGTGTAAAACATAAGCCTATGTGTGGGGGTATACCAGGTGGTGAAGGGGTCGAGTGAAGCGACCAGGAGCATGGGGAGAAGAGGTCTAGGTCTAGAATTGACATCAGTGCACATACAGTATCTGGTTTCGGCCAAACACCTGTGATACCGTGTACCCTGAATGTATAGGTGAAGCCAGTGGTGTATTTTGGTTTTGTGCTGCCCTAGGCAACACTAAAATTGGATGCCCCCCTCCCCCTCATATGTAAATTTGTCCCACTTCTTCCTTTTTAATGGATGTGAACCCCTCCACAATTGAAGGACTACAAGTCCCAGCATGAACCCCTGAGATCTCATGAGAGGGGTGGGGGGGTGAGAGGGGGAGGGAGAGAGAGGGGGGGGGGTGAGAGGGGGAGGGAGAGAGAGAGGGGGGGGGTGAGAAGGGGAGGGAGATATAGGGGGTGAGGGAGGGAGAGAGGGGGGTGGGTGAGGGGGGATGAGAGAGAGAGGGGGGATGAGAGGGAGAGAGGATGAGAGAGAGAGGGAGAGAGAGAGAGGGGAGATGAGAGAGAGAGAGAGAGAGAGAGAGAGAGAGAGAGAGAAGAGGGGGGGATAAGAGAGAGGGGGTGAGAGAGAGAGGGGGGATGAGAGAGAGGGGGGGAGAGGGGGTGAGAGAGAGAGGGGGGTGAGAGAGAGGATGAGAGAGAGGGGGGTGAGAGAGAGAGAGAGAGAGGGGGTAAGAGAGAGGGGGTGAGAGAGAGGGGGAATGAGAGAGAGAGAGAGATGGGGGTGAGAGAGAGGGGGAGAGAGAGGGGGGATGAGAGAGAGAGAGAAAGAGAGAGAGAGAGGGGGTGTGAGAGAGAGAGAGAGTGGGGGATGAGAGAGGGGAGATGAGAGAGAGAGAGAGAGAGAGAGGGTGTGAGAGAGGGGTGAGAGAGAGAGCTAAAGAGGGGTGAATGAGTGGGAGAGAGAGGAGGGGGTGAGAGAGAGAAGGGGGTGAAAGAAAGAGGGGGTGAGAGAGAGGGAAGGTGAGGGGGGGTGAGTGAAATGGAGAGAGGGGTGTGAGAGAGACAGAGAGAGAGGGGTGAGAGAGAGAGAGGGACGGTGAGAGCGTCGGCTCTAGAAACCAGTGGCCAATAGAGTCTCAGGTGGAGGGGGGTGGCTTTTTTGCTGCCCCCCTGCAAAGTGCCGCCCAAGGCCTGGGCCTTGTCGGTCTAGGCCAAAATACAGCACTGGGTGAAGCCCAGCTGCGCATATCAGCCACCTATAAATAAGCTGGATCCCACTTACAGTGGGGTTGATTTACTAAAACTGAAGAATACACAATCCAGTGCAGCTTTGCATGTTAGCTAATCATATTCTAAGTTCAGCTTGTTCTATTAGGCTTTGACTAAAAAAAATCTGGAAGCTGATTGGTTTCTATGCAGAGCTTAACTAGATTTTGCACTCTCCAGTTTTAGTAAATCAACCCCATTGATCTTTCAAATGAAGAGCTGTGCAGGGGGGACATGACAGCGCAAGTACGGCCATTGGAGGACATGCAGACTGTGCTTTCAATTATAATGCAAAGAAGCAAACTGACCATGCTGCTATGACATATATTACATTTTAGGGTAACATACACTTAAGATAGTAATTGTTTACTATTAATTGTTTAATAGTAATTGATTGTAATGCAGACTGTGCTTCCAATTATAATGCAATGAAGCAAACTGACCATGCTGGTATGAAATATTTTACATATTATTGGGTAACATACACTTAAGATAGTAATTTTTTGTTTAATTCTGTTCTTATTAAGTCTTATTAAGACTATGCAAGACAGCCACATTTTACCCTGACTGAGTCACAGAGACTTTGCTGTGATATGTGAATTTTTAATCAGCCTTAAAGTGTTACTAAATCCACAACAGTAAAATCAGTCTGTATATGCAGTAAAGCATTCTTGTTATACTCACTGTGGAACTTAAGGGGTTAATCCTCCACATTGTGTAAAAAGGCAGTTTGATCCTTTTTTCTCTGATCCTCCCCTTCTTTTACTGTCCCAAATTCATCTCCTGATAAGACAGCTTTTGGAGCCACTCTTCACATGCTCAGTTTGGTGTGTATTGCTAGAGAGTTTTTTTGTTTTACTTGGGAGGGTGCTTGTGATCAGCACAAGGCCAATCAGCACTGTCCAGACAGAGGATCAGGGGTCATGCAGCCTAATAGGACAGTCAGAGTCGAATGAAAGCTCCTTCTAAAACCAGGCACTGATAGAAATCACAAGACTGCTATATACTGCTGATGAAAAAAGGTATTTATCAGTTTATATCTACTAAGATAATTGCATTTCCATGTTCTGTGTACTGTGGGAAACCAGATATAGTGAATGCAGGCTCCTGGGTTTAGTAATACTTTAACAATGTCCATGCAGATTTATTTATTCTGCAGTGTATGCATGTTTTTTATGCCATAATGAACTTATTTTGCATTAATCATCTAACTTTTGTGCCTGTTTATTGAAATGCAGGTTAAAATTACTCTTTTTCTAATTGATTAGCCTATTACCAATTCTGTTAAAGAGTTTATATGGCCATTGGAAGATTTAACGTAAGATAAATGTATAAAATAAGGGATACCAGGTGCTTAAAATTTGGCTCAGTATCTCCAGACCTAAGTCATATGCCTTAGGAATGTGGTAGGATTAAGAAGTCTGGAAATAAATTAGCAGGGAGACTGAACAATGGTTAACATTCAAATTTAAATATATATAAAATATATATTTAAAAATTTAAACATAGGGGTTTATTAATATCTAAGCTTAAAGTGTTGCTAAACCCACAACAGTAAAATCAGTGTGTATATGCAGTAAAGCATGCTTGTTATACTCACTGTGGAACCTAAGGGGTTAGTCCTTCACATTGTGTAAAAAGGCTGTTTAATTCTGTCTTCTCTGATCCTCCCCTTCTTCCACAGCCCCCAATCCATCTCATGATAGAACAGAGCCTTGGGGACACTTTGCACATGCTCAGTTTGGTGTGTATTGCTAGAGTTTTTTTTTTTTTTTTATCTTGGGAGAGTGCATGTGATCAGTACAGGGCCAATCAGCACTGTCCAGACAGGGGGGCAGGATTTCTGTAGCCTTATAGGACAGTCAGAGGGGATTAAAAACTTTTCCTACAAGCTTTAACCAGTGCCTAGCAAGACACTGATAAATGTCACAAGACCGTTATATACTGCTGATGAGAAAAGTTATTTAGCAGTTTATATTTACTAAAATAATTACATTTCCATGTTCTGTGTACTGTGGGAGACCAGATATAGTGAATGCAGGGTCCTGGGTTTAGTAACACTTTAATTAATTTAGCACTGTGATGAATACATTGTGTACCATCTAGGCAAGGGGCTTATCTAACTTCATTATGTATAGCAGTAATTGCACATTGGAATAAATAAGAAATCACCATGTTATTTGGCATCTGCAACGCCTTTGTGAAGACAGAATATAAATATTCCTAAAGAGTTCAGCTATTGCTTTACCCTTTTCAGTTTTTACGATCTTGATTTATTTTTTGCAGTTCTTATTACATTTTTATATGACATTTAATATGTATCATTAGTGCACTTTTAGCACCCCTAATCTTTTCTACCTTATTGTATCCAAAACTTTCCTAATCAGTCATTTCTTTTATTGGTAGACATTTCATTCCTATAGGGAATATACTTGCTATAGCAGCTATGAGCTTTTTTTTTTTTTTTTTTGTTCAGCTAGCATCGTCATATTTTTGTGACAATCAATGTGCTGCCCCTCAACTGGACTCTCCCCTTCTATGGCTTCTGGGCTCTTCTGCTCCTCTTGGGACCACAATTGACAGAAATTTTACAATTCCGCTAAGATAATACGATAATACATATATACATATATATATATATATATATATATATATATATATGTGTACATATAAATTTTTTTAAAGGACAAACAAGGCTTTCTTTTTTTTACATTGTCTTGCAAAAAAAGCAAGAAGCTGCCAGAGCTGCTCTGTGTACACAGAAACTCTGGCTGTGATAAATCAGAGCTGAGAATTGCTAGGGGGGCAGGATCCCTGCAGCAGGACAGAAGGACTGGACATGTTACGCATGTCCTTTGTACTATGATGACTTTTTTTTGGAGTGTGTCCATTGTCCTGAACTAGTTAAGGAGCATCTGTTGCCCAATGTCCTCGGGAGAGTGTGAACACAGAAGTGCTCAGCTCTGAGCACTTCTGGGTTCAGAGAGGTCTAAATTTTGTCCGAAAAGCTTTGTAAACAGCAGATTGAGTACAGACTGTGCTTGATCGACTGTAGTAGAAGGCAGGGGAGATATCAGGGAACTCATAGATCCCTGATGTCTCCATAAAGAGCACTGTTACCTCCCTAATGCTTGTTAGCCCCCTTTAATAACAATAAAGTTAAGTGGAAAAAAAAAAACACAAAACAGCAAAAAATAAAAAATAACATCTTCTGTAACCTGCGCACACACATATGTAAGAAAACGTGTGTAGGGCACACATATTAGGTATCGCTGTGCATTTCAGATTGAAAGAAATAGTACCAGGTCCCTCATTTACTGTGCATCTGGATATTATTCACACCACTTCACTTTTTCCACATTTTGTTATGTTACAGCCCTTTTCCAACTGGACTTAAATTAATTATTTTCCTCAAAATTCTACAAACAATAGACCATAATGACAATGTGAAAAAAGTTTGTTTAAAATCTTTGTAAACATATAAAAATCACATGTAGATAAGTATTCACAGCCTTTGCTCAGCACTTTGTGGAAGCAACTTAGACTTGAGGCTGTAATTGGTGTCATTTTGAGTATGCTGCTACAATCTTGGTACACCTATTTTTGGGCAGGTTCTCCCATGGGATAGCAGACAGGACTTTTACTACATTCTTAATACTTATCTAAAAAAGATGACACTACACTCTGAAATTGGATTTAAAAAGGCCGCGGCCGTGTAATACTTGTTTAAATAATAAATAACTTATAAACATCAGTTCAGAAACATTGAAACATAAACCGACCACTACGGTCCGGGTTAAACAAATAAATATAACATCAAAGAATTATCCAAACTCATCAAATATCATAAATAACTTGTAAACGTATAAATATCGTCCCCCTTTGTACTAGACAAAGGTGACCCTACAAGTAAAAACTGTCCGTGACAAACAAAAGGGGGGGGGGGCAGCATGGCTTGAAGAGCTTGAGGTGCGGTGGTCTTGAGGCGAAGGGAAATCCTGACAGGATGAGCCCCCTTAAATATTCCTTAGGAGAGCTCAGAAGGCAGGAGAAATACAGGGATAAACCGGTTACCCTAACTAACCTTCCTAGCTACAAGGAGGAGCTTATCTGATTGGGGCTTATTCTAGCCTAACACTACACTGCTTATAATTTCTAACCCAGCAACAGCATTTACTTCACACTCTATAACCTAAAACTGGCTTCTAGTTGCTAAGCTGTGCCTGTCACTATCCCATCGATAAAAAGGGGCTTATTCAAACCCTTTGTTATTTCCATTCTTCTTTTCAGGACCTCTCAAGCTCCATTAGGTTGGATGGGGAGCATTGGTGCACAGACATTTCCAGATTCCTCCAGAGATGTTTAATCAGGTCCAAGTCTGGGCTCTGACTGGGCCACTCAAGGAATTCACAGAGTTGTCCTGTAGCCACTCTTTTGTTATCTTGGCTGTGTGCTTAGGGTCTTGTCCCGTTGGAAGATGAACCTTCGACCCAGTCTGAGTTCCAGAGCAGGAGCAGGTCTTCATCAAGGATGTCTCTGTACATTGCTGCATTCATCTTTCCTTTGATCCTGACTAGTCTCCCAGTTCCTGCCGCTAAAAAACATCCCCACAGCATGACACTGCCACCACCATGCTTCACTGTAAGGATTTGGCATTTACAGGTGATGACTCTGAGCAGTGCCTGGTTTCTTCCTGACATGACGCTTGCCATTCAGGCCAAAGAGTTCAATCTTTGTTTCATCAGACCAGAGAATTTTGTTTCTCATGCTCTGAGAGACCTCCAGGTGCCTTTTGGAAAACTCCGGGCAGACTGTTATGTGCCTTTTGCTGAGGAGTGGCTTCCTTCTGGCCACTCTACCAGACAGGCCCGATTGGTGGAGTGCTGCAGAGATGTTTTTTTTTTTTGGAAGGTTCTCCTCCCTCCACAGATCAATTCTGGAGCTCTGTCAGAGTGACCGTCGGGTTCTTGGTCAACTCCCTGACGAAGGCCCTTCTCCTCCTGATTGCTCAGTTTGGCCAGGTGGCCTGCTCTAGGAAGAGCCCTGGTGATTCCAAACTTTTTACATTTATGGATAACGGAGGCCACTGTGCTCATTGGGACCTTCAATGCTGCAAACATATTTCTGTACGCTTCCCCAGGTCTGTGCCTCGATACATTCCTGTCTCGAAATACCTTTCCAAATCTTGTCCAATCAACTGAATTTATCACAGGTGTACACAAGTTCTAGAAACATCTCAAGGATGATCAGTAGAAACAGGATGCACATGAGCTCAATTTTGAGTGTCATGGCAAAGGCTGTAAATACTTATGTACATGTCATTTTTTCATTTCTTATTTTTAATAAAGTCACAAAGATTTTAAACAAACGTCTTTCACGTTGTCATTATGGGGTCTAGTTTGTAGAATTTTGAGGAAAGTAATGAATTTAATCCATTTTGGAATAAGGCTGTAACATAATGTGGAAAAAGTGACGCGCTGGGAATACTTTCCAGATGCACTGTACAGTTAACTCTAATGTTTCAAGCTGTAAACCATTTCAATGTCACCTGTTGATCATTTTGGTACACTAAATTTTGACTTTTTACAGGCACACCAGTTTTGAGGATTAACATATTTTATATTTACTTACTCCACAGAACATCATCTTTTAATTTCTTATAAGTAATAGGGGATTATATTGTGTTCATATGCAATAAAACTGAAAATGTTATACTTACGGTAATTTTCCTTTCCTGATGCATAAGCATGACAGCATTCACGTATGGGTAGGCTCCGCCCCTCGCCCAATCGGGATTGGTTATACTATATAAATGAGTCGCCTCCCCTAAGGCGACATTCTCAAAACTAGACTCAAATGTGAAGCCCCAAGGATGGGACCTGTATGCTGTCATGCTTATGCATCAGGAAAGGAAAATTACCATCAGGTAAGTATAACATTTTCCGTTTTCCTGACACAAGCACGACAGCATACACATGTGGGATATAACACTCCAACAAAACCCATAAGGCAGGGCAATGCCGAAGTGTTTTAATCAACAGTTTTCTCCACTGTTCTCTGTCCTCCACTGGTTGAGCCAGCCGGACCCTCGTCTCTCCACCCGATCAACTATGCAACCATGCAACATATCCTTAAACTCATTTAGAACTGAAGTAAACTCACCTGTTTCCAATGTCGTTTGATTAATTTTATAATAGGCTAAAAATAGTTCTTAGCTTACCTGCCTGTGCAGCACACATCCCTGACTGGCTCTAAAGTGATGGGAGAGGATTGATTCCTGAACAGGTGGCCACCAATACACCCCCAGGCAGCCACCCCTGGCTCCCGGTCGCTACCATGAGCCAGAAGTTATCCCAACACCATTTTGCTGTTCCCTGTCGACCGCAATTCTGCCGGGGGCCATCCCCATCCACACATCTATCTGGAAAGGGCAGCCTGCAGTACAGCCACAGGAAGTAGAAAAGGAGCCGTTTTGGAAGGGGGCAGCCACCCTAACAACAATGCCAGTGTTTTGCAAGGCAAACAAATATACACAGAGCGCCAGAATAACCAATAGTGTGTGGGGCCACCACTCATCAGGGAGGAGAGACTGGATCAGTCTCAACAAACAACAAGGCAGAACTGTTTTACCTGCATCCAGAGACCAGTATCCTGCACCCCAGTACCTGGAGCTGGGGGAGGCCTTCCTTGTATAGGCGGTTCTCACCTGAATGAAGGGAGCTTCTTCACAGGAGGGAGGCTGAACCTAATCGGCTGGCCAGATGAATCCGGCAAGGTGAGGGCAAAAATAAAAATCTTTATACAAAAATGTTTTATTAAAATTACCCTGCACACATGCACAAACGCAAATGCAGCCCAGTAGTTTTTTTTGCTATATCACGGGCACATGCAATTTTAAGACTTACCATGTTTGGTGTCTATTTACTGTACTCAACCTCATCTTTTATATTTTTCCAAAAGAATAGGTATTATATTGTGTGTGTTTGCATGGAAATTCATTTTATTATATTTGTTCCTAAAAATTTGTGTTTAATAACCATTTGTGCAGATATCATTTGACTGAAAAATTTGCAACTATCATCTTTTTATTAATAAAATAAAGCTTTAGGCCCCTTTCGCACTTGTTTGACCTAAAAGTCGCGTGATTTTGCCTCAATTTTTTGCTTCGATTTTAATTGGACTTGAAGCAATGCCTGTGTAATCTTGAGGTCTATGGACCTCAAAATGCATTTGAGTACTTATGGCTCTGAAGAAGAGAGTTCTCCCTCAAAACGCATCAGCCAGGCATATGCGTATGCCATCACATCATCCAGCACCATAGGAGTATCCTGGCAGTCCTTGAGGCAATTGGTTTCATTTTCCTTACATGTGTGCAATTATCATGCATTTGTGAGTACAATGTATGCTGCTTTTTTGGATTTTAATAAACCTTTTTAGTGATAATGCACAAAGCCGTCCGAATACGTACTACGTCATGTCTGGCCGCATCCAACTTCCGGCTTCCGGTTACACGGGTGAACCGCACGGCCATTCGTTTGGCGGCCCGTGGGATTGCTTAAGGCAGATTGATTCTTTGTATACTGTAAGTGTATCTTTTATTTTGCGTGAACAATAAATTGTTTATAATACTACACGATGATGGCCCTTTTCTTTGCATGAAATTGGGGAGCAATACCTGGATATAGTGAGCGGCAGAGGATCGCTATCTTTCCCTGGCTGACGGCCTATAGAGGTGTTTACCACCCAGGACCATTTATAAGGCGAATAATTACTCAGCTTCTGGTGAGTGGGGAACTGAGAGGGGAGCACCTACTCACTAGGACTGACCACCGGCACTTTGTATAAGCACGTGGCACTTTTATCAGCACAGAGACTTTCACTTTAATAGTATTGGAAGAAGAATTTATGAACTATATTTTTTTTTACATGAAATCAATTTTGTAATAGATATATTCACTATTGCTATTATTATTATTATTATTATTGCTATTTAGCTTTTTATATTCAGTTTTTTGTACAATATTTGAATGTATATTGTTTGTATTATGATTATACAAGACACAATCTTTGCACGAGCACTTTAAGTATATCACTGTTAAGTATAAAGTTAGCACAATTATTTATTTCATGATAAGGTTTTCGGTTATAAGCAGCGCAAGTACTTAGTGTTCTTATTGTCTGAAAGGTACCCCCCCTTTTTACCAGCAGCAGCTTATTTATTGTAATTTATATTTTTAGTGTTACTTGTATTGATTTTTATTGTTTTTTTACACATATATTTACCGAATTAAGTGATCCTAAGCGCAAGCCCCCTACACCCCACAAGGTTGGTGCGCCCTTCTCTTGCTGTTGTTTTACTGGGTTTAAGCTAAAGAGGACACTGGCTAGTGTCTTGAAGAAACAAGTTTCACTAAATTCCTTCTGCTACTTTTTTCTGTACAGTCTGCTACACAGTTCTACTGACAGTCTGCTATACATTTCTAATGAGAAAGTTGTCCTCGCATGTGAATAGTTAATTGTGAGTATCCTACTAAATCCCTTCTCCTATCCATGTTCTTCAAATAAAACAGAAATCAATTCCCCTAGGCTGGTCATTAGAAACGACAATCAGAAGAGTTTGTGCAATCGGCTGTGTGAAAATATCCTGTGACTGGCTGTGGATTAATCATGGGCGACCTGGGCACAAAAATATCAAACGGCTCCTGCGAGGGTAGTGCTACAACACTATATTGTCAAAAGTATTTGGACGCCTGCCTTTACACACACGTGAACCAGAATGGCATCCCAGTCTTAGTCCGTAAGGTTCATAGTTGAGTTTGCCCACCCTTTGCAGCTATAACAGATTTAACTCTTCTAGGAAGGCTGTCCACAAGGTTTAGGAATGTATCTATGGGAATGTTTGACCATTCTTCCAGAAGCGCATTTGTGAGGTCAGGCACTTATGTTAGACGAGAAGGCCTGGCTCGCAGTCTCCGAATACATCCCAAAGGTTTTCTATCGGGTTGAGGTCAGGACTCTGTGTAGGCCAGTCCTCCACCCCAAACTCGCTCATCCATGTCTTTATGAACCTTGCTTTGTGCACTGGTCCAAATAATTTGGTGGAGGGGGGATAATGGTGTGGGGTTGTCTTTCAGGGGTTGGGCGTACCCCCTGTACGCCCTTAGCTCCAGCGAAGGGAACTCTTAAGGCATCAGCACAACAAGACATTTTGGACGATTTCATGCTCCAACCTTTGTGGGAACAGTTTGGGGATGGTCCACTCCTGTTCCAACATGACTGTGCACCAGTGCACAAAGCAAGGTCCATAAAGACATGGATGAGCGAGTTTGGGGTGGAGGAACTTGACTGGCCTGCACAGAATCCTGACCTCAACCTGATAGAACGCCTTTGGGATGAATTAGAACAGAGACTGCGAGCCAGACTTTCTTGTCCAACATCAGTGCCTGACCTCACAAATGTGCTTCTGGAAGAATAGTCAAACATTCCCATAGACACACTCCTAAACCTTGTGGATAGCCTTTCCAAAAGAGTTGAAGCTGTTATAGCTGCAAAGGGCCAACTCAATATTGAACCCTACAGACTAAGACTGGAATGCCATTAACCACTTAAGCCCCGGAAGATTTTACCCCCTTCCTGACCAGGGGTATTTTGCGATTCGGCACTGCGTGACTTTAACGGACAATTGCGCGGTCGTGCGACGCTGTACCTAAACAAATTTGGCGTCCTTTTTTTCCCACAAACAGAGCTTTCTTTTGGTGGTATTTGATCACCTGTGCGATTTTTTAATCATGCGCTATAAACAAAAAAAGAGCGTCAATTTTGCAAAAATAGCAATATTTTTCACATTTTTTTATATGAAATTCCCCCCCAAAAAAATGTAAAAATCAACATTTTTTAACATTTTCGGCCAATTTGTTTTATGCTACCTATGTTTGGTAAAAAAAAAAAACGCAAACAGCGTATTTTGATTGGTTTGCGCAAAAGTTATCGCGTTTACTAACAAAGGGAAAGATTTTTGTCATTTTTGTTGTTTTTTTTTTTAACGCGTAATGGCGGCGATCTGCGTTTTTTTTTGCGGTACTGCGACATTGCGGCGGACAGATCGGACCCTTGACTGACATTTTTGACACTTTTGGGGTTACCAGTGACATTTCTACAGTAATCAGTGCTATACATATGCACTGTTACTGTAAAAATACACTGGTAGTGAAGGGGTTAACTTTATTAGAGAGGGAGGGGCTGTGTGTGTCCCCAGGGGCGTGCTTTCTACTGTGGCTGTGGCTTCAGATGTATGAAGAGTGATCGACGGTTCTACATAGTAGAACCGTATGATCAGCCTTCATACACCGGGGAGAATGACAGGTGGCTTGTTTACACAAGCCGCCTGACTTTCTCTCTCTCCCCCGCCGATCGCCGAGTGACCGGCGGACATCGGGTCCGCTGGTCACACGCGCGGGGGGGGGTCCGTGACCACGCGGGAGCGCGCCTCCGGGGGCGCGCGCTCGCTCCCTAGACCCTCACAAGCTAGTGACGTAGCCCTACATCACTTTGCCTGTGAGGGGCTGACTGCCGACGTAGATCGGCGTTAGGCAGTCGGCAAGTGGTTAAGGCTCCTTTCACACTTGTGCGACCTAAAAGTCGCCTGATTTTGCCACATTTTTTTTTCCGCGATTTTGACCGGACTTGAAGTAATGCCTGTGTAATCTTGAGGTCTATGGTCAGACCAAACTAGTGCAGGGACTACTTTGAAGTCACACAGATATAAACGGTACTATTTGGAAATCAAGGAGTATGGCTTGTCATGCGACTTTGCATTCCCAAGTCACAGGACAAGTCGCTCAAGTGTGAAAGGCCTAAGGTTCATATGTGTGTGTGTGTAAAGGCAGAAGTCCCGATACTTTTGACAATATAGTGTATGGAGCTGTGAACTCAGGTACTCCCCTCAATTCTACTGCAGCACATCTGACTGTGAAACAGCAGATTCCTCCTTCTTCTTTTATTTTTTTTTTCTTTATGATCCATCCTATTTGAGTGAAACATAGGAATAATTAAATTGAGCTGCTTTGCTAGAAATAAACCAACAAAGTTATACTATAATGCAGATGATTCAGGCCTTAGTACAGCCTTACCGTATGATGCGAGCGTCGTGCATTAAAGTGTTACGCTTGGATCGCATATCTGAGAGTCAAAGGACACAAATGCAGATTTCAAAGCTAATGTCTTTGTATTTAATTGAGCCTGACAGTTCTAGGTTAACTCCTCTGGTGGAGTTTTCTAGAAGACCTCCAGATGGCAGAAGCAATACATTCATCATGCATAAAACAGGGCCTCCTGAAGCAACATCTATAAAAATGCATTCAATTTTCCCTGTCGTGAACACTGTAATAAGTAAAACAAAACATGTATACACCCTATGGTCTCCAAGCTGAGTTTATATAGCACATCCCCACTGGAATCAGATCCCTACAGAAGGGCCAAGGAAGGCAAAAAGCTCTCAAAATGGATTCATGTGTGCACAGGAAATAGCTGTTCCTTTCTGCTGAGAACCGCTGATGTGAATAAATAAAAGCTTTTTGTTGTTTAATGTGCTGGTTTAACATGTTTGCAGCCAGAAGCCAGAATAAACCACTCTGGCAGTGAAATATGCAATGATGACATTAACACATAGCAACCAATCAGGCTTTATAGTTCATCGGTAGTGGGGATCGTGAAAGAATAATGTATTGCCTTATTAACCACTTGCCGACCGCCGCACGACTATCTACGTTGGCGGTCAGCCCCTCACAGGCAAACTAACGTAGGGCTACGTTGCTTGCTTGTGAGGGTCTAGGGAGCGAGCGCGCGCCCCCGGAGGCGCGCTCCTGCTCCCGCGTGGTCACGGACCCCCCCGCGCGTGTGACCAGCGGACCCGATGTCCGCCGGCCACTCGGCGATCGGCGGGGGAGAGGGAGAATGTCAGGCAGCTTGTGTAAACAAACTGCCTGTCATTCTCCTTGCTGCAAAGACACTGATAAAACGGATCTAGTATGTAGATCCGTTGATCAGTGTCCTTACAGCTAGAGCCACAGCCAATCACAGTAGAAACCACGCCCCTAGGGACACACACAGCCCCTCCCTTCCAAATAAAGTTAACCCCTTCACTACCAGTGTATTTTTACAGTAACAGTGCATATGTATAGCACTGATTACTGTAGAAATGTCACTGGTAACCCCAAAAGTGTCAAAAATGTCAGTCAAGGGTCCGATCTGTCCGCCGCAATGTCGCAGTACCGCAAAAAAAATCGCAGATCGCCGCCATTACGCGTTAAAAAAAAAACAACAAAAATGACAAAAATCTTTCCCTTTGTTAGTAAACGCGATAACTTTTGCGCAAACCAATCAAAATACGCTTTTTGCGATTTTTTTTACCAAACATAGGTAGCATAAAACAAATTGGCCGAAAATTTTTAAAAATTTTGATTTTTACATTTTTTTTGGGGGGAATTTCATATAAAAAAATGTGAAAAATATTGCTATTTTTGCAAAATTGACGCTCTTTTTTTGTTTATAGCGCGTGATCAAAAAATCGCACAGGTGATCAAATACCACCAAAAGAAAGCTCTGTTTGTGGGAAAAAAAGGACGTCAAATTCGTTTAGGTACAGCGTTGCACGACCGCGCAATTGTGCATTAAATTCACGCAGTGCCGAATCGCAAAATACCCCCTGGTCGGAATGGGGGTAAAATCTTCCGGGGCTTAAGTGGTTAAGTAAGCTTGCAATATAATAAAGCTAGTTTTGTTTGGCAAACAATGATAGTGTAAAACTATATGGGCCAAATTTTTGAGGATGTACGTCTTACTGTAATAACCACTTAAGGACCAGGCCTGTTTCAGACACTTGTTGTTTACAAGTTAAAATCAGTATTTTTTGCTTGAAAATGACTTAGAACCCCCAAACATTATATATATTTTTTCAAACAAAGACTCTGGAGAATAAAATGGCGGTCATTGCAATATTTTTTTGTCAGGTGGTATTTGTGCATTGGTCTTTCAAATGCAATTTTTCACATTTTACTGCCTTTAAAAAAAAACTAAACAGTTAAGTTAGCCCAATTTTTTTCTATAATGTGAAAGATAATGTTACGCCGAGTAAATAGATACCCAACATGTCATGCTTCAAAATTGCGCACGAACATTGGTACTTAAAAATCTCCATAGTCGAAGCTTTAAAAATTTCAGAGGAGGTCTAGGTCTAGGACTAGAATTATTGCTCGTGCTCTCTAACGATCGCAGCAATACCTCCCATGTGTGGTTTGAACACTGTTTACATATGTGGGTGCGACTTGTGTATGCTTACGCTTCTGCACGCAAGCTCGGAAGGGCGGGGCACTTTAAATTCTTTTCTTATTTATTTTACCTTTTATTATTTATTTTTACACTGTTCCTTTAAAAAAAAAAACATTTTTGATCACCAGTTTCTGTCTAAGTTATAGGACAGCAAAAGCGCATTCAGTATTCAATGGTCTTCTTTATGAAGATACATCTAAAAGTCTATGGATGTGGTAGATCTTTCAACCTCAAGGGAGTCATCAGGGAAACTGCTCAATCTCATCAAGCCAGACAGAAGGATCACCGACACCAGAAAAAATTGCTCATAGTGTAGTATTTATTAAAATATGTAAAAAACAAATAAAAATACCACCAAACCACAAACAGCAGGGAATGGTGTTTAGACTCTAAGGCTCCGTTCACATCTAGGCGTTTTGGGGCGTTTTTGGGGCGTTTTTCTGCTCTAGGATCAGCTCTCAAAACGCCCAACAAGACAAATCCTATTCATTTCAATGGCCCCTGTTCACATCTGAGCGTTTTGACGCTGTATACAAAACGCCCAACGCTCAAAAAAGTACATGAGCTTCTTTTTGGGCAGATTACAGGCGTTTTCCATTGATCTCTATTCAATCTAAAAACGCCTGCACAAAAATCGCGGTAAAAATCGCGGTAAAAAACGCCGCAAAAATCGCGGTAAAATCGCGGTAAAAAAAAACGCGCGAAAAACGCTACGCTCAGGTGTGAATGTAGCCTAAAGCTAATGGTGCAAGAAGTCCATATAAAGTGCATAAAAAAACATGAGACACATAAACTTGCATAGTATGCTGCCAAACTGACCTCAGAATGGCGGCAGGACCTCTGGCGTATAAGCCAAGCTCTTAGAGCTTGACTTATATGCCAGAGGTCCTGCCACCATTCTAAGCTCAGTTTGCGGCATACTACAGTGTTTCCCCGAAAATAAGTCCTACCCCGAAAAAAAGACCCATCTCCGTTTTCTAGGAAGGCTGCAATATAAACCCTACCATGAAAAAGCCCTAGTTAGAATCCTTAAAAAATCATGTAATCCCCGCTAAAAAAAAGGATTATATAATATCCAGTGTGTGTCTTTATGTAACATGATTGTAGAAAATACCTTTTTTACAGCGCCGCTGGGTGATCATGTGCCTCCTGGAGCTTTCCTCCTCCACTTGGCTGATGTGAATGGCCTCTCCCTCTGCAGTGCTCGGAGCAGGGCTGATGTCAGTGGGGTTCTTGGCATCTCCCTCTGCAGTGCTCGGAGCAGGGCTGATGTCAGTGGAGATCTCGGCATCTCCCTTTGCAGTGCTCGGAGTGGGAATGAAGATCTCTTGCAGGTCATGTGAGCGCCCAGCGACGCTGTAAATAAGGTATTTTCTACAATGTTAAATAAAGAAACACACTGGACATTATATAATCCATTTACAGAGTGGAATACATGATTTTACAAGGACTTTAACCAGAGTTTTTTTGGGGGGGTTACAGAGATGCTGACTCCTGAACTGACAGGGAGGGAGAGGAGAAGAGAAGACAGGTGACAAATAAGACATCCCCCGAAAATAAGCCTGTGACGGACGCGGGTAGCAGATCCTTGACCTTCTGACTAATTTGTGACAAAGGACCAGACAATCTCACACCACGCTGTCACTTACATAACAATGCCACTCTCCACTGCACCCTGCACAAAGATTTTCCAGCTCGTGGGACCACAATCTAGGTGCCAGCAGGCTGATAACGATTATCACTGGGCTAATTAAGCAATTAACCCTTTAATTGCCACCACCCACTTTCAGGAAGCTCGTAATTTTTGCAATACCAATTATGCTTTTATAATAATCGTCTGTAACATACACTGTCACCACAGACAGGTATGCTCATAGGATTTATAGGATTTATCATATAAAGTAGTACTCTTCAAGAGACAGGTTCTTTGTTAGCTTGCATTAAGAGCTTAGGGTAGGGACAAGGTTAACACTTTACTTAATCAAAATATGGTTTTAATAATGAAAAGGTCAAAGTTGGTTCAAAAAAAAATATTTACAGAAAAAAGGTGTTTCAAAGAAATAGAGACATAATTCAGCAATAGAAAAATAAGGTCGAATTGAGGAGGAAGGATACTTGCTATTATTGTCCTGGGTGTTATCAGAGTTCAGTCGATGAGCAGGGTGTTATCGGTTCTCAAGCTTGACAGATGTTCCTGATTTGATGGTAAAGGAGAACTCTCAACTGGTTAGGCATCTCCCTTTTTCTCTGGGATCAAAGGGTGTTTACAGATGCCCCTGACCAATAAAACGCAGTGTCCATGGGCTGTCCTGGATTTATGATAATATCAGGTCCCTCCCTTATGGACAGTTTTTTACCACTATTCATATCTTCCAATATGTACTGGTTGCATTCTTAAAAGTTTATTGTTCAGCATTGAATCTTGCATCCAGGGATACTAAATACAGGTTAGCTCAGATAAACTTGTCATCCAGGAGGCATCTGACAGCTATCTTCCCTTCTATATGGACTAGTGTGGTCATGTATGACCTTAATTTCATGTTCCTGTCTGAGTTTATTAATCGTGTGTGGATTTGTTAAGTTTTGAATTGGGCAGAGCTCTCTGATTGCCTTTTACAATCCCCATTAGTACTGGGTATCTTTTAGAGCATGGTCATAGTTTTACGATAAGCCTGGACAGCAGAAACAGACATCCTGCCAAGACTCAATTAGCTGTTTACAGCTCTGCACAGGCCTAAGCTCTGGTTTCTGATGTCTCCGAGTTGCAATAACAGCTCTTTTGAAGTGTAAAACCTATGCATTCCATGAATTAGAGGAGGAGGGAGGGGGTAATCACTGCGGCAATGTGTAACTGTTCTGCAAAACTGTCATGTCTGACCAATAATAACTGAACAACATGGCCGCTTGCTACAGCTTTTTGTGTGTCCAGGAGAGGATATCATTACAAAGCCCTAATGCATTTTTGTAGCCAAAATTAATAAAAGACCCGGGCTTATTTTCGAGGAGAAACACAGTATGAAAGTTTATGTGCCTCATGTTTTTTAATGCATTTTATATGGACTGCTTGAACTGCTAGTTGTAGAGTCTAAACACCATTCCCCGCTGTTTGTTGTTTGGTGGTGTTTTTTAATTTGTTTTTTTACATATTTTAATAAATGCTACACTATCTGTCTGGCTTGATGAGATTGAACAGTTTCCCTGATGACTTCACCTGTGAGATTTGAAGATCTACAACATCCATAGAGTATCAGATGTATCTTCATAAAGAAGACCATTGAATACCGAATGCACTTGTGCTGTCCTAGAACTTAGACAGCAACTGGTTCTGGTGAGTGTGCACTTCTTATATTTGGTGGAGGCCTCACACAGATGGTGATTCACTGAGATTGTGGATTAATAACACTGAAACTATTTCATTTACACTTATGGCCTTTTTCACTTTATTATGCTCTATTTTATTTGATTTGTTTATGCACATTTGTATACTTGTTAAATAGGCCCATATTAGTGAATGAGTACACATTGACTGTATAGACTCACCCTCACAGCTGAGTTTGACAGCTACTCAGGGACTAGTACAGAGACCCAGACGCAGAGCCTTTCTCTGTATACCTGTCAAACTCGGCTGTGTGGGTGAGAATGTATTGCTGATGTGTATCTATTTACTTTCTATGGGCTATCTGCATGCAGATCAGGGGCACTAAAGAAGTAAATAAATGGCTCTGCAATCTGCATGAGGCTGAGTGCCCATGTGAATGAGCCTGTGTTGTCAAGTAAAGATAATAGTGGTCAATCACACTTTTTCACTTGTAGTGTCTGAACCACTATGTTTTTCATTTGAAGCAACGCTTGCATGAAAATGTAGGGTCTGTTTATTATTTTTTTTTATGGAACCTGCAAGGTAAAGCCATAATGCTTAATGTGCTAGTATGCATCACATACTATCACATTACTCTATGTGAAACATACCTTGGAACGAAGCCCTCCAGGGACAACGCTGTCACCTCTGACAAGGCTTCTATCTTCACCCGTCTTCCTTCTGGATTTGTGGACTCTGGCTGTGTGGGTGGCTGCACATGTGCGCAGAAGTTGCTGTTTACTGCATAGGACTCTGAAGTAACAGCCTGGGTGGTTGTTGCTTCAGAGCACATGCACCGGTGACATAACCAACAGCACATACAGTAAATATCTCCTAAATGCACGTTTAGAAGACATTTACAGTACCTTTAGGTAAGCCTAAATTATGCATGGGAGTTTACTCCCATTCTAAATGTCCCCGGATTACAAACATCCAACTTACAAATTACTCCTACTTACAAACGGAGGGAGGCAACAGGAAGTGAGAAGAAATCTACCCCTAGAAAGGGAAATTCACTCCTGTAAGAGTTCTCATGGGAAAAAGGTGTCTCCACTGAAGCTTTATCATTAATTCTTGTTTCCACAACAACCCAAAATTTTCAAAATTCATTTGCCATAGGAACAGAATGTGAGGTGAAATCTTCTGAACAGGGACATAGACAGCAAAACAAATGGCACAGGGGTGTTGACCCTTCCCTATGCTATCCAAAAAACTTAAAAATAATTGTTTTGGCTGGGGCTACACTTAAAAAATGTAACTGTCCTGACTTACAGACAAATTCGACTTAAGAACAAACCTACAGTCCCTATCTTGTTTGTAACCCAAGGACCCCCTTTAAATGCCAATTTAAAAATTATGGAAAATAAATAGCAAGAAGAAAAAAGCTTAAAAAAATACTTATCTTTTGCTCTGGCTTCTACAGTATACATTTCCTGTCAGGAATAGTGACATCACTGGTGGTGACAACGCTGGTTCTTCACAAAGGGTCAAGGAAAATTATGTAACCCAAGTCCTGTCCAGGACTGCATGCTCTCCTTTCCCAAGATCCAATGAAAAGGCCCAAAGACAACTCAGCTTTTCTGCTATCAGTTTTTCATCTCTTGGGCTTAAGCTCACAATTCTCCATTTTCACTAATAGACACCTAGTCCTTTATGGATGTTCCTTCAATATATATATATAAAAAAAAAACAATCAATAAATAAATGCCCAACTCCCAGTAAGTACTTTTAAGTATCATTTTCTCATCTCCATTCCAAGGAAGCACACAGGGGTCTCAACAGGGCTGGGCATATGATTTGTGCAGCTACACAAGGGACCTCTGAGACTTAGAGGTCTATTTTAGATACATGAATTGAATGGGTGCTAGGATTGTCATGTCAACCTGAACCATGCTCCTGTTTTGTAATATGCAAGTAGATTTAAATAGCACTTTCTTCACTTTCTGCCTTATCGGCAGACCCATGAAAATACTTTTTTCTATTTTATCGGTCTATCTACAGTGTCTACAATGTGTATACATGTGTCTACTTTTGCAATACCTTGGCAAAAGCTGAAAGCTTGCAGCCATGCTGAATTTTAGATTGTACTACTTTCAAAGCCTAGCATATATTGAGAACATATTCAACTCTAGAAATAAAGGAATGGCTCTTTGACAGCAAGCAAGCTTCCAATGGAAAGTAAATGAACAAAAGAGAAATCCAAATCTAATCAATATTTGGCATGACCACCCTTTGCATTCAAAGCAGCATCGACTCTTCTAGGTACAATTGGACACAGTTTTTGATAGAATTCGGAAGGTAGGTTGTTCCAAACATGGAGAACTAACTTCAGATCTTCTGTGGTTGGTCTCTTTCTGTAATCCCATGCAGACTGGATTATGTTGAGATCAGGACTCTGTGGTGGAAACCATCACTTCCAGGACTCCTTGTTCTTCTTCACACTGAAGATAGTTCTTCTGACATTGGCTGCCTGTCATGCTGCCTCCACCATGCTTCAATGTTGCCTGTAGGCACTCATTATTGAATCACTGCCCAGCTCTTTGGCGAACAAACTCCCTCTTGCTACAGCCAAATATTTCAAATTTTGACTCATCAGTCCATAATGCCTGCTGCCATTTTTCTGCACCCCTGTGTTTTTGTGCATAGTTGAGTAGCTTAGTCTTGTTTCAACATCAGAGGTATAGCCTTTTTGGTCACAATGCTTTCATAAAAACCACTTCTGGCTGGACATGTACAGACAGTAAGTAGATGGGTGTACCTGGGTCCCACTGGTTTTTTGCCAGTTCTTTGCTAATGGAACTGCTGGACATCTTCTGATCTCAAAGGGAAGTAAGCATGATGTGTCTTTCATATGCTGCATTAAGTTTTCTTTGGCCGACCACTGCGTTTATGGTTCTCTACTTTTCCTGTTTCTTTGTGCTTTTTTAAAAGAGCTTGAACAGCACATCTTGAAACCCCAGTCTGCTTTGAAATATTTGCCTGGGAGAGACCTAACTGATGCAGTATACCTACTTTGTGTCTTGTTGCTTTGCCTAGTCTTGCCATGGTGTATGACCTGTGACATGAAACTGTCTTCCACAACCTCACTTTAGTAGAAGAGTTTGGCTGTTCCTCACCTAGTTTTAAGCCCCCCCACACATCTGTTTCTGTTTCAATTAATAACTGTGTTTCAACCTACATATAAAAAATTGATGATCATTAGCACCTGCATGGTATGATTGGTAATAATACACCTGCCTCTAATCCTACAAAATCTCTGACTTTGTGCAAGTATACAAAGTGTGCAAGTGTAAGAATTGAAGCCAAAGGTTTGCCACATCAAATATTTATTTAATTTAAATTTTTCTTCTGTTCTCTCACTTTGGATTAGTAAATGGATAAAAATAAAGAATTAAAATATATCTTTTTGAAAACATTGTTACTTAACAGCATTTTTTACACACCCGCCTAAAATTTTTTGCAGTACTGTATGTGTATTTTATAAATCATAGTCTCTATCATTTTCACGTTCTTCTTCCATCTGAAATACCTGGTTGAACCTGCAAGTCACCTTACCTCTTTGTACTAAACTGACCACCCAAAGCACAGCTGCTGAACAGTGTCCTGTAATCCAACCCTGCACTATCAGAAAGAAGAGATGCATGGTCACATGACTGAACATTTTAACCTTGAAAAACAGTAAAAAAAATAATTTTTGAAACTAAGCAAATGCAATAATGGTGTCAGTGTAGTCATAACTGTATTAGTATATGTCTATAACATTGCATGTTCACAACTACTACAAGCATATCCCTGACAACCTGACAAAGATAACTGAATCAGCTACCTGTCCTTTACTTTACTTGGCTGAACAGCAATTTATTTTTCAGGTCTGCTTTTGTCTCTTCAAACAAATGGCAACTACCCCAACCTATAACTGGCCTTTACAGCAAGGAGCACATGGAAGGGTGATGCATGAAAAAAAAAAAAACAACAAACAAATTTCCCAGCTCACTTACCAGCCTGGATGAAACAAACCAAATTGGCCCTGTCTAGCAGTTCACATTAAAAACAAGGGGTTTAGTTTGCATACATTTGCAAATACATGAATAAGCTGCAGCAGCCATGTCACGGAACCCAGATATACTGAAATCCTAACTCTATCATTTAAGAATCTCCAAAGTTGGAGAACATATATAATAATGGATAGATTAAGGGCAGATATGCCTGGAGGAAGCCCACCCCTCCTTAAAGGTATAGGGATGTACTGGACACCCAGGAAAATAGCACAATGACAGCAAAGGTATCCAGTGCACCCCCACACCAATACACCCCTAATGGTTAGGCCTATCCCTAAACCTGAGGTTCATTGCTCTTGCCTGTCCCTAGAAGAAGCTTCCAGAATTAGAAATAGAATATTCCACCCAATCCCTGGGAGAGAGCACCCAGATGGTGGCTGGGGAGAAGATAAATCTTTGGAAATGCTTGTTCAGAGCTCTCTACTCCTAAAGGATCAATCCTTCAAGGCAGCCTGTGTTACTGAGGAGCTGTTTCTGCTAGGTCTCAGCATGTGCTTGTCTGAGGGCCTGGACAAACCTGGATTTAAGGCCTAAACTTTTTTACCTTAATGCATTCCTCACATTAAGATACAAATGTTTAGGTAAAAGTTTTGCCCCCTCAACTCTCCTTATACGTACCTCAATAGTCCTCATTGATCCAGTGCTGTGCCTATCTGTAGCAGCTCTCTCCTCTCACTTACCAGCCTCACAGGCTTTGCTGAGACTGTCAGTCAAATCCTCTGATGAGTGATCGGGGGACAGGATCAAACCACACTGTCTGTGTCTATGGAAAGAGGCAGTGGGGCTCAGCATCTAGCCTGCAAGTGTGCCACGAAAGGAAGGGGCTTTTTATGTCGGCACAAAGAGAAGAGGAGGAGCCAGGAACGCCAGCAGGAGGCCTGAGAAGAGGAGGTTTGGGCTGTGCAATGGAGGTAAGTATAAACCTGTTTGTTATTACAAAAAGAGTTTACAATACATTTAAAGACATTTACTGGAGGACACTATCTTAACGAGCTGAGATGGAGAAGGACCCCTTTTCAATGAAGAGTGTTACATAGAAGCTGAGTGGAGACAGCTCTAATTGGACACCTTATAAGCAGGGCCCTTTTGCATAGGACTCCAGGTGTACCTTTGCTTTGGGGGTTGGATGCCAGTGGTTGTCACAAGGACTGTGACTGCTTTTACAGAGTCTCAGATTGGACTGACTGGCTGCCCTCTACACCAGCATAATTTAAGGCTGCTGCTAAAAGCTTTTAGCTTGACAATCTGTCCTCCTGTGCCTGCTGGCATTTTTGGAGTATCCTGAACCCTCATCCCTCTCTGCTGCTCCATTACTACAAAAAAAAAACTATCCCTAGATTGAGCCTGTGTTTGTTGGTGTGCTCTGTAACTACTACCTAGGGCTAACAGGCTCTGAACAGGTAAGAGAGTCTTGGGTTAAGGGAAACTTGGCCCCTATTGGGTTGAGCGCTACACTGCAATGACCAAGCACAATCAAACCACCTCAAAACATATTTCAACAAGGATGGTGGAGGGGATAAGAAGTCTTTCACCAACAACTTACAAACTTGCAGCTCCAACAACATTGAAGTAGGCCCCACCCCCTTACATGGCTGTTATGTTAGTAGTCGCTGACATAAAACAAGTATACTGTAGGTGAAGTCACAACGCCTTACCTGTATGTTCAAGATCACAGACTCAGAAAGTAATGAGGATCATTACAATAGTCAGACAACCAGCTTTTTTAGAGGTGAGCAGATGCAGTCTACATAATTCTCTTTGCACAGATAGCAGCATCAAACACACTTGTTTTCAAAATCTCTCTTATTTGTAGTGTAAAAAAATGACTTTAGATAATATCCCTAGGCATTAAATACTTTGCAATGTAGGTATAAAATATTAAAAATAGCTCCACAAAAAAAAATCAATACTTTTTTCAACTCCGAAGGCAATGAATATAGCATTAAATAACAAGAAAATGCAAAAGGCTAACGGCTTGGGTCGATATGGCAGACCCCACCTTCTGGAAAACACAAAATAGGAATAAATACAGTCATTATGGTAAAATGAGATGCAAATTGCTCAGTGTGTTACAACATACATTAAATGCAGACGAGTTTCTTGTGTCAGCTGCTAACCCATCTCACCCCAAATAATGATTTCTGCTTCTATTTGCACTTTGCGGCTTATGTGTCAGTGTGTGAGACTGAACATTTTGCATCTAATTTAACTGTATGTGTGTGTGGTTTTTTTTTTTTGGTTTCCATTAAATTCTCTTGTGTGCTTGAAGCATCCGACTCTGCACTCCTTCAGCAATGTTCTATATACAGCTGGATAGCTAATATGTAACTGAAGTAATGCAGCAGTAATGCAAACAAGTAACACATAAAAATTGTAAAAATTTGTTCATTTGCTGCTGACAGTAGGCACGGTGCTCTTTTCCTTTTGAAAATATTAGAAAATATTTGTGAAGGAAGTAAAAACTGTTTTATTTGTGCAGTTAAAGATGGGACACAAAGTGATTAAATGGATCCAGAAATGATCATCAAATAGCACAAAGCACTCCATACCTACAGTTCCCCAGAGGGGCTGTGGTGGGGAGATACCAATGGAAAAAGGACACAGCATAAAGAGAAGGAGGTTTGCCTTTTAAATGCTTTCGTTTTGGCACACCTTGGTTTTGGACATTTATACAGGCTAAAAGCACAGCTCAACCAAAGAAAAATCAAAGCTCAACTAAAAAAAGAATCTAAAGAAAAAAGGGACGCATAATTATCTACTTGCCAAACATGTTTCTACACATGCACATTACATTTTTGATTCATTGATGTACCACTGGCAGCTGATAACTACCTTTTCTTTGCTTCCCCACCATTCTATTCATACAGCTATAACAAAGAAGAAAAGTACATACGTATATTGCATGTATGATGCACTCTGTCACTTCCATTAACAGAGCAATTTTGTTTTTTTCTGAGTCCCTTTGTAAAATAGTTTTATTATCTGTTGATTCTGCCAGTAGATGCATTGATTTTCTCATTCCTTTAACAAGTTGATACGCTGTTCATTCTGCAGTGAAATCACGCAGCAGCCTTTGGACGGGATAGCTTTAGATGTAGATGGACATATACTTTTATATGGACCTAGAAAAAGGAGGACTCTCACCTAGCCAACATCCAAAATGAATGTAAAGAGAAGAGAAACTAGAGCTCCAGATTCTCTATGAAAATGGCAGACTTTGTAGGCATAGCATGAGGCAATTTGTAAAAAATTTATCTATCATTATTGACTATCAAGTATGGAGGAACCACAAAGTTGGTCTGTGAGATCCTTGCTGACATCACATTTATAAGCATTTGTTTGATGAACTTCCATTTATTACTCAGCTGGATATGTATCTCCATGCTTGGAATTGGGTATTGTTGACCTGTTTAATGTAGAGGGTGCTGCTATGATGTGTTCAATTTTAATGAAATTTTGTAACAAAGATAAATATATTTCTTTATAAATTGCCTCATGCTATGCCTACAAAGTCCACCATTTTCTTAGAGAATCTAGAGCTCTAGTTTCTCTTCTCTTTATATAGACCTAAAAATTACAGATAAATACATCTTTTTAATTTGTTTTTTTTTTTTTTTTTTGGAAATAAGTTTTAAACTATATGAATATAGAATGGTACTGTAGGCAGAACATATAAACTATAAATTAATTAATAAAATTAAAAAATATACATGGGCTCAAACTTGTGGATACAATAGTCTGCGGCACTTATATTATAGGTATCATAAAGTTTTGGAAACATACCATAACCAATAACCAATATAATATAACCATATACACATTTAGCTCAACAATAAAAGCTCAAGCTAATATTACCAATATAACAATCCCAAAAGGGACAAAAGCTCATAATATGAGCCGCGAAAAAGGGTGGGAGGGCAGGATGCTACTTCTTCCTCTGATCCCCGCTGACTAACTCCTTGTGAATGTCTCATCTCTTCTTTTATAGGCAGCTGCTCTTGCCCACATAGCAGTTTTCTTTAATATGACCAATCAGCAGGTAAGTACTATAACTAAATTACACAGCATTTAACTGAATGTCTTGCCATGGCCCCATACATGGAGGGCGGGTACATTTCATGCCCCTCCCTCCATTTTCAAGACTGTTGTAAGCACCCTGGTCAGTATGATAGTTTGTCCTAACTGTCACTTTTGCCTGATAAGTGTATCCTATTTTTTCTTTGCTCTTATAGATTGGGTAAGGGTTAGAACATGTATCAGTTTTTTTTTTATTGCTGACAGATATCACCAGGAAACTTACCACTCCGAGTGACAACCATTTCACTAGACATGAAGTGAGGAAAGATCTGCAACAGGGACCTAAGGCAAGGTCCTTCTACACAGGATAAAAAGAGGGTGTGGTAAATGCACAATTCCTTTTCTGTTAATGTCTTCTCACACAATAAATATTTCCTTGTCAATACGTATTCAGAAATGTATGGTTTCCAGAAAATGTAAAAGAGGAAGTCTTCAAAGACGCCTCATTACCCATCTACTAAGGGTCAGGAACACAGGTGGTATTTTACTGCACTATCTATTGATTCTGTTTGTAGAGTCAGCAACTTCTGGGAGCAAGACACAATGCTTTCTTGGCAGGAACAGAATATACAGTATTTCACTTAGAGACTATTAGCTGCCAAAAACGTCTGTTTATTGCTTCTACTCTACTTTCTTTGTGCTTTTAGAACATTTCTTTGTACTAAATTGTATATGCCCTACTAAAGTATACATTAGCAATTTTTATGTATGTTTCAATATATATATAAATGGTCCATTTTTCTAATAGTTAAAGTGTATGTTCATCTTTATAAAAAGCACACTATTCTGTCCCATAGGGATATAGCAGCACAGTGTGATAAACCTACCTTCCATCCAGGACTCCCTTTCTGTTTAAAGAATGTAGTCCAAAACCCCATTTAAAAAAATCTTTCTAAAATCTTTTGCAGCCTGTAATGGTTCTGCCCTGAATTATTGCAGGGATGGAGCAGACACTGGGGACAGCGCCCCCCAGTGCCATGGGAAGAATCATCGTCCTGCAAATACGCAGTATGTACTCTCTCCTGTTGCTGCTGGTGAGCTCATCATGGGCTCATAAACAGTTCCAGATCCTTTCTGTGCATTTCCATTTGAGGGCCATAGGGCATCTTACCACTGTAGGATGTGTGGATCATTTTTTATTTGATGGTTTGGAAAAATTCCTTGGTGGTAGGGCCAAACGATTTTGAGTGAGAGGGGGATTCAGGTGTCAAGCACACTATGAATCAAGGCATGTACAGCCCCCCGATATGGTTTAATCAGTGGGAAGAAACACTGGGGTTTAGTACCACTTTTTTTTTCTCATATTGTGTGTAGCACCCTTGTCCTAAACAGGGTTGCTAATAAATTTAGCTGTGCTAGGTGATAGCTAGCCTGGTTAGTTTGTAGTCTTTGTGATCTTTGGATTTTCCTCCTAAGCCTGGTTTACCTGTGTTTTCTCCCTTTTGTCAATAGGTGGCACTGTTACATATGGCATTAGTGTGATGAATTACAGTGAGTCAGGGTATGAATATGTATACTTTTCTCAGCCAATCATACTGGTCGCTGAACATGCTGGGAGAAGGTATTTATTTGGAAGAAGTCAGTTAATCTTTGTCCTTTCCACCCAGACACCTCTCTGGGTGGGTGTGTGAGGAACAGCTGCTGCTGGGTAGGCCTGAAGCCTGAGGCCTAGCCATGTGGTCAGGGCTCTGTAATGGAGAGTCTGCCCACTACCTGGAAGCATGAAGGAAAGGATGGAGACCTGAGATGACGTACCAGAGGTGACTCTGCCATGAACTGGGCAACCATGAAGAGCCTGGAAAAAGAATTAAGATGGAATCATCCAGAAAGTTCCTGCACATGCTGTGAGTTGAATACTGTTGCTACAGCAGACAGCTTATGCTACAAAGTAAAGATTGCTGGTTCTAGCTTCAAGGCTCTTTTCTGTACTGCTGTCTACCTATTCTACATTTTTGTCTAAGGAGTCTGCCAATCTGCTGCTGTTTTCTTGACTAAGGGTGTCCTGTGCCCTACCCCTCTCTCCCACATTTTTCCTGTTGTGAGAAAAAAAATCTCTTTTTTTAAGCATAAAAGTGATTGGTGCCCATCTTTCTACCTTGTACACCACCAACCATGCCCAGTACCTGCACCCTGAGGAGAAATGTTGGCCCTCCCTGTCTCTGGGGGTCACCACCAGGCCACTGGAGGTTGGGGGGGGGGGGCGCTGCATGCTTTTTATTGAAAAATTACCACATTAAACAAATGCAGCAATTACAACACATAAACTATTCAAGATAAGTTTAGAATTAACTGACATAGATGAAAAATCTATAGACTGCATTAGGTCAGGGCTTGTAAGAGGCATAAAAATATCAGTCAGTACATCATGTCTGAGAAAAAAACGAAAGTACAAACCTGAGAAAAAAAAAATAAAAGAACTAAGCGAGCCCACTCATAGTTTGAACAACCGATGTCCACATGCCCTTATGTGTATATAAAATAAAATACATTTCTACTGAGTGACTAGGTGCCAT
Organism: Pelophylax lessonae; assembly: GCF_965119305.1. Taxonomy (NCBI): domain Eukaryota; kingdom Metazoa; phylum Chordata; class Amphibia; order Anura; family Ranidae; genus Pelophylax; species Pelophylax lessonae. The sequence continues at coordinate 346,160,154 of NC_138771.1, forward strand.
GTGCTTCTGTTCTAGATGGTAGTAAAGGAAAGAATAAATAAAGGTGTGCCCTGCACTTTAACAATATCTTATACATGAATTAGGTATCTGGCAGTATGCAGGTGTCAACCACTGACCCTAGATTTTATCACATTTTCTTGGACATCTTCTAGCTTCATAAGTTAGTTTGTAAAGTGGCAGGTTGATTATTTAAGCTTTTTCCACAAATTAATGGGGATGAAATTGGTATGAATCCATAGAATTACAATAAAAGCCTCAAAAACTTTTTGGGGTATGTAACAAGATGCAAATCTAGCAGATCCATTGTGTGACCAGATTATATGTCATCTACCAGGGGTAGCACTTTCCTTCAGGATCTTCCTTTTCAGCATAAATATTTTCCATTTGTTGGAATATTTAGATGGGAGCTGTAAAGGCATTTTGATCAATATTTTATAGATTCCATGAGCCAATATTTCATGAGAAGGAGTTACTAGTCATATTTCTTGAAACGGTGTTAATTTAGAGAATTGTAATGTGTTGGAAACTGTTGAATGCAATACCAGATATGTCATTATTCATAAAATGCTTATATTGGGTAGGTCAAACTTGTTTTGGAGTTTCATAAAACATATTGGTTGGGTTCAATAAAGCTGCTGCATAACTTTCTGGCATTAATCCTACTTGTTACTGAATTTCACCAAATTCATAAAGCATCTGCAACACTTTTGGTTCTGACAGAGACTTGTGCACAAAATACAGGTACTGTAGTTCTAAAATGTTCCATTTTACGTTAAATGAACCAAAACACAGATAGTTCATACTTTGTGTAAATGGAGCTAATTAAGAACAAATTATCTTTCAGCATACAGAGAGCAACTGGTACAGACAGATTTTGCAAGTGTCTTGTATGCTTTCTTAAAGTGGCGCTGCATGCGCCAAATTCAAGTGAAAAGTCTAGACAGGTACATGAATTTGGTGCATTGTGCACCACTTTTAGCCCTCGTTCACACTGAACATGGCTTTGAAATTGTGTGACTTCACCTGAACGTCCACGATTTCAAAGCTGCATTTCAGTCTGACTTCGGGGCGACTTGAAAGACATCTGTGCAGGTTCATGCACAGATGTCTATTGAAGTCGCCCCCGAAATTGCCAAAAATAGTACAGGAACTACTTTTAAAAATTGGTGCAGCGCCGCAAAGTCAGCATCGCACCAATTGGGAGCTCCCAATTGCCGGACCTGTCAAATTGCATGTCGATTTGCACCGATGTGAACGGGGGCTTAGAAAACATGAGAGGCAATTTAGAAAAATCTGTCTGTGCCAGTGTTTATGAATTTCAGGGATTTAGTTTTGTCTTCTACCAGGTGTCCAAATTGGAATAAGGCCTTAGTCATCCATAGTTGAGACATTTGTAAGCTCAGACTGATCATGAGAAGAACTTTTAATTTCATAGGAAAGCATTGTTTTATACAATGCTTGATGCCTGCTGGCTGAAGAAAAGAAAACTGTCTATGGTTAGCGTAAGTTTTACTCCCGGGTATTTAAGGTAGTTGAATTTCCAGTTGTATGGTAATTGTGAGGATAGGCTTCGAGGATTTTGTTAGGACATGCTAAGTGGAAGTTCCTGAACTTGTGGATCTATCTCTGGAAGAATCTAGGATCCTAGAGGAAGATGACAATTCTCCTTCTCTCACCACACAGGATCCTGCCAACGAAGCTCTCAATTTGTCAATTTGAGAGCAGGGGATAAATTTTGAGGGTTGTGTGCCTCTAGTGGGTGGAGGATCCTAAGAGTGGATGATCCTGCCTCCACAGGCACTTGAACAAGAGCTGGGTGATCAATCTCTCTGTCTAACACATTGGAAACCTGGCTGCATCCACTCTCCCTCAGGAAGTAAGTACCAGCATATGTCTGCGGTTGCTGTCAGCTCTTCCTGGGCTGTAGTGTGTGTCGGCAACAGCTGGTCCTGGTAGAGCTGCTCAGAGATAGAGGAGAGCACTGATGCTCAGAGAAGGGGTGGTGGTAATAAGGGCTGTAGGGATTAAAAGGTTGCAGCTTCTTTTGAAGCTATTCCAGGTGGCAAGGGCCACAAGAGAGGTCTGTAGTGCAGAAACATAGTCTGTAATGCCTCCTTATCCTCCTAACAGTAATTTGGTATAGATGAGTGCCCGCTGGATAGTTGATGACTTACTGGAGTTTTAGAATCCCTAGGATTTTCCTGTTTCCTAATTTTGAGTCCAAACACCCTCAGTATTGTGCATTTTTATTGTTGCCCATTAAGCCTTTTTAAAGAAGCTTCTCCCCCCCAACTGTATTTTTGAACAATTAGTTTTTTGCATTGGTACATATTTTCCCTCTGTCAGTACCCAGCTCCCTATGTTTTTTGTTTGACAATTGAACCTTTCCTATTAGCCTTAAAATGGGAAAAATGTATTTGCAGCATTCATCCCCCATGGGGATCAGGGAATTTTTCATTCAGAGGGCCTGTCACAGCTCTTTAGTTCTATTAACCCCCACCACAGCAGAAGAATACGGCAACAGGGTGGCATCATTGGGGAGAAAGATTTTGGCAAAAGGAGAACACAACAGCACAGGGACACATCTCATTGACAGTAAGTAATGTTTCTTATGCTAATTTTATTTATTTATTGTTATAGGTAAACTTAGGCTTTAATTTCCATACATTATTTTTTAGTTATTTAGGACACATCTTTGAACCATACCTAGGCACATTCAGGTTATCACTACTGATAAAGAAGAGTAGGCACATGGCTTTCCAACCCACAGCATTGACAGGTGTTGTATGGCTATGATGCGTAATTAGTTGACTGGGGAGGAGAGAGGATGGTGCAGGGCAGTTGTACTAGGTCAGCAGGAGGTATAAATATCACCCGCCATGTAACAATAGACATACTGTATATAACAACAGTGTATTTGTTATAATGTAGCTGTTTGCCTGGAGTTATGATTTAATAACCAAACCACAATTAAAGCTGGGTCATAGAAGTATGATTTCCAGTTTGTTAATTGTGTTTACAGTACATTTATTGGTCTTCTCACTTTTCTCTCCGGTATACAATGTAAGCACCTGAATGACTGCTGTAAAGCTTTTATTAGACATATCTCTACAGCAACCATTCTAATGAAATGCATTCAAAGACTCAATGATATTTAACTGTTCATTCATTTCAAGTAAGTTTAATGATAGCTCTAATTTAAAGTATGCAGCTTAGCAATTGGAGTTGGATGCAGAACACCACAGTTATGCTGAATTGATTTGTTTATCTCTCTATTTTATTTTTCTTTTAAATTCCATCAGTCTAAGAACTGATGCAAAGTGAAAAGCAAATAATTGTCTGTTGGGTTTAATATTCTATTTTAAAAGCACTATTATGTTTTGGCACAACAAGCAAGGTACCTGCAAACCAATTATCGGACTAATCCAAAGCAGATCTATGTAGACATTTTCCATTAATTGGAGGAAAAAAGTAGTTTGCCAGAAGTGAGTGTTGAATCAATTCCATTTGGCATTTAAAATATTTAAAGCAAACAATAAATGCATATATTTTTAATTGAATTGCTTTTACTGGGAATGCGTGATATTGATTTTTGAAATAATCACTTTCTATGGAGTTTATCACTATGCTTTTATCTTGCTAAGAGTTCTTCTGCTATTATAGCAGTGAAATGTTCACCTACATCTTTTTTAGGTTTTAGATAAAGTACATCCATAAAGTGGAACTTTCAGTAACTCTACAAGGTTTCCTGAAAACATACTTGACATTAAGGAACAATTTGGGTTCTGGTTGAGCATGGGGTTTGAGATAAATCCAGCTCATTCACAGTTTGTGGACCCAAAAAAAAAATGTGGTAATTTAATGCACTGTTGTGACAACGAGCCCATCCTATGAACTGTGGCCAGGTGGCTTAGAAGAGCCAATAATGTTCGTATTTTTCTTGTGCTAACCCCCTTGTTATTAAATGGCAGGGTTAACAGCAACCTTTTGTCAGTGTTACATAGTTAGTCTGGCTGAAAAAAGTCCATCTAGTTCAACCAATAGAGGAAAAAAAAAAAAATATATATATATATATATATATATATACACATACAGTGCCTTGCGAAAGTATTCAGCCCCCTTGAACTTTGCAACCTTTTGCCACATTTCAGGCTTCAAACATAAAGATATAAAACTGTAATTTTTTTGTGAAGAATCAACAACAAGTGGGACACAATCATAAAGTGGAACAAAATTAATTGGATATTTCAAACTTTGTTAACAAATAAAAAAACTGAAAAATTGGGCGTGCAAAATTATTCAGCCCCTTTACTTTCAGTGCAGCAAACTCTCTCCAGAAGTTCAGTAAGGATCTCTGAATGATCCAATGTTAACCTAAATGACTAATGATGATAAATAGAATCCACCTGTGTGTAATCAAGTCTCCGTATAAATGCACCTGTACTGTGATAGTCTCAGAGGTCCGTTTAAAGCGCAGAGAGCATCATGAAGAACAAGGAACACACCAGGCAGGTCCGAGATACTGTTGTGGAGAAGTTTAATGCCGGATTTGGATACAAAAAGATTTCCCAAGCATTAAACATCCCAAGGAGTACTGTGCAAGCGATAATATTGAAATGGAAGGAGTATCAGACCACTGCAAATCTATGAAGACCCTGCCGTCCCTCTAAACTTTCAGCTCATACAAGGAGAAGACTGATCAGAGATGCAGCCAAGAGGCCCATGATCACTCTGGATGAACTGCAGAGATCTACAGCTGAGGTGGGAGACTCAATCAGTCGTATACTGCACAAATCTGGCCTTTATGGAAGAGTGGCAAGAAGAAAGCCATTTCTTAAAGATATCCATAAAAAGTGTTGTATAAAGTTTGCCACAAGCCACCTGGGAGACACACCAAACATGTGGAAGAAGGTGCTCTGGTCAGATAAAACCAAAATCAAACTTTTTGGCAACAATGCAAAACGTTATGTTTGGCGTAAAAGCAACACAGCTCATCACCCTGAACACACCATCCCCACTGTCAAACATGGTGGTGGCAGCATCATGGTTTGGGCCTGCTTTTCTTCAGCAGGAACAGGGAAGATGGTGAAAATTGATGGGAAGATGGATGGAGCCAAATACAGGACCATTCTGCAAGAAAACCTAATGGAGTCTGCAAAAAACTTGAGACTGGGACGGAGATTTGTCTTCCAACAAGACAATGATCCAAAACATAAAGCAAAATCTACAATGGAATGGTTCACAAATAAAAATATCCAGGTGTTAGAATGGCCAAGTCAAAGTCCAGACCTGAATCCAATCGAGAATCTGTGGAAAGAACTGAAAACTGCTGTTCACAAACGCTCTCCATCCAACCTGTTTTGCAAGGAGGAATGGGCAAAAATTTCAGTCTCTCGATGTGCAAAACTGATAGAGACATACCCCAAGCGACTCACAGCTGTAATCACAGCAAAAGGTGGCGCTACAAAGTATTAACTTAAGGGGGCTGAATAATTTTGCACACCCAATTTTTCAGTTTTTTATTTGTTAAAAAAGTTTGAAATACCCAATAAATTTCGTTCCACTTCATGATTGTGTCCCACTTGTTGTTGATTCTTTACAATAAAATTACAGTTTTATATCTTTATGTTTGAAGCCTGAAATGTGGCAAAAGGTTGAAAAGTTCAAGGGGGCCGAATACTTTGGCAAAGCACTGTGTGTATATATATATATATATATATATATATATATATATATGTAGCACCCTCCAAGGTAGGTGCTAGGAAAACGCATTTGGTGGCTCTTTTCTGCTTATTAGGAGAGCGTTAGCCTGTCACATGTTTCCAGGTGTGATTTATTGGGTCTAAGGGAGTCTCCCCACTGTATTCAATAAGGGGGCTTGTTGGACAGTGGAGGAAACCTAACCAGTAGCACACCAGGGTTTATGGCTGTCTCAGTGGGTGGGCATTGCTGCAATGCATCCTGGGATTGGCACTAAATCCAGAGGGAGCATGTGACAGGCTGTCTTTTGGTGGGAGCAAAGTCCCAGGACGAGGTGGGCGGCTGTCTCTCCTCCTCCTGAAGGTGGTTCAGGTGGTCAGCCTAGTGAACCAGGTGTGGAGCTGAGCTGCAGAGGATCCAGAGTGCTGAAAGTGGAGCTACTGGCTGAAACTTCTTGGGAAAAACAGTATAGTGAGTACCAGGAGATCTGCCTAAGGGTCTGCCTAGGAGAGGGGACCACTCCAGAGAGGTAAGGGGATCAAGGAGCTAGCTCACACAAGGAGTGTATCAGTAAAGGGGGTGCCATGTAGTTGACCCTGAAGATTAGGAACAAACGAGGTGCCAGGAAAGGCCCTGAAGTTGTTCTGCAGTACAGTCCAGTTTACCTCAGGATAAAGCTTACCTAAGGATACAGTTTACCCCAGAAAGCTCATTCAAATATACTTCACAGCTAAGGGCAAAGTGAAGCAGTGGCCTAGTCATGACTAGCGTTACTCAGTGTTACTCAGCGTTACTCAGCATTTTCAAGCCGTCCCAGCCTATTGTGCATAGTGTATAAAGTTGGAGTATACCACTCATTCCCTTCTCCTATCCAAGTTCCAAATAAAAACCCAAAAACCAAAGCTACTGGACTGTTTCTTGACTGAGCTAAAACACTTGGGAAAAATGTCAAACTGTCATGTTGTTGCTAATGGTAACCCAGGGGAACCCAAAACCAGCAGCTCCCAAGGGAGTAGTGCTACATATATATACTCACTGGGGGGGTTTATTTACTAAAGGCGAATCCATTGTGCACTAGAAGTGCACTTCGAAGTGCAGTTGCTGTAGATCTGAGGGGGACATACAAGGAAAATAAACAGTAGCATTTTTGCTTGCACATAACTGGATGATAGAAATCAGCAGATCTTCCCCTCATTTTAGATGTTCCCCAGATCTACAGCGACTGCACTTTCAAGTGCACTTGCAGTGCTTAGTGCACAGTGGATTTGCCTTTAGTAAATCAACCCCATAGTTCACAGTTGGGTCAGTTAAGCACATTGGGGTATAAAGAGAGCAGTGTAAGAGTTAATCCAGTGTGAAGACACAATTGGTTATCAAGAATAACAAAGGTTTCTCAAGCAGCCTGTCGTAAGCGTGCATGTGTAGCAGATGGGATAGCCTCTTGCAGAAGGAGTTGTCGGCACTCTCTCCGTGAGCTGTCCTTCTCGCATAGCAATGAGAGCAGATCAGCACCTCAGAAGCCCTCAGCCTGTGCACAGGTAAGGATGAGAAAAAATTAAATGAGTGGGCATGCAGCCTGCATTAGGTGCACGGTGGGGCCCCACCCCATTACGGGAGAACCCATATACCTGCCTGACCCAGACCTTTATGTTTAAGAATTGTTGCTTGCATGCCTGATTGAAATATTGAGTATTGCACTATTTTATATTGTATCTTGTTGCACTTTTGTTATTTATAGCATGTAAAATGGGAATTGTTTTGGGGTGTGTTATGCAGCAGGGACAGCTTTAATTTTAGAGAGGAGGTATGTAAGCACCAAGCAGGTTGAGTTTAACTTTATCCCAGCAGGGAGGGTTAAGTGTAAACATGCTTCCTGTGTCTTTTTGGTGGGCTTTTTTGGGTCCAACACACTGGCCCAGTGCTGTATAAAAATCACACAGGAGTCCAATCTAGGGGCTCGCTTAGTATAAGATATGTTGCTGTTACCGGAGTTCATCCATCCAGTCTGCTGCCGAGTGTGGAGTGCCCATGGATAAAGAACCTTCTAGAGAGTACGGACCTCTAAGATCTACAATTTGCCCAAAGACACCAATTCTGGAAATTTGCCACTATGAATTCTGCTGTAATGGAAGAGGAAGAGTTAAGTGAGTGCGCACACGAAGCCTGTGCTAGGTGCGCAGCAGGAGCCCATTCCATTACTGGGAGTGAAGTAGTGGAGATATGCGGCACAGGTAGAGAGGGCATTGCCTCTTCATGTCCCTCCTAAAAGCAACAGCGACCTTAGTGGTGTCTTAAAATTAACTCAGTCTATTGAACTCTTTCTCCTTAGCAGCCCCCTCCTCTTGCTGATTTGGCTGTTAACCAGTTCAGCACCACAGGACAACATCTACGGAGAACAGCTGCATCCAGTGTTTCTCTCACTCTCCATTCTTTCCAAGCAACTGGCTACACATCTCCCCCAACCCACTTAGGGCTTAATTGTGCCCTCTTCCACCTTGTACTCCTCTGGTAATTAATGCTGTCTCACAGGAACAGGTGTACGGATAAAGTGGGCTCTTAATAGCAAGAAATCCTCCTCTTCCTCCTGCAACTGTGCCTTGTGTTCCTGTTTTAGCAGCAGGAACTGTGACAAAACATACAGTGTACACATCCTAAATGGATAACCAATGATGTGCTGATCTGGTGAAAAAAAAACAGATCCCCTAGAGCCAGTCCTTGTCCCACATTCACACATCTACTAATTTATAGCCTGTAGATTTGTGTGCAGCTGGTGCAGCACAGCTAAGGTTGAGTATCACTGGATGGGCATTTTGCATTTTAGGTAGTTGGCAGGCAGCTGCTGTTGCCACTGGATTTCAGCTGGCTAAACAGTGGCTTGGTAGGACTGCCTGGATTGGCTGTGTCTGTTGCCAGGATACCAAACTGCAACCCACTTCACTACCAGGTTAAAGATACAGTATGTGTAGGGCAAGTTACATGTATGAACTTTTTCTGCTAAAGGGCAGATAGCAGTTTGATTTCACAGTCACACATTACCTTTTCTGGTACAAGATGGCATGGGCTCAGCTACCTCTTATCCTGCCTCTAAAGAGTTGACAGAATATTGGCCCCAGTGTGACTGCTATTTCCCTGGCATACCAGCAGCAATAAAGCTCTGAATTATAGGAGCCATTGCGTAGGCTCTTGGTTGCTTGTACAGGGCTTCTGGCTCGGGGGATTCATCGAATGAGGCCAATAAAGAGAAGGGGGTGGCAAAAGAGTAAGCTGTCACAGTCACTAATTTGCATAACACAAGACCTCACCAACAGCTCTAGTGGTGTACCCCGCACTACATCCTTCCCAGCTGCCATCAAATTGACCCAGTGGGCCAAGGAGGTGTAACATCCTTGTATCCATGCTTGCTGTACTCCCCAGCTGACCGAATGATCCAGTGACAAGGAAACATTACCTTCCACGTTGTGTTGGAGGGCAGAGATGGCTTTCTAGGTGAAAAAACAGTGTCTGGGTACCCGCTACTGGTGAAGTATCGGCTGTAAAGCCAACAATTTCACCATGCTGGCATTGAGATGCTTAGTATGGGGATGACTTGGTGCATATTTTTTGTTAAGGATATCCCTGAGGATGGCAGGATGTGGTTTGGTAACTTTGAGCAAGGCCTATGCTTGGCTCTACTAAGTGTAGCCCCTAGCTGACCATCTATCCTGCTTGATGTGCCATAAGTTATGTCTCTAAAACGCCTAGTCAGACTCCCATCCCTATCAATTGAGGTTTCAAATGTTGCGGTTGATGCAGATAAAGATTATTGTGGAATGGTGGAAGAGGTGTGTTGGCATGTAATATTGACCTTTACTTGTTGCCCTTCATTTAGTGATGTAATTAGTGGTGATGGTGTCCTGTCTTATTCCAGCTGTGGATGAGGCTGAGGACTTTTGGAGTATGGGAGCAGGACACCCTTGATCACCAAGGATGTAATGCTGTGGTGGGTCTGCAGTAGAGGGAACTCTGCAGGGCTGAACTACCAGGGTGGCAAGTGAGGACACTTGGGAGTAGACAGAGAAACCTTGACCCTCCCTTGCCCCTCACCTAGTGGGTCCATTTGCTTGGTGTAGATCAGCCTCTGGACCCATGGAGGATCTCCATTGTGTGAGAGAAAAGTACACGATGTGTGAGTTACACCTCTGATAAGATACTGTAACATCTAGGGAAGATGGCTGTAACTGTTTTTGAGACATTGAAGTGTCCTGCAGTTGTGGGAGCACTGTGTGGGAAGTCATGGGAAGGAGGGAAGTGTTCTGCACTGTGGACTTCTGTCAGTGAGTCATGTATTGCTAAATGTACTAAAAAGTGCCCATGACATTAATAATTGTGCTGGTATAAGTTATGCAGTAAAGCACTGAAAAGCCTTTTGAACTGGACAATCCTTTATTTTGTGTAATATGCCTTAGGCTAGCATTGTGAAGAAGTGTGCCAAGAAGTGTGACGCAATACGATGGAGTATCTCCAAGCAACAGGTAACTGACTGTCCTATCCAATAAGAGTCAAGAGTCAGCATGGTGCAAACCACCAATCAATGAGAGGAACCCTTACAGGTGGAAAGAGAGGGACGAGAAGGAGGGGAAATTCAAGGCTTTTACTGCTGACCTGTATCATTTAGGTGCTGCTCCCACTGAAGCAGAAATTCAGCTGGAAACTTGATAAATCCTTAGTATTATCCTTTATTTGGCTACATCATATACACGGGATCAATGCTGATATGTTTCAGCCATTACAGCCTTACTCATAGCATGATTAACATTAAAATGGACTGGCTTATGTACCAGTAAAACCCACCCCCAAATAATGGAGTAGGCAGGACTGAACATAATTACAAATAAAACTAATTAAAATCAAGTGGTTACACATGAAGGGTGCACAACCAGTAACACCACATCAAAAAACCAATAGTGTATAATGATTATTGACACTACAAAAAATATACATAATATACATAAAATATACATAAAAAATATTGAAAATATTTATTACATTAATTTACTTTAGAAATAGGTCTCTGCCCCATCTATTGTTTAGGCCATTTTTCATTCTAATATTTATCGTATACCACTGATGTAGTGTTACAATTTATGTACTGATTAATCTTTCGGATCCGTTCACATGTCAGAGTATGGATCACGGGCAGAACCGCTGCAATTCCGCCCGGAGATTATTGCAAATCGCGGGATGCCTGTGCGTTGCCCGTGATTTGCAATAGCCCCCCAAACGCTGAGCGATGTTGCCGCGATTTCCGCCTGCCGAATCACGGTAACATCGCGCAAAAAAAAATTGCGGGATGCAATACGCTCCAAAGAAGCTCTTGTACTTTTTTGGGCGTAATGCGTCCCGCGATTTTTTTTGCGCGATGTTACCGCGATTCGGCAGGCGGAACTCGCGGCAACATCGCTCAGCGTTTGGGGGGCTATTGCAAATCACGGGCAACGCACAGGCGTCCCGCGATTTGCAATAATCTCCGGATCGCGGGCGGGATCGCGGGCGGGATCGCGGGCGGGATCGCGGGCGGAATCGCGGCGGTTCTGCCCGCGATCCATACGCTGACATGTGAACGGAGCCTTAAAGTTTTACCAGTGGTAAAAGAAACAACTGTATTGCTTTTTTTGTGTTTGTTACAATACCCACAGGTACTATAGCTGCAACAAAACAAACCCTTGGTAGACCAAGTCCCAGAGTTCTGGTCATTGTCAGAGTAGAACAGACTGGGGAAGAGCATATTGCACAATGTGAGTGTCCATCTACTAGAACAATTACATCCCCCACTGAGTACTGCATGAAGTTCCTGATCCTCATACAAGATTGGCAAATTCTGTTTAATAATACCAACAATCTGACTAAATTTAACTGAAAAGGATGTCACAAAATTAATAGCATTGCTAAAACACTTTTGGTCCTTAAGAGTTGAATGAGAGTTCTTGTTTATTAATGCTGCAGGGACTCTACTAATGGCTATAGCTTTACCTTTGGAGAGCCTAAACCCCTAGTCTATTAGAAACTGTCTCACATTCACAAACAAAATTGTCTTGTGTGAAACAGTTTCTGTTCGCTCTTATAAACTTCCCTGTGGGTATTGCTCTTAGTGTATGTGTTGGGTGACAGCTAGGGGTAACAAAATAAAGTTCCCTGCACATGTCTTTCTGAAAGTGCTGCTCCTAACTATTTGTATGGCTGCTTCACCTGTTAGGACCAGATGTAAATAATGGATCTGTTCAGTATGAAATGTGCTGGTAAATTCTTATTTGTAGTCATTTTGATTTATATGCATCAAAAAGGAAATTAAAGCTTATTCGTTATTATGCCATACAAAGATCAGGTCATCCATAAAGTGACCATACCATGTGATACTGTCACTAAAATTATTGCTTTGAGAAAACAAGACCATTTCCTCCCACCAACCCATGTAAAGATTGGCAAAGGATGGGGAAAACGTTGCACCAATTGAGGCACCGCAGCATTGTAAGTAAAATTGTCCATCAAACATGAAAAAGTTGTGTTTTAATAGAAATTCTACTGCAAGACTGATGAACTCTTGTAATTGTGGTGAATAAGAGCTGTATTTATGTAGGTAATGTATAAGGGCACTGATGGCTAAATGGTGGAGGATACATGAATAAAAAGACTTTAAATCTACTGTGACCCAGAGTGAGTTTCTAGACCACTTGATTTCATGTATGTGAGCTAGCACAAAGTTAGTGTCACTAAAATAGCCTGGTAAGTGAGTCACTAGGGGTTGAAGCAATGCGTCAACACATTCACTAAGTGTTTCCAGTAGCGACCGCATTTTGTACAGGCACCCACCTGTACAAAATGCAATAAATACAGTATATTTATAGTAAAAAAAAGTGCAGCGCTCTCATTTAATAAAGTGCTTTGAAATGATAGTGCATAGATAGATATTGAAAATGGTGTGAAATTATCTATGTGTTATAAATTAACATGGGTCCATCTTTTGAACAGTGACATAATCACGCTGGGACTAGGTGGAGCTGTGTATGCAGAGGATTGCATTGTGAAATGCTTGTTTTTTACTACTGAAATGTGAGTGGATTTTTATATGGAAATAAATACTTTTTATTAGCGATTTGCACTATGGTTCTTTCCTTTGTCCTCCTATATGAGTGACATCACAGTGAGAGCTGCTGAGAGACACGGATTTGGAATAAACAGCCAGTGGGAGCGGTGCCACTTATAACACTGCAACGCACATATAGACCTCCTTTAACCGGTTGCTGACTGCCGCAAGTACATATACTGCGGCGGTCAGCCCCGGCCAGGCAAAGTGACGTACCGGTACGTCACTAGCCTGAGAGCCAATAGCGAGCGAGCGCGCACCGCCGGAGGCTTGCTCCTGCCTCGGCTCGTTTACGGACACCTCCGTGCGTGTGACCGGCGGACCCGATGTCCGCCGGTCACTCGCGATCGTCCGCTGTGAAGGGAGAAAGGCAGGCGGCTAATGTAAACAAAGCCGCCTGTCATTCTTCCCTGTGTAAAAGCACAGATCTAACGGTCCTGCTATGTAGGACCGTTGATCTGTGCTGTTACACACACAGCCACATCCCTGCACAGTAAGAAGCACGCCCCTGGGGACACACATAGTCACTGCATCTCTAATAAAGTTAACCCCTCCCCTGCCAGTGTAATTTTTACAGTAACAGTGCATATGTATAGCACTAATTACTGTAGTAATGTCACTGGTACCCCCAAAAGTATCAAAAATGTCAGTCAAGGGTCCGATCTGTCCGCCGCAATGTCGCAAAAATCGTAGATCGCCGCCATTACTGGTTAAAAAAAAAAAAACAACAAAAATGACAAAAATCTTTCCCTTAGTTAATAAACGCAATAACTTTTGCGCAAACCAATCAAAATACGCTTATTGTGATTTTTTTTTTACCAAACATAGGTAGCAGAAAACAAATTGGCCAAAAATTAAAAAAAAAAAATAGATTTTTACATTTTTTTTTGGGGGGGGGGGGATTTCATATAAAAAAAATGTGAAAAATATTGTTATTTTTGCAAAATTGTCGCTCTTTTTTTGATTATCAAAAAATCACACAGGTGATCAAATACCACCAAAAGAAAGCTCTATTTGTGGGAAAAAAAGGACGTCAAATTAATTTAGGTACAGTGTCGCACAACCGCGCAATTGTCCGTTAAAGTCACGCAGTGCCAAATAGCAAAATACCCCCTGATCAGAAAGGGGGTAAAATCTTCCGGGGCTTAAGTGGTTAACCACTTCTGGACCGGAAGGTTTTGCCTCCTTAATGACCAGGCCATTTTTTTTGCGATTTGGCATTGCATTACTTTAATGGAAAATTGCACGGTCGTGCGACACTGTACCAAAAAAAAACTGATGTCCTTTTTACCCTCAAATAGAACTTTCTTTTGGTGGTATTTGATCACCTGTACGAATTTTTATTTTTTGCGCTATAACCAAAAAGGGAGCGACAGTTCTGGGATAGGCTTGTGAAATGACCATAGAGACCTGTGATCCTATATAGAAGGATCACAGAGCGCCTTTCATTTCAGAGAGAAGAAACAAACAGCTGACTGTCCTTCCCTCTCAGTGGGGAGCGATCGCGGGTGCCCAGCTGCAATCGCGGCCGCCGGCCCCGTGAATCGGCATCTACGCTGCCTGGTGGGGGGTGGGAGTGCGCCTCTGATGGGGCTCGCTCGCCTCCCAGCAACACGCGTATGACTGACGTATTGGCTACGTTGGTTCGCGCAGGAGAGCCATCCTGCCTCAGTAAATGGGCGGGAAGCTGTTAAGTAGTGAGGTCCATTCATTCTATACGATCGCTTTATTGGTTAAATGACTGTGAAATTCAAGACGTAGCTGGGTGTAGTAAGATGTCCGCTGGCGCCCTATGCATGCAGGTGTTCTGTCAGATTAGCAAACTTGAGCATGCGCAGTATGTATTCAGGTAACGGAACATCACTTTCGTTACCTAATCAAATGGAAACCCTGAACGCAGAAAGGAGCAGAAAGGAGGAATTTTTTGCTTAAGAGGCTGAATGTAGTGGTAGGGAGCTCTACTTAGTACACATGCAATACCGTACATAAAACTGAATGCTGCACTCTTTGCCGTGCGTTAAACACTGATTACTACAGCACTCTGCACATTGGATGTGTAGTGCACAGCAAAGCATACAGATTGCAGTGACCAGGTGTATGTGATATACAGCACAAAATATGTAGTGCAGCAGTCAAGTGTGCTGTTTTGTATGATACATATACCAATAATCGCTGTATTCAGTAACAAGCAGGAAAAAAATTCACAGATGCTCAGCTACAGATATGAAAAAAAAACATACAATACAAATAAAAAAGTAACAGAAAATATGTGTAAAAGTGAATAAACACAGTAAAATGCTGGTTTAATAAATCACATTATTCAGACTCCTGAATAGCCATGTATTGTCGAGAAACTGATCTCCAGTTTTTAGTGAAATTTAAATTGTTTGTTTTGATCAGGTTGGTCCAATCAAACCATTGCCTTCACTACTTGATGTGGTGCCTGCTGTGTGTGCTGTATATACTTTAAATAGCCTTAGCTAGCTACCCCATACATCACTGTGTTTTGGCTGTGTGACAGGGAACTTCCAGTCTAACTACTGGAACAAAATTCATTCGGGCGGAGCACTGCTCAGCCATTTACAGGGAGCTTTGTATCCTATGAATGAATAGCTGAGTCAGAGATTGTGACATCATAGATCCATCTCTCCACCTAAGCCAATCTTAGAAAGCTTTGTATTTATGAAGCTCCCTGTGAATGGCTGAGCAGCACTCAGCTTGACTAGATTTTGTTCTGAGAGCAGGACTGCTTTTACAGCGCACACAGCGGGCACATCTAGTAGTGAAGGTAATAGTTCATTTGGACAAGCTTGGTGCAAACAAACCATTTAGTTCTCATTAAAAGCTGGGGATCAGTTTAAAATAACCCCAAAAAACTATCAATTCACAAACATGATAACATCGGGAGGCAGGAGATCTCCAGTCCTGGCCACGGGCAGAGTCAGTGCACCTTGGACAGCTTCAGATGCAAAAAGGAGCCATGTGGGTAAACAAAATAATCTCCATCTAGAATCCACTCATTATGATATCACCCCAGTTGTGACGTCACAATCACGTGTTTCAGGGAGTACCTCCCCTTCATCAGGGTCTACTGCTATTGCTTATGTATCATGTATTAATCCTGACATGTGGGTTCTGGAGATTCCTTTGTTTATCTGCATAGCTTCTTTTTCCATCTGAGGTTTTCTGAGGTGTGTTGACTCTCCCCCTGGCCAAGCCTGGAGATCTCCTAGGCAGAAAAGGAAGGTTGACCAGGGAATAGTGACTACACCCAGGCAACCAAGTGGTTAATTAGCAGAGACAAAGGTAGTAATATTATAAAGTATTTATTGAAAAAGTATTGAAAAATTTGACAATAATAAATGCCATAAGAACAAAAGTGAGCCAACCCCCTCCCACCATTAAAACACATGCAATCAATCATTTATCTCAATCAATAGGATTGATAAAGTCCCTACAAGTCTTGAAATGGAAAGAAAAGTCTATTGTGAAAAATAAGTTGTATGGAACACACTTTGATAAACCCAAAACGGATGTCCAAAATAAGTAGTGAATTCACTTTAGTAGCAAAAAAAAGTCAATACTTAATAATAAGGTGAAAAAACCAAGGAGATTGTGTCCCTTGATAATTTAGACTATTTTCTTAGACCACTCCTTAGAAAGTCACATAGAATTGCAAAGATTGATGCGGGATAGCTTACCTCCTTTGGAAATCCTATGATCTGTAGTAATCAAATATCAATATCCTCTTTTCATAAGGTAAGCTTCGGGATCTTCCCTTGCTCCAACATCCATCCAAAGATAGTGACCGATATTGCAAAGCAGAGTTCTTGATCATTAACAGCTGCTGCAGTGAGAATTTGTTTGCTGGATGTGCAAAACTACTACGCTTTAAACCAGCTGTGCAGCTTCTTCATGTTTGTTTCTTCATATACTAAGTACATTGTCTTAATTGCTATATACTTATGATGCACATTGGCTGTGCTGTAGATTGCATAGTCCTGACTACTGTACTCTGTACACTAGGATGCACATTACATACTCCTGACCAGTGCACTCCGTATGCTCTGCTGTATGATGCATATTCCTGACTCTTGCATTCTTGGCTTCATGTTACATATTCCTACCTAGCTCTTTCACTCAGTACTTTATATAAATCTGACTTCTGTTCTCTGTTTATTATATATTTGTTATCCTGGAACTGTTTATTCTGTATTGTGCATTAAGTGTTCAAGGCTGGTTGTTAGGCAGTCCTCCACTACTTTAATAAAGATAAGCTCAGACAATAGGTTTAGCTTTCTGCATATATTCTGAATGCAGAAAAAAATATGTCATTTAATTATTCAAAATTATTCTCTGTCTTGAAGTTTCTGTGTGTCTGTGGGATTCTTATCAGTGGAACAGTAATTAGGTAATACCATTAGTCATTTCAGGGTAGAAGGACAGTAGGACATGTGTGTAATATATACAGAGAATAGTTGTTCTATTTAACCAAGCCTCTTTAGCCACCACTCACTGTTTCACGTGACGTGGGCATTCACACTATTCACAGCAAAACATTCTGAGCGCCACAGCTTTTCCCTCTTCATTGTGATATGGGTACTACAGTCTGTTTTTATTATTAAACCATGATTGCTTGCTATATAGCATTACAGTTTTCTATTTCTGAATAAGCATTACTTAGTGTGGTACCTCGTCTTCTACTGTAACATGGGATCTAGTACCAGGGACATGGTTCCCACACTTATATTCCCAGCACTAGCATAAAATGGATGGAGGCACCCCTACGTAGAAGATACCCTTGAGCTTTTACATCAAACTAAACAGACAGATCAGCTCACGTTTCTATGCTATGGGTTCTCCTTGGGGAACTCATTTAGCATCTCCAGTTTTAGAAGATCATATTATATTTTGTATTTGCTTGTTACTTAAGCAAAAGCCCAAAGAACAAAGCCTTTGTAAGATCTTGCCGAAGGTGTTGATTCAGTTTTTTTAGCAGAACTAAAGCTGACCTCAAGTCATTTATTAACTGTTCATTACTTAGGAACAAAACTTTCCTGAGTATTATTCTTCCAACAATTGCAGAGCCAACTCTTGATTGCCTCCTAATGGGCTTGATTGTCAATTATCTTTTTATGATTAAGAAATAATGAAGGATGGAGCTTGAGAAGCTATTATTTAAAACATGATTTAAAAGCTTGTATAATCTGAAAATGAACTAAAAAGAGGTATAAATGGGATAGATAGAAATCTGTCTGATAGGCATGCTGGAGCTTTTATTATGTCAGGAAAGACAAGAATTTAAAATTTTTTCTCATAAAATAGCATAAATGCTTGTAAATCGGTACACAATCAAGCACAAATGCCACACGTCTCTTATTCTCATGACAGTTTTACTTTTCATATATCTTAAGATTTCTTTCTTTTATTTGTTTGTTTTTTAAAATGTGGACTATATCCTACATTGATTGCTTTAGGTATTCTAATATCTAAAATACAAATACAATGTCGGAAAACTACATTTATATTCTAAATGATATAATCAGTTTTTTTTATTCCATTTGTTCTTGTATGAGGGCTGGTCTGTTTTTTGGGTCGGCAAGCCTTCACTTTTACTTTTTTTTTTTTTATATTTTCAGATGGTACATTGCCAATATTTGTATATCAGCATAATGATACATGCCATTACAGGATGACAACCAGCCATTTCAGAGAAGAAAAAAAAATAACTAACAAGCAAACAATACCCATTACAGGAGTTGGAGAAGTGCAAATGAGCATGTCATGTGCCTCTTTCAACCCATCTTTGAAAAGTGGGTATTAAATAGTAATAATGGGAGTAAACTAATAAGATTAAGGATTCCACCCCATTTAAGACCACTTCATATACTGCAAAGTGAGCATTAGTTGGTGTATTTCTGTTGAATCAAATATAAGAGTTAAAGAATCCGCATTCCACCTTCTGAAGTTTTTACTGGGTTTGTAGTGTTTGTTAATCCAGTGTTTCATTATAGCTCTCTGTGCCTTTAGAAGGCATACATGTGTTCACCCTGGGGTGGTTCTGTGCTGTTTGGTGTGGCACTCAGAGGCTTAAGATTTGAAGTTAAACAAAAAGCATTAGAGGATCCATTTGGATGACTGCATTTGTTATTGCTTGAAAAAAAGTTGTCACTTGATCCCAAAAAGAGAATATATTTTGGCATCCTAACCAGTGGGATAAAGTAGGCCAGTAGACAGTAGTGTTTGCATTTTAGACAGTATGAGTGTAAGGGCTGGGATCGCAGAAACTCTCTTCTCTGTGTCCAGGCAGCTCAACTGTAGGATAATTGTCAGCACTCAATGCTTCCTCAGTGACTCACCTAGTTATCATTATCTGCTCATCAGCCCCACCTACAGCCAGCCCCTCCTGGCTGTTTAGGCTGCCTTGTTAATTCCTTTTCTGCCTTTGCCTGGTCAAGATATTCTGAGGGTCTCTGCTGTGTTCCTGGTAAAGACTTTGCCCGGCTGTCGTCCCTTCTGCTTCCTGAGCCCGACCTTCTGATTCCGACTATGCTGATTTCTGGTTCCCTGATCACTGGCTTGTCTGAGTTGCCATTTTGGCTTTCGAACCCTGGCTTATGTTTTGACTACGGTCCTGATCTGTACTATTTTACTATTACATTAAAGGTGTGATTTTTACTGCATTTTCTGTCTCAGTCTGATTCATGGTTCCTGGCAATGAGGCGTCAGGAGAGGATAAGTTTGCTGTAAATGAAATATATATATATATAGCCAGATATTTAGTAGGGAAGTCTGCTTACCAGTTTTTTAGATTTGTGTTTGCAGCAGACATAGTAAATACATTGTTCAATGGCTACTATGGTGTTTACATAAATAAACTGCAATCCTTTCATAACTGATCCAGGAATGTAGATTTAAAAGCAACTTGTCTATCTCTGCAATATTTTTTTTTATATTTAGTAATGATAAAATTACTGAGAATTAGTAATTGTTAAATTCCTGAAAAACTCTTGGAAATATTTCTGGAGCATAGGTACTGCCTTGAAAAAGTAGGATGATCTTGATGAGTCCATGTTGTAATGAAATGCTGCATAACTCCTGCTCTGTGGAAACACTTGGTTGTTGTGAATTAGCAGGTATTTGGAAAATGTGTAGGGGCAATCCTAATCTATTGCTCATCTCCCTCCTGGCTGTAATTCTGTCCCATTATAGTAAATGTAAGTGTATTTTTTTATTTTAGGAGGTAGATTGCTCAGTTTTCTATGCAATAATGCTCCAAGTAGAGATACTTCCCTCGTAATTTTTAACAACATGCTTTTAAAGTGGTTGTAAACCCACTCTTATAACTTTTACCTATAGGTAAGCCATTATTATGGCTTACCTATAGGTACTGTAAATATCTCCCAAACTTGCACCGTTTAGGAGATATTTACATTTTATGCAGCCAATGACGTCATCAGCACATGCGCTCTGAAGAAACGGCCAGTAGCATAGCCAGAGTCCGCAGACCAGGAAGTAAGGTGGCTAAAGATGGATGCGGCTGCCAGCAGGGACGACGAGGGCTTCCTTTGGAGGTAAGTGTCACATAATGTGCTAGTATGCGATGCATACTAGCACATTATGCATTTACTTTGCAGGGAAGAAAAAAACTAAAAAAAAGGAAGAGTTTACTTCTTCTTTAAAGGGAAAATATAATAATTGTGGGACAATTTTAGTTTAGTTTTTTAACTGTTGTTTAATATGTGGCTACAGCCATTAAGCACCAGCTGGCACAAAAAAATAATAATATGCTATATTTCATATTTAATGTATTTAAACATATATTTAATGAGAATTGTGTGTTGTTCCTGAGCATAACAAATAAAGATAGAAAGCATGTACAAAACAGGAATGCATATTCTTTAATAATAGTTACAGTAATTACCCCATTCCCATAAGACAGCCAAAGCTTATCAGACTCTGGAATCCTCCTCCTTAACTAACACCCTATAGTACATCTGCCCAGATCTCTGGCAAGTTTAAGCCCCATTGCAGATGTTACCAGTGGCCTCCATGACTAGGTGATTGCTTCCCCACTCAGAACTCTCAATTACCTTACACAGATGGATTCCCAGCAAAGATAGAATTGCTATTACTTGGAATTCTTTGTTATATCTTTACATTCCAAAGCCTAAAAGCCCCAAAAAGCCTAGTTTGTATCTGTAGAAAAATAATTCTGCTTGTCAGCTTATTTTTGCATTAGTGAGAAGCAAGTGTCATAGTTGTCAAAGGTAATGTAAATTTAGCTACTTAAATATAGATGTATTACCTCCATTAAATCCATTATCATATATGTCAATACACAGAGCAGGTGTCTTAATGGTCAAGACTCACTTTATTGCTTATTACATTTTTAAATGTCTCAAAATGATTTCTCAAAATGAATGGATGGAATGCAAGACCTAATGCACATCTATGTAAAGAGTATGACTCAGCTATTACTAAAAGCATACACCCCAGATCTCTTAGAATGATCATTTTTAAAGGAAGACAAGCTTTACAAGCTCATAACTTTTATATAAGTTTACTTTAAACTTTAAAATGAGTGCTTCGTCCTATCACAAGCTTTATTCTTTACTGCAAGCTTTACTCACCTGTTTTATTCACCTGCCCTTGCTCCTGTGAACTTCATGCTGTGGGGACCACAGGGAGCCATATAGCAGCCGCTTCAAACTCCCCGGCATGTGTAGAAAATTCCATCTATTCCTATAAAGAGGCTGTCTATCCTTGGTAAGCATGAAAAGGGTATTTTCATAGAAATGAATAATATTTATTTGTGGGAAATATTAGGGGACAGCCGGAGAGTTTGCATTGGCTGCTCAGTGTGAATCTCGCAAGAGAGAGGAAACTTGATTTAAAAAAAGAACTATACAAAAGTTTAATTATTCTTAATAAAGAGGAGGTTTTCATTTTATTTCTTTACCAATATGCAGCATGTGTGTGTTGAGTGCATTTTTATTTTAATCAACAAGAGTATCACAACCTGGATGAACATAATAATTAATATCAATTAAAGCGGTTATAAAAAAATAAATAAATAAAAAGGTATTCCTGCAGATTTATGCCATAATATGCTAGTATGCACGCATACTAGAACATTACGTCAGACTTACCTATAGAGCGGATGCCTCCAGTGGCACGCTGTCACCTCTGATTCCATTTTTGCCTGGTCTTGCTTCCAGAATCACTGGCTCTGGCCATTTTTATTGCCAAAGTGATGATGACACTCCTGCTTATGCACCAGTAACGTCACAGGCTGCTGCTTATTGTAATATCTCCTAAACAGTGCACGTTTAGGAGAAATTCATTTTACTTACAGGTATGCTTTATTTTAAGCTTACCTGCAGGTAAAAGTTGCACAGACTGCCTAACTACTGCTTTAGTAATTTTAATAAAAAACTTAAGAATTAAGACTGGCCATAGACAGCTGAGGATCTTTTTCTGTGTACTGAACACAGCAAAAATGCAGTCAATTTATGAATACAATGATAAGCATATATGGTGAGTCAGTGCACTACATGTTCCTAAGAACTCAGCGCTTTCAGACAGAGAAAAGGAATTATTTTGCTAATATTTTACTAAAAACAGTTACTTAGACCTATACCTAGTTTGATTACTTTATTCACTAAGTTCCAAACATGTATAAAGAAAAAGCCACTGTAAGGTTGCCTTTTTTTAATAAAAGCAGAGGTCTCGTTAACTGATTGCTGACAGTATAATGTAGATATATGATGGCAAGGCGGCTCTCCTGCGCAGAATCACACACTAGGTACGTGATCCTGGGGTGAATCAAACCCAGACACAGCGGGAGCTGATTGGCGGATACAGCAGGCTCGATGTCTGACAGCAGCCGCCAATGCTTTTGTAAACAAGGCAGATCGCCATTCTGTCACTACAGAAGACGTGGATCCTGTGTCTCTGCTAAGCAGAGGCACTGATCCATGTCTTCTCCTAGTACAAGCATCTCACCCACAGTTGTAAGGCACTGGTCAGGCACACATTTTACTCTTTGATTGCCTCTGATGTTAACCCCTCCTCTGCCAGTGTCATTACAGTGACAGTGCATATTTTTCAGCACTGATCACTGTATTATTGTCACTGGTCCCCAAAAAGTGTCAAAAGTGTCAGTTAGCGTCCCAACTGTCTGCCGCAATATTGCAGTCCGCAATAGAGTAAGTCGCCGATCATCACCATTACTAGCAAAAGAATAAAAATATCCCATAGTTTTGTAAATGCTATATCTTTTGCGAAAACCAATCAATATACGCTTCTTGGGATTTTTTTTATCAAAAATATGTAGTAGAATACAAATTGTCCTAAATTGATGAAGAAATTACATTTTTACATTTTGTTTATTGGATATGTTTTAAAGCAGAAAGTAAAAATTATATATTTTTTTCAAAATTTTGAACAATTACCACTAAATGAAAGCTCTATTTGTGGGAAAAGGGAAACAAATTTTGTTTAGATACAGCGTTGCAGGACTGAGCAGTTGTCAGTTTAAGTAAGGCAGCGTCGTATCGGTCATGAAGGGGGATAAACCTTCCGGAGCTGAAGTGGTTAAACATACAGTATTTGTAAATACACTCTATGTTGTGGCTGCATATGTAGTGTCATGACTGATGATCATATGTTTATTCTCCCAGCTTGTCCCTATTTGCCAAAGGGACAGGCAGCTTCTTGCTCTGGGTCACACAGCGTCACACAGCGTCCAATCCATGTCTTGCCATTTTCTGTGTTTTGCATCACAAATATGGGAGTGTTAATGTGATAAAATTCATCCCGTACCTCTATTTCTCTGCCAGCTTGTGTCTTTTTCAGATCTAATTACTATGCAGCTCTCACCTGCAGAACATTCGACGGATTAATTGGACAAGGATTGTGAAATATGTAGTTTCTTCACAAGAAGCGTCAGTTTTTAGACTACAGAAGAAGTTTCTTCACAGGAAATGTTAGTTAGACTACAGGAAACATTACCACAGGAAATGTTAGTTAGACTACAGTAGAAGGTCGTGCATTAACCTGTGCAGTTACAAGCTGCATGCATCATGTTTTAAAACAAACATTGCTGACAAAGGAATTTGAATATTTACTCTACTATAGATTGTGCGTACAGGGCAACAAATGACACCATAAAACTACATGATCAATGCACATCTTACGCAGTTGAAAAAGATAAGGTTCAGGTAGGAAGGTTAATATTGTTTTTCTACCTTAATTCATTCTCTTCATTAAGGTAAAACCTTCAGTATGCAGTTCTTCCCCCAGCTCCCCCCCCCTTCTTATACTTACCTGAGCCCAATATGCACAAGAGCAGATGCTCTCTCCCTCCTCACACAGACACAGCAGGAGGGATCTGGGGGTAGAGTGGTGCGAGCATGCACGAGTGCCCCCTTAGCAAGCAAGCAGTTTGATATGGGGACACTTGGTGAGGGGTAGGAGCCAGGAGCACTGGTGGGGGACCCCAGAAGAGGAGGATCGGGGCTGCTCTGTGCAAAACCACTGCACAGAGCAAGTAAGTAAAAGCATAAAGATAGGCAAATAATAGAAAGATGTACAGATCAATGTATTGTAGTAAAATTATAAAGCTATAATAGTGAAGCTCTGCCAAAAAGGAGTATAATTGTGCATAAATTGACAAACCACTAATAAATCCAACAGTAGTGTTATAGAAAAAAATCTTGTGTTCTAAAACCAGAAAATATACAGTATCTCACAAAAGTGAGCACGCCCCTCACATTTTTGTTAATATTTTATTATATCTTTTCATGTGACAACACTAAAGAAATTACACATTGCTACAATGTAAAGTAGTGAGTGTATAGCTTGTATAACAGTGTAAATTTGCTGTCCCCTCAAAATGACTCAACACACAGCCATTAATGTCTAAACCACTGGCAACAAAAGTGAGTACACCCCTAAGTGCATATGTCCAAATTGGGCCCAAAGTGTCAATATTTTGTGTGGCCACCATTATTTTCCAGCACTGCCTTAACCCTCTTGGGCATGGAGTTCACCAGAGCTTCATAGGTTGCCACTGGAGTCCTCTTCCACTCCTCCATGATGACATCATGGAGCTAGTGGAGGTTAGAGACCTTGCTCTCCTCCACCTTCTGTTTGAGGATAACCCACAGATGCTCAATAGGGTTTAGGTCAGGAGACATGCTTGAACAGTCCATCACCTTTACCCTCCGCTTCTTTAGCAAGGCAGTGGTTGTCTTGGAGGTGTGTTTGGGGTCGTTATCATGTTGTAATACTGCCCTACGGCCCAGTCCCTGAAAGAAGGGAACATGCTCTGCTTCAGTATGTCACTGTACATGTTGGCATTCATGGTTCCCTCAATGAACTGTAGCTCCCCACTGCCGGCATCACATATGCAGTCCCAGACCATGACACTCCCACCACCATGCTTGACTGTAGGCAAGACACACTTGTCTTTGTACTCCTCACCTGGTTGCCGCCACACATGATTGACCCCATCTGAACCAAATAAGTTTATCTTGGTCTCATCAGACCACAGGACATGGTTCCAGTAATCTATGTCCTTAGTTGCTAAGTTTGCAGACTTTCTTGTGCATCATTTTTAGAAGAGGCTTTCTTCTGGGATGACAGCCATGCAGACCAATTTGATGCAGTGTGCAACATATGGTCTGAGCACTGACAGGCTGACCCCCACCCCTGCAACCTCTGCAGCAATGCTGGCAGCACTAATACATCTATTTTCCAAAGACAACCTCTGGATATGACGCTCAGCACATGCACTCAACTCCTTTGGTCGACCATGGCGAGACCTGTTCTGAGTGGAACCTGTCCTGTTAAACCACTGCATGGTCTTGGCCACCATGCTGCAGCTCAGTTTCAGGGTCTTGGCAATCTTCGTAAAGCCTAGGCCATCCTTATGAGGAGCAACACATTTTGTTTTCAGATCCTCAGAGAGTTCTTTGCCATGAGATGTCATGTTGAACTTCCAGTGACCAGTATGAGAGAGTGAGAGTGATAACACCAAATTTAACACACCTGCTCCCCATTCACACCGAAGACCTTGTAACACTAACAAATCACATGACACCAGGGAAGGAAAATGGCTAATTGGGCCCAATTTGGACATTTTCACTTAGGGTTGTACTCATTGTTGTTGCCAGCATTAATGGCTGTGTGTTGCGTTATTTTGAGGGGACAGCAAATTTACACTGTTATACAAATTGTACACTCACTACTTTACATTGTAGCAAAGTGTCATTTCTTCAATGTTGTCACATAATGAGATATAATAAAATATTTACAAATATATGAGCGGTGTACATACTTTTGTGAGATACTGTATCAAATATACTTGCTTATAATTCACATAATCTTCCTCTGATAGGCAGATAAGAAAACATATAAAAAAAGTATAACGTATCTGACATCAAAGTCCCAGTGCTATAAAAAACAACTTCAGTCTTTCCGTAATGGTGATTAATGTCAGCAGTTCATAAATATATCATAACAAATTCCAATGTTTCTATTCATTCTTAATGTCACCCCCATGCATCTAAAAATGCAGCACGTTGGGTGGTGAGGAAACCGCAGGGAAATCCCATTGAGCAAAAGCACCATGCAATTTTCCTGCGGCTGTATTTTGATGCACCCTTTTTCTGCAGTGAATGCAGGCACAGCAGCCCATTCAAGGGAATAGGCTGCCATGCCTGCACAAACGTGGGCTACAAACAGGCAATAGTGTAAACCAGGCCTAAATGAATGACACAAGTATCCACGTCTACTGCCAGTATCTCTTCACCACAGACTCTTCCCTAATGTGTTGTGCCACGCATCATGTGGCTTCAGTGAAAATTATTATTTATTCACTAGTCACTAGTGCAATAAAGGAGTGAGCACAGAGGATTGTACACACCAGCACGGCTCATTTTATTTGCTAATAGAATTCCAGTAAAGTCTCTGCATTTCATTTTGCAATTGAACACTGAGAATACTGTTAAAAACCTATTAAAGGTGCCAACCCAGTGTAAGTGAGAAAACTACCAAATAGCTGCCATCCCTTTAACCAATTTAAGACCGGAAGGATTTGCCCCCTTAATAACCAGGCCCTATTTTGCGATTCGGCACTGCATTACTTTAACGGACAATTGCGCGGTCATGCGACGTTGTACCCAAATAAATTCAACGTCCTTTTTTTCCCACAAATAGAGCGACAATTTCGAAAAATAAAAACAATATTTTTCACATTCTGCTATATAACATTCCCAAAAAAATTTAAAAAATCTATTTTTTTTTAACATTTTAGGCCAATTTGTTTTCTGCTACATATTTTTGTTAAAAAAATGACAATAAGCGTATTTTGATTGGTTTGCACAAAAGTTATCGCGTCTACTAACTACGGTAAAGATTTATGTAATTTTTTATGTTTTTTTAGTAATGGCGGCGGACAATAGGACAACAATCAGTCGTATACTACACAAATCTGGCCTTTATGGAAGAGTGGCAAGAAGAAAGCCATTTCTTAAAGATATCCATAAAAAGTGTCGTTTAAAGTTTGCCACAAGCCACCTGGGAGGCAAACCAAACATGTGCAAGAAGGTGCTCTGGTCAGATGAAACCAAAATCGAACTTTTTGGCAACAATGCAAAACGTTATGTTTGGCGTAAAAGAAACACAGCTCATCACCCTGAACACACCATCCCCACTGTCAAACATGGTGGTGGCAGCATCATGGTTTGGGCCTGCTTTTCTTCAGCAAGGACAGGGAAGATGGTTAAAATTGATGGCAAGATGGGTGGAGCCAAATACAGGACCATTCTGGAAGAAAACCTGATGGAGTCTGCAAAAGACCTGAGACTGGGACGGAGATTTGTCTTCCAACAAGACAATGATCCAAAACATAAAGCAAAATCTACAATGGAATGGTTCACAAATAAACATATCCAGGTGTTAGAATGGCCAAGTCAAAGTACAGACCTGAATCCAATCGAGAATCTATGGAAAGAACTGAAAACTGCTGTTCACAAACGCTCTCCATCCAACCTCACTGAGCTCGAGCAGTTTTGCAAGGAGGAATGGGCAAAAATTTCAGTCTCTTGATGTGCAAAACTGATAGAGACATACCACAAGCGACTTACAGCTGTAATCGCAGCAAAAGGTGGCGCTACAAAGTATTAACTTAAGGGGGCTGAATAATTTTGCACACCCAATTTTTCAGATTTTTATTTGTTAACAAAGTTTGAAATATCCAATAAATTTCGTTCCACTTCATGATTGTGTCCCACTTGTTGTTGTTTCTTCACAAAAAATTACAGTTTTATATCTTTATGTTTGAAGCCTGAAATGTGGCAAAAGGTCGCAAGGTTTAAGGGGGCCGAATACTTTCGCAAGGCACTGTATAACAGACAGGTGGGTATACATCAACTCTCCATAAATAACTTGAACTGCAAGTGAAAAATTGAATAATAAATGCAAAATGTTAGCACTTAATAACCAAATATATACTTATAATGGTGACAGTCCACTATAAAATAAAGTGCCAATAATCTGTGATGATCTCCAATCACTGTTATCACAGCCAGTAAATAAATGTGGTATATGGAGAATAGATGCGCTATACCTGAGGTGAAAAAGCAGCACCTGGAATTCCCTGAACCTTGGAAAAAATAAAATATGAAAAATGTGAAGGTGCGTTAATTGACTCTTACTTGTAACAAATAAACGAATATTGCCCATATATAAGTTAAAGTGAGAATATGGATATGACCATCCAAAAACCGTGATCAGGTGGGTGACAAAAACCTTATGCTTAGATTCAATGTATATGCAACTTTGCTAATAAAAAAAGAAACCAAAACAATGTGCTCAAAAACAAATGGTGATGGGTACTCAATCAATCTTGGTGCTAAAAGCTGTTATCGGAGTAATCCGCAAACAATAAGAGAATATGGCCTTCAACTTGCAGGATGCGCTGGTTCCTGAACTTTTGCAAAAGTGGTTTATGCATGTAGTTTAAATAGCGTACAATGACTTGCCTTGCCTTGGAGATTGCCTGTTTTCCATAGGAGGGCCTAGCCTGTGTGCTCCTTTCACTGTATCTGTTTTAACTGTATCAACCCCCAATGCCTTGGGGATGGCAGAGAAGCATAGCATTGCTAAGTCGGCAGCCTTAAATGATTCTGGGACTCAAATGACATGCAGATTATTCTACCTGGAGCAGTTCTCCAGGTCTTCCAACTTTTTCTGGATAGCTTGCAAAGCCTCATCGTGGGCCTGGACAACGTTGGATGCCTGATGCATGTCTTCTGCTATAAGAGACAGACAGTTCTTTGTGGTCTGTATACACTGCAGCTAAAACTCCAGCTCCTTCCAGACCTGAGCTAAGCCCTGTGTCACTCCCATCTACACAGCTAAAGAGATGTGGAGGTGAGAAGAAGTGCTACAGCCTCCATGATGCGGGCATAGGAATGGTCCTCTGCTGCAAGGGCAGAGGGAGCCGCTGAGGAGATGAATCTGGGTTAAGAGGGAGGAGGGAGGCACCCTCTGGGAGATTCACTAAGGCTGGAGGGGGTAACAAAATGGGGGGAGGGGAAAAGAGGGGGGGGGGGAGAGGGGGGACAAGGGGAAAAAAACAGGAGGAAGAAAGCTGTGTACGTGGGGTGTAGGGAACTACAGCAAGGAGTACACCTCAATTTCTTCATTGAGTCCTCCTGGCGAGAGGGTATTTAAAGAGTAGATCCAAAAGGTCTCTTGTTGACATAGACCTTTAAACTTTTCTGCATCGGGGAGGCTACCGAGAATGGCTTCAATGACCCATATCTGTCAACCTTCTGTGGATTTTTGATGTTTTTCTAAAAAATGTCTCGGCACGCTGTGTTTATCTTTCAATTTTTCTATATGCCGCCTGTGTTCCCCAAACCACTTGCGCTAGATACGGATGGTTCTACCTACATAAAAAGGCCACAGGAGCATGTCAGGCAGTACACCACATACTCGCTTGAGCAGTTGTGGAACTCTTTTAGGGCGTATGTTCTACCCTTGACCGTCAAGGTTTTCTTACCATGTTGGACAAATTGGCAAGTAGAACACTTTTTTTTGCGGCAATTACCTAAAAAAGGATCTTCCAGAAGAATTGACCAATGCTTAGCTAGAATACTCTCCATATATGTGTACCTATTGTGAGACTGAATGGTGAATCTTATCGACTGGGTATCCCTGGATGATTTTGGCCTGGGGGAGGGTTTAGAGGCATGATGTTTGAAAGCCTCCTGTACAAGGGTAGGAGGGTACCCTTTTTCCAAGTACTTGGTTGTAAGGAGTTTTCCCTGACTGAGATAATCCTCGTTCCTAGTACAGTTATGGTGGATCCTGTGAAACTGGCTCTTGGGAATGTTGTTGATTCACCTAGGATGGTGGCAATGGATGGGGGATAATGGATAAAGGAATTATCCGCAGTTGGTTTGGTGAAGTTAGTGGCGTGAATCTGTGAACTATTGTGGAAAAGTTTGAGGTCCAGGAATGCTAGTCTGCCGGGGTTTATAACATGGGTAAAGGAAAGTCCCAACAATTGTGGTTGCAATGCTAGGCAAAGGATACCATGTCTTCCCTTGTGCCTTCCCATATAATTATGGTGTCATCGATGTATCGACCGTAATATATTATATGTGTGGCAAAGGGGTTGTTGTGGATAATGTGTTGGAGCTCCCAGTACACCATGGTCAATTTGGCATAGCTGGGGGCAAAATTGGCCCCCGTAGTTGTGCCTTGGGATTGCAGGTAATAGACTCTGTCAAACTCAAAATAATTGTGTTGGAGGCAGAAACGTGTGGCCTTGAGGATGAAGTGAGCTTGCCTTGGATTGGTCAGTGGATCGGCTGATAGGAAGTGTTCTATGGCCCTCCAGCCCACGTCATGAGGAATTGAAGTGTACAGGGATGCCACATCAAGGGAGACCCACATATAAGTGGGCTTTCATGTGTAACATGCGAGCATCTCTAGGGGGTGTGTACTCTCCCTGATGTAAAATGGTAAATTCTGGGCCAGAGGCTGGAGAAAACAGTCAACATATATGGTGAAGCCACCAGTAACACTCTCCGTGGAGGCCACAATGGGACGTCCTAGTGGATTACATGGGTCCTTGTGTATTTTGGGTAATTTTGGGTAAGTGGTAAAAGTATGGAGTTTTTTTTACCAGCCTTTGTTAATAAATGATAACTCTGCTTTGGAAATTATGCCATCTGTAAAGGCTCTGTGAGCCATAAAATAAGCTTCTTGGATTTATGTGGGTAATGGATCCTGGGTGAGCTTGGTGTACACCTGGATCACACACATTAAGATGAGTGGTGGACAGCCAGATCACACACATAAAGATGAGCCCTTTGATGTTACATTCTTGTGAGTGCTTTTAACCCTTTGGAACAAAATCAACTTTTATAATACTGCACTTAGTGGCACCTTCCCCCTCCTTTGTTTTCACTATATATATATATATATATATATATATATATATATATATATATATATATGTGTGTGTGTAAATGTGCAACTAGTTTGGTGTTTCTAGCTACAGGAGGCACATTGCCACATCCCAAAATAGTGAAACAAAGAAAGGAAGCCCCACTGGGATTTTTTAGGCATAGGCTAACCAAATATCAATAGTAGAAAAGGTAGAAAGAATAAAAAAATCAATATCTTTATTCAAGAATATTACATCATAAAATGGTAAGTCATATCACCAAACTGTGATATAAAAACAAGAGTATACTCACACAATGCCAATAAGACACAATACCATACATCTTATACCCGGACTTCCTGCTTGGAGTGTGGCCCCTTCACTCATGTTGGCGGCTCATTGACATCTGACTTCAGATGTACGGTGCATGTACGGTGCCGCCAGATGCCAATTGGGCAGGGGGATCGTTATTAAGCCAAATGGATGTGGAGGTCTTCCTCCATGGATGGAGATCACATTTACCATGTCCTGCTCAGGATTGGCTGGGGAGGTTTCACAGGTGAAGCTCCTCCATGATTTAATTAGTGGCTTCCAGCATATAAATAGGGGCACTCTTTTTTCACACTGATAAATAGACCTTGTTGCCTTTCTGTCTTATTCAGACACTATGCTGGCTTGGTCATACATGTACGTTTTTTCCCAAAATAAGATCATGCCCTATATTGGCTTTGAATACAGTTTATACTAATAATATACTAAAATGAGATCTTTGCTCCAGAATGGCTCTCCTTTTTCTGCGATCCTTGTGAGCAGTTATTTCTGACACCATTGTGACCATAGAAAAACATCTATATCTCTTTTGTGCCCCGTTATTCCATCTGCTGAGTATTTTCCAGCACACTATACCCCTTGGGCTATTTTTACCCTCCTTTGGGAGGGGGTGGGGGGGAGGCAGATCCAGGAGGCCTAGGCTATAATTATAAGTGACATACTAGTTAACTGTGAGTATTGCAGATTGCTAACTTATCTATATATGGATGTTCTATGCCTATGCATTTACTCTTGCATAACAGTAATATGTTACTGTTACATTTATAGAAACCTAGATTGTGCTCTGATCTTCCCCTGAAGAAGAAATTGTGTCAGATTTCAAAACATGTTGGGATGCTTCTGTAAAAGATGACCTTGTTTGGCCTCTCACCGTATGAGACCAACCCCATCTTCCAGATCATGAGCACTTTTGTCTAAGGTGTATGGTATTGTGTCTTTAATTATATTTTCATTTTTATATCATAGTTTGGTGATATGACTCACCATTTTATGAAGTTAGCTTCTTGAATAAAGATATTGATGTTATATACTTCCTACCTTTACTACTATTAACATTTGGTTAGCCTAGGCCTAAAAAAATCCCTGTGGGGCTTCCTTTATGTGTTTCATCTATACATTATGTGTAAAGGGACTTTTCTCATCACCTCAAATACAATCCTGCTGGAATTGCAGGACATAGATCCCTAATTGAACTGTTTTTTAGACGTGGATCCAGGAAATGTATGATCCTTGTTTCTGGCCAGACACGTGCACTCTGCACCAATAATCCTGTAAACTCTGCACAGCAAGGGCTTGCCATTTACCATTCAAGGAAAAGTCCAGTGTTTGAATTTGTCTTACCCACACACCTGCCTCAAATTGCTCCCAATCCAGACATTTATAGAGACGTTACGCTGCTTCACCTTTGAGCCCCTGCATGCCAGGTAGATATTTATCTGGTAATTATCTCAAAGCTAGTTAGAGATTGTTACATGCTCGGTGCACATTAATCTTAAGATGGTTCTATGCCCCATACTGTATGTTGTCTGTCTGTCCATGTTTGGGCCCGTGTATTGTAAGCTTTCAACGAATAACAACGTTGTTATCAGTGTTTGGTGGAGGTTTTTGTTATTTTGTTTTGTGATTTACCTTTTAGGTCCAATAAATGCATAACCTTTTTTTTTCTTTTTTTACAAATTAACATGCACATTTGTCAGTCTGCAATAAGTAAGTAAGACTTTTCTCCAACTTTAATTTTTTGCATAGTTGTTTCAGGTCAGCCGGCCAGCAATAACATAATGTGTGTAAACCCAGGTGCAGGATGAAATGCACAATGAAATGTAAGCTCATTAACTAATGTTGTATGTCACATATTGAAGCTAATAAAAGGTTTTACACTATTGGAGCTCTTTCTCCTCTAATTCTGTTGCAATGGTGAACATGGAGTGAGAGAGTAAAGCAGAAGCCCTGAATGTTTAACCCCTTGGGGAAAAGCGCATTTAAACCTTGCTCCTATGGCCCCTTTCACACATGCTGTCCGTTTGTCCGTTTTTCATCCATCCGTTGACGGATGAAAAATGGACATCAATGTATCTCTATGTAAAAACGGATGACAACAGATTATCATCCGTTAACATCCATTTTCATCCGCTTCTGTCGAAGTCCATTTTTTTGAACGGATGAATGCCCTATTTTTCATCCATCCAAAAAACGGATCAGATGAAAAACGGATGAAAACGGATGAAAACGGATGAGAACGGATGAAAAACAGATGACAACGGATGAAAAACGGATAACAACGGATGAAAAACGGATAACAACTGACGAAAAACGGATGAAAAACGGATAACAACTGACGAAAAACAGATGACAACTGACGAAAAAAGGATGAAAAACGGATATGAACTGAGATGAAAACGGATGTTGACTGAAGACAAAAAACGTGACTGAACCGATGAACTGAACGGACCGTATGTGTGAAAGGGGCCTAAATGAGAGGTGATGGCCATCTGGTGAGTTCTCCAGAGTGGTGGTGTTTCACGGTGGGGGATTTTAAGTACTGAAGGAATTTTATGCACATAGAGCACTGAACACTTTATACAGTGGAATTTTTTTTATAAATGGACACTTTCAATAATGTTTATGTGGACAAATTTATTTGGACATTTTGCTTTTTTTTGTATAATATTTAATCCTTTATGGATGCACTTGATTAATTGGGGATTGATATATATATATATATATATATATATATATATATATATATATATATACAGTGGGTACGGAAAGTATTCAGACCCCCTTAAATTTTTCACTCTTTGTTATATTGCAGCCATTTGCTAAAATAATTTAAGTTCATTCTTCTTCCTCATGAATGTACACATAGCACCCCATACTGACAGAAAAACACAGAATTGTTGACATTGTTGCAGATTTATTAAAAAAGAAAAACTGAAATATCACATGGTCCTAAGTATTCAGACCCTTTGCTGTGACACTCATATATTTAACTCAGGTGCTTTCCATTTCTTCTGATCATCCTTGAGATGGTTCTACACCTTCATTTGAGTCCAGCTGTGTTTGATTATACTGATTGGACTTGATTAGGAAAGCCACACACCTGTCTATATAAGACCTTCCAGATCACAATGCATGTCAGAGCAAATGAGAATCATGAGGTCAAAGGAACTGCCTGAAGAGCTCAGAGACAGAATTGTGGCAAGGCACAGATCTGGCCAAGGTTACAAAAATATTTCTGCTGCACTTAAGGTTCCTAAGAGCACAGTGGCCTCCATAATCCTCAAATGGAAGACGTTTGGGATGACCAGAACCCTTCCTAGAGCTGGCCGTCCGGCCAAACTGAGCTATCGGGGGAGAAGAGCCTTGGTGAGAGAGGTGAAGAAGAACCCAAAGATCACTGTGGCTGAGCTCCAGAGATGCAGTCAGGAGATGGGAGAAAGTTGTAGAAAGTCAACCATCACTGCAGCCCTCCACCAGTCGGGGCTTTATGGCAGAGTGGCCCGACGGAAGCCTCTCCTCAGTGTAAGACACATGAAAGCACGCATGGAGTTTGCTAAAAAACA
Organism: Pelophylax lessonae; assembly: GCF_965119305.1. NCBI lineage: Eukaryota > Metazoa > Chordata > Amphibia > Anura > Ranidae > Pelophylax > Pelophylax lessonae. The sequence continues at coordinate 346,195,339 of NC_138771.1, forward strand.
CCTGAAGGATTCCAAGATGGTGAGAAATAAGATTCTCTGGTCTGATGAGACCAAAATAGAACTTTTTGGCCTTAATTCTAAGCGGTATGTGTGGAGAAAACCAGGCACTGCTCATCACATGTCCAATACAGCATGGTGGTGGCAGCATCATGCTGTGGGGGTGTTTTTCAGCTGCAGGGACAGGACGACTGGTTGCAATCGAGGGAAAGATGAATGCGGCCAAGTACAGGGATATCCTGGACAAAAACCTTCTCCAGAGTGCTCTGGACCGCAGACTGGGCCGAAGGTTTACCTTCCAACAAGACAATGACCCTAAGCACACAGCTAAAATAACGAAGGAGTGCCCTCACAACAACTCCGTGACTGTTCTTGAATGGCCCAGCCAGAGCCCTGACTTAAACCCAGTTGAGCATCTCTGGAGAGACCTAAAAATGGCTGTCCATCAATGTTTACCATCCAACCTGACAGAAGTGGAGAGGATCTGCAAGGAGGAATGGCAGAGGATCCCCAAATCCAGGTGTGAAAGACTTGTTGCATCTTTCCCAAAAAGACTCCTGGCTGTATTAGATCAAAAGGGGGCTTCTACTAAATACTGAGCAAAGGGTCTGAATATTTAGGACCATGTGATATTTCAGTTTTTCTTTTTTAATAAATCTGCAACAATGTCAACAATTCTGTGTTTTTCTGTCAGTATGGGGTGCTATGTGTACATTCATGAGGAAGAAGAATGAACTTAAATGATTTTAGCAAATGGCTGCAATATAACAAAGAGTGAAAAATTTAAGGGGGTCTGAATACTTCCCGTACCCACTGTATATATATATATATATATATATATATATATATATATATATATATATATTGCACTTTATATGTGAAAAGAGAGGGATTTGGTTTGGTTGATATGTATACATTAGAGCAGGTACTGCATATATGCAAAGGGGGTGACAACCTGTGAGCAACACAGGCATGTGGCATAGGTATTTGTAGCTGAACATAGCAGCACCATAGTATGAATTTATGAATTAAAGGGGAATTAGATATTTAGAGCTGTATACTAAGGTTTATTAATAGTTAAACACTTTGTGTGTTTTTGTACACCAGCTGTATTTTGAGTACGGGCAGCGTAGGTATTATTGGTTGAGTTTGGTATACCTTGGAAATGGTTGAACACCTGAGAAGTATAAGTAAAGAAATAAAAGAAGAAAAAACTACAAAAGGGCAAAGGTGTGAAGCAAGAAACTGATTTTGCTTTAGATAATGAATATGTTTTTCAATCAAAAAGTTGCACCTCATCTTTGTAGGCATGGTGCGATGAGTCACAAGACAAATGACAAAAAAGTTATTTATTCATCTTGAGCAGAATAAAACATAAAAATATAACCACGAAAGGCGCATGCAAGGCAGCTCCTAAGATGGCCGCCTGAAGCCGGAGCTCCGCCCCGGACGATCACGGATCCCTGTGCCGCATCCACAGCACATAACTTGATACCGGAGGCACCCCCGTGTAGGGGAACATCAGCGGAACGGATCCATGTCAGTCGGATCGGTCTGCAGGGACCTATCGGCAGCTTTTTCCATGCCGGAACACCTGACAGGACCTGCAAATATGGCGGACGCCTCACAACAGAGCCCACATATCCCGCCGCAGCTCCCTCCTCAGATGGGACATGGTCACACTATGAGTATACCTAACATAGGATCTGTATTGCCAGCATCCACAGAGTCCTTAATAGGCCTCATGCTTTTTTCAACTTCAGTTCAATCTGTATTTATCTATCTACCTATATATTTTCTAGTCACAAACTTACCTGCCAGATGGGAATCCAAACAAAGGATTCCCCTAGCACAGCTAATCTACTGTATAAGAATTAGCCTGTAAGTAAAATTAGCTTTTTTCCATATACCTATATATCAAAAAATCCCCCAAACTAATCTTAAACTCACCTATATACATATCCTTTATGGAAGCAGCAATAATTCCTGATGCGATTCAGGAACAAGAGGGAACAAGCCGTCACACATGAATCAGACAAAAGAAATATGTATGTAATAAAAAAACACATTGCACCAATTCTGTTTTTTGGATTGTGTCATTGTGACATGTGTATTTAAATTAAAAAACTATTGTTGTTACAGACATGGTGACCAATCCTTGACAAAGGCACTAATGCTCTATGTAGCCAAAATGTGTAGGATAATCTTTGGATATTTCCTCTGAACAAGTTCCAAGCCTGAATTATATGCATGGAACAACAGAGATAAATTTTCCCAAAAATTCACCATTTTCACCTTGTCACTTACCCTCTTAACTTCATCACTTCTTCACTGATGGGCCTTTAACCCATCCACGACAAACTTGTCTTTAACCTTGTAAAACTTTGCAAAAATAAATTGTTGGAAATTTTATATATATGATGCACCATCTTATTATTTGTGCCCTTAAAGTCCCACTTCTTTTGGTTTAAGGCACCAAAACCGAAACAAACTATTACCCTAGGGATGTTGGCAAAACCATACTGTCAAGACTTTTTTAGAGAATCGCAAACCCCTAATGCATTACCAGGGACTCCCATGGAGGTGAGCGCAGCCCACCCACAGTCCCCTTATTCTGGGGCTGACTTCTCACCAGGTCCGCAGGCCCAGATGGAAGCCATGTTCTCAAAATTTGCTGAACTGCTAGACAGAGGCCTGACTACCACTGCCTCTAAAATTACAGGGGATATAAAAACTGATCTTATAAACATTGGATCTCTCATAGAAGCTATTGAATGCAAACTAGATCACTGTAATGTTCTGGTACCTTTGGTACCCTAATTCCACTTTTCCTTAAGTGTATGCGCCCCACCATTCTCTTTTGGTAAGGTGCGCATACACCTTTAAGACCGATGCTGTCATCACTGAGCGCCGCTGGAGCGGCTATTTCAACCGCCGGCGGTCTCACTCACATTGTTCGTTCAACACCGCATAACCTGCCTTGAAGCTCGCATGCTTGCAAGCATACCTCGCTATCGGAACCTCGCTGCTGATCCCTGTATCCTGCTACCGGATCATCCGCTCTTACCGAACCTCTCCTCTGCTACTTGCTACTAGTGATAAGTACCCCACAGGGGAATCCTCCATAACCTTCATACTAAAGCTTACACTATCTAGCTCTGCATACTAAGGACTGTTACTACATCTGCACTATCTAGATTTCATAGCTCTTGAGCCTACTATCATCTGCTCTTGCACTGGGTTAGTCTCTCCTGTATGTTCATCTGCTATCCTATCATCTACTACCATACATGATTGCTAACCTATCTGCATCCCATCTGCTACTATCTCATTCTCAAGAACATTCCTCTCAAGTGTCTGTCACCTATCATCTCTACTCAACCTGTCTCTTCAGCCTATCACCACTATACTACTATATACATAGATCACTCCAGGAACATCTTATTGAGTGTGTGTATTTGTATGCTGAATTGAGACTATCCACATATGATGAGTCTTGGGAGTTGGGATTGGTATCTCAGCGTTTCTCTACATGACTACTGAAGTGGAATATTTCTGCAGCTGCAAATCCACATTATACAGAAAACCCAGGAGCGTTACAGATTGAATGAACCTAAAATGGATTCAGCAGAAATAACCACTCAGGTGACACAATTAAAACAACAAGTAACTGCGTTAATACATGCACTTACCGAATTAAAAGAAGACAATCAGGCTCTGACGCAGCAGGTGGCCAGACTGACACAACTTACCGCTGCTCAGTCCCCTGAACCCAAAATAAATCCTCCTTTAGTATTTACAGGCAATCGCAAAAAATTTCACGAATTCAAAAACGCATGTGAGTTACTTTTCTTGCTAAAACCCCGTACCTACCTTACTGATCATATCAAGGTTTGCACTATTATTTCTTACCTAACAGGTGATCCACGGGCCTGGGCAGACTCTCTCTTTGAGAAAAACGATCAGCTTCTCAACTCCTACGCCTTATTTCTAGCAGAACTTTCTAGCCTATATGATGACCCCAATAGGCAGAGTACTGCCGATCTTCAATTGAGGTCCTTAAAACAAGGTAGGAGACCTGTGGAAGACTTCGTCGCAGAGTTCAAGAGATGGACCCTTGATTCAGAGTGGAATCTCTGAAAACTCAATTTAGGCTTGGCCTATCAGAGGCCGTTAAAGACGAGCTCGCCCGAGCGGATTTGCCGAAAACCCTGGATGCATTGATACAACTCAGTATCACCATAGATAGAAGGCTACGAGAAAGAAAGGCTGAAAAAATGGGAATGCCATTATCCAGTTCTTCTCGGATTTCGGCCGTTGACCCTACTCCTATGGAGGTAGGAACCATACGCCCACCTCTATCATCTATGGAAAGAGCCAGGAGACGATCTAGTAATCTCTGTTTGTACTGTGCATCCCCGGATCACATGATAAACGTCTGTCCCCTTGTCTACAAAAAGAAGGGTGAGTGTTCATATGTCCTCCTAGGGGGATTGACAACTTCAATTACTAACCCTTACCTTTTTGTTCGCTTGACATTACAGTGGGACCAGACCAGGATTACTACTAAGGCCATGATTGACACAGGATCTTGTGGAAATTATATTGACATACGTTTTGCTGCTTTAAATAAAGTCCCTATTATTTCTAAACCTAAACCTGTCTCAGTGAGTCTTATTAACGGTGTTCCTTTATCTTCTGGTCCGATCACTGATCAGACACAAGCACTCCTAGTCACCACTAACGAGTCTCATATGGAGACCACCACCTTCGACCTAATACCTTCACCCCACTTTCCCATTGTTTTGGGACTTCCCTGGTTACACACACATCAACCAACCATAGATTGGAAGGAACGGACCCTGGCCTTCCTCTCTTGCTATTGCGAGGGTACGTGTAACCTCCCGTCTTACGGGAAGATCCTGTCTGTGGTGACAGATGAGATTGCACCACTATGTTATCAGGATCTGTCTGAGGTTTTTCTTGAGAAAAATGCCCAAGCACTACCTCCCCATCGGGACTATGATTGTAGTGTTGATCTACTCCCAAATAGCAAATTGCCGTTCGGTCATGTTTATCCTCTTTCGCAGGATGAACTTTCCCATCTCAAAGAATATTTGGATGAGAATTTGAAAAAAGGTTTTATTAGACCTTCCACTTCTTCCACAGCAGCAGGACTCTTTTTTGTCCGCAATAAGGACTCAAGTCTCAGGCCTATTATCGACTACAGGCAATTGAATGCTATTACAATAAAAGATCGCTATCCTCTACCGCTTATCCCTGAGCTCATTGAACAGGTGCATGGAGCTACCTATTTTTCAAAATTGGACCTGAAAGGGGCATACAATCTAATTCGAATCCGTGATGGAGATGAGTGGAAGACTGCATTCAGAACCAGATACGGATTGTTCGAATATCTTGTAATGCCATTCGGGCTATGCAACGCCCCTGCAGCCTTTCAACGATTTATAAACGATATTTTTAGAGACTTACTGGATGTCTGTGTTGTGGTATATCTGGACGATATACTTATATATTCACAATCCTTGTCTGAACATATAAAACATGTAAGACTTGTGTTATCGAGATTACTTGCACACAACCTATACGTGAAACTGAAAAAATGCTTGTTTCATAAAGAAGAAGTACTATTTCTAGGATACATCATATCCAAAACAGGAATCAAGATGGATATGAGTAAGATATCCTGCATTCAGGATTGGCCTACACCAACCACCCGCAAAGCGCTACAGCGATTCCTTGGATTTTCAAATTTCTATAGGAAGTTCATCAAGAACTTCTCTGCCATTGTGAGACCCCTCACACAACTCACTAGCATTAAGAGACCATTCAAATGGTCAGATGAAGCAAATGAAGCTTTTCACCTGTTAAAGACAAGGTTTATTTCTGCTCCCATACTATGCCATCCAGACCCATCCCTCCAATACATTCTGGAAGTAGATGCGTCAAATATGGCAGTAGGAGCAATACTCTCCCAACGACCAACTAACACTTCACCACTTCATCCAGTCGCCTTCTTTTCTAAATCCTTAAGCAGTCCAGAGGTAAATTACCCAGTGGGTGAAAAAGAACTGCTTGCTATAAAACTGGCTCTGGAGAATTGGCGACATCTACTCGAAGGCACCCGATTACCAATACTCATATACACAGATCATAAAAATCTTCAATATCTTCAGACTAACAAAACTCTCTCTCACCGGCAGGTACGATGGTCACTATTCTTCCTAAGGTTTAACTTCCTAGTGACTTACACACCTGCAGATAAGAATAAAAAGGCGGATGCACTATCACGACTAACTGAAGAAAACTACTTTGAAATCCCTTCCGTTCCTATAATACCTCACAAGCGTATTATTGGAGTTGTCCGTTCCTTGAAGGAAGAGGTTTTGCATAGTATAAGTTTGGATTCACCCCCACCACAACTAAATACTGATGCAGAAGGCTTCCTCTACTACAACGACAAACTTTACATACCCCCTACCATGCGCACCAAGATCTTGGAATTGTCGCATGATGTGCCTATGGCAGGACATATGGGTATGACAAAGACTCTTAATTTGCTTACCAGGCAGTTCTGGTGGCCTGACATGAAAACATCTATACAGAAATTCGTCTCTTCATGCAATGTCTGTGCCAGGTCCAAAATTGACACTACGAGACCATCCGGTCTACTATGCAGTCTACCAATACCCCAAACTCCATGGGAAGTTGTGTCCTTGGACTTTATAGTAGAACTACCTCCTTCCAAAGGATTTAATACCATCTTGGTGTCAGTGGACCATCTGACAAAAATGGCACATTTCATTGCTATTCGCAGACTACCTTCGTCCAAACAAACAGCGGAACTACTGATGAAACATGTCTTTAAGTTACATGGTATCCCGAAAACTCTTCTGTCTGACCGTGGATCGCAATTTATCTCCAAGTTCTGGCAAGAACTATGTCACATACTACGAATTGAGCGGAAGCTCACTTCTCCTTACCATCCTCAGACCAACGGACAGACTGAAAGAGTCAACCAGTGCATCGAGCAATATTTACGTTGTTACACTTCATACCAACAGGATGATTGGGTGGATCTTCTCCCTCTGGCAGAATTTGCCTACAACAACGCAACCCACAGTACAACCAAACAGAGTCCGTTCTACTTGAACTATGGGTTTCATCCCACTATTCTTCCACCACGCATCCTTCCTTCAAATAACCCAGTAGCCTCAGACTATCTTACCCAAATAAAGGACTCTCTGGGTTTACTTAATACTACCATCGCACACGCTCATAGTCAACAAAAGAAGTACTATGATCTTCGTAGAAGACCTTCTCCTCAGTATGCTATTGGGGACCTCGTTTGGCTCTCAACAAAAAACTTAAGATTGAAAATCCCTAGCAAAAAGCTTGGGCCTCTGTTCTTGGGACCTTTCCCAATCAGGAAACTTATTGGAAAAGCTGCAGTACAGCTCACATTACCAACAGACCTCAAAATACATCCCATCTTCCATATGTCGCTACTGAAGCCCCATGTTCCTGACCAAGGAATAAGGCCTACTATCCCACCTCCTCCTCCTGTACAAATTGAAGGTGGAGAAGAATATGAGATAAAAGAGATTCTGGATTCTCGTATCCACAGAAGAAGACTTCAATATTTAGTCCGATGGAAGAACTATGGGCCCCAAGACGACACCTGGCTAAATACCTCTGACATACATGCCTCTAGATTAATTCACAATTTTCACGCGAAATACCCATAAAAACCAGCTCCAGAGGCCTTCAGGAGCCGGCCTTAAGGGGGGGGTACTGTAATGTTCTGGTACCTTTTGGTACCCTAATTCCACTTTTCCTTAAGTGTATGCGCCTCACCATTCTCTTTTGGTAAGGTGCGCATACACCTTTAAGACCGATGCTGTCATCACTGAGCGCCGCTGGAGCGGCTATTTCAACCGCCGGCGGTCTCACTCACATTGTTCGTTCAACACCGCATAACCTGCCTTGAAGCTCGCATGCTTGCAAGCATACCTCGCTATCGGAACCTCGCTGCTGATCCCTGTATCCTGCTACCGGATCATCCGCTCTTACCGAACCTCTCCTCTGCTACTTGCTACTAGTGATAAGTACCCCACAGGGGAATCCTCCATAACCTTCATACTAAAGCTTACACTATCTAGCTCTGCATACTAAGGACTGTTACTACATCTGCACTATCTAGATTGCTAGCTCTTGAGCCTACTATCATCTGCTCTTGCACTGGGTTAGTCTCTCCTGTATGTTCATCTGCTATCCTATCATCTACTACCATACATGATTGCTAACCTATCTGCATCCCATCTGCTACTATCTCATTCTCAAGAACATTCCTCTCAAGTGTCTGTCACCTATCATCTCTACTCAACCTGTCTCTTCAGCCTATCACCACTATACTACTATATACATAGATCACTCCAGGAACATCTTATTGAGTGTGTGTATTTGTATGCTGAATTGAGACTATCCACATATGATGAGTCTTGGGAGTTGGGATTGGTATCTCAGCGTTTCTCTACATGACTACTGAAGTGGAATATTTCTGCAGCTGCAAATCCACATTATACAGAAAACCCAGGAGCGTTACAGATTGAATGAACCTAAAATGGATTCAGCAGAAATAACCACTCAGGTGACACAATTAAAACAACAAGTAACTGCGTTAATACATGCACTTACCGAATTAAAAGAAGACAATCAGGCTCTGACGCAGCAGGTGGCCAGACTGACACAACTTACCGCTGCTCAGTCCCCTGAACCCAAAATAAATCCTCCTTTAGTATTTACAGGCAATCGCAAAAAATTTCACGAATTCAAAAACGCATGTGAGTTACTTTTCTTGCTAAAACCCCGTACCTACCTTACTGATCATATCAAGGTTTGCACTATTATTTCTTACCTAACAGGTGATCCACGGGCCTGGGCAGACTCTCTCTTTGAGAAAAACGATCAGCTTCTCAACTCCTACGCCTTATTTCTAGCAGAACTTTCTAGCCTATATGATGACCCCAATAGGCAGAGTACTGCCGATCTTCAATTGAGGTCCTTAAAACAAGGTAGGAGACCTGTGGAAGACTTCGTCGCAGAGTTCAAGAGATGGACCCTTGATTCAGAGTGGAATCTCTGAAAACTCAATTTAGGCTTGGCCTATCAGAGGCCGTTAAAGACGAGCTCGCCCGAGCGGATTTGCCGAAAACCCTGGATGCATTGATACAACTCAGTATCACCATAGATAGAAGGCTACGAGAAAGAAAGGCTGAAAAAATGGGAATGCCATTATCCAGTTCTTCTCGGATTTCGGCCGTTGACCCTACTCCTATGGAGGTAGGAACCATACGCCCACCTCTATCATCTATGGAAAGAGCCAGGAGACGATCTAGTAATCTCTGTTTGTACTGTGCATCCCCGGATCACATGATAAACGTCTGTCCCCTTGTCTACAAAAAGAAGGGTGAGTGTTCATATGTCCTCCTAGGGGGATTGACAACTTCAATTACTAACCCTTACCTTTTTGTTCGCTTGACATTACAGTGGGACCAGACCAGGATTACTACTAAGGCCATGATTGACACAGGATCTTGTGGAAATTATATTGACATACGTTTTGCTGCTTTAAATAAAGTCCCTATTATTTCTAAACCTAAACCTGTCTCAGTGAGTCTTATTAACGGTGTTCCTTTATCTTCTGGTCCGATCACTGATCAGACACAAGCACTCCTAGTCACCACTAACGAGTCTCATATGGAGACCACCACCTTCGACCTAATACCTTCACCCCACTTTCCCATTGTTTTGGGACTTCCCTGGTTACACACACATCAACCAACCATAGATTGGAAGGAACGGACCCTGGCCTTCCTCTCTTGCTATTGCGAGGGTACGTGTAACCTCCCGTCTTACGGGAAGATCCTGTCTGTGGTGACAGATGAGATTGCACCACTATGTTATCAGGATCTGTCTGAGGTTTTTCTTGAGAAAAATGCCCAAGCACTACCTCCCCATCGGGACTATGATTGTAGTGTTGATCTACTCCCAAATAGCAAATTGCCGTTCGGTCATGTTTATCCTCTTTCGCAGGATGAACTTTCCCATCTCAAAGAATATTTGGATGAGAATTTGAAAAAAGGTTTTATTAGACCTTCCACTTCTTCCACAGCAGCAGGACTCTTTTTTGTCCGCAATAAGGACTCAAGTCTCAGGCCTATTATCGACTACAGGCAATTGAATGCTATTACAATAAAAGATCGCTATCCTCTACCGCTTATCCCTGAGCTCATTGAACAGGTGCATGGAGCTACCTATTTTTCAAAATTGGACCTGAAAGGGGCATACAATCTAATTCGAATCCGTGATGGAGATGAGTGGAAGACTGCATTCAGAACCAGATACGGATTGTTCGAATATCTTGTAATGCCATTCGGGCTATGCAACGCCCCTGCAGCCTTTCAACGATTTATAAACGATATTTTTAGAGACTTACTGGATGTCTGTGTTGTGGTATATCTGGACGATATACTTATATATTCACAATCCTTGTCTGAACATATAAAACATGTAAGACTTGTGTTATCGAGATTACTTGCACACAACCTATACGTGAAACTGAAAAAATGCTTGTTTCATAAAGAAGAAGTACTATTTCTAGGATACATCATATCCAAAACAGGAATCAAGATGGATATGAGTAAGATATCCTGCATTCAGGATTGGCCTACACCAACCACCCGCAAAGCGCTACAGCGATTCCTTGGATTTTCAAATTTCTATAGGAAGTTCATCAAGAACTTCTCTGCCATTGTGAGACCCCTCACACAACTCACTAGCATTAAGAGACCATTCAAATGGTCAGATGAAGCAAATGAAGCTTTTCACCTGTTAAAGACAAGGTTTACTTCTGCTCCCATACTATGCCATCCAGACCCATCCCTCCAATACATTCTGGAAGTAGATGCGTCAAATATGGCAGTAGGAGCAATACTCTCCCAACGACCAACTAACACTTCACCACTTCATCCAGTCGCCTTCTTTTCTAAATCCTTAAGCAGTCCAGAGGTAAATTACCCAGTGGGTGAAAAAGAACTGCTTGCTATAAAACTGGCTCTGGAGAATTGGCGACATCTACTCGAAGGCACCCGATTACCAATACTCATATACACAGATCATAAAAATCTTCAATATCTTCAGACTAACAAAACTCTCTCTCACCGGCAGGTACGATGGTCACTATTCTTCCTAAGGTTTAACTTCCTAGTGACTTACACACCTGCAGATAAGAATAAAAAGGCGGATGCACTATCACGACTAACTGAAGAAAACTACTTTGAAATCCCTTCCGTTCCTATAATACCTCACAAGCGTATTATTGGAGTTGTCCGTTCCTTGAAGGAAGAGGTTTTGCATAGTATAAGTTTGGATTCACCCCCACCACAACTAAATACTGATGCAGAAGGCTTCCTCTACTACAACGACAAACTTTACATACCCCCTACCATGCGCACCAAGATCTTGGAATTGTCGCATGATGTGCCTATGGCAGGACATATGGGTATGACAAAGACTCTTAATTTGCTTACCAGGCAGTTCTGGTGGCCTGACATGAAAACATCTATACAGAAATTCGTCTCTTCATGCAATGTCTGTGCCAGGTCCAAAATTGACACTACGAGACCATCCGGTCTACTATGCAGTCTACCAATACCCCAAACTCCATGGGAAGTTGTGTCCTTGGACTTTATAGTAGAACTACCTCCTTCCAAAGGATTTAATACCATCTTGGTGTCAGTGGACCATCTGACAAAAATGGCACATTTCATTGCTATTCGCAGACTACCTTCGTCCAAACAAACAGCGGAACTACTGATGAAACATGTCTTTAAGTTACATGGTATCCCGAAAACTCTTCTGTCTGACCGTGGATCGCAATTTATCTCCAAGTTCTGGCAAGAACTATGTCACATACTACGAATTGAGCGGAAGCTCACTTCTCCTTACCATCCTCAGACCAACGGACAGACTGAAAGAGTCAACCAGTGCATCGAGCAATATTTACGTTGTTACACTTCATACCAACAGGATGATTGGGTGGATCTTCTCCCTCTGGCAGAATTTGCCTACAACAACGCAACCCACAGTACAACCAAACAGAGTCCGTTCTACTTGAACTATGGGTTTCATCCCACTATTCTTCCACCACGCATCCTTCCTTCAAATAACCCAGTAGCCTCAGACTATCTTACCCAAATAAAGGACTCTCTGGGTTTACTTAATACTACCATCGCACACGCTCATAGTCAACAAAAGAAGTACTATGATCTTCGTAGAAGACCTTCTCCTCAGTATGCTATTGGGGACCTCGTTTGGCTCTCAACAAAAAACTTAAGATTGAAAATCCCTAGCAAAAAGCTTGGGCCTCTGTTCTTGGGACCTTTCCCAATCAGGAAACTTATTGGAAAAGCTGCAGTACAGCTCACATTACCAACAGACCTCAAAATACATCCCATCTTCCATATGTCGCTACTGAAGCCCCATGTTCCTGACCAAGGAATAAGGCCTACTATCCCACCTCCTCCTCCTGTACAAATTGAAGGTGGAGAAGAATATGAGATAAAAGAGATTCTGGATTCTCGTATCCACAGAAGAAGACTTCAATATTTAGTCCGATGGAAGAACTATGGGCCCCAAGACGACACCTGGCTAAATACCTCTGACATACATGCCTCTAGATTAATTCACAATTTTCACGCGAAATACCCATAAAAACCAGCTCCAGAGGCCTTCAGGAGCCGGCCTTAAGGGGGGGGTACTGTAATGTTCTGGTACCTTTTGGTACCCTAATTCCACTTTTCCTTAAGTGTATGCGCCTCACCATTCTGTTTTGGTAAGGTGCGCATACACCTTTAAGACCGATGCTGTCATCACTGAGCGCCGCTGGAGCGGCTATTTCAACCGCCGGCGGTCTCACTCACATTGTTCGTTCAACACCGCATAACCTGCCTTGAAGCTCGCATGCTTGCAAGCATACCTCGCTATCGGAACCTCGCTGCTGATCCCTGTATCCTGCTACCGGATCATCCGCTCTTACCGAACCTCTCCTCTGCTACTTGCTACTAGTGATAAGTACCCCACAGGGGAATCCTCCATAACCTTCATACTAAAGCTTACACTATCTAGCTCTGCATACTAAGGACTGTTACTACATCTGCACTATCTAGATTGCTAGCTCTTGAGCCTACTATCATCTGCTCTTGCACTGGGTTAGTCTCTCCTGTATGTTCATCTGCTATCCTATCATCTACTACCATACATGATTGCTAACCTATCTGCATCCCATCTGCTACTATCTCATTCTCAAGAACATTCCTCTCAAGTGTCTGTCACCTATCATCTCTACTCAACCTGTCTCTTCAGCCTATCACCACTATACTACTATATACATAGATCACTCCAGGAACATCTTATTGAGTGTGTGTATTTGTATGCTGAATTGAGACTATCCACATATGATGAGTCTTAGGAGTTGGGATTGGTATCTCAGCGTTTCTCTACATGACTACTGAAGTGGAATATTTCTGCAGCTGCAAATCCACATTATACAGAAAACGCAGGAGCGTTACAATCACACAGTGATTAAGACCAATCAGAATTCTGACCGTCTCCAAGAACTACATTAACAATTAGAAGCAGCCCTTTTGAAAATAGATGACCCTGAAAACCGCAGCCGATGGTAAAATTTTAGAATCTGGGTGATCCCGGAATCTTTCCAGGATGTTCCTATTACAGTACAATCCCTCATTAAAGATCCAGACATTGCTCCACACAAGCTTGAGCTGGACAGGGCTCATAGGGCCCTGCAATCCCCGCGCCAAGATGGTCTCCCCAGGGATATTATAGTGAAACCCCACTACTATGGCGTGAAAGAGGAAATTATGCGCAAATCTCGTTCCAATGAACAACTCACCTTTCAGGGAGCACCTATACAAATTTTTACAGACTTATCCCCGGATACTATCCAGCGATGCAGGTCTTTCAAACCACATTTGGCTGCTCTCATTCAGCACAACATCAAATACAGATGGCTTTTTCCTTTCAATCTCAAGTTTGAATACAAGCAAAAAACCTATGCTTTCCCCCTTATTTCATGAAGGCGAGAAGCTCCTTCTGAAGCTACGTCTCATCTCTCAAGAACCATCATCTCCTCATTCGTCATCGGCATCCAGCTCCACCAAGTGACAAATGCCTTCCAGCCCTCTATCCCCCTTGTGGCAGAAGTCCAAGCCTAAGAAGTCCAAGGATGGTCAACCTCCATGAGACTCCCCCCATTCTTAATCCTGGCTCTTCTTCCCCCTTTTTTCTTCAACAATGTTTGGAACTCTCCTCTATACACATCTGCAGCTGCGAGATGTTTTACTTAAAAATTATAATTTTTTTTTGTCCTTTTAATGCGTCCTTGATTCCAAGGTGCCTTTGTTTCATAAATTGTCCCTAGAGGCTGGGCGCCCCCAGGGTCGGGTTCACCTGATTGGTGCAATGGGACGCCCGGGGTCTGGCGACCATTTGACTGCATTTCACTTGCACTGTTTTCAATTGTCATGGTCGCCTAGGCATTTATATTTTGACATAGGTCTCATTCGTTTTCTGATTCTATATTTACTATTCACTGTTATTTTGGTATTGATAGGGGATCCGGATCACTGAGGCAGTGATCATGCCCCACCTCCCCTCTTGGTTGCTGGTCTTCCAGTCTCACCAACATGGGGTCATCCCTCTCAACTGAGGGGTGTTTTTTATTTAGCGACGGTCCTGTTGGACCATGCATGTTGTCTGTCTTTGTTTATCTTATATGTTATTTTGTACAATGGTGTTTGCTGTTCAACTCAGTGTTTTGAATATGGGTTTCTAGATCTAGATTACTTTGCCCAGCTTGGGGCGATTTTATGTATGGGCTTCCGCAAACTTCTCCTGTACTCTCCCCCTTTTCTACTCTTTAACTCTCTCTCTTTTTCCTTGATGTCCAGGGGAGACCTCAACATGGATGTTCTTGATCTCAGTGAACCCTTATCAACCAAGATTTGATTAACTCACCTCGCTAGGTAAGGCCATTCCTCTACAGCTAGGTCGCACTCCCTACTTTCAAGGATCCAACCAACAAATTGGTTTTGAGGCTTCGTTTGGCCTCCCAAAATGCTCAGGGCTTGAATTTCCCAGTCAAGGGCAGAAATGTGTTACAATATTTTCATGCCCAGAATATAGACATTTTATTGCTCCAGGAGACACATTTCCCCGCGCATTATAGCCCTTCCTTCTTGCTCCTTCTTGCACATAAAATACCCTTCCTTTTATCTGGCCAATGCTTCTAATAAAAATAAGGGGGTTGCAATTCTTTTTTCTCGCACTTGTAATTTTTCTTTGGTATCCTCATATTCGGACCCAGGGGGCAGGTTTATCCTAGTTAAAGGCTATATAGCAGGCACCCTTTATTCCCTAGTTTCCTACTATGCCCCAAATCAGAATAAATATAAATTTTTCCAATCTATGTTTGAAACTTTGGCCCCCCTGTTGGAAGGGGTTAAGATCTTTGAGGGAGACTCTAATATAGCATTCGATCAAAGTCTCGACAAGAAGATACTGCTTACAAACCAATGTTTAGCTCCTTCTAAACAGAGTTTATGCATTTGCAAATTACTAACTAAACAGGGCCTAGAGGACATTTGGAGAGAAACCAACCCCACCGGGAAGGACTACACACATTTTTCTTATCCCCACCTTTCCTTTGCCAGGATTGACAATAACCTCGTCTCATCGCCTCATGTGTCATGTCCCATTGGCCTCTAAAGCTTACATCAGGGATTCACCCTGGTCCAACCACTCAGCAGTTTTCCTGAAGCTCCTAGGTGGAGGGAGTCATGCCGTGAATTTAGATGGAACCTTAAACAATCCCTCCTCAGCAATCCCAGCATCGTTACAGAAATTGAAAAGACTATTCAGGAGTATTTCCAGCTTAATAGTTCACAGGAGATCTCCCTGGAAACCCAGTGGGCGGCTCACAAAGCCACGATTAGAGGGGTCATGATTCAAATCTCTTCACATACTCTTAAGGCGAAAAAGGCTGACATTGAGAGACTTAAATAATAATTTAAAGACCTCGGCAGGATTCATAAACTGAACCCTTCCAGGCAGACAGGGGACGCATTAGGGGCAGCTAGATTGTCCCTAAACATGGCTCTGATCACTAAGGCCGAAAAACATTTGAGATGGTCCTCGGGTAAATTTTACCACCAAACAGACAGGATAGGTACAACCTTAGCCCGCAGGCTCCACTCCAAACAAGGTACATACACTCTTCCAAAACTCAAGGTTGCGGGTGGGATGCTGACTCAGAATCCACAACATATTTTACAAACATTTCGGGATTTTTTTCAACATCTATACAACCCCACCTCATCGGATGTGCACACATCTTTCTTCCATTCCTCTTCCCAAGCTTAATGAGACCCACCGTTTAGAACTCAAACAACCGGTCACAGTTGAGGAGGTCCTATTGGCTATCAAAAAATCAAAGACTAACTCTGCACCTGGTCCGGATGGATTTCCCAATCTATATTACAAAACATATGCTTCCACGTTAGCACCCTACTTAATGGAATTCTTCAATAAACTTCGTTTAGGTGCTCCACTGGATAGAACGCTTAACTCTGCATTCATCTCTGTCATACCCAAACCGGGGAAGGATCTGAGTCTGGTCAATAATTATTGCCCAATTTCGCTTATCAACAATGACCTCAAACTTTTAACCAAAATTCTGGCTGACCGTATGACTTCCTTTATTGCATCTTACATACATAAGGACCAAGTGGGTTTTATCCCCGGGAGACAGGGACCGGACCAGACCCGTAGAGCTATTGACATCATCTCCCTTCTCAAATCTAAATGGGATGGGGGGGGCACACTAAAAGGCTTTTTGCTGTCGTTGGACGTACACAAGGCCTTCGACTCGATTTCCTGGACCTACTTGTTTGAGGTCCTCCAACGTTGGGGGTTTGGTAACTCTTTCCTGAACATCATTCATGCTTTGTATTCCACTCCTGTGGCACAAATTAAACTTCAGGCCTTCTATTCTGAACCTCTAGTGATCTCCAGTGGCACTAAGCAGGGGTGCCCTCTTTCACCCCTGCTTTTTGCTATTGCAATAGAATCCTTGGCCATCTCAATAAGGGATCACCCAGATATTAAATGGGTTCAATGCGGTCCTAATAATCATAAATGTGCCCTGTTTGTGGATTATATACTTCTTTTCCTTACATCTCCTATGGGTTCCCTTATGAATGTGTGTCAGGCTCTCAATGCGTTTTCCAGAGCCTCAGGCTTACGAGTTAACTACTCCAAATCGCAGGCACTGAATATAGACCTCCCTCCCCAAGAGGTGGTTAACCTCCAAACTAACTTTGAGTTCGCCTGGGCCACTTTCTCTATAACCTACCTAGGCATCAAATTAACCTAGTCAGTGGACCAATTGTTCGGGGCCAACTATCCAGGATTACTCAAATATATGGATGCTGAAGTGAACAACTGGTCACAACTACGTCTATCTTGGTTGGGTAAAATAAATTTGGTCAAAATGACCCTGATGCCCCAGATTTTTTTTATTACTTTCGCTCACTCCCTATTCCAGTTCCTAGGGATTTCTTAAAGAAACTGCAAAATAGGATCATTAAGTTTATCTGGGGGAAAAAAGGCTACAGACTAGCTAAAGGGGTATTATTTAGATCTAGGAAACAGGGGGGCTTGGGGGTCCCTAACCTGTGATGGTATTATCAAGCAGCTCATTTGGCTCAGGCCTCTGAAATTTACAAAAGCTCTAACATGCCGGACTGGGTATACATAAAAAAACAAGCGGTCCCGCTGTACACCCTGGACTACATTCTCTGGTGCCCACCCAAAGATAGACCGCCCATTCTCTCACCAACCCTTTCTCATTAATTTTGAATATGGGATTCACTCAGAGACCACCCAGACTCTTATCTGATCCATCAAGCCTTTAGCACACATATTTAGAAACCCCTTATTCCCCCCGGACATGGACATTCTAGCGTTTAGATGGTGGCTGGATAAGGGTCTTTATCGAATTGGACACTTCTTTACATTTTCTGGCCCCATTACCGAAAAATACTGCAACCACAAACTAAAAATGCCACACTCTAAAAAGTTTAGATTTCTACAAATCACACACTTTCTGCAATTTAAATGGGAATCTAAACCCCCCCCCCCCCCCCGCACCACCCCATATGAAAACTGGTGTGGAAATCTGACAGACAGGAAGGGCAGAATCACAGTGATCTACAATTCTTTAACCCCACAGTTTACAAAAGCACCTTACATGGAGGCTTGGGAGTCCCACCTAGCATATGAATTTTCAACGTAATTCACAAAATTACAGGAGTGACTCTTGCTAAATCTCCACAAATAGCTCTGTTAAATGCACATGATTTTCCAGCAAGTAAATCTAACCAGTGACTCTTACACTTCATTCTAACGGGGGCCAAATTGAACATAGCGGGTGCATGGAAAAGTCCTTCAGTCTCCTTCTTGAGGGCCAAGTGGAAAATATCATGGATCATGTCCCAGGAAAAGCTGGTTAGTGTGCTGGAAAATTCGACATTTTGATGCCAGTGGGACCCCTGGGCCAACTAAGTTATGATTTCAATTCTGTAAAACCTGTTTTTTCTGCCTTACCTGACCTGGTTGTTTGCTTGCGAGGTCTCCCAGGACTCAACTCCCCTCTATTCCTTCACTTCTTCTTTTCTCCTTTCTTCCCCATTTTCTCATTCCTTCTTCTTTAACTCTTTGACTACTCACTCTCTAGTGTTATTGGAAACCATTTAGGTATCATCTTCTGTTGATACCAATTATTGGCAGGCTTTCATTTACTCTGAGTATGGTGACAGTCAACAATGGACCGCCCCGAGGTGGCTATGTTTCTCATGAGGTCCTTCCACCTTTAATTTTTGCATTTGGATTTATGGGAGACTTCCCCGTGCACAGCAGGCTCCTGCTGGGGGTGCATGGGTTCATTCTCCCATCACTGAGATTGCTAATTTTCTATTACTCTGCTTATCCTCGTGTATAACTCCTTCATTTATCTGCCTTAAACCTCCTGGCTGACACATTGTAAGCTTACGGTACTGACATTGTTGATTTTGGTTATTGTACTTTTGTTGATCCTCCTGCAATGTATTCTTACGTTTTGTTTCACTTCTTTCGAATATTTCAATAAAAAAATCTATTGAAAGTGAAAAATACAACCACAGCTAATGAGAAAATTATAGAATCAGAAGGAATTTTTACTGTCCAATTTCCCAGAGTGATACCTGTGAAAAATGTCCTCTATGTCCCTGCTCTTGAAGCAAATCTTTTGTCAGTGAAGTAGCTCACAAAACAAGGAGGTAACATTCCAAGATGACAGTTGTGCTATCACAAAAGAGGATATCTTACTTGCAAAGGCTAAAATTACTGATGAACTGTATCAGCTGAACTGCAATGAGCTGGTTAATATTGCCAAGGAGGAAAAACATGCAAACTGCATTCATGCATGGCACAGATGACTTGGGGACAGAAGTCCTGACATAAAAAAGAAATTAACTTAGAATGACTATGCAAGTTGAATAAAAATTAGTCCATGTAATCAAACAATACAATTCACTAGCTGCATAAAAAGAAAAATGTAAAGAAAAGCCTTTGCAAAGCAGAGTAATAGCAGAGCAATAGCAAAGCAATAGCAGAGCTAAGAAACCTCTGGAATTAATTCATTCAGATACTTGTGGTCCAATGGAAAAATTGACCCCAGGAAAGGAAAGAAGAGGTATAGATGATTACTCCAGGTATACTACACTATATATGTTACACAACAAAATTGAAGTACCAGAGAAACTTGAACAGTATTTGGCTAAAGTAAGCAACAAGTTTGACAAAATGCAGAGTGTATTGCGCACTGTCAATGGAACTGAATATATAGGTGATAGCACACTCAGAAATCTGGGCATAATATTTCAAACTACTGTACAATACAACCCGGAACAAAACGGGGTTGCATAGAGAATGAATGAACTGTACTCTATGTGAGAGTGGAAGAACTATGCTGTTTGATGCAGATATGTCAGATATACTGGGGGACATACTAGGAGGAGGAAATTATGACCGCATGTTATCTCCAAAATTGCTTACCATGAAAACATTATATGAACTGTGGAATGGAAGGGCCCCAAATTTGAACCATCTATAAATGTTTGGAAGTAAAGCTTAAGTTGCATATCCCAAAAGAAAAACATACAAAATGGGATGCTTTCAAAGTGAATCTCAAAAGAGTTCTACTCCAAGACACAAACAAGCTAACCATCAATAGAAGTTTGATCGTCGATACAAATTTTAAACTTGTTTTCAAAATTTCATGAACTAACACAAATACTTCAAACTGAAGAAAATTCCACATCATTGTTGCATGAAGATAAGCAACAATGAGACACAGAAAAAGAAATGAATGAGGACCATTCAAATGCTGTAAAAGAAGAAACCAAGTCACAAGAGGTTCTAATCAGGAAATCCATCAGAAGCAATAAAGGCACCCCAGCCAAACGTCTGTTCTATGTTGCTTGCGCAGCATTAACACCAGAGCCAGATTCATTGGATGAGAGGCAAACACTTCCAACTCATGAGAAACAAAGGTGGAACAGATGCTTTGACGAAAACGCTCACAAGAAACAGATTTATAAAACTGAGATACAAAATGGGACTATTATAAGGAGTAGTTATTGAGTGGGGTGTTGGAATACAATGTTCATTTGTATTTTGTGCAACAACTACATCAACCAGTAGATGACATTGTTTATACATTTATACGATTATAAATGGTCCTGTTTCCTGTCTGCGGTTAAGCAGCAAAGCCCACGTGGACTGTGCACTGTCTGTTCTATAGAGATATATACAGAACTTCTAAGAAAAGTGACCAGTATTACCAGATATGTGGGAGGCTGAAGTTAATCTTGACTTTTAACATACAAGTTGAGCTTAGACCCACCTTATTCCACCTCCTGATCCTTCATAGAAACATAGAAAAGTGATAGCAGAAAAAGACTGAGTAGTCTATCGAGCCTGCCCATTTTTTGTTTTTTTTGGTTCTGTTTTTAGTTAACTTTATTGTTTGAGTATAGACCAATGTTTGTCCCTAGCATCTTTTAAGCCATTTACGGTTGAATTTACTTCAAGGTCAGTCAGCCTGTCAATAACGTTAAAAGACAAATAAGGTGGCTGGAGGAGGAAGGGATAAGATTGGGTTGTATGAAAAATTTTGAGAATTACAAATCACTTTAGTAGCCAATATGATTGCATCTGCTATTTTATTTCTAGTTTTCAGTAAAGATATCATCTGCGTGTGCAATTTCAATTAATATTCTTAGTCTTAATTGATTTGGCAAAGAATCATTAAAATTTTCTCATATTATCAGAGAGTGCAAATAAATAGAAGGCAAAGTGCCTTCTTTTAGTGAACATTGATTACTCTATCAAGGAGTTAATTGAGTAGTTCCTTAGCGAAAATGCTGTGAAGCAGAAATTTGAAAATAAAAAAAATCTTTAAATGCTTTATGATCCAGCTTACATCAGATAAAATAAGACATTACTGATCAGTGACCCATAATATTTTCCTAACATGAACATTTTATTTTATTAAACACAGAATATGTTAAAATAAAATGTCCATTGTAATAAGTTTTGAAATCAATTGTAATAAGTTGTGAAGTCAGTTCTACAGAAATAATGATATCTAACTATAAAAAATGCCTATTTGTTTAGTGACAATATGATGCAAGCCAAGACTACATTTTTGCAGCCACCTTCCTGTTCCAACATGACTGCCCACCAGTACCCAAACAAGGTCCATAAAGGCATGGATGAGCGTGTTTGAGGTGGAGGAACTTGACTGGCCTGTACAGACCTAACATCTTAACATGAACCCAATAGAATACCTTTGGGATGAATTAGAGTGGAGACTGCGAGCCAGGCCTTCTTGTCCAAATCAGTGCCTGACCTCACAAATGCTCTTCTGGAAGAAAGGTCAAACATTCTCATAGACCCGCTTCTAAACCTTGTGGACAGCCTTCCAAGAAGAGTTAAAGCTGTTATAGCTGCAAAGAGTGGGCCAACTCAATATTGAACCCTACGGACTAAGAGTGGGATGCCAATAAAGTTCATGTGCATGTAAAGATTGGCGTCCCAATACTTTTCATATTATAGTGTATCTCGCTACAAACAGGAACAGTATTGAGACAATGATCCAATACTTTTGGTAATATAGTGTAGCTATACCTGCAAAAGGGGCCAGCCTGAAGTGCTCTAGAAGGACCTAATTTTCTGACTAAATTTCCACTTTAAGAATTAATGACACCCCTGTGCTTCTAGTAAATAGCAGAGAAGTTTGCCTGAAGGTGTGGTAATGCCTACCATTTACAAACTTTACCACATTTGCATATACTGTATGTTTACCTAGTCTAAGTGGACATGCATACATGCAGCAGCAGTTTATCCTGCTAATAGATTTCAAATGTATTTTAACTGTGAGATAGGGTGTTCAGAGACAGGCTTTTGTTTTGTTATGAAGTTCCAAAATTACTATATACTGTACAAATTATTTGAATAAATACATTTTTAGAGAAATTTAAGCTGACAGTTGTAAAACACTGATAGGTTCAAATAAACATTTTATATAATTCAAATATATACATTATATAAACAATTACTTGCTAATAAAATATTGTTTGCTTTTCAAATTTTGACAAAGATTTGATTTTGGTAATACTGTACAATTCAGATGTAGTACTATATTGTATGTCAGTATTTACTATTTGGAGCTTGAATGTGCAGAAGGCAGATTACCCATTTGCCGACCGCCAGGAGTACAAATACTGCAGCAGGTCATGTCTCTGTCCCACGAAACTACGTAACTGTACGTCACTTTGTGGGACCGCTACTGGGGGCATGCATGCCCATTTGCCACAGGGGGAGCCAATCAGTGGGTCTGGCAGCCACGATTGCCACCAGGCACCCACTATCGTCCCCTATGGATACAGAACGTTGGTCTGCTGTTGTAAACACGGCAGACTGCTGTTCTGTCAGTAATAAACACAGGGATCCTGTGTTCCTCTTTTTTAGGAACACAGGTCTCTGTATTCATTCATTAACTTCAACCCCAACACAGAAAGCACCCATAGGGACACATTTAACCCTTTGATCGCCCCTGGTGTTAACCCCTTCCCTGCCAGGGTCATTAGTACAGTAACAGTGCATATTTTTAGCACTGATTACTGTTGTAATGTCACTGGTCCCCCCAAAAGTGTTGAAAATATAAGTTAGGTGTCCGATCTGTCCGCCGCAATGTCGCGGTCCCACTAAAAATCACTGATCACAGCCATTACTAGTAAAAAAATAAATTAATACATTAAAATGACATAAATCTTTCCCCTAGTTTGTAGAATCGATAAGTTTGCGCAAACCAATTAATATACGCTTTTTGTGATTTTTTTTACCAAAAATATGTAGCACAATATAAATTGGCCTAACATAATGAAAAAAACTTTTCTTTTTTTTTATTGGGAATGCTATATAGCAGAAAGTAAACCATATTGTTTTTTTTTTTTTTTTTTTTAGAATTGTCACTCTTTTTTTGGTTATAGCGCAAAAAATAAAAATCGCAGAGGTGATCAAATATCACCAAAAGAAAGCTATATTTGTGGGGGAAAAAAGGCATTAAATGTATTTGGGTACGGCATAGCACGACCGCGCAATTGTCAGTTAAAGTAACGCAGTGCCGTATCGCAAAAAATGGCCTGGTCAGTAAGGGGGGAGACCTTATGGTCTAGAAGTGGTTAAAAAATATATTGCAATACTACCAAATATCTATTTCTCAATATAAAGCAAGCAAGATAAAGTGTACTAGTAAACAGTACTAGTGTAGGCATATTTTTAGGTTAAAGTTACAAACTAGTAACTTTAAAAAAAAAAAAGGCAGTGGAAAGCAATTGCAAGAAGGTTGTTGTATAGTTCAGCACCATGGCCAACGCAGTACAAGCTCATAGACATGATAGGACAGAGGCTAACCCTCAGGCTAACCTTACATACTTAACATCTTATATTTACCAGTGCAGTGGCTGTAGCCCTGTGTCTTTTATTCATACATAAATTAGGGATTTTCTAGGTCATATAGTTAGCTCTCGTTGCTATGAGACAGAATTAGCAACAGAATACGGTTCGTTTCTATAACAACACTTAGCATTAACCATTTAAAGGGAAAGGATTGTCATGTTACATTTTTTACGATTAAAGGGAGCAATTATATAAAAAAAAAATATATACCAATTGGTGGATATACGTGACCATTCCATATAAAATAGTGTTTATGTAGTTCCTATTTTTGTCACAAACCTGGAAAATTCAAAATGTGCATATGATGGAAAATTGCAGAAGCATAAATAACCTCTGCTTCTTTTCTTTTTACTTACAGTTTGAAATATTTAAACTGTATTTCAAGGTAATCAGTAGATCTTAAAACATAGACTCCAAAAATATGATAAAAAAATGTTTACTTTTCTGTGAAGTTTAATCTTGGCCCCTTCCATCTCGTAAATTTATCTACTGGTCAGTTAAAAGGTTTTGAGTACTTGGAAGGGTGGAAAAGCTTGACTTAAACAGGAAGTCAATATTTACACAGAAATCTTGGTACTTTGATCTGTTTATTTACTATTGATTTTGATGATATGATAGGATATGATAGGAGTGAATTTTGGCTATGCATTTTTTACCATAGCTTTTTTTTTTTTTTTTTTTTTAAATAGCACAGGCTTGCCATGGTTCTCAATACCTTGAATTATAGTTTTTATCAATTGTATGTGTTTTCTAAGCTGTGGGAAAAATGGGACCAAAAGATAGGATAGACTGAGGTGTTCAGAAGGTTCAATAGAAATACATATGGGGTAGTAGGCAGGATTTTCTTAAGTTTACTTATAACTATTAAAAAAGACACCTTCAGACTTAAATTTGGAATGAAAGAGGCCGCGGCCGTTTATTATTTTACACATTAAAGATCGATAAATCTTTTAAACTTTAAATAACAGCAGTATAGAACAAACCCGGTCCCAACGACCCAGGTTGTCATAACTCAACTAAATAAATTGACACATCCAACTTAAAATACAACAAACGTCCCCCTTCGACGTGACCGAAGGTGACCCTAAAATAACAAACTGACCCGCCGCGTCACCGGATCCTCTTCCGACGTCTCTTCCGGCGGCCACCGTCTGCACCGGTCCTGCGCGATCTTCAACTTCCGCCACTTCGGATGCCGCGACGAGCGGCAACTCGAAACACCGCCGGAGCCAGTCTTCGCCGCCATCTTCTCCCGCCCGCTCGATCAATCTTCTGAGGAGGCTCATCTTCGGCTGAGGTAAGCGGGGGCGCCTAACTCCTCTTCTTCGTCTCTTCTCCTCTTCCAGGAAAGCTGCCGCTGAATTCTTCCTCCCCGACCGCCTGCTGGACTACCGACAGTGGACCACTGCTCCCGCCGACGATGGACTCTGGAACCGCTGGAACCGCTGGGCTGTCTTCTTTCTTCGCTGCTTGACCGACGGAGTGACGTCTCCTCTGTGAGGGGATCCTTAAATGGGTCCTCTTGAACCCCTTCAGCCAATCAAATTGAACTCTTCATAGGCGGGAGAAACCGGCTCATACAGGTCAGGGGCTTATTCTACCTAGAAACTAGAGTAAGCTAACTAACTTATGGCCAATCAGCTTAACTTAAAACTGACAGGCTTTAAACTGCCTAACGACTAACACTCTGCCTATTCTTTTCCTAAACTATCCTCACCTGCCACTACCCCATGAATAAAAGGGGGCCATTCGTTCCCTTTTCTTTTCATGGGGTAGTAGGCAGGATTTTCTTAAGTTTACTTATAACTATTAAAAAAGACACCTTCAGACTTAAATTTGGAATGAAAGAGGCCGCGGCCGTTTATTATTTTACACATTAAAGATCGATAAATCTTTTAAACTTTAAATAACAGCAGTATAGAACAAACCCGGTCCCAACGACCCAGGTTGTCATAACTCAACTAAATAAATTGACACATCCAAAAGGCAGGCGGCTCACACCCGCCTGGCACACCCCCACCACGCGGCCTCTTCCACGCAAGTGCCCAGATTGGCATTAAAAGTATCTAGGCCAATGTCTGATGATGGGTGTCATCAAACCTATACAATCCACTAGTACCTCCCTCCAGCTCTATATGCCTAAAAGATAAAATACCAACGACGCGCAGCAGCTTCTCCAAAGCCCTGTTTACGCGCTTACGGATTTTTTCAAGCGGTTTCAAATAACAGTGCTTGAACCAAGCGAGTCTAGGTATAATCTCCGAAAAAACAATGGTCAAAAAAGGGAATGTTGACTTTAGTAATTGTAAGTCATCCCGGATAGCAAAAATCAAGTCTAACGTTCTTGCTCTGCCTACGTCATTCCCCCCAAGGTGTACAACCAAGACATCCGGAGGGGGGAGAAACTGCAGTAGTCTAAAAATTTCCGGACGAAATTCCGACCACAGCATACCTCGCTTGCTAAACCACTGAACCCTAAAGTAATTGGGATCCAAACCGATGTTTTCGCCATAAGGACGTCTTCTGGCTCGTGCACGAGCCCAGTGCACGAAAGAATGTCCGATGATCCACACGTCCAGACATTGACCTGAAAAATTTTTTAACAAACAGTGTCAGGGCGGATGTAAGTTTGAAAAACATCCGACTTCCACCTGCCCAACTTTTTAACAACTTGATCACCGAGACCCAATCTTGCCGCTTCGGTAGCGGCACCAATACGAAATGAATGAGAAGTTAACCTTTCCTCTTCCAAACCCAATTGAACGAGACATTTTTTAAAAACAGCATTGAATTGATAGCCAGTCAATGGCCTACCATCCCGATGATTAAACAAAAAAGCCGAACCGGCCGATCTGATTGTCAAAAATTTTTTCAATAGACGTACCGGACATATTGAAGAATTGAGAAACCTGTGCAACATAACGCGCTTCCCAACACCCAATTGATCCGTCTTAGAGAAGCGTATTAAAATGCAGCATGACACATCAGATAAAACCGCATCCGAGAGAAAAAGACCAGAGCTAAGCGTCCTACTCGTCGGCACGAGCTCCGATATCCTTAGTGCTGCAAAAAACATCAACGAAAAAGCCGCCTGAAAAAGGACCGACTCGTAATAGGAAAAACAAACGATTGACGTAACCGCACACAATCTCTCTAAAAGTGGGACAGTAATGGGCTTCCTAGAATCGGGCAAGAATTTCGCTTTACGGTAACCCTTCAGTGCCTGCCGCACTGTAAAAAAGGAAGAGCATGAAGGGAAATTTTTTAGCTTAACGAAAAAGGACACTCCTGCCAGAATTTTGGTTGCGTGAGACCAAGCATATTCCCTATGGAATAAAGAATTTAAAAAAGATAACACCAAATTTTCCGAAAAACTATCGGGGGATGCACCCAATGACTGAAGATGCGACAGCCATAATGACCATGCTGATTGGTATCCCGCCATGGTCGCCGGAGCCAAAGAACGCAAAACGTTCTTTGCTACCAAGTCTAGACTATGTGCCATAGGAGGCTCGGGTAATGACAGCTCTGTTCGTCCGCTTCCGGAAACAGCGTAAAAAATCGCTCCATCTGTAAGCGAGACAAAACATCCGCCAAACCATTATCTTTGCCGGGGACAAAAGTCGCCTTAATCCAAATATTAAACGATAAGCATTTAGCTACTAAATACCGCAATAAGGCTATAACAGGAGGGGATTTTGAAGACAAACAATTGATAGCGAACATCACCCCCCTGTTATCAGTCCGAACCATTAATCTTCTGTTCCGAAAATGATGGCCCCAAATCTCCAGGGCCACCACAATGGGAAAGAGCTCGAGAAGAACACTGTTGCGTGTATAACCCAATTGAACCCATTTCTGGCACCAGCGATCAGCACACCAATGTGTGCGCCAGATGGCGGCAAAGCCTACCGAACCCGCTGAGTCGGTGAAGAGACAAAAATCCTTGTCAAGAACAAATTCTTCCTGCCAAAGACTTTTGCCATTGAAATCCGATAAAAACTGGTACCACACCAGCATATCCTCCCTGACCTCCTGAGTTAACCTCACGTGAGAATTTGGCGACTTCAGACCCGCAATCGTTGCATACAGCTTCCTGGAAAATAGCTTACCCAGGGGAATAACCCTGGAAGCAAAAGCCAGCAAACCAAGCAAGGACTGCATCTCCTTAAGGCGAACCTTACGTCTCCGGATCAAAGTTAGCAGGCAAAACTTCAATTTAGACAATTTGTCTAGCGGGAGCCTAAATTCCATTTCTTCGGAGTCGATTGTGATGCCTAAAAATTGAATGCAAGTAGACGGAAAAGCCGTCTTCTCATGTGCCAACGGGATCCCAAACAGCTCGCACAACTGAACAAAACCATTCAGCAAGCGCGAGCAGTCTGTAGACCCTGCCCTTCCCAAGAACAAAAAATCGTCTAAATAATGGACGATGTCAGTCGAATCGCAAAGGAGCGACACTGCCCATTCCAAAAAGGTGGCAAAACACTCAAAATAAAAACATGACAATGAACATCCCATGGGGAGACATCTGTCGAAATAAAAATTACCCGAAAAGAAAAACCCCAGGGAATTAAAGGCGTCCGGGTGGACCGGCAGCAGACGAAACGCCGATTTGATGTCCGCCTTGGCCATCAAAACCCCTTTGCCCAGACCCCTTAATTTAACCAAGGCATCGTCAAACGAAGAGTATTGGACCGTAGCTAAATCCTCGCTTATTTCATCATTTAAGGAATCCCCGAAAGGAAACGACAAATGATGAATAAGCCTGTAAGAATTAGGCTCCTTCTTTTGGACAATGCCCAAAGGGGAGATCCTAAAATCCTCAAAGGGTGGGACAGAGAAAGGGCCCGCGAATCTACCTAAATCTATTTCTTTACTTACCTTTTCTGCCACAACCGATTCCAAACCCGCCACGGATCTAAGATTATCTACCAACCTACAACCCTTACCGTAAAACTTGGGAAGAGGGAAACCATCCCGAAAGCCCTCAATTAGTAGGGTGGCTCTCACCCTGTCTGGGTAGCGCTGGAGCCACGGGAGCATGGCGGTGAGGTTCACTGGGGTTACCGCCCTTGTGTCCAAAACCCGGTGCCTGACCCCCTTGCTTCTTGAAGCATTTTGCAATGGGGTGGGCCCCAGAGCAAAAGGCGCATTCGTGCCGGTACTTGCACGAACCCGGCCACTTACAGACGGATTCGTTGAAGTTGAAGCACACTCCTTTTCTAAATTGAAAACCCGGGGAGGATGCTTGGGACTGTTGACTCGGAAAGGGCTGCCTGGAAAAAATAGACCTCTGGGGAAGAAAAAGGTCCAGCCAAAGGCTGACATCCTTAGTCCCCCATTTCATGGCAGGCTGCACCGCCAGTTTTTGGCGAAAAGCCACGTCATACTGGAACCATGATGTTCCACCAAAATTCTTGTAAGCTTCTAATATGATATCCGCGTGCTGGAAAAGCCCCACACTTTTGGTAGGGAATTTCTCACACATTACTGATGAAAAAATAAAGAAACCCTGCAACCAGTTATTGAAAGATTTGGAAACAGGGCGCCTTCGTTCCTCATCATCCTTCCTATCCCCTTTAGCAACAAAATCCCTAGACGAAGGCAACAGTGACAACATATCAATAAAATGTCCCTGCCATATTCTCTCCTTAACCGATTCGGATAGGTGGAAACCTAGCGGGGACATTTCACAGGTGAGAGTTTCCCTAAGGGAAGTCTCAGGTAAATTTTGGGATTGAGCCAGGAGATAGGAAGCAGACATCTCAGAGTGCAAGCTCTGGGGCCTATGAGGTTCAACCTCCACATTGCCCACATGAGGAACCCAGACATCCCTAGGTGAAGGGGCATGCTGTGATAACCCCAAATCTCCAACTGGGTTGGCAGATACTGCCGTATCAGTGGCCGGTGTACCAGTCCTGCAGGACCCAGCAACCGTACTGTTCTCAATCATAGACCTAAAATCATTTAAAAAATTTTGAAGTAAGCCAGCAAAGGCTGGCAGGGGGGTACCGTCCTGAGCGACAGCACCCCCAGTGCTCATATCCGGTGTGGACTGTGTTCCCAGGGGGCCACTGCTCGAGGCAGATGCTGGCGACCCCTGCTGCTGTGTCCCGGGGGGCCTAGGGGCCCTAGTAGGGGCTGGAGGCCCGGGCTGCTGTATCCCAGATGGCCCAGACTCTAAATGTCTGGCTTGTGTGGTAGGCAAAATCCCTGGGGGCCTAGGGAGGAATGTGGGTGCAGGCATTGTGTCTATGAAGATCCCCTCACCTGATCTCGCCGGCGCGATCCCCTCCGGATTCCTGGTCCCGCCGCACGATCCCGCCGCCTCCGACCGGGCCCTCGCTCCGGGTCCTGGAGCAGGTCTTCCCGTTGGTCTTCTCCTCGGCGAGTCTTCACCTCCCCTCCCGGCGCGCCGGACGCCCGCCGGAGGGGAGAACCGTTGGCGCGGGGTGCGCCGCCTCTTCGCCGGCCCGATTCCTTGGCCGGTTCTTCCGGGTGTGGCGCGCCTGCGCACACCCCTCTCCGTGATGTCGTCCACGCCCGACGTCACCGACGATGACGCTCTTCCTTCCGCGCCCGCCGCGTCACCGGATCCTCTTCCGACGTCTCTTCCGGCGGCCACCGTCTGCACCGGTCCTGCGCGATCTTCAACTTCCGCCACTTCGGATGCCGCGACGAGCGGCAACTCGAAACACCGCCGGAGCCAGTCTTCGCCGCCATCTTCTCCCGCCCGCTCGATCAATCTTCTGAGGAGGCTCATCTTCGGCTGAGGTAAGCGGGGGCGCCTAACTCCTCTTCTTCGTCTCTTCTCCTCTTCCAGGAAAGCTGCCGCTGAATTCTTCCTCCCCGACCGCCTGCTGGACTACCGACAGTGGACCACTGCTCCCGCCGACGATGGACTCTGGAACCGCTGGAACCGCTGGGCTGTCTTCTTTCTTCGCTGCTTGACCGACGGAGTGACGTCTCCTCTGTGAGGGGATCCTTAAATGGGTCCTCTTGAACCCCTTCAGCCAATCAAATTGAACTCTTCATAGGCGGGAGAAACCGGCTCATACAGGTCAGGGGCTTATTCTACCTAGAAACTAGAGTAAGCTAACTAACTTATGGCCAATCAGCTTAACTTAAAACTGACAGGCTTTAAACTGCCTAACGACTAACACTCTGCCTATTCTTTTCCTAAACTATCCTCACCTGCCACTACCCCATGAATAAAAGGGGGCCATTCGTTCCCTTTTCTTTTCATTCTTCAAAACTCACTTTTCAAATGAAGCACTCCTCAGGGGTGATTAGCCATCATTTTCTAAATTGTCCATCTTTGCCCTGTAACCAGAAGAAAGGACATTATGAGGTTAAGTTACTAAAACTAGAGAGTGCAAAAATATGGTACAGTTGTGCATGGTAGCCAATCAGCTTCTAAATACAGCTTGTTCAATTACGCTTTAACAAAAAATAAATACAAATAAAATTGGAAACTGATTGTCATCAACAATTGCAGGCATCCCTAGGGGCATTCCTACATAGCTCACCTATGTAACTTTAATGTTCACATCCATAAATGCTCTTGTGTACCTGGGTTGTAGATAGTTTTTTTTCCTGGGGGGGGATTCAGCTCTCTCAAATTATACCTTTATAAGCCTGGATAATATTCAACCTTACTGAGCAGGTGCACAAGGCAATCTATGTGTGAAAATATGAGGAGATACATGCGTACAGCTGGGGACAGCCCTGACTCTATTCAGCCTGTCATTTACAGTATACAGTACTTGCCACACCATGGCCACTTAGAAAGTATGGATAATAGGTAAGCTATCTGTGCAACCTAAGCAGATGCAAACGGCACCATATTTTCAGGCAGTGCACCGACAGCTTTTTTTAACTGTGTATCATAATAAATAATAATGAAAAACTGTGTATCATAATAAATTTTATTTAATATTTATGGGTTATAAAAAAAAGCTGAGTGCACTACCCACCACATAATGGAACCCTTTGTACCTGCTCAGGTTGCACAGTAAGGTTGACTATTATTGAGGCTTGGTGTGAAACCTGTGTAGAAGGAATGGGTGTCACATTGTGGCAGGCAGCCTATTTAACATTTTAAAAACAGAGTATCATGAAGAATTTGAATAAATATCTTTCCCTACCCTTTAGAATTTCCAGCCACAAAAGGAAGAATGCCAAGGTACAGTTAGACAACACCGTGGCTGTGGTGTAAATAAACTGTCAAGGACTGCAGGTCAGACTTGATGTTTGGCTGGGTGGAACAGAATCTGAACAATATTTCTGCAACCCACATCCCAGGAGTTGGCAACACTTTAGCTGACTCTTTAAACCATAACTTTATGAACTCAAAAGAATGGCTGCTAAACATGAAATAACTGCTGATGGTTTTCGTGAATGGGGAATCCCAGCAATAAATCACATGCACTCCAGTCACAACTATTGCCTACCAATGTATTCCAGAACTGTTGATGTATGGGCCTTGGAGATAGATGCATTGATTCAGAGGTGGTCATTTCTTTAGTTTACATATTCTCTCTGATCCCTATGATTCTGAGAGTGTCCCAGTAAATCCAGCACTAGGACATGGAGGAAATTGTCATCCTGCCATTCTGGCCTCACAGGCCCTGGTTTCCGCTACTGTGGAAAATGAGACTCTGGAATGCATCAAAGTTTTCCATAGCCTTCTGAGGGCTAGGACAACCTTAACTAATGTGACCTACTTTAAAGTCTGGGATACATTTATTGAGTTTGCATCAGATAGAAACAAAGAGCACTTCAAGGCTTCAGTAAGGAGATTTTCTTGATTTTCTTCAGAGGTGAGTAGATTTTGGCCTGTCCCTCAATAATATTGAGGTCCAGATATCTGCTATTTTCTCCTTCATGCACATGGGATGGGCAATTTAGCTCCTATTAGTTAAGTTTTTAAGAGCTCTTTTGAAGTTAATAAAATTTTCCAAACAAGGACCTTTCCATTGTCTTGGAAAAACTTATCAACCCACCTTTTGAACCTCTATTGGAGGTATAATTGTGGTATTTCACTTTAAAGACAGTTTTTTTTTTAATTCCTGTGACTTTAGCTGGCAGGGTTTCATGGCTCCAGGTCCTATGCATTCAAGAACCTTTTTGTGCTATTGAAGAAGACAATGTCGTTTCCTAAACCTTTGTTACATTTTCAGATACTTACTAAAAAATATTTTCCTGGTGCTTCACCATGTTAACCCTAACCTCTATTATCCACCCAGTTATCAGCTTTTTGGACTATGTTATTGGAACATGGAGAAGGGTAAGAGCTTTATAGCTATTCAGGCGGATGTCATGAGGGTCTGGGAGAGGGAGCCGACCCATTTGCAATGACATGGTGAGATACCAGGAAAGAAAACCTTTTATCTTATAGTTACATAGTTACATAGTAGGTAAGGTTGAATAAAGACAATAGTCCATCCAGTTCAACCTGTGTAGGTGTGTGTAGCTGTAATCATCTCACATAGCCCTGAATGTTCTGATCCTTGAGATGTACGTCTAAGAGTCTTTTGAAAGCCACCATACTACCCGCAGAAACCACCTCTTGTGGTAGAGAATTCCACAATCCTGTAGCCCTAACAGTAAAGAACCCCCCACGTTGCCTGAGGTTAAAACGCTTCTCCTCTAATCGCATTGCCCTCGAGTCCTCATGCAATCCCTGAACAGCTTATTTTCTAAGCTGAGATCCCCATTGAGATATTTAAAAATTGCTAGGACTGATCTAATTTTAAGACCTCTGATTCTCTGGCTTTGGTACCCCTGTCAGCAAAGGGCCAGAGCGGGAATTACTTAATTCTAGAAGTGTACCAGGAAAGGGATAAGAGACAGAAAGGATAAGGCAATAAAAAAAAAGGAGATTGGAGAGAAGAGATAGATTGAAAGACAAGAAACAGCCTAACTCACTTTCCACTATGCTATGCTATAAACCCCATACTATTTCAGTCTAGGTGACCACACATGCACTAACATGATGATGTCTTTCCAGGTAATGGTGCGCTTAGTGTAATTCACTGGATACTGTTACGCAAATAGAGCAAGCACATTGGTATTCCTTCATTACATTGATGTAGTTCTATGACTAAACACTAGGTTAGGTTCCTGTTGCACATCCAGCTCCTCATTTTAATGACCCACAGAGTATCTTGCTCAACTCTTCTTTCTGTTGCCCATTATTGTACCTTGTTTCTTCAAATATTGCCTGGCTTTATACTTAATTATTCTATTCACTTTGTTGCCCAAACCCTTTTCTCCCAATGCTTTTATTCTGTTAAAAAATGTCAAGACATTTTCTGAATAGAAGAGGTGCAGAAGGACAAACTCACTTAATGTACTGTATAGGCTTAATGAAAGTGAGTGTTTTCCCAAAATGAGGCAGTAGCCACACATATCACACATTACACTAGTGGTAATTTATATTTACAGTGCAAATGTTCAAAAAATATTTTTAGGCCAAAGTGCAGCTTTAAACTTAGGCGGGCTATACATTTTTTTTTTCTTTCAGCCAGTGGGTTGAATGGGTTTTTACCAGTGTGTTGAACAAAAAAAAAAAAAAACAATTCCCCCATCCACAAAGCCTTCCCCACTGGCAAAATACAATGATCAATGTTGCTTGCAATAGCCAACAGCACTGATCTTTTAGGAAAAACTTGAAAGGCTAGTTAAAAATCAGCTAGCCCATACATGTATTGAAATTGGCCAGTCTCTGCTGAACCTGCTAAATTTTTATCCATGTACGGCCAACTTTACCAATGCTACTTGAGAAGTGAGTTAAGATCTCTCTAATGAGGACACAAACTGAAATAAATACTTGAAAAAGGCTATAACTTCTCCCTACGCTATCCAAAGGTAAGATAAAAGTTTTGAGCAGACTTTTACTTTACATTTCCAATAGGCAGGTAACAAGTCAAAAAGCCTCCTGATAGAAATCTCATTTCACAAAAAAGTAGTCAGCATACACTCACTAGTAAAGCAGCATACAATCTATTGTTTTATGTTTTCAATACTATAAACAGTATTGCTTCCAATAAAACTGACTCAGAGCATGTAAAATCCCAGACATAGCTATAAAGTATCTTTTAAAAAATCTCCATAGTGAGTACTTGAAAGGAAATCAAAGACATGATTTTATGACAGTAGAGCGCAGTAATAGATTATTACTGGATGACATATTTAATGTGACACTGCACAGAGAGATTGGATTTTTTTTGGGAGCTTTTAATTCTGTCAGAAAATCTGGTAAATTATTTCAGAAGTAAGACCCATAGCTTGAATATTAATTGAACCGTATTCATCCTAAGATTGCAAAAAAAAAGAATCTAACTGGCTGTATATTACATTTAGACCTTTATGTGCTACGGCAGTAATGCATTAACCCATAGTATCCAATCAGAAATCAGATTTCTATATAATAAAGAGCTTAAACCAAATTCATTTTTTTTTAATATTTCTATTCATTTACACACTGAAAACACTGATAAGGTTGTTATTATCTCAAACTAGTTTTTAAACATCTTAATTAATTATAGTGTTAACCTTATTATTAGTACTTTGAGTAGAGTGCTGACACGCTGAAAAATTAGGTCTGGTGCTGAGAGCAAATGCTATACATATTTAAATGAATTAGTTACACATTTGATATATACACATCATTGCTATTAATTAAATAAGGCCTGTGTAAACATTTTTTTTATCATTTTTTTAGTTCAGTCTTCAATTCAATAAAACAATTATAATCCTTAAGGATTTTATATGTTAAAATAGAACGCGAGCCAAAGATAACAAAATTAAAACACAAAGAAACAAACGCAGCTTTTGCTGCAATATTTGCCTTTAATCTAGATTTTTTTTCCACTCAGTACTTTTTTCTCGCACTAGATGTCCTCAGTGTGATAGTCAGTATGACTGAATCATCTTCCTCTGAGTCCAGGTAATCCTGGATCCACCCCAACCTGTGCATAGACAGTGAAAGAAATGCAGTACAGTGATGAGTTCATATGTCTGTCACTTTACTTGCTTATCCAATCAACGTGCTTCTTGTTAGCACATGAACTGATCCTTTGTACTGCTTCTTTGTCTTTACACTCCAGCTCTGCTGCATGAGACTGCAAGCCACAAATAACAGATTTAATTCAGGTACTAACACTGCTTCTATTTGAATGATACAAATAATGATAATGTTTGAGTGTAAACACCTGTATTTGACTAGATATCAGCTTCTTGGAAACCCCTGTACAGAAGAACTAGCATTTCCATACGGAAAGTAGCAACACAGTTGTGCTTCACTGTTCATGGGCTTGTAACAATGGTAACTGTCCCTTAGTTTTGTCTCCCATTACTGTATTTGAAACACTGCTTGTTCAGGGAGGTCTGACCCTTGGGTTATTGAATAGAGGGGGGAGTTACTATTGGATCAATCCGAGGCCAGAAAGAGGAAAAATTGAGTAATCTGCAAAGTTATTTGCTATTTGCTGTTTCCATATTGTTTGAAATGATCGCTGCCATATGTTTGGTACTGTTTTGACCATGTTTTTGGGATTGTATCTCTTTAAGTTTGATTCAAGTTTATGCAGTTTAGCGCAATTAGAAACACACCAATTTGTGTCATGGCACACTCTGCACACTACATTTTATCAGTTGCAGCCTGGATGGGGCCCATGGGACAGCAGCATTTCAGGGTCAATGAGCTGAACTTCTGACTTTGCCCCACTGGTTTCTAAACACATCCACACAGATTCCATTTCTTTGGCCCGAAACCTGGGCATACTGTAAGTGCTTGATACACGTTACATAAAAGGCCTCTGCTATTAGGTTCAGTCCCTATGTGGTCTTGTCCCACACTTGGGGGGTGTACAATACAGGTGCCTAGGTGGTGCAATAGGCAGGTGCACCAGATTGTGCCAAAGTCAATGAGTTGCAACTAATGACTTCTGAACTCTACGTCTTTTACTTTTGACCTCTGAGTCATTACTAACCTCTGAACTCTGCATCACTTACTACTGACCTCTGAGTCATTACTGACCTCTAAATCACTTACTGCTGACCCATGAACTCTGCATCACTTACTAATGACTCCTGAATCGTCCTGACACCTGAATTCTGAGTCACTTTCTAATGACCCCTGAACTCTGCGTTACTATTGACCCCTGAACTCTGCATCATTTACTAGTGACCCCTGAGTCATTACTTATCTCTGTACTCTGCATCATTTACTGCTGACCCCTTAACTTTGCGTCACTTACTATTGACCCCCTGAATCATTACTGACCCCTGAACTCTGAGTCACCACTGACCCCTGAACTATGAGTCACTTGCTATTGACTCCTGAACTCTACATCATTTACTACTGACCTCTGAACCCTGAGTAAGTTACTACTGACCCTTAAACTAAGAGTCACTTACTACTGACCTGGTTTAGTAGGTTGGGCTACTGGACCACTACTGTTTGTTTATGCCGGGGAGGGGTTGGTTGCTAAAGTTGGCCTCTATTGGCTTGCTAATCATAGCCACAACCCCTCCTACTCCCCATGTCGGCATTAGAGCCAACAGACCATAAGCAAAGCAACAGTATAAAATAAACATGACAGTGAAAAAATACCAACAAACCTAACTATAAAAACACCAGGGAAGCTGACATAAATAGGGCATGACCTGGACTGTAAATAAAACTGAGAACAAAGGAAGCAGCGATGTGGTAACAAGATACGGGATAAAGCAGGGTTCAGGATAATCAGCAAGCAGGGATATGGCATCAGGCAAAACACTGAAGTACTGATGAAAACCCAAGGAGGAGAGGGGTAAATTCCTTTCTATCTGTCAGTATCAGGTGGATCCTAATTACTGGGATCTGCTAGCTCCTGGGAGACACCTACTAATGGCCATCGGAACTGCACCCTTAAGGTTCTTGGTACCACAGTGCCACCAGCAGGTGATCCAGGTCCTTACAGGCGTTTTCCCACATGTGTTGTGCAATATGTGAGGGCACGGTGGGCCCCACGTCCTTTGGGGCCCGTGTGTACAACACACATTTCACAAATGGAGGATATAGCACTACAGTTAATCTCCTCTACATAAATGTATTCTAACTATGGCAATTACATTTGAAATTACTTTTTAAACTGGCATTCCTCCTAATGTGACTACATACATTTTACATACATACATACATAAAGTATTTTACAAAAGTGAGTACACCCCTCACATTTTTGCAAATATTTTATTATATGTTTTCATGTGAAAACACTGAAGAAATTACACTTGCTACAATGTAGCAGTGTAAATGTGCTGTCCCCTCAAAATAACTCAACACACAGCCATTAATGTCTAAACCGCTGGCAACAAAAGTGAGTACACCCCTAAGTCAAAATGTCCCAATTGGGCTCAAAGTGTCAATATTTTGTGTGACCACCATTATTTTCCAGCACTGCCTTAACCCTATTGGGTGTGGAGTGCACCAGAGCTTCACAGGTTGCCACTGGAGTCTTCTTCCACTCCTCCATGACGACATTACAGAGCTGGTGGATGTTAGAGACCTTTCGCTCTTCCACCTTCCGTTTGAGGATGCCCGATAGATGCTCAATAGCGTTTAGGTCTGGAGAAATGCTTGGCCAGTCCATCACCTTTACCCTCAGCTTATTTAGCAAGGCAGTGGTCCTCTTTGAGGTGTGTTTGGGGTCGTTATTAAGGATGATCGAACTTTTGAAAAGTTCGGTTCGACCAGAACACCCGAATTTCCCAAAAGTTCGGTTCGGATTTCAGAACCCCATTGAAATCAATGGGACCCGAACTTTGGTAATCAAAAAACACAATTTTTAAGCCCTAAAACCCAATAAATGCCCCTAAAAAGTGCCTAGGGTTCTGGGTCATGCCCCATTAACTATTAATCACACAAAAAAAGTTCTTAAAAATTGTCATTTTTGATAAAAAAGCCAATTATTGAAAAAAAAAAAAAAGAGAGATTTTTTATTTTTACTTTGGATTTAGTATCTGGGGGGTCTAAAATGTGTTCATGTGAAGTTTCAGCTCTGTAGCATGTCCAGAACCATGAAAAAAAAAAGATAATTTTTCAGTAGAAAAGGGATGTGGGTCGGGACCCTCCTTTAACTTTCACACCTATATGATCTTTTT
Source organism: Pelophylax lessonae (assembly GCF_965119305.1). Lineage (NCBI taxonomy): Eukaryota > Metazoa > Chordata > Amphibia > Anura > Ranidae > Pelophylax > Pelophylax lessonae. Next base: position 346,234,714 of record NC_138771.1, read on the forward strand.
TTCTGGTTCTGGACATGCTACAGAGCTGAAACTTCACAGGTACACCTTTTAGACCCCCCGGACACAAAATCACACAAAAAAAGTTCTTAAAAATTGTAATTTTTGATAAAAAAGCCAATTATTGAAAAATTGAAAAAAAAAAAAAGATTTTTTGATTTTTACTTTGGATTTAGTATCTGGGGGGTCTAAATGGTGTGCATGTGAAGTTTCAGCTCTGTAGCATGTCCAGAACCATGAAAAAAAAAAAAGATAAATTTTCAGTAGAACAGGGATGTGGGTCGGGACCCTCCTTTAACTTTAACACCTATATGATCTTTTTTTCTGGTTCTGGACATGCTACAGAGCTGAAACTTCACAGGTACACATTTTAGACCCCCCAGACACAAAATCACACAAAAAAAAAGTTCTTAAAAATTGTAATTTTTGATAAAAAAGCCAATTATTGAAAAATTAAAAAAAAAAAAAAAAAAAAAAAGAGATTTTTTGATTTTTACTTTGGATTTAGTATCTGGGGGGGGGGGGGGTCTAAAAAGTGTACATGTGAAGTTTCAGCTCTGTAGCATGTCCAGAACCATGAAAAAAAAGATTGTTTGTATTAGAAAACTTTCAGCACAGGAGTATGGCTTCGCTGCTGTAACACCTTGCCGGTTTAATAGAAGGCATTTTTTTGGGTTCTTTGCAGTCAGGAAAAACATCTGAACTTGTGTATAGTGGTACTGTGCACAAGTTCTGATGTTTTGCCTGCCTCCAAAAACCCCCAAAAAATGCCAGCAAAAACACACCTGGGCATTTTTTTTTTACTTTTTTTGGCATTTTTTGGGGTTCTTTTGAGGCAGGCAAAACATCTGAACTTGTGTATAGTGGTATATATACACACATACATATATTTATATACACACCTAGACATATATAGGTGTGATAGTAGCAGAAATATATTACTGTAAATGATTTCATTAGCGCAAGCATATATTTCTGCTACTATCACACCTATATATGTCTAGGTGTGTATATAAATATATGGATGTGTGTATATACACCACTATACACAAGTTCAGATGTTTAGCCTGCCTCAAAAGAACCCCAAAAAATGCCAAAAAAAACGCTAGCGTCAAAAAAAAATGCCCAGGTGTGTTTTTGCTGGCATTTTTTGGGGGTTTTTGGAGGCAGGCAAAACATCAGAACTTGTGCACAGTACCACTATACACAAGTTCAGATGTTTTTCCTGACTGCAAAGAACCCAAAAAAATGCCTGCTATTAAACCAGCAAGGTGTGAAAACCGAGAAGAGAAGCCAACCCCCTGAGCTGAAAGTGTTCTAATACAAATGATCTTTTTTTTTTATGGTTCTGGACATGCTACAGAGCTGAAACTTCACATGTACACTTTTTAGACCCCCCAGATCTGAAATCCAAAGTAAAAATCAAAAAATCTTTTTGTTTTAATTTTTTTCAATAATTGGCTTTTTTATCAAAAATGACAATTTTTAAGAACTTTTTTGTGTGATTTCGTATCTGGGGGGTCTAAAAGGTGTACCTGTGAAGTTTCAGCTCTGTAGCATGTCCAGAACCATAAAAAAAGGATTGTTTGTATTAGAACACTTTCAGCTCAGGGGGTTGGCTTCTCTTCTCGGTTTTCACACCTTGCCGGTTTAGTAGCAGGCATTTTTTTGGGTTCTTTGCAGTCAGGAAAAACATTTGAACTTGTGTATAGTGGTACTGTGCACAAGTTCAGATGTTTTGCCTGCCTCCAAAAACCCCCAAAAAATGCCAGCAAAAACACACCTGGGCATTTTTTTTTTTGACGCTAGCGTTTTTTTTGGGCATTTTTGGGGGTTCTTTTGAGACAGGCAAAACATCTGAACTTGTGTATAGTGGTATATATACACACATAATTATATGTATATAGACACCTAGCCATATATACTGTAGGTGTGATAATAGCAGAAATATATTACTGTAAATGATTTCATTAGTGCAAGCATATATTTCTGCTACTATCACACCTATATATGTCTAGGTGTGTATATAAATATATGTATGTGTGTATATACACCACTATACACAAGTTCAGATGTTTTGCCTGCCTCCAAAACCCCCCAAAAAATGCCAGCAAAAACACACCTGGGCATTTTCTTTTTGACGCTAGCGTTTTTTTGGCATTTTTTGGGGTTCTTTTGAGGCAGGCAAAACATCTGAACTTGTGTATAGTGGTATATATACACACATACATATATTTATATACACACCTAGACATATATAGGTGTGATAGTAGCAGAAATATATTACTGTAAATGATTTCATTAGCGCAAGCATATATTTCTGCTACTATCACACCTATATATGTCTAGGTGTGTATATAAATATATGGATGTGTGTAATAATAAACTAGGAGAAGAAAAATGATTTCTACTCACCCAGCGCACAAAAACTCGAAAAGGAAAAGATATGTATATATTGTCACTGGGTACATACAATACTGTATACCTTAAATGCACACTCAAATGTACTAAAGGACAATATGTATCCAAAAGCTGCCACTATAAAAGAATTGACATCAAAAATAAGGTGCACTCATAAAAAGGTATTAAAATAATATAAAATAAAATACTAAATTAATAACAACTCCTCTAGAGTCCACTAGCGGCGCTGCAAGTATATGTTCACCATATACTATATATAAAACACAAAGAGTCCAAAACTAAAAGTGTGAGGGTAATCCGAGAAAAATCAGTCCAGCCGACAACCAATAGAAGTATGTCTGAACTCCTGAGGGTAATAAGGATGAAAGGACCTCCACCTCACCACGGTGCACACCCTGAAGGAAATGCACTTACCAGAAATGGCTGGGACACAGGCTCATAATGATAATGATAGTGATAAGACCCTGCCAGGTCCTCCTCAACCCGAGTTTTCTCCAAATGACAAGAAGGCTGGTATAACCGCTCACAAGGTGTACATGTGAAAATAAAGCGTCATAGGCACATAGCGTAACCCCGTTTTCACTTTATTTCAAAATCAACATAACACCAAACTCATAAGAATTGCACTCACATGTTAAAACTTAATCAAAGGCATAATCATCATGGATAATGTCTTGTTACCGTGCAGTCGTTCATCCAGCACCGAACGTGTATTACTGCCGGGTACCGAGGCGGGGAACTTCCGGGTGCGGCGTCCGACGTGTACCGGTAACCATGGAAACCGCGTGCTCACGCCCTAATGCATTTCGTCACTGCGGACTTCTACCGAGGGCCATCGGTAGAAGTCCGCAGTGACGAAATGCATTAGGGCGTGAGCACGCGGTTTCCATGGTTACCGGTACACGTCGGACGCCGCACCCGGAAGTTCCCCGCCTCGGTACCCGGCGGTAATACACGTTCGGTGCTGGATGAACGACTGCACGGTAACAAGACATTATCCATGATGATTATGCCTTTGATTAAGTTTTAACATGTGAGTGCAATTCTTATGAGTTTGGTGTTATGTTGATTTTGAAATAAAGTGAAAACGGGGTTACGCTATGTGCCTATGACGCTTTATTTTCACATGTACACCTTGTGAGCGGTTATACCAGCCTTCTTGTCATTTGGAGAAAACTCGGGTTGAGGAGGACCTGGCAGGGTCTTATCACTATCATTATCATTATGAGCCTGTGTCCCAGCCATTTCTGGTAAGTGCATTTCCTTCAGGGTGTGCACCGTGGTGAGGTGGAGGTCCTTTCATCCTTATTACCCTCAGGAGTTCAGACATACTTCTATTGGTTGTCGGCTGGACTGATTTTTCTCGGATTACCCTCACACTTTTAGTTTTGGACTCTTTGTGTTTTATATATAGTATATGGTGAACATATACTTGCAGCGCCGCTAGTGGACTCTAGAGGAGTTGTTATTAATTTAGTATTTTATTTTATATTATTTTAATACCTTTTTATGAGTGCACCTTATTTTTGATATGGATGTGTGTATATACACCACTATACACAAGTTCAGATGTTTTGCCTGCCTCCAAAACCCCCCAAAAAATGCCAGCAAAAACACACCTGGGCATTTTTTTTTTTTGACACTAGCGTTTTTTTGGCATTTTTTTGGGTTCTTTTGAGGCAGGCAAAACATCTGAACATGTGTATAGGGGGTATATATACACTGTGAGGGATTAGCTCGGTGGCGGGTGTGGATGACCCCTTGGGGGGTGCGTTTTCCCAGAGAGGTAGCCGACAAGTGCTTGCAAACAAACAGTGTGGTTTATTAAATGGTGTTTTCTTCACCAGGCTGTATGCAGCAAAACATCCAAAATAAAATAAAACAGAAAATAAATCCTTGCCTCTGTGGGCGGCTACCTTCTCACAACTGGAACCTGCCTAAGTGTCTGTCTCCAACCTACCGTCGGGCAGACTTCCTTGTCCTACAGCGGACACTCAATAGTCCTTTTATAATAGCTTCACAGGGCAACACAGTCCTTTTGTTTCTTTCACATCAACAGTTCGTCTTCTCACCTTTGAGACGTATTCACCCTTGGTTACCGTCCCGGGCACACATCACTCCGGGGGGTCTTCTCCCAGGCCCACACATCCTGTCGGGAGGCACACGCTGACTGTCCTCCTGCTCCCAGCCCACATGGCTTCAGGATGCAGCTTCTGGAGGCAGCAAACAATAGGAATTTCTCTGAACAAATTATAGAGCCTTAACTCCCTCATTCTGAACAGGTGAAGGCCTTTCAACTTCCTGCTGGCTAGCTCTGTAGCCAACACCCTAAATTAATTAATGGACTTTCTAAATCAGGTAGAAATGTATCTCCTTCCTGTGACTACATTCCCAGATTTAGCTGACTTCCTGTTACATACCCCCCCCTCTTGTTTCAACCCTAGGGTTGGGACACAGATTTCCAGGCACGCATGTGTCAAGCACTGCTGACTCACTGATAAGCCTCCTATTATCCTCAAGCTTCCGGATGAAACTGTTTTGTCATCTTCATTGACGGATTTCTCATAAATGCCACACAGTTTGTCTCTCATCTCATATACACATTCTTCAACTGCATTTTTGGCATCATTTCGCTCCTTCTCGTTTCTGTCATCTTCATTGACAGCTTTCTCATAAATGTCAGACAGCTTGTCCCTCATAACCGTCTGTCCAATCCACCATGGAGGACCGTGATCCATAGGCAACTCAATTGGGCTAGTCTTAATGTCTTCAACATTCTTAAGACGCCTCTCTCTGCAATCCATAAATGTTTTCCACAAAACTTTGAGAACCTTTGCTTCACTAAGCTTTGTTCCAAGTAGGGACTCTTGACATCCCTCTGTGACTTGAGTTGCCTCTCCATACAGCTGTACACAATCATTGACTTTTTGTTGTAAAAGGGAATGATCTTCCTTCTTGAGCTTTGCTTGCTCTAAGATGCTGTGCAGAGGATTTTCCAATTGAGACAACAGGCTGTCACACATTTCTTCAAAGTGACCCCTGTTCCTTTTCCCAGAGATATCAATATCATTCAAACATTTCATATTCATAGGCAGATCTGAAGCATTTGCACTCATCAACTTCTTAAACTTTTCGCCCTCCTGAGCGAGTCGCAGTAAAGGCCTACTATTTGATTTGATATTCAGTTTATATTTCTTGCCAAACTCTTCACAGAAGTAGCCAACCAGAACATCATCAACTTTCCTTCCACCAACATAGGGGTCAAAGGCAACAACACAGTTGAACCCAGCGATCTGGGTGGTATCCATTATAGACCTCCTCTCTGCATCAGTGAAGAAGCATGGAACTGCAACACATTCTTTTACAGGTTTCTTCAATGCACTTTCTGCTGAACTATTTGACCGCTCAAGGTCACCTAGTTCTTTTTCTCTATCTGAATTCCACATGGAATGCATCTCAAGATCACGATCAAACTTCTGCCACCCGTCTTTCACCAGTTCCATTTTGGAAACACTCCCTGAAAGGCACTTATTCATTTGCTTCACGTTTTCACCAACAGCCTTAGTTTTCTCCACTAGGTTTTCAGCCTGAACTGAGAAATCACCACATTTCTTACTCAGCTCCTTTGTTTGCTGAAGCTCTAATGATACATTTTCCAATGCTTGAAGTTTTTGAAGGAACGGTTTATTCCAAAGGGGTGATTCAAGCCACATGTCGTCACATTTCTGAGGCTCACTCAGGACAGACCCCAAAACACTGATCCTTTTAAAAACTGCATCAGGCACACTATCCCCTCTTTGGGACAGATCCTCTGTTGCCTGGAATTCCTCTTCCAGTTCCTGCAACGGAATCTTCATCTCTTCTACTTGCTGTTCTAAGGCTCGCTTAGACTTTTCTAGCTCCTGAACGCTTTTCACAACATCATCCTTGGAGCTGACCAATTCTTCCATTTCTGTACGCAGCTGTTGGTTAACTCTTTCTAGTTCAGCCTTACACTCTAGAGCTTCCTCCAAAGAGCGAGCCAAGAACAGGGCTTTGCTCTCGTTATCACGCGCCTCCGCTTCTGCGCGGTCGCGTTCTTCTGCATATTTTGCAGACACAGTCTTCTCTTCACCAAGCATCTGATCAAACTTCTTTTTCACATCTTCAACACACTGTAATGAACCAACGCTTTCTTCCATGCGTTTTTTCATATCCGCTATCTGAGCTTGCAATGTTGCGACTTGCTCTGATAGGTTTTTCTTTGCTTCCGCCTCCTCTTTTAATTGTTCCAGGAAGCCATTTTTCTCATCTTCCATTTGTTTGAGCTTTGTGCTAAAACTCAGCCTTTGACACCTCTCTTCCTGTAAGAGTTCCTGCGTGTCTTGCAGCTGCGATTCCAAGATAGAAAAATCTTCCGCAATTTCTCTAGATTTGCTGTCTGCTTGAGAAAGCTGATTTGTAACATTGTCCAACTCAACCTGCAGTCGGTTTGCCTTCTCTGACAGCTTAGCACACAATCGGTCACCTTCTGACACCTTGACTTGCGATTCCAGAAGCTGTGCCTCTACTTTTTCCCTCTTATGTTCACAATCTTCTTTTCCCTGCATAAGAGCCTTCACCTCATTGGCTAGCATCTGGGAATAAGAATGTAATTCTGCCACACAGGCTTCTTTCTCCTTTAACTGCTGCTGGACACGTTGGGCTTCCCCTTTCCAACTTTCACAGTCCGCACGCCATTCATCTACCACATTGCTCAAAGTAGTGAGCTCATACACAGTACTCAGTAATTTAGCCTCTCTTTCACTTTTCTCTTTGTCGCTGAGAGACAATGTCGCTTTCAGAGCAACATTCTGTTCCTGCGACTCCTGCAGGTCTATTTTTGTAGCTCCCAAAGACTGAAGACTTTTTTCCAGCTGATTACGCAACTCCAACATATCAGCCATACTTTGCTTCTGCAAAGTCTGAATTTCACTTTCCTTTTCCATGAGGATGGTATCTTTCTCCATTATAGTCTCTCTGCGTTTTTGCAACTCGACCAAAAGAAGAGCAGTGGATTCTTCCCACTGTAACACATGAGACTTGAGTAGTTCATTCATTTCCTGCACGTTTCTATGCTCCATTTTAAGCAATTCCAAGGCTTGTTCCTTTTCTTCCATTTTCCGTTGCAAGGCATCCAACTCAGCCCTGCACACATACTCGGTTTCCTCCAAACCGATGGCCTCCATTGGCTGCTGGCGTCTCTGTTTCCAGCCTGCCATGCTCTCTTGATGAGCCTTTTGTTGAGCTGCAAAGCTCTGCTGAAAATCCGCATTTGCCTGCTGTTGAGCTGCATTTGCTTGCTGTTGAGCTGCATTTGATATAATCAGATGTTTCAACATCTCCTCCATTTTGAGTTTACTTTTCATCTGAGCACACTGCGTCTCCATAGCAGTTTCATCAGTGTTGCTAGGGACAACAACCTTCCTCTTTAGTAGACTCTCTTTAGGCATGGATGGGGCTGGTTCAGACGGCAACATCCCCTCCATCCATAGAATCCGGTCTCTCATTTCATCTATCTTTGCATTCTTCAGGCGTTTTGAACGCCCCATCTTCAATAACTCCACAAACAAATTTTTCACAGTCCAGCAAAAATTTTTCAGACCACTGTCTCTTTAACACATGTAGTTTTTCTCTCTCTCTTGCAAGATCTCTTTTCCTGCACACACAGTTTGTGCAGTCACTTGCACCAGACACAACAAAGTTCATCAAAAAATTTTGAGACCGCTGTCTCTTTAAAACACTTTTTTTTTTTTTTTTTTTTTCTGTCAGGATCTTCTCTCCTGCACACATAGATTGTGCAATCTCATGCACCAGATAAAGTTCATCAAACATTTGCACTTCCTTGCAGGGATCTCTGCTTATGCCCACTGCATACCTCCACCATATGTGAGGGATTAGCTCGGTGGCGGGTGTGGATGACCCCTTGGGGGGTGCGTTTTCCCAGAGAGGTAGCCGACAAGTGCTTGCAAACAAACAGTGTGGTTTATTAAATGGTGTTTTCTTCACCAGGCTGTATGCAGCAAAACATCCAAAATAAAATAAAACAGAAAATAAATCCTTGCCTCTGTGGGCGGCTACCTTCTCACAACTGGAACCTGCCTAAGTGTCTGTCTCCAACCTACCGTCGGGCAGACTTCCTTGTCCTACAGCGGACACTCAATAGTCCTTTTATAATAGCTTCACAGGGCAACACAGTCCTTTTGTTTCTTTCACATCAACAGTTCGTCTTCTCACCTTTGAGACGTATTCACCCTTGGTTACCGTCCCGGGCACACATCACTCCGGGGGGTCTTCTCCCAGGCCCACACATCCTGTCGGGAGGCACACGCTGACTGTCCTCCTGCTCCCAGCCCACATGGCTTCAGGATGCAGCTTCTGGAGGCAGCAAACAATAGGAATTTCTCTGAACAAATTATAGAGCCTTAACTCCCTCATTCTGAACAGGTGAAGGCCTTTCAACTTCCTGCTGGCTAGCTCTGTAGCCAACACCCTAAATTAATTAATGGACTTTCTAAATCAGGTAGAAATGTATCTCCTTCCTGTGACTACATTCCCAGATTTAGCTGACTTCCTGTTACAACACATATATGTCTGAATATATACCCCTAGACATATATAGGTGTGATAGTAGCAGAAATATATTACTGTAAATGATTTCATTAGCGCAAGCATTTATTTCTGCTACTATCACACCTATATATGTCTAGGGGTATCTATTCAGACATATATGTCTATATATACCCCCTATACACATGTTCAGATGTCATGTCTGACATCAAACATGTCCTCAAAAAAGCACTGGCAGTGGCAGCCCCTGCAGCATAAAAAATGCTTGGCTGGTGAGAAGCCATATGGGTGTGCCGAAGCTATTCAGAGAAACAATCATTTCTCTATAGCGGTCACCCTGCTATGGAAGGGTTTTGTCACCCTGCCATAGCAGTCACTGCCAGTTAACCCTACACTACACTACGGTCCCCTTACACTTAACACTTTCCCTACAGAAACTAAATTTTTGAAGCTAACTTAAGTGTAAAGGAGCATTTTAACTACACTAGATATCCCTTTCCTCACACTAATAAATAGCTAAATGACACTTTTAAAGTAAAATTAACAGAACTGCTTCCACTCTCTTCCATGTCCAGTATGACAATGCTAGGAATATGGCGGGGGCGATCTTATATACTGGGGGGGCATATTCACTAATGATTGGTCTAGGGACCCCCTAGTCACTCCAATCACATTCCTAGCATTCTCCTGCCCCCTCAATTGGCTTTTGCTAATGGTTCTGGTCCAATCACGGGCTTTTAAAGCCCATTTACTGAAGCATTGCATTTTGGGCGGTTCTGGTTGCCGAATTCTGAACTTTTTGGGCAAAAAGTTCTAAATTCGGTCGAACCTCGAACACCCAATCCGTTCGATCATCTCTAGTTGTTATCAGGTTAGAATACTGCCCTGTGGCCCAGTCTCCAAAGGGAAGGGATCATGCTCTGCTTCAGTATGTCCCAATACATGTAAGCATTCACAATACCCTCAAAGAACTGTAGCTCCCCAGTTTACTCATGTAGCCCCTGACCATGACACTCCCACCACCATGTCTTGACTGTAGGCAAGACACACTTGTCTTTGTACTCCTCACCTGGTGTCCCCCTCACATGCTTGAACCATCTGAACCAAATAAATGTATCTTGATCTCATCAGACCACAGGACATGGTTTCAGTAATCCATGTTCTTAATTTGCTTGTCTTCAGCAAACTGTTTGCGGGCTTTCTTGTGCATCATCTTTAGAAGAGGCTTCCTTCTGGGATGACAGCCATGCAGGCCAATTTGATGCAGTGTGCGGGGTATGGTCTGAGCACTGACAGGCTGACCCCTTACCAGTGATAACACCAAATTAAACACACCTGCTCCCCATTCACACCTAAAACATTGTAACACTAACGAGTCACATGACACTGGGGGGGGGGGGTCGTGGCTAGTTGGGCCCAATTTAGACCTTTTCACTTAGGGGTGTACTCACTTTTGTTGCCAGCGGTTTAGACATTATTGGCTGTGTGTTGAGTTATTTTGATGGGATAGCAAAATAACACTGTTATACAAGCTGTACTCTTACTACTTTACATTGTAGCAAGTGTAATTTCTTCAGTGTTGTCACATGAAAAGATATAATGAAATATTTATAAAAATTAGAGGGGTGTACTCACTTTGTGAGATACTGTACATACATGACTACATATTATATCAATTGACCAAAAAAACTATTTGGTCATAATGTGAATACATTTAGTGGAACAGCTGCTTGACTGTGAATTATTTTTACATTGTAAATTTACTTACATTTTTGCCTTTGATTTTTTTCATTTCAATAAATGAAGGCCTTGAGGACCATTTTTGCTGTGTCCACTAAAGTTTTCTTCCTTGAACTAATGACAAATTGATTTTTACATTCTGTCCTTGGTTTAAATGCTGATACATTTATTATCAATAAATGCTATGATATATGCATAAAGGGACCTCCGCTAACACAATTGGAACTAATGTCTATGGATATAATTGCAAATATAACCGCACATGTGAGTATATAAAAAACTCCCCCCAGAACAATACTCTTGACTGAGTCAATGGAAACCTAAAATTATTTAGAAGCTATTAGACCAAGCTGATGTTCTATGTTGCGTATGGGCATCCCTTGCCATTATGTCAACATGAAAGTGACCCCATCCCAGGGCATGATGGAATCTATTGATTATTGTTTTAATAAAATTCAGGGAGTATATTGTGGGGAAGTGCTATTGTCTATTGAACCCATGAGTTTTCTGAAACAGGGTATAAAGTTGATGTGCTTGTATCCACTGTACTCTCAACTAAAGGTGGAAGGGAATGTTAAAGGAACAGGGAATTGGAAATACTACACGTGAAGCACAATCTACAACCCACAGATCCCTAAAGCTATGTGTTGGGGCTCTGGAAAGTTATATGACTCCATGGACCTCCAGATCTTGATTAAGTCCTGCAGGAGCCATAGATCCCAAAGTGAAGATCCAAAAAGTTTCCCTTTTACATAATCTTTGAAACCTAGCACCATAATCTTGTTGCCTACTTATGGCCTCGATCCAAAAGAATTTCAGCCCCGATGGATCTCCATTATGGCACTGCAGAAAATGTCTATGGACTGAATAATTATTACATTCTTTCCTGTTGTAATTGTTGCACAAAATATTGGTTTTGTGTTCACCGAACCTGGCCCTTAGGGGACGTACTGTGCGACCGACATATAGCAGGCCACAGGGGCAGATGAGGGCATAGATGACATAGTTCGTTCCACAATTGATGAACTGTCTGATCTTATACTGTACACATGACCATCCGGGCCTGACAGGTTCTGCTTTCTATGCCTCATATAGGAGCAACATCTGCAATTTTTCATGCCACATTTGTAGTTATCGGTTTGGTCAAAGACGGTGAGCCAGGGGTTGCTTGCAGGTGTCTTCTTACCCTTCCGCAATTTCTGAACCCTACTCAGTGCAATCTGGCTCTTCAGATCCATGGGTTTCCTAAACACAACCTCGGGTCTCATTGAAAGAGTGGCCCGCAGAACTGGGTCCTGTCTCAGGATTTTCCAGTTGCGAGTATTTTTATCCCTTTGTTTAATAAATCCTTTTATGGAGGATAATGCGCTAGCCCGGTGCGCCCTTTTGTTTGTCTTTTGATTGCATAAGAAAGGGACCTTCAGATATCCAGCCTCCCACCAAGGGAAAGAGCACATGAATATATAAGTACCATCTTACCAGTTCCCACAAACACTTAAAAGTAAATAAAGACACCAGCATCACCAAAAAAATGTAAATAATGTCTCCCAATGTAAATTTAACATCAGTCAACCTGTCACGTACCTGGTCAGTGAGCCTGGCGTGTAGAGTAGAGCCTCTCGTACAGCACCGGCTCAGGAGTTACTGATATAAAGACAGCAGCCATAAAAGCATGGAGATGTAGGAGTTCCTGCAATCAGTCCAGTGATCCACGTGGCAGCAATCAGCAGGAGGATGTGCAGCAGACAGATTGGTGGTAGATAGCTGGCACAGAGCTTGGCAGACTGAAGAAGCAGCTGAAGCAGACTGGAAGTGCAGGTGCAGAGTCAGACAGGGTTGATAACGTTTTGAGCAGAAACAGCAGGCAGAAGAAGAATACAAAACAAGCCGAGGTCGGGTTATAAGCAGACAAATGTAAGTCAGGAGTAAGCCAGATCAGAATCAGAGGTCAGCACAGGGAACATAAATAACACAAGAAGCTGCAGACCAAACAGCAACAAGTCCATACTGCAGCCAGTTTAAATAGCCCGTGGCTTGTGCATGCGCGTATATATGTGCCGCGAACCTCCACCTGTACGGGCATGTCTTCCCTGACACACACCATCCAGTGATGAAGATCTATTGTCAATCTTGACAACCCACCACTTTACAATATTTCCCCTCGCAGCCATGACTACCTCTTGCATTTTGATGCTTGTCTGTTAATAAATGACAGAATAGAAAAAGAAAAAGGTGCTACCACCCCAAATCATCAGAGAGTCTTCCTGAGCTGTTGGGTGCAGTATAAGGAGTTGCTCAGCTGTTACCTTGATAATTAATAGAAGATGATCTGCAACTCCATACATGCTCTTAAATCCTCATGAATTTATTGATACTCCATAAAAGACTGGTGGGTACAGCAGATGTTAACGTGTTTCAGCCATTACAGTCTTGTTCACAATGTTTATTATAAACATATCTCTAATGTCTCACATCACTTTAGGGAATGCCATGCTGGGAATTTGTTCCCCTTTAGTTTCACTGGCATTGAGAGATTTACTTCCATGCCCAGGGGTTGGGATAAGACCAGGCAACTTTTGAACAGAGAGGCTTGGAGGATACTTAGATTGAAAATCAGAGTCCCTCAGTTGTTAAACCTCAGATGGGACCTGGACTTACATTGACAATAATTTATTTTTTTTCCCACCTATCTATAACATTTTTATATATGTCTTGTCTCCCTCTTTGCCCCTGGGCATTTTGTTTTGTTTTATTTTATTTTGTTTCATTAGTTCATCGTTATTATGCTTGTATTTATTTTTTTGTATGTATTTCATTCATTATAATTAGATCATCTGTTCTTTGGCTTGCTATTTTGAACTATTCTACCCCCCTTGTTTTGTTGTCTTACCTGGATAACAACTAATGAATTAATTGGAATTTTCTTGCGATCAATAGAAGGAGGGGAAATGTTTTTATACTATATTTTCTGTGCTTCTTTGTACATAAATGTTGTAAACAAGGCTGTCGTGGTTGAAGCGCGTTATCATCTGCTGTACCTACCAGCCTTTTATGGAGTATCAATAAATTTGAAAAGATTTAAAAGCATGTATGGAGTTGCAGATCATCTTCTATTAATACATGACAGAATCCCTGGTATGAATAAAAGCTCCAGGAATCCTGGGTGATGTCATTGACCAACTATGGTGATCATATTTGGTTAATTGTGTCACCAAGGATCCCCTGCTACGTTGTTTACATATTAATAGCAGGGATTCAAGCAGGCCAAATATGGTGGTCAGTAAGTTCAGTAGTTTAAAAAACACTGGAAGCTCACCAGCTGTTTAAGCTTATATGAAATTTTAGTGTTTAGGTTTAAATCTATATCACAAAAAATGATAGCGCAACCTAAAAACTAAATGTGATAACAATGTTAAAAATAAAAGTGAAATAAATTCCACTTAATGGTGACCCCTCAGTAATAACACCCCTACTATAGGGTATATCACTATTCCCAACATGAACATAAATTATTATAAAAAAAAAAATGGATAAGCAAACAGGAATGGTGCGACCCCCTTAAGTGCACTGTGAATTATAAATATATCAAATCAATAAGTGAAACATCATTCCTAACAAAAAACTTCAATGTGCATATCCTCACTTTTTTTCCCTTGACTCCATTCATATATATAACTGACAGTTCCAAAAAGGTGCAATCTTCTTTGTTATTGTGTTAAAATTTCCTAAATAATTATTTGCAAAAACCACCAACTGACTCCTTTAATCTTAGCAGCTCACCTCCTTCCAACGACCTATGAAATAATAGGTCAAATGTGTATTTGCCTTTTCAGTTGGGACCAGCAAAAGTAATGGCTGAAGATTCTTATGCAGAAAGCCTTTCAGGAATAACAACTAAATCGACCAGACCTTTCATAAATCCACTGCTCCTAATGGGGTATAAGGTACTCAAGAAAGAACCATCATCAAGCAACAAGCATAAAAACATCAGGTTTATTAAAAAGCATCTAAAATACACTCACATTTTTCAATGCACAATGTCTAGTGCAGGAGTTCCCAAACTGTGGGTCGGGACCCACTGGTGGGTCGCGAGCTGCATTTGAGTGGGTCATGCTGAGCCGGAAATCAGCTTAAATTGTGCTGTGCGAGCCCACGCAAATTACAGAGAGCCAGAGCAGTCAAATCCCGATGGATTCAGGACCCCACCCACACAGTTTACGGAGGCTGGTCTGCATTTCCCTTGCCCATGTGGGCTGTTATGTGGGTTGTAGGATACTTTCATGGGGTGCAGAGCCAGCTCCTCGGTCCTGCTGGCAGGAGCGGTGGTGGCTAGACTGGTGGCAGGATTCTCTCAGCTATAGCAGGCAGAGGCGGCAGCCTCGGTGTCATGGAAGGACCAGGTTGTTCCGGCGGTGTCGGGAGTTCATGGCAGCTTCTATTTTTAATTTAACATCCCCCTCCCTTTAAAATATGCATTAATATTATTATTTGCATTTATATAGCGCCAACAAATTCTGTAGCGCTTTACAATATTAAATTACAAGCAAGTGGGTCACGAAAAATAACTGTATTCAGAAGTGGGTCTCGGCCCGAAAAAGTTTGGGAAGCCCTGGTCTAGTGCACTTATGGGTAATAGTAGTTACTAAAACATTAGCCCAATAAGGAGCATAAATCATCGGCATCACCACGTGACTTTTTCAAGTTAGTTTGTAGGTAGCGCTACAATTTTTTGTGATATATTGTATTCAGGTGTCGGGGACACACATCATTGTTGGCAGCTGCTTAATAGGATGAATGAGAGATTGGATTGTGGTGATTGCACAGTTAACCTATAGAATTATAGGTTTACATCTAAATTAACCACGTGAGCTTCAGAAGATTTTACTCCCTTCATGACCATGCCATTTTTTGCTATTCGGCACTGCGCTACTTTAACTGGTAATTGCGCTATACCTCAACAAAATTTATATATTTTTTTTCACACAAATAGAGCTTTCTTTTAGTGGTATTTGATCACCACTACGTTTTTTATTATGTTTTGCGATATAAACGAAAAAATATCAAACATTTTGAAAACAAACCAATATTTTTTACTTTCTGCTATGAAATATATCCAAGAAAAAACATTTTAAAATGTAATTTCTTGATAAATTTGGGCAAAAAATGTATTTTGCTACATCATTTTGATTTAAACAAAAACCCAATAAGTGTACAGTATATTGATTGGTTTGCATGAAAGTTAAAGCCCCTACAAACTGTGGTATATATACTGGAATTTAAATTTTTTATTTTTTTATACCACTAATGGTGGCGATCAGCGACTTATAATGGAACAGCAATAGAGCAGCAGCCAATCTTACACTAACTGAATCTGGGGGGAACTGACTAACTGCTACTCACATTACAATGACATTAATACTGTGCACTGTCACTGTACCAATGACACTGGCCGGGAACGGGTTAACATCTAGGGTGATCAAGGTGTTAAATTGCTCCCTCTATACAGAACCCTGCGTTGTTTACCAACACAGAGCTCTGGGCTGTAAGGATCATAAGGTTTTGGTCGTGAGTCGTTGTCCGGGACTTGCTGACAAGCTCCTTCAGTGTACAATCAACCTGGAAGTATGCAACGATGTTTGGGTTATGTCACTTTGCCTACAGTGGCCACTGGTCTGCAATACATTGTGGTTCTAAGGGCTTAAGGGAGATACAGACAGATGCATTAACGTAAACAGCATTCTGTGATTAGGATCCTTCCCAGCCCCCCAAAAACTTACATGAGCCTGGACTCGTTCCAGCACTGTGCCCAAGAGCAGCAGCTCTCTCTGCTCTCTCTCTTTCTTTAGAGGACTAAGAGGTAGCAGCAAGAGCCATTGGCTCCTGCTCCTGTCAATCAAATCCTGTGATGCAGGAGCGAGGAGCGGGGCCAGGCTGCACTGTCTGTGTCTATATACACACACAGCATGGCTTGGGATGGAGCCTGCACGAGTCCCCCCATAGCTAACTGCTTGCTCTGTATAAAACCATTTGCAAGTATGACACGTTTATTATTTAGAAAAATATTTAAGGTTTAGAATCGCTTTAACAAACTATGCTTAAAGTGATTCTAAACTATCTATTTAAAAAAAATATATAATAATAAACATGTCATACCTACCTGGTTTGTGCATTGGTTTTGCACAGAGCAGCCCCAAACCTCCTCCTCTGGGTTTCCCTGTTTGTACTCTAGGCTTGTTCTCTTCAGCAAGTGCCCCCAGAGGAAGCAGCTTCCTATGAGGGAACTTGCGCGGGCTTGATTCTGAGCCACACTCCCTTGTCACTAAATTTGATTGACAGCAGCAGGAGCCAATGGCTCCTGCTATTGTCCCTCTCTTCTGTGAGGAGAGAGAGAGAGAGAGCGTGGAGAGAGCCGCTGGTCTTGGGCACAGAGCTGGATTGAGATTGAGCTCAGGTTTGTATTTAGGGGGAGCTGGGGCAGTTCCTGATCACAAGTTTTTTTTTACCTTAACGCTCATTTTGTTTGCACCCTCCTCCCCGCCATTACCACATTTGGTACTTTTTGGGAAGAGGGAGGAGCAGTTACCTGGTTTTGACAGGTACCTGCTCCCACTTCCAGGTAAGATTGTTGCGGCAATCTACAAATATTATATCTGTCTCCTCCTCCTTCCAACCACTGTTTTCTGGGACACACACAGGTCTCAGTGGATGGAGGGACCATTCACAAAGTATAGCGCAGATTGCGCATGTGCAGTAGGAAACCAGCCTAAAGGCTTCACTGTAAGTTTCTCTTAATGAAGATACTGGTGCCTGCACCTGAAGCCTTTTGACGAATCGGCTTGGGTACCGACAGCACTGGATCCTTGGACAGGTAAGTGTCCTTATATTAAAAGTCAGCAGCTACAGTATTTGTAGCTGCTGACTTTTAATTTATTTGAGGGGAGACTGGAGCTCCTCTTTAAGTGCTAGTTCACACCAGATGCAGTCCAGTGCATTTTTTTTTTTTGCATGAAAAATGCATGTACAGTGTTTTCCATGTATTCCAATAGACTTAGATCACACCGGTGCAGTCAGTTCCTGATGCAGGAAAAAGAGTAGAACATGCTGCTTTTTTTCTGCACAGAACTGTACCAGAATACAGCAAAATGTATCTAATGCCTCGTATACACGCATCGATTATTAGCCAGGAATTTTCGGCCAATGTCCGATCGGCTGATTTTCGGCTTGTTAGTATGATGCTTCCGACAACCGACTCCGACTTTTCGGCCGAAAAAAAATCTGGTGTGCAGGCTATAAAGTTTTTGTTGGCCGTCAACACAACGGCAGATTTTCCATCAGTCAGTACAGATTTTGGCAGACAAAAATCTGATGAGCAAGACTGGGCATGCTCAGAGAAGAAAAAACACACGGAAAGTAAACCAGCACATGACATCACTTCTGAAGTAGATTTTTGTTGGCCAAGAAAATTTTGTGTGCAGTCTAGACACATTCCAACCAACAAAACACCACTCTGGACAAAAGTCGGATGATCGGTCGGCCGATAATCGTTGCGTGTGTACGAGGCATAAAATGCAACAGAACTGCATGTGGCGTGAACTGTAAGCAAAAACTAATTCAGAAGGTATTCAGAGTGCAGAATGTGTTAGTAAAGTGACTGGTGTGGCTAGGGCTCGTTTAACTATTTTAAAAAGTGACAGAAAACAGGAGTTCAGCTTTAAAACCCACTTCCTATACAGGCATTTTTATAGCACTATGATACTTTGATTGAAAATTATTCAGTCTCAACCCTAATTTATGGACTGCCATCTCATTGAGTAGGGATGAACTGAACACACCTGGGTTCAGTTTGTGGGAATTTAGCCAAAACATTTTTTTTTTTAAATACCACATAAGGGCCTGGGCAGTGCCCCAGGGCACATGTTACAATGCAAACAAATAAGAAAAAACACCATTATGCATGGAGCAGTGAATTTATTATTGCTGAAAGTACACCAAATGGCTTATTCCCCTAAAAAACCTACTTGAAGGGTCCCCTAAACATGCCTGTGAACTAGAGTGTCTCTACCATGGAAACAAAGTAGTATAGCAAAAGTGACATTTACAAAGGAAAAAAAAAGCTCTTTTAGGACTTATTTTTATTTGCATTATTGTTTTCTTGTTTGATTGCTGTCTTATATTTTACTTTTAAGTTTGTAGCATGAAACGCTTCAGTTTTATCTGATTGATCTTATCAGTCATACTCATAATTTGAAAGGTCTTTCAACTAGTGGACATTGTTTGGACATTTTTTGGCAGTAGTTGTACTGGTACTGGTGCTGGTTGACGATTAGGAGATCAGTTATGGCAAACAATAGTACTAGATGAGACTGTACTGGTGTGGCATTATCAGAACACTGCTGCTAGCTTACATTGGTTCTAGAGACATTGTACTGGTGTGGTGTCGATCAGAACACTGTTGCTAGCTTACTGTAAGTGATACTGAGTGCAGCTATCTAGCAACAGCAGGGGTAACCAGTTCAGTGTTGCTGTACTTAGACAACTGAAACCAGACAGTTTATAATTAAAGTAATATTTTTAAAAATGAAACAAAACAAAACCCATCCAATACCAGCAAACAGAATACACAGCAAAAGTGAAGATATACATGAACCATAAACCAAATGGCAAAATACAAATGTAGCAACTAAACTATAATAAAATATATACAAAATGAGGAACATTGATAAACAGGGTTAGACAGGAGCTGCAAGGAGATGGATAAGGAAGTAGGCCATAACCGGGATCAGGAATAGGAGAAGCAGATATGAAGTAGCAGGGAACAGAATGCAAGTACTGGAGCAGAATCACAACAGAAATCAGGATCACGGTCAGGAGCTGCATATCAATAACCAGGTAGACAGCATGCAATCAAAACACTGAGCCAGTAAAGGAAGTTAGGGAAAGGGTTATATACCTTCCCAGCAGCCAGCATTAGGTGAAGATTATTTATTGGGAATAGCTGACTACTAGGAAACACCTGTGAGTGGCCACCAGAACTACACACCTCTATTCTTGGAGCCACAGTGCCACTAGCAGGTGTTCCAGGTCATGGCACTTACACTGGCACAGGTATGGCTAGTGAGCAGGACACTTTTTCTGGCTACACTGGCACTGATAGCAACCAGTGACATTGTTGCTAGCTTCTTTGGCCTGGTGACATTGACACTGTTATGGCTAGTGACTAGGGCACTGTTTCTGGCTTCTTTGGTCTGATGACACTGGCACTGGTGTGGCAGTGATCAGGGACACTAAAGCTGGCTGCACTGACTCTGGTTACACTGGTGTGACAGTGATCAGGGACACTAAGGCTGGCTGCACTGGTCTGGTGATATTATGACTGGGATGGCAGTGATCAGGTTACTGGTATTAGCTTATCCTAGTTTTGTAACACTGGTGTGTCAGTGACCAGGAACACTTTTGCTGTCACACTGGTCTGGTGTGGTGACATAGTGACTGGTGTGGCTGGGGATCAGGAACACTGTACCTGGGTTACACTGGCTCTGGTGACACTGTGGCTGGTGTGACTAGCTATCAGGAATACTGTGGCTGGTTTCACTGGTATGGTGACACTGTGACTGTTGTGGCAGCAATCAGGAACAATGATGTTGGCATAAACTGGGCTGGTGACACTGGCACTATTGTGGCAGTAATAAGGGACACTGGATGGAAGCACTGGTCTAATTACACTGTACTCACAAGGCAGCCATCAGGAAAACTGAACTTGTCACACTGGAACTGGTGTGCTGGCAACCAGAAACACTTGCTGGCTCACACAGGCATGCTTATACTGGGACTGGTATGGCAGCCATCAGAAACACTGTGGCTGGGTTATACTTGCTCTGGTGTCTAGTGACCACAAATACTGTGGCTAGGTACACTTGCTCTGGTGACACTGGTCCTGGTGTGGCTAATGTTCCAGAACACTGTTGCTGGCTGCAGTGGTCTGCTGACATTGGCACTGGTGTGGCAATAATCAGAAACACTACAGCTGGATTTACTGGTTTGGTTTGGCAGTATCAGGAACACTCTTGTTGGCTTACACTGGTCTGGTGACACTGGAACAGGTGTGGCAACAATCTGGGAGACTGTGGCTGGGTGCACTGATCTGATGATATTGTACTGTTGTGGATAGTAATCATAAACACTGTAATTGACTGCACTGGTATGAGGACACTGTACTGGTGTGGCTAGTGACCAAGAACACTGTGGCTGACTGCACTGGTCTGGTAAAATTGTGCTGGTGTGGCTAGAAATAGGCACACTGTTGCTGGCTGGTCTGGTAATATCGTACTGGTGTGGTGGTGATCAGGGACAATGTGGTTGGCTGCACTGGTCAGGTGACATTATGTATTGGTGTGGCTAGTGATTAGGGACATTGTAAAAACACTGCTAGCATTTATAGTCCAGAAAAACCCAGTTTTCTCTAGCAACTGATTGGTGTGTGAGAGGAAACAAAACGCTGGCTGTAAAATGCAGCCTTTGTTTACATGTGTAATTTACATAGTTACATAGTTAGTCAGGATGAAAAAGACACAAGTACATCTGTCTCAACCAATAAAAATAAAAAAAACAGTAAAGAAAACACAACCATACAATCCCATATACACAATCCTATACCCGCAGTTGATCCAGAGGAAGGTGAAAAACCCAGCAAAGCATGATCCAATTTGCTACAGCAGGGTAAAAAATTCCTTCCTGATTCCCCGAGAGGCAATTTCTGATTGGTAAAGCAATCTTGTGGTACAGGGCTAATGTAATTGGCTCTGTACCCTCTTTTTATGTTTCCCAAGGTCACAGCGATTAATAAAACAGTGTGCTCATGCATGCTCTAGACTAGAGGGTGTGCACACACACTGCGAAGGAGAGCCTGTTTTAAAACAGCTTCCCACCCTCAGGAAAGAGCTGTCTGGCCATTTATATACAACGGACAAAAAGAAAGTGGATTTTTGGAGTATTTCCCATTTTTAGATAACTTTTAGCGTAGGGTGAATTGATTGCATCAGGCAGTTGCTACTGACAAAGTTCCAGAGCTGTTTTCTTTTACAGCTCCTCATTGTATCATTTGCTAAAAAAATGTAAAAACCCTGCACACCTTTACTCCAGCTTACTAAAAGTCATCTTCTAAGCCACGCATTCTGAGAAATTGACTAGTAGGCTAGTATTTCAAAGCACATTCCAACACTGCAGCCAGTGGTACATCCTTGACACCCAGTAGTTCATGGATATGATCACTTGCAATAGTTTTAATTACAGCCTGTCATCCCTGCCCATTGTTGATTTACTATGGGCATAGATGGCCTTACAAGGAAAAACCTCATTAAAAAATAAGAACAAATTTAGAAAATGTCAATTGCCAAGTAAATATGTAAATATGGTTTAAGAAAAAAATTTATAAAAAAAAGGCTACTAGCTACTAGGGATGATCGAACTTTTGAAAAGTTTGGTTCGACCAGAACACCCGAACTTCCCAAAAGTTCGGCCCGGATTTCAGAACCCCATTGAAATCAATGGGACCCGAACTTCGGTAATCAAAAAACACAATTTTGAAGCCCTAAAACCCAATAAATGCCCCTAAAAAGTGCCTAGAGTTCTGGGTCATGCCCCAAGGACTATTAATCATACAAAAAAAGTTCTTAAAAATTTTCATTTTTGATAGAGAGCCAATTATTAAAAAAAATATTGAAAAAAAAAATGAGATTTCTTTGGATTTAGTGTCTGGGGGGTCTAAAAAGTGTACCTGTGAAGTTTCAGCTCTTTAGCATGTCCAGAACCAGAAAAAAAAGATTGTTTGTTTTAGAATTGCAGTAGAGCAGGATAGTGGCTCTGCTATTTTCACACCCGGACGTTTTTGTTGCAGGCGTTTATTGGGCTTTTTTGTGGACGTGTTTGGAGGCAGGCATGACATCTGAACTTCTGTGTAGGGGTATATATACACATGTATGTATATATACACATACACATATATAGGTGTGAAAGTAGCAGAACCCTATGCCTGCGCTAATGAAATAATTTGCAGGCATAGGGCTACTCTCCTATCACACCTATATGTGTGTATGTGTATAAATACATATAAGTGTGTGTGTATATATACCCCTATTCAGAAGTTCAGATGTTATGCCTGCCTCCAAAGACGCCCAAAAAATGCCCAAAAAAACCGCCTGCAACAACACACCTGGGCGTTTTTGTTGCAGGCGTTTTTTTGGGCATTTTTTGAGCCTAAATTGTATTACTCACATGTAATGAGCAATAGAAATGGATCTGTATCCTTCTAAACTTTCAAAAATGTTCCTTTGTACCTTATTTCTATCATGGTGAATGATAGGAGGCATGGGCGGGCGGGACTGGGCTGGGCAGGTCTAGGCATGCCTGTCTAAGAAAGACGACAACCTTTTTAGGAAGTGAAAGACAGCTTAGCAAATTCAGATAACAGGAAGAAGCTAATTGTCCAGCTTACATAAGACTTTCTAGGCTAAACATGCTAGCCAAAAAAATGAATAATATCAAAGTTAATGATATTTAACATATTATTAATAGGAAATATTTCAATTTTGACTGGAGTTTCCCTTTAAGCTAACTTAAACTACTAACATTTTCTGACATTAAACTTTTAAGACAATACAGAGTGGTATTAGTAAAAAAAGACACTCATACTACAGTATACTATTAAAGTGTTCCACTTTGGCACTGGTCAGTTTCTACAAAGTTGAGGGCTTTATCTCTTAAGAGAAATCTTCCTATAGCTTTTAGAACTGTTATGCTACTTTCATCTAAATCAAACATATTACTTATTACTGTTTTCATGCTGTAAGTAAGCAGATTGGGGCATCGCTGCTGTATTTAAACCCTCACTACAGAGGCCGGGTACCAATACCAAGAGCCCATCCCCATTCCACATGGACACTACTAACAAAAAGCATCATACTCTGATGGTGTCACTGACATGTCTGTTTATTCAACACAGCAAGCAAACAGCATAAAGCCATCCAGGACTGCTCTTCTTTTTAGATGCAGCACTAAGCAGGGTTTTTCTGTTTGCCAGTGTTGGTGTTGGAATGCAGCCCTTTATTTTTATAGTGTCCATCTGGTGATCCTGTGACATGTACATGGAGGAGGAGCCTAAAGTGATGAGACTGGCCTTTCTTACACCTTCAGTCCAGGGTCCCGGGTAAAGTGAATGGGTGGCAGGAAGGCACAGAGTGGCATGAGTGCATAGTTGCCAACAGTCCCGATTTTTCTGGGACATTCAGGTTAATCAGATCCATGTCCTGGTCTGTCCATGTCCTCGGAAAAATCATGGGAAATTGGCTTTGTCCCAGTGTTCTGTGGGCGACACGTCAGATCACCGAGAAGGCCGAAGGTCCAGGTTGTGAAAACATGGCTGCAGGATCTCCCTCCAGCTAGCAGGTCACTTCTCTGTGTACAGTGGAGTGGGGAGGAAAGTGACCTGCTAGCTGGAGGGAGATCCTGCGAGCACCACAGGGCTGCCATCTGCCTCCCCCTCTCAGTTCTTAGTGAGCTGACAGCCAGAGGTGCAGGGGGAGATGCTCTAGGCACCACCATTGCAGGTGAGTGGCCATGGGGTGATCTGCTGAATGTTCTGTGTGTTGGAGGGGTACAGAGCTGTGTTGGGGTTGGAGGTGCACATCAAGTCCTATACCATGTCTGACCATCTCCTGTACCATGTCCGTACACTCTCTGACTGACTACTGTACCATGTCCGCACCCTCTCTGACTGTTTCCTCTACCATGTCCATACCCTCTCTGACTGTCTCCTCTACCATGTCCACACACTCTCTGACTGACTCCTGTACCATGTCCGAACCCTTTCTGACCATCTCCTGTACCATGGCCGCACTCTCTCTGACCGTCTCCTCTACCACATCCTCATCCTCTCTGACCGTCTCCTGTACCATGTCTGCACCCTCTCTGACCATCTCCTGTATCATGTCCGCAAACTCTGTGACCATCTCCTGTATCATGTCCTCACAGTTTCTGACCATCTCCTGTATCTGTTTGATGGGATCTGCCTGGGTGGATGGTGTTTGGAGTATCTGTATCTGTTCATTGTTAAACTTTCTGGCATACACATTTTGCTATTGTGGTGTAGGCTGTGGACCTGATGTCCCTTCATCACTCTTTCTTTCCTTTCTTCTCTCTCCTTCCCTCCCTAGCATTTTTCTTTCTTTCCCTCTCCCTCCATCCCTTTTTCTCTCTCTTCTCTTTCTCTCTTCCTTCTCCCTCCATCCCTCTTTCCCCTCAAACTAATTAACCACACCCCCTTTTAAGCCACGCTCACTATTTAGCATAGTTTAAACCACGCCCATACTTCACCATGGCGGCTGCGAGTGCCACATTACTCCTCTCCACCTGAGCCAAAGCTACAAATGAATTACCAACCCCTAATTCAAATAATACTTCGCCTACAGACAAAAAAGTGTCCCTATACATTTTTTGAGAATGTTTGCAACTATGTGAGTGCCTAATTTTTTTGCCAGCAGCTTTTATGGGTAGATAGACTGAACAACAGCCGAGTCAGGAGGGACAGCAGACAGATAATCATCAGAGACAGGCTGGGCTTTAGGAAGACAATCATCAGAGACTGGCTGCAGCAGGCAGATGATCAGTGGAGACTGGCTTTGCAGTAGCCAGATGATCAGTGGAGACTGGCTTGGCAGTAGGCAGATGATCATTGGAGACTGGCTTGGCAGTAGGCAGATGATCAGTGGAGACTGGCATGGCAGTAGGCAGATAATCAGTGGAGACTGACTTGGCAGGAGGCAGATGATAAGTGGAGACTGGCTTGGCAGTAGGCGGATGATGAGTGGAGACTGGCTTGGCAGTAGGCAGATGATCAGTGAAGACTGGCTTGGCAGTAGGCAGATAATCGGTGGAGACTGGCTTGGCAGGAGGCAGATGATCAGTGGAGACTGGCTTTGCAGTAGGCGGATGATCAGTGGAGACTGGCTTGGCAGTAGGCGGATGATCAGTGGAGACTGGCTTGACAGTAGGCAGATGATCGGTGAAGTCAAACAAGCTGGGTCAGTAACTAGCGACCAGATCAAGCAGCAGCTTAGTTGGAATTCAGGCTGGGGTCAGTAATGGATGAGCAGGTCAAGGACAGAAAAAGCAGGCAGAAGTGTAGTCCAAGTGCAAGCCAAGGTTGGTACAAGATAACAGATAGTTAGATATAAAGTTGCAGATAGCAGGCTTTACAGGGTTCTATGCAGCAGAGCAGTTTACAAAGTAAATAGCCAGCCAGTTGGTGCCAGCATTAGTGACAGATGCATGCATATATTTCCCATGCCTATATTTGCAAAGATATTAGTCCGGATGCACCATTCTGCGAACTGACATGCCCTTCCTAACACCTTGTTAGTAACACACTTGAGTGCATGGTTTCAGAGTCATATCCAGGGGTTGTCTTTGGGAATTAGATGTATGAGTGCTGCCAGCATTGCTGCAGAGGTTGAAGGGGTGGGGGGTCAGCCTGTCAGTGCTCAGACCATACACTGCACACTGCATCAAAGTGATCTGCATGGCTGTCATCCCAGATGGAAGCCCCTTCTAAAGATGATGCACAAGAAAGCCCACAAACAGTTTGCTGAAGACAAGCAGACTATAGACATGGATTACTGGAACTATGTCCTGTGGTCTGATGAGACCAAGATAAACGCATGTGGTTCAGATGGTGTCAAGCGTGTGTGGCGACAACCAGGGGAGGAGTACAAAGACAAGTGTGTCTTACCTACAATCAAGCATGGTGGTGGGAGTGTCATGGTCTGGGGCTGCATGAGTGCTGCTGGCACAGGGGAGAAAACAAGACTTCCCCATGGGACTTTAGAGGCAGTAAACAGTAAAGAGATGTTGCACCCTCCTAGGTATGTGCTAGGAAAAAGTATATAGGTAGCTCTGTCTGCATATCAGGGTGGGGGGGGGGCTGATCATTTAGTTAGACTGTCACATGTTTCCAGGTGTGATCTGTTGGGCCTAGGGAGTCTCCTTACTGTTCCCAATGAGGGCTCTTATTGGAAGGTGGAGGAAGCCTAGCCAATATCACACCAGGGCTTATGGCCATCTCAGTGGGCGGAGTTTGCCGCAAAGCACCCTGGGATGAGCTATAAGTCAGAGGGGAGCATGTGACAGAGGTCTTTGGTGGGAAGCAGAGTCCCAGGAGGAGGGTGACGACTGTCTCTCCTCCTGTCAGCGCAAGTGAGAGTGTCCTGGTTGGTCAGCCTAGAGGATGGAGGTTGAGCTGAGCTGCAAAGGAGGAGTTCAGAGTGCTGTGGACTGAGTAGAGCTGCTGGCCAGAGGTTTCGGAGAAAACAGTATCATGAGTACTTGTGACTGCTCAGGGGTCTGCCTAGGAGAGGGGACCACTCCAGAAGCTCAAAGGGATCCAAGAGCCAGCTAACCTGTGGAGAAGGTGTAAAGAAAGGGGGTGCCAGTGTTTAAGCCCTGAAAATAAGTGAGGGAAAGAGGGTGCCAGGAGGACCCTGAAGTGTTTAGCAGCACAGCAGCAGTACAAGTAGCTACCTCAGCAATGAGTGCTTAAGGGAGCTAAAGAAAATATGTCTTTATGTGAGAGAGCAGTCCAAGGTCAATTTGGAGTTAACAGACAGCAAGCCAGCGTTAACCAGGGTCAACACGCTTTGACCGGCATTTAGTCAGCGTCAAGTCAGCGCCATGAAGAGTTTTCAGTTGTTCCTAGCGAATTGTGCATAGTTGAGCCAAAGGAGTATCCCACTCATTCCCTTCTCCCATCCAAGTTCTCAAATAAACCTAAAAAACCCAAAGATACCGGACTGATCATTGTCTCAGTTCTCACACTTGGAGAAATATGCACAACGGTACTTTCGTTGCACCCAGTGGTCCAGGGGGACCCATATCCAGCAAAACGGCTGGGAATCCTGCTACAGAGGTATAAAAAAAATAGAACGTATAATGGGTATAAAAAGGTGATAAACATCACAATAAAATAGTGCAATGCATAAATACACAATACATGAATATACATGCTAAATAACATCCACATAGATAGGAACCCTACTGGTTTACATAGTAAAGAAACCTAAAATGTGGTGAGGTTCACAGCAGTTCCCAACATGTTTCGGAATATATCATTCCTTCTTCGTAGGGGAATGGGATGTGATGGAGGGATAGGGGAATGGGATGGAAGCATAATAATTCAATCTATAAACATAATAAATCAGTGTATTAGTGTAGAAAATATTACAGTAATTCATGTACATTTAGAGGCACATTCAAAAAAGATCATGGAGAAACATATGCTCACAAAGTATAACAATACTCGCTGGTATGAAGCATACACCTGGATGAGAACAGATCTCCTCGGAGTCCTCACACATAAAGCCTCCCAGACAGGGGCGTAACTACAGGGGTTGCAGGGGTTGCAATCGCTACCGGGCCCCATGCTCCAGGGGGCCCGGTAGCAAACCAGTGGGTGAACTTCTAGGATCTCAAAGGTCACACTTGCGACCGGGCCTTGGCATTTCACTACTGTGGGGAGGCCCCAAGATTGCAGGAAGGGGGCCCACTGCAGAACTTGTGAAAGGATCCTCATGCGGGACCATAATAAAAGGCCATGCAATGAGATTAAAGAGCCCCAGGATTAATGGGAAGAGCTCCGGGCTTGAAGGGAAGGGCCCCGGCCAGGGGTCTGGAGGGCCCTTCATGGTTTCTTGCATCGGGGCCCTGAAGGTTCTAGTTACGCCTCTGCTCCCAGAGACCAATACAAAACTGGAACAGTTGAAAAATGGGAGGAAAAATAACAGGGTGCACGTCTCGAGCCCACATGAAGGAACTCTCGAGGATCTAATGGTGCAGGGACCAATTCTAATGTGACAGAAAGTAAATTGTTGCAAAGGAGTAAATTGAAAAAAGGTGCCTAAGTGAGTTAAACCCCCCCCCCCCCTCCACACCAATGGAAATGTACTGGTTCACAGGTTGACTGATCCTTGTCTAACCCGTGACCAGCCCTCCATATACAGGCTAGCACACGGGTAAGATGTAAACTCTGCTAGAGGAGTATCAAAAGGTGAGACACATCATGTGCCCAGAAAGCCAGGCTAGATCCTAGAATTAATTAGCCAAGAACTACTTTGAAGGAGACCAGCCAATGGATTTACGATTGCTACACATATTGGGACTTTTTTGGATTTTATTATTTTTCTTCACATTCTTATATTCTGGTCACTTCACGTGGCTTTTACTATTTGCTTTTTCATTATTATTTGATTTTTATTCATTTAGTCTGCATTTGAGACTTTTGTACGTTTTATAATCAATAGCGCTACACTTATATTTAATTTACATGTGTGTATATATATATATATATATATATATATATATATATATATACACGCTGAGTGGTTAATTTAACATGGCCTGAAACTCTAACAGGACTAATTTAGTAATAAATTAAAATGTTCTTCAGTTTTTACTGCAGACAAAGGAAACAATAATGTCAAAACACGAGTAAATTATGTGTAACCACATTTCTGCTTATCTAAGCAATTTAGCTTTGTTCCCTTGTTGAGTTACACTAGTTGATTCGATAATCATTTTCTTTATTTTGTTCCAAGTGAAAATGGGCAGTTGTTACAAAAGCCACATTGTCCAATAGTTACCTAGTTCATTATCTTTTTCTGCCACATTTTACATTAGTTGTAAGTAATTTTCCCATCAAACATAAAAATCCCATGGAAGGTCAGTTTCTAGTTTAGGGTTCCTATCAGTAGGACTAGGGCTGGTGCTTTTACACAGTTCTGGCCTTCGGAAATATTTTAAAGAATTTGTATGTTTAAGGCGATTTGATTGTTTCCGCTTAGATAATTACACTTCACTTAGCCTTTCTGTTCTAAATGATAAATAGAAAAATTATAAATCAAAGCTGCAGAGGTTAATTAGTCCTTTAGTTTCTGTGCAGGAGTCAGAGATTTTGTTTTGTTATTCCACGTATAGCTATTAATTAAGTCTTACATTTTTCAAGCCAAACTCCTTTGGATCAGTCTGCTGGAGAAACAATTCTTTGGTGGATTTGAAGGGTTCATTGAGTTCCATTTGTAAAAATATTTCCATTTTAGTAGGTGTTAAATATTACATGACTGATACTAGCGTCTATTAAGTCTCTAGGTATGTCTTGGGACAGTATATTAATGAAAGCTATGCAACTCCGCAGCACATTTTGCACTTGTAACAGTACATTAGGCAGTCCTATTTAAGCACGCTGGCTTCCAAATTAAAGAAACGCTCCATTACTCACAAAAACGAAAATTAGTAACACATATTGAGTTTTTTTTTAAAGAAATATTATGGGTTATAGGATAATAAAAGCATATCTCAAGACATTACACTCTATGATTACTATGTTGTCACCTAAAGCTATGCATGGTATGGAAAAATATTATTTTAAGCATAACAGTCATTTTGGGTTGTTTTATTGAGGCATTTAGATTACCCTGTTTATCAACTAATTAATCAACTAACCAATTACTGTGATAATTATCAGACCATGTGCATTTAAACTAATGGTTTGTAACTGCGGCATCTGGGTAGCAGTGCATCTTTGAATAAGTAACATTTTGTCATCAGCAGGCTTGGACACAAAGAAAACACAAATACCTTTTTAGGGTATAAAGGAGGCTCTGAAATATTTGTCATTTGAGATAGACAGGTATGTTCACATGACCCAACAAAAATGAATCAAGCTGAAATCCAGACATTAATAAGATAAAATAGCCTATTAACACATTAAATGGCAAAACCAGCTTTTGCTGCAATATTCAGCTTCATTCCAGAGATTTAATCTGTAGTATATTCCTTTCCTCTGCTAGATGTCCTCAGTCCAATAACCTGTGACATTCAATTTCCTTCTTCTAAACCCAGGTCTTCCTGGTCCTTCCCCTGCCTCTCAAAGATTATATACACTCACTGGCCACTTTATTAAGTACACTTGTTCAACTGTTAATCAGCCAATCACATGGCAGCAACTCATTGCATTTAGGCATCTAGACGTGGTAAAGATGACTTCCTGAAGTTCAAACCGAGCATCAGAATGGAAAAGAAAGGGTATTTAAGTTACTTTGAACGTGGCATGGTTGTTGGTGCCAGACAGATTGGTCTGAGTATTTAAAAAAACTGCTGATCTACTAGGATTTGATCACACAACCATCTTTAGAGTTTTCATAGAATGGTCCGAAAAAGAGAAAATATCCAGCAAGTGGCAGTTGTGTGGACTAAAATTCCTTGTTGAGGTCATAGGAGAATGGGTAGACTCGTTACAACCAAGATATGCAGAATACCATCTCTGAACACACAACACGTCGAACCTTGAAGTAGATACTGTAGGCTACAGCAGCAGAAGACCACACCATGTGCCACTCCTGTCAGCTTAAAAAGGGAACATCACAAATGTGCAGCTGACAAATTTACAGCAAGTGCGTGATGCAATCATGTCAATATGGACCAAAATCTCTGAGGAATGTTTCCAACATGGTTAAATCTATGTCACAAAGAATTAAGGCAGTTCTGGAGCCAAAAGGGGGTCCAACCTAGTACTTAGCAAGGTGTACCTAATAAAGTGGGTGGTGAGTGTATTTTTTATATTGGTAAAACAGCTAATGCATGAACCAGCTATAAATAAGCATATGACCACTCAGCAATCCTCTGGTCTCTGGAGCCACTTTCAATAGGCAAGTGAGTGCCAAGCATTCACACTCACTTCCGCTAATGTGTATGCGTGGGCACGTCTAGTTGTCACTCGAGAATATTTATATTATAGTATGCGTACATCTTTGCGCATGACGGTGCATATGATTTCCCTGACACAAGACCTCCCTTACCTCTCTGGCTGCCTTGTGAATTTATATATTCTCAAAGATGTTGTTTATTTTTACATTAGAGGGCTGCCAAAATCTGCCCTCAACAAACACTTGAAAAGGTTTCAATAACTGTTTTGCTTACTATTAATTATTTCAGTAACCTGTTTGTAAAATAGGAGAGCTATTTCCATAATCTAGCCAATCCTACAGCATTTTGCAATTAAGCTGGTGTGAAGGAGAGGTATTTCCAAGCAAAACCACTATAAGCACTTTGCTGTCTCTCACATACAAAATGTTTGATGTGTCAATAGGTGGCAGTGTTAATGATCTCCTAGTTTTTAAACCTAATAATTTGTCACTACTTAATTATAGCCATCAGCTAAATCTAAAGCCAGCAATACATGGATCGAAATTTGACTGGTTTACCAGGGAATGCGCAATAGCGCAGTGGGGAGGATTATCCTATCCTCATTGAGTCTGTAGATGGAGGAATGCAGGCAAGATCTTGCATGACTTGAGAATGTTGGAACAAAATGGAACACCGTTTATGCTCAGCAGGAGCAAGGAACCTTTGGTGGGCGCCTGCACTTTTTTTCCTGCTAACAGCTTTTTTTTTTTTTTTTTGATTGCTATAGTGACTTTAAAGTAATGGTGCCAGGCAGTCAGCATGACAGCCAAGTTATTTAGCCTAGTTGTCATTTTTTTTTTCAGAGGCCTGCCAATAACAAAAAAATGGGCAACATTAGACACTTTACCACATTACTTCTGGTAGTCTGGCATTCGAAGGCAGGAATAAAAAAGTAAATTCTTGTTTTACCTGGGTCTCAGTCAGTGTAACATACAAATGGTTTGCCTATATAAACTAAATTAATAAATTCATTGACATTTTCACTGTGCTTTTCACATCTGCTTACACTTACCATTCCCACTTTCCTCTGCTGCTTTATTCTTTTGGCAAAGCCTTGAGGAAGTCTTTTGTGTGAATTTTGGGTCTGTATACACACACACACACACACACACACATATATATATATATATATATATATATATATATATATACACACACATATATTTATATATATATATACATACACATATATATATATATATATATATATATATATATATATACACACACATATATATATATATATATATATATATATATATATATATACACACACATATATATATATATATATATATATATATATATATATACCCCTATAAAGAAGTTAAAAAAACGCCCAAAAAATGCCTGAAAAACGCCTGAAACAAAAACGCCCAGGTGTGAAAGGAGGGTAACACCATCCCTGCGCTACTGAAATTCTAAGAAAAATAATCTGTTTTTTTTCTGGTTCTGGACATGCTACAGAGCTGAAACTTCATAGGTACACTTTTTAGACCCCCCAGACACCGTTGTGTGTGGTAACGTTACATCCAAAGCCCCATCCTATGCGTTTCATCATCCGACATCCTCCAGGGGCCCCCCTGTAGGACCTCAGATAACAAAGAAAAATATATCACCTATCAGTTGAGTTGAGTTGATGAGCTATCATTCATATCAGTTTAATGGTAATTTGCATTAGTTTAAGATATATTTGTTATTATTATTGTTTTATATTTGTTATCTATGCAAAAATACATGTCAGTTGTGGAGAAGAGAGGGTTAAGCGGATTTGAACAGCCTTTGAGCTATGAGGATCTAGTAAAGAAATAACTTTTTTTTGTGTGTTTAATTGTCTGAAAATTAGATAGATCTGTATGAAATATTTAAAAATAATGATTTAATGATTAATAATATTTAAAGATAAGATTATGTCACTTCATGTGCTAGATATATGTAGTAATAGTGCAGTACCATGTCACTGTGTGAAAAAGGTCACCATGGGTTCTCATGCAGGCTGGCAGAGGGGCCCCACAGTGCTTGTCTCATACTGAGGAAACTGTTTTTTTTTCCATCAGAGGATGGACAGCCCAGTTTGGGACCTGGAGTATTCAGGCTTTGTGGAGACATAGGAGGGATGAAGTCCCCGATCTTGCCTTCAGGTTTTGTGGACAACCAACACAAAGATTGTGCAGGTATATGCAGATTTTTTTTTACATGACGTGACAAGATATAACTATAGTTCAGGGCTCCAGGAGGACAGAGGAGGTCTCAAACCAGGAGTCAGGAGGACTCCACCTAGGAGACA
This sequence comes from Pelophylax lessonae, assembly GCF_965119305.1. Lineage (NCBI taxonomy): Eukaryota > Metazoa > Chordata > Amphibia > Anura > Ranidae > Pelophylax > Pelophylax lessonae. Next base: position 346,268,531 of record NC_138771.1, read on the forward strand.
GGTGGGAGCTAGTGCAGATGTGAGCTGCTAGCTGTGTGCATAGAGTTTGTGTGAGACAACTTTCTGTAGGAGATGAATACATGTTTTCCTGTTATAGGTTGCATACATCGTTACAGGTTAAAGGCATCTCTAAGGCATGCCGTTCAAAGGAATGTTTTGTTTCATTTTAAGCATTATTAAAATTGCTGTTGCCTGCCTAAAGGCATTTTTTGGCCCCCTTTTTTTTATTAATCCCTTGCTAAAAAGCCTAGAAAATGGCCATTGCTGATTTCCAAGATTCAGCTCCTATTCAATTCCAAAAGTTTTGGAAATAATAAAAATAAAAAATAAAACTTGGTGGGCAGTGAGTATTTTAAAGTGCAATACACTCAAAAAGCAATACAAATAACACAGCATTAAATACTACATTTATTCAATACGTAAAAAGTCACTGTGAAAAGGGCAAACATTTGTAAACACGCTGGGGTTGACTAAAACTGGAGAGTGCAAATTCTGAAGTTAGGAGGTGATTGGCTATCATGCACAGCTGCACTAGATTTTGCACTCTCCAGTTTTAGTAAATCAACCCCACTGTCTCTATTACATGGTCTTGTTCACAGACACTATGAAAACTCTTGCAAAATAACAATAAAGTGCTTTCAAATCAATGCCTTTTATTCTTCAAACTTCTATCCACTCTGACCCATCAAAAGTGCCCCAAAAGAAGGTGACTTCACAAATAAAGTGCCTTCAGTGCTCAAACCCTTGTTCAGAATAACCCACTAAAAATAACGTACCCTCCTGTATAGGGAAAGACCTCAAAGTACTTTTAAGTAAACAGTATGCTGTCTGTAGCTAGGTACTTCTTCTGCACAAGCCTCACCATCAATTTGCAGCTCCCAGCAAGATTAGGCATATATAAAATCAAGCCATAGAACAGGACTCATTGTATAAAACCATTAAGATTTATTAAAAATTAATAAAAACAAACAGGTGCCTTAGTATGACAGCACCAAACAGTACAGCTTATTCCTCTAGGGGGATCGCCGCCACTCCACTTCTCTGACTATAAAATCAGCGTGCGTTCCACAACTGGCACCGAATATGATGTCACATGTAGCTATGTCTGACATGTTTCTTCTCTATCAATGTCCTCAGGAGGGGAACATAGTTTGGATATGGCATTCAAACTTTAGTAAAGTTTGATAAGCCAAGCCCACATATGTTCAGCTCATCACTACTGGTGATGTAAAAAGGTGGTGCAGGCACATTTGGTGGTGAGAGAAGGTGGTACAGTGGGTGATGAAAGAAGGTGGGTGAAGGTGCAATGTATGATGACGGAGGGTGAATGTAGGAACAGTTGGTGATGAGAGAAGGTGGGTTCATACATTGATAATAATGAGAGAGGCACAGAGGGTGACAAGAGAATCTGGGTAAAAGTACAGTGGGTGGTGAATGAAGATAGGTAAAGGTATTGTTAGTGATGAGAAAAGGTGTTTGCAGGCATGGTGGGTGGTGTGAAATGGGGGAGTTTAGGGTCTTGGGGATGGTCAGAAAAGGTAGAGGAAGGTGCAGGATTACAGAATGGGTTTCTAATTGAAAGGAGGAGGGAGACAGATGTGGGGGTACTGATGGAGGGGAAATATAGAGGTAAAGTATGATAGGACAAAGGGGGCAATATGGCGACAAGAAGGGATATACCATTCAAGGATGTGAGGGTAGGAGGTGATGCTCTTCAGTGATATGTATTTTTATGTGTTTGACATATGTGCACTTTGTCACCATGGAGGTGGTAGTGCTAATGCTGCCCATGCCTGTGTGCTCTCTCCTCTCCATCCTGTTCAGATCATGCTTTTGTGGATTTAGGTTCAATCAATTTTTATTACATTTTTTTATATTAAAGCAAATACAAACAGATTAAGAAAAAAAAAAAGAAGCAATACTTCAACAGTTATCTAAAGAACTCTAACAATAGTTGTTTATGGGTAAATAATATCAAAAATACTATTACATTGAAATGATGGCTGGAACCCTAGATGTAGATTAGGTATTAAACTCGCTGCAGAATCGTCACTCCTGTTACCCAAGCACCCCACTAGGAACAAACTGTGCTGAGGGTTGGAGGGCAACAATTCCAGTTGCATGTCTGGACTCTGGTGTAATGAGTTCAGTTCTTTTTGGTTCCAATGGGTTGAGAAGAGAGACGATTGAGTAAACAAAGGAAAGGAAGGGAGGAGTGTACAAACTTTTATTGAGTACTGTGTGTACTAGTGTTCACATTTCAGTCAAAGATCAGAGAATAGCTAGGGTGGATTATTTGTTGGCCCGCGGAAATTTTATTCATACCAACTAAACCAATGCGACCGTGTTAGGATAATGGAGGACAGACGTCCTTGTGAGACCGCGTACATACGCTCATAGGATCTATGAGTATGTACTAGGGAGATTACCCTGTCTATGGTGATTGGATCAGCTTTTTTCCAGTGATGGGTGATGGTTAGTTTCACATCTTTTGAGGATTTGATAGGCAGAGAGCAGGTACCATGGGGTGAAGTAGGTGGGGGCAGTGAAGGTGGGGAAGGTAGAATGTAGCAGAGAGAAGGTGCAGGACATGGCTTGTAGCTTGGCCTACAAAAAAGTTGAGCAGCATCCACAAATGCATGGGTGTTTAATGGCCTAGTCTTATATTCAAGGGCCAAGCAAACATGTACAGTTGTGTTGCTATTTTGTTCTGAGTGAGCACAAACATTCCCACAATGGCCGAGATGCAGAACAATCAAGTAAGCCATGGGGTTTGTACCTGTACATGTGTGACGTTCTTGTTCTCTATCATGCATGTGTGGCCAGGGGTTCTAACTACACATACGAGGATTGAACATCTGCTATGCTACTGCTATAATACTGCACTTGCAGGACTAGTAGAAACTCAGTATTGGGATGTTGACCATAGCAAAAGGCTGCATGATGTTGAGATTAGGGGTAAAAAAATTCAATTTTCTTTATAACCATCCTAAAGGAACATTTTACATTCAACTACACACAAACTGATGCCTATATTCACCTCTACTACTTATCATTCTATTTTATTATTTTCATTGACACATCTATTTGAACCTGGAATTAGCGAGAAACTAAGAGGCATTTCACTTGCTGTGTTCTTCTTTTACAATAACTATAGAAAAGAATATATACAAAACACAGGATGGAAAAATACTGACTCCAGCAAAGCCTCCTTCTTCCATCACTCAGCTGTCCACAGTACAAAGACCCATAATTACAATACAAACATCAATATGTACTTGTTCATGTTCTATCTTAGTAGGACGCTTCAATAATTCTATTTTTTCTTCTCCAATGTAGGAACTTCTATAAACAAATCCCAGCAGTAATTTATGTAGCTTCAACTGAAACGGAAATGGTTACCTTGATGCGAAGATACAATAAAACTATTATAAATGGGACTTCAGCCATCGTTTTCAAGTTTCTCTAGGATATGAGTCTCTCTGCTATTTTGATAGATACTTGTTGTCACAAGAAAACTCTGCTCTTCAATTTTCATGTGTATTTTAATAGCCACCACAGGGATTTCCGTTCATCTCAATTTGCTACTGACTTCATTTATTCAGCTTGTATGCTTTATCTTATTTGTACCATGGGTAATGTTGGCTTTGATTTATGGTGGTGTTGATACGGTTTTACTCTAAATACTACAACAATAGGAGAACTACTCATATATTAAGCAAATTATGACATTATGTCCTGTGATAAACTCAGTGTGGGGATTTACTTGTTAGGACAGTAAGTACATAGACATCAGCACTGTAAGTATAGATTGATTGAAATGAAAGTACACCTTAGTAGGAAATGCAGTGCCATTTTAAAGAAAAGACAGTTATTACCACATTTGTCAATATAATTATTATCAGTGGACGTATCTTATTGAAACTTAGATATATTGCATTATTTACCTTGGTAATAAGCCTAGCAATACTATTATAAGATGCTGAGTTAGCCTTATTTTTGATTTCATCTATATATTATATTCTAGTGCTATTTAGGGAAGTAATTTGTGTGAATTGTTTTATACTTTTATGATGCTCTACAGTTTTAACTCACCAAAGATGTTAATGCAATTTTATTAAACAGTAAATACATGTATTAATTAGTGAACAAAGTGTGTAGCTTTTAAAACATACTCTAATAAGCTATATGGGGCCATCTGAAAGTCAAGGCATTCAACTTAGGGACAAAAGCTAGCTGGGTTACAACAAACCCCATATTTTTGTCCTTGTCAATTGACTTAGAGACATACAAATCAGTGTGGTGCTGAAGCTATAGATTGACAAACAATCATAAATGTTACTCATTTACTGACTCTAGACACTCTTCTTGTGTTTTCTCTAATGTCAGTGGTTTGTATTACTCATTTATTAAAATCAAGTACTGTTTATTTAGTTAGACTGCAACCTCTGCATCAAACAACAGACATGAAAAAACAGGATCTATGAATATAGGAAGGAGGAAGAATGATAGGTCCCCCTCTACTGATAAATCATGTTTCATTTATAAAAGCTATAGTAATGACTTCTATGAATGGAGCAGAAATGGTGGGCATAGTCAGCACACTTGATAAGAGCCCTTGACTGCTCTCATAGCTCTATTAACCCTTGTTGCACCGGAAGATTACGGCAGCTGGGGTGGGCATCAAAGAAGGAAGATTTCGGTAAAAAAAAATCATACATCAACCAAAGGGACACATCTCAAGTGAGGGTAAGTAATGTCCCTTGTGCTGATTTTTTACATTTTTGTTAAACTTGGGCTTCAGCACACTGGGGACATACTGTACATTAACCACTTCCCCTCTGGAAGATTTACCCCCTTCATGACCAGGCCATTTTATGCAATACGGCACTGTGTTATTTTAACTGAAAATTGCTCTGTCACGCGTCACTTTACCCACATAAATGAGTAATTCATTTACTTTTTTTCTCCACAAATAGAGCTTTCTTTTGGTGGTATTTGATCACCGCTGCGTTTTTTATTTTTTGCGCTATAAACAAAAAAAGACTGACAATTGTGAAAAAAAAAAAACAACATTTTTTACTTTCTGTTATAAAACAAATCCAATAAAAAGAAAAAATGGAAAAATACAAATGTCTTCCTCAATTTAAGACAATATGCATTTTGCTACATATTTCTGGTAACCAAAATCCCAATAGGCGTATATTGATTGGTTTGAGCAAAAGTTATAGCAACTACAAACTGTGGGATATTTTTAATTATTTTTATTTTTTTTTTTTTACTAATAATGGTGGCGATCATTGACCTATAGCTGGGCTACGATATTGTGGTGGACATTAGCTGATACCTTTGACACTTTTTGGGGACCAGTGACATTAATACAGTGATCAGTACTAAAACATATGCCCTGTCACTGAACTTATGACACTGGCTGGGAAGGGGTGGATCAAAGGGTTAACTGTGTGCCTAGCTAATGTTTTTTTGTACTATAGGAGCTGCTTTCACTAGGGGAAGACATGGATCCTTGTCCCTGCTTTGCAGGAACACAGGATTCATGTCTTCCCTACTGACAGAATGGCGATCTGCCTTGTTTACATAGGCAGACCGCCATTCTGCCTCTGTACGGAAGGATTGGTGGGGGCTGGCAGACATCAAGTCCGCAGTATCTGCAACTCAGCTCCTGCTCTAATCACAGCGTGTATAATCACAGCGGGAGTGAGCTTCTGGTGGTGCACATTTGTGCCCGCTACCCGGAAGGGCTAGATTACGTACTGTATATATGCATGATACGGAGCAGAGCTGCTGCCCTGTAGAACTAAAACTACTATAGGGTGGACCCTAAGCGATTAAAAAAAGGCTTGCAAGAGAATCTATTTCCTATAAACTTTAACAAAGAGAACAGTAGTCTTACAAAGCAACAGCTTTACGGCTATATGGCTGCCTTTAAATTCACTTTTTGGAAACAGAACACTTCAGTGTGGTCTTGTGAGACTGGACAAATGCTTTGAGGCATCAAAACCTAGAAGAAGCAGCTGCTGTATCTGTGAATATGAAGGGGCTTTCAGCTACAAATGATCAACCTCTTTATTTAAAAGTAAAAAAACTCAACTTTCCTTAACTTCTTTTCCAACTCAGGCCAAAATGTTTATTCCTTATTGATAGACTAAGGAAGGATTAGAGTTCCTGTCAGGTTTATATGGCTGTTTGTTTCTCAGTTGATGAGATTTCCACTCACTTCTTTTGAGCATAGGAAGTAAAGGGAAATCTCATCAATGTGGACATAGAAAAATATAAAATAATTTTAGTAGAGTACAGAAGGTTAGAACATCTGACAATGTTGTCATTGCTATCCTGAGCTAGTGACAACTGTACCCCTTATTTATTATATGGATGCCACAAGCACAGGAAGTAGGATAAATACTAACAACATCTTACAATGCCATCCACAGCTTAGCCCCCAACTACATCACTAGCCTAGTCTCAAAATACCAACCTAATCGCTCTCTTCGTTCCTCTCCAAACCTCCTGCTCTCTAGCTCCCTTGTCACCTCCTCCCATGCTCGCCTCCAGGAGTTTACCAGAACCTCTCCAATCCTATGGAACTCCTTACCCTTATCTGTCCGATTATCTCCTACTCTATTAGCTTTCAGGCGATCTCTGAAAACCCTCCTCTTCAGAGAAGCCTATCCTACCCACACCTAACAACTCTACCTCCATTTTATCCATCTACCCATCCCCCTTCGGTTACTGCCTTTTGTTTCACTTGACCCTCCCTTCTAGATAGTAAGCTCTAACGAGCAGGGCCCTCTGATTCCTCCTGTATTGAATTGTACTGTAACTGTATTGTCTTCCCCCACACTGTAAAGCGCTGTGCATACTGTTGGCGCTATATGAATCCTGTATAATAATAAACGCCCCAGTGAGGTCCCAGACAGAACCAGAGAGACATTTTAACTCTAGTTTACATCTACCACCTATATTGATGTAGCACTTTAGTGGAATTAATTTTTGTATAGTTTTATTGACGCTATACTAGAGAGGTGACATTCTATTTTATAATTGTTTATCGACCTAGCCAATCAGCAGGTTTGAGTGCCTGGTGCTGGGAGAACTGCTAAATAATTGGGACACTTCATATTCTGCCTTTTCCCTCATGGGTTTCTGCCTTGTGAGAATGTCACTGTGAAAAAAAAACTATCTCTCAATCCAGGTCTTTGTACCTAGAGGTTGGAATGAAGCACAGATCTCCTCTCCTGAGTGGTATTCCTGAAGATTCTGGTTGTTGGAAAATAAAGGGCACTGGCCTATAGGAAGCAATTGCTATAAGGAATGTGGAGAATGACTGGTTGAGTGCAAAGTATACACAGCAAACCTCTCGGCTGTCCTGCTTTGAAATATCAGGCTTAACAGCATAGCTCACCTTCACCAAAAAAACTCCCTATGCAAATAATGAACATCTGTAAATAAAAGCAAGCTGTGCAATTTTGACCAAAATTATTATTGGTGTAGGCTATTTACACACCTCATGCATCCTAATTGAAAAACTCCCAGGATTTTGCTAAGGATATTGCTAAGAGAGGCCCAGCTGTTACTGTTCACCTCCACCACCACAGGAGAGTGAGCTCTTTCTCTGATTCAAACCCCCTCACAAACGCTATGTCTCCCCTGATGCAGTAACTCTGAGCTCAGCGTCTGAGAGCTCACTCCAGTGATGGTGAAGGTGAACAGTAACAGCCGGACCTCTCTCGGCAACGTCCTGGGGGTTTTCCAATCAGGCTTCCTGAGGTATATAAATAGCTTACACCTTATAGCAATTTTCCTTTATTACCAATACATTCCTCGACAACCCCTGTCATCTTCTTTTGGGTGCTAGGTTTTAGGGCTCTTGATTGGCTGGCGATTGGGGACTTCATCCCGTACATGCACACATGAGTCATTCATTCAGACAAAGCTGAAGCAGCCCAATGTGAAGCTCAGTGTGCATTCAATAGAAGACTTTTAGCAGGCAGGTAAGTGGGTGTTATTGCAGCCTACCATGTCTTGTTTACAATAAAGAGTTGTCTGCTTACAGTCTTAATAATTAGGTTTAGTTCTGCTTTAAATATCCGGCACACCTCACTTCTGCTCAGCAAGGAAAATGGGTCTCCTTCTTTAATGTGACATCTACCCTTGCAATGATTTAAGCTCAAAAAGAGTATATACTTGACCTATGCTGTTCTAGAAGTCTTGTTATATTTGTTTTTTTGTATATTAGAGAGGTGGTTTTGCATTCATTCATCTTGTTGTCAGTGATGTCATTGGTGTATAGCCTTCTTTTCTTGAAAATTCCCACAATCTTTTACATGAATATTCCCAAGTCTTTTAGTAAATCAGCATTTTAAAGTCTACCCGAGATCCCTACTTGTTAACGTTATCCTCAATCTTTACTTATGATTAGTAGGTGAGTTGACAAATGAAACTCTTAACTCTTGATGAAAAATATATACAGTTAGGTCCATACTCTGTATATTTGGACACAGGCACAATTTTTATACGGTTGGCTCTGTATGCCACCAGAATAAAATGAAAACAAAACAATCCAAATGAATTGCAGACCTTTAGCTTTAATTCAAGAGGTTGAACATAAATATCAAGTACAAATTTTAGGAACTGCAATCATTTTGTACAAAGTACCCCCATTTTCAGGCAAGGTAATTCAATTCAAAGGTAATTGGACAAATAAAATATTTATTTTTAATATTTTGTTGAGAATCCTTTACTGACAATGACTGCCTGGAGAGTGGAACCCATGGACATGACCAAAGACTGGGTTTCCTCCTTTCTGATGCTTTGCCAGGCTCTAACTGCAGCTGTCTTTAGTTGTTCTTTGTTTGTGGGTCTTTCTACCTTTTGTTTTCCCTTACAGCAAGTGAAATGCATGCTCAATTGGGTTAACTGAATTAGCCATTACAGAACATTCCACTTCTTTTCCTTCAAAATCTCCTGGGTTGCTTTTACAGTGTGTTTTGGATCCATCTGTACTGTGAAGAGCAGTCCAATCAACTTTACTGCATTTATCTTAATCTGGGTTGACAGTATATCTCTAAACATTGCAGAATTCATCCGGCTGCTGCTGTCTTCTGTCACACCATCAATAAACACCAATGACCCAGTGCCACTGGAAGCTATGCATGCCCATGTCATCACACTTCCTCCCTCCATGTTTTACAGATGATGTTGTGTGCTTAGGATCAGGAGCTTCTCCAAGCCTTCTCCACTAGTGTTGAGCGAACACGGACTGTATTATTCGTGTTCGTACCGAATAATTGGATTTTTTGTACCCGAACACGGACACGGACACTTTACTGTATGTTCGGGTAAAAATCCGTGTTCGGTCGTTTTATTTCCGGGTTTTGCATGCTTTGGCGCTCTTTTCATGGCGGGCTTTCAACAGCCAATCAACAATCGTTTAACTGGTGTGCCTTAAGCCATCCCAGCCATGCCTGCAAATGTCTCAGTAGCTGTGATTGGCCGTCTGAAGCATGTGACCAAGTCTTTATAAGTTCGAGGCAGCCGCAGCGGCGTCATTATGCTGCTTAGATTCAGGGACAGAGCACACATCAACGTGCTGGCTGCTGATTAGGGAAAGATAGGCAGGAAAAAACCATTTGTGTCCGGATAGAATTGAGGGACAGGTCGGAGTGTTTAGGCAGGGCGAGTTGTAGGCATTTTAGGGATAGAGTCTGCTGAATTATAGGGTCAGTGTCTTCTACAAACTACAATCGATATTGCTGTGTGGGGGGTGGGGTGAATCTGCACTCAATCCTGATCTACGATCTCTTCTCAATCCTGTTAGGGACAGAGTCTGCTGAATTTTAGGGAAACTGTGTTCTACAAACTACAATCGATATTGCTGTGTGGTGTGGGATTGGAGATAGGCAGGTGTCAGTGATCCACATCCATTTTTCTGTGTGTGAGCTGCAGTGAACACAATCTTTTTGGGCTGCAGTGAACACAATCTTTTTGGGCTGCAGTGAACACAATCTTTTTGGGCTGCAGTGAACACAATCTTTTTGGGCTGCAGTGAACACAATCTTTTTGGGGTGCAGTGAACAAAATCTTTTTGGGGTGCAGTGAACACAATCCTTTTTGGTGTGCAGTGAACACAATCTTTGTGGGGTGCAGTGAACAAAATCCTTTGTGGGGTGCAGTGAACACAATCTTTTTGGGGTGCAGTGAACAAAATCCTTTTTGGGGTGCAGTGAACAACATCCTTTTTGGGGTGCAGTGAACACAATCTTTTTGGGGTGCAGTGAACAAAATCCTTTGTGGGGTGCAGTGAACACAATCTTTTTGGGGTGGAGTGAACAACATCCTTTTTGGGGTGCAGTGAACAAAATCCTTTTTGGGGTGCAGTGAACAAAATCATTTTTGGGGTGCAGTGAACACAATCTTTTTGGGGTGCAGTGAACACAATCTTTGTGGGGTGCAGTGAACACAATCTTTTTGGGGTGGAGTGAACAACATCCTTTTTGGGGTGCAGTGAACAACATCCTTTTTGGGGTGCAGTGAACACAATCTTTTTGGGGTGCAGTGAACACAATCTTTGTGGGGTACAGTGAACAGAATCTTTGTGGGGTGCAGTGAACACAATCTTTGGGGGGTACAGTGAACACAATCTTTGTGAGGTGCAGTGAACACAATCTTTGTGGGGTGCAGTGAACACAATCATTGTGGGGTGCAGTGAACTCAATCTTTGTGGGGTACAGTGAACACAATCTCATACTTCTGAAGGTTTGAGGGTGCTGCCTGTTCCATACTCCCCCTACTCCTCATATAGCCTTTTAGGGGTACAAACAATAGTAATTGGGGCCTAGTGTGGTTGTGTACGTGTGATATACATACACTTTTTTGGGATCATATTTTCTATTCCGCTATTTAATCAAAAACCTTTGGGGATCAGTTAAATTGGGGGATAGTCTGTGTTGGTACGTGTGAGAGAGATCCACCTTTCCAAGTTGTTGGGGTTCATCTCATACTTCTGAAGGTTTGAGGGTGCTGCCTGTTCCATACTCCCCCTACTCCTAGCCTTTTAGGGGTACAAACAATAGTAATTGGGGCCTAGTGTGGTTGTGTACGTGTGATATACATACACTTTTTTGGGATCATATTTTCTATTCCGCTATTTAATCAAAAACCTTTGGGGATCAGTTAAATTGGGGGATAGTCTGTGTTGGTACGTGTGAGAGAGATCCACCTTTCCAAGTTGTTGGGGTTCATCTCATACTTCTGAAGGTTTGAGGGTGCTGCCTGTTCCATACTCCCCCTACTCCTAGCCTTTTAGGGGTACAAACAATAGTAATTGGGGCCTAGTGTGGTTGTGTACGTGTGATATACATACACTTTTTTGGGATCATATTTTCTATTCCGCTATTTAATCAAAAACCTTTGGGGATCAGTTAAATTGGGGGATAGTCTGTGTTGGTACGTGTGAGAGAGATCCACCTTTCCAAGTTGTTGGGGTTCATCTCATACTTCTGAAGGTTTGAGGGTGCTGCCTGTTCCATACTCCCCCCTACTCCTAGCCTTTTAGGGGTACAAACAATAGTAATTGGGGCCTAGTGTGGTTGTGTACGTGTGATATACATACACTTTTTTGGGATCATATTTTCTATTCCGCTATTTAATCAAAAACCTTTGGGGATCAGTTAAATTGGGGGATAGTCTGTGTTGGTACGTGTGAGAGAGATCCACCTTTCCAAGTTGTTGGGGTTCATCTCATACTTCTGAAGGTTTGAGGGTGCTGCCTGTTCCATACTCCCCCTACTCCTAGCCTTTTAGGGGTACAAACAATAGTAATTGGGGCCTAGTGTGTTTGTGTACGTGTGATATACATACACTTTTTTGGGATCATATTTTCTATTCCGCTATTTAATCAAAAACCTTTGGGGATCAGTTAAATTGGGGGATAGTCTGTGTTGGTACGTGTGAGAGAGATCCACCTTTCCAAGTTGTTGGGGTTCATCTCATACTTCTGAAGGTTTGAGGGTGCTGCCTGTTCCATACTCCCCCCTACTCCTAGCCTTTTAGGGGTACAAACAATAGTAATTGGGGCCTAGTGTGGTTGTGTACGTGTGATATACATACACTTTTTTGGGATCATATTTTCTATTCCGCTATTTAATCAAAAACCTTTGGGGATCAGTTAAATTGGGGGATAGTCTGTGTTGGTACGTGTGAGAGAGATCCACCTTTCCAAGTTGTTGGGGTTCATCTCATACTTCTGAAGGTTTGAGGGTGCTGCCTGTTCCATACTCCCCCTACTCCTAGCCTTTTAGGGGTACAAACAATAGTAATTGGGGCCTAGTGTGGTTGTGTACGTGTGATATACATACACTTTTTTGGGATCATATTTTCTATTCCGCTATTTAATCAAAAACCTTTGGGGATCAGTTAAATTGGGGGATAGTCTGTGTTGGTACGTGTGAGAGAGATCCACCTTTCAAAGTTGTTGGGGTTCATCTCATACTTCTGAAGGTTTGAGGGTGCTGCCTGTTCCATACTCCCCCTACTCCTAGCCTTTTAGGGGTACAAACAATAGTAATTGGGGCCTAGTGTGGTTGTGTACGTGTGATATACATACACTTTTTTGGGATCATATTTTCTATTCCGCTATTTAATCAAAAACCTTTGGGGATCAGTTAAATTGGGGGATAGTCTGTGTTGGTACGTGTGAGAGAGATCCACCTTTCCAAGTTGTTGGGGTTCATCTCATACTTCTGAAGGTTTGAGGGTGCTGCCTGTTCCATACCCCCCCTACTCCTCATCTAGCCTTTTAGGGGTACAAACAATAGTAATTGGGGCCTAGTGTGGTTGTGTACGTGTGATATACATACACTTTTTTTGGATCATATTTTCTATTCCGCTATTTAATCAAAAACCTTTGGGGATCAGTTAAATTGGGGGATAGTCTGTGTTGGTACGTGTGAGAGAGATCCACCTTTCCAAGTTGTTGGGGTTCATCTCATACTTCTGAAGGTTTGAGGGTGCTGCCTGTTCCATACTCCCCCTACTCCTAGCCTTTTAGGGGTACAAACAATAGTAATTGGGGCCTAGTGTGGTTGTGTACGTGTGATATACATACACTTTTTTGGGATCATATTTTCTATTCCGCTATTTAATCAAAAACCTTTGGGGATCAGTTAAATTGGGGGATAGTCTGTGTTGGTACGTGTGAGAGAGATCCACCTTTCCAAGTTGTTGGGGTTCATCTCATACTTCTGAAGGTTTGAGGGTGCTGCCTGTTCCATACCCCCCCTACTCCTCATCTAGCCTTTTAGGGGTACAAACAATAGTAATTGGGGCCTAGTGTGGTTGTGTACGTGTGATATACATACACTTTTTTTGGATCATATTTTCTATTCCGCTATTTAATCAAAAACCTTTGGGGATCAGTTAAATTGGGGGATAGTCTGTGTCGGTACGTGTGAGAGAGATCCACCTTTCCAAGTTGTTGGGGTTCATCTCATACTTCTGAAGGTTTGAGGGTGCTGCCTGTTCCATACTCCCCCTACTCCTAGCCTTTTAGGGGTACAAACAATAGTAATTGGGGCCTAGTGTGGTTGTGTACGTGTGATATACATACACTTTTTTGGGATCATATTTTCTATTCCGCTATTTAATCAAAAACCTTTGGGGATCAGTTAAATTGGGGGATAGTCTGTGTTGGTACGTGTGAGAGAGATCCACCTTTCCAAGTTGTTGGGGTTCATCTCATACTTCTGAAGGTTTGAGGGTGCTGCCTGTTCCATACCCCCCCTACTCCTCATCTAGCCTTTTAGGGGTACAAACAATAGTAATTGGGGCCTAGTGTGGTTGTGTACGTGTGATATACATACACTTTTTTTGGATCATATTTTCTATTCCGCTATTTAATCAAAAACCTTTGGGGATCAGTTAAATTGGGGGATAGTCTGTGTCGGTACGTGTGAGAGAGATCCACCTTTCCAAGTTGTTGGGGTTCATCTCATACTTCTGAAGGTTTGAGGGTGCTGCCTGTTCCATACTCCCCCTACTCCTAGCCTTTTAGGGGTACAAACAATAGTAATTGGGGCCTAGTGTGGTTGTGTACGTGTGATATACATACACTTTTTTGGGATCATATTTTCTATTCCGCTATTTAATCAAAAACCTTTGGGGATCAGTTAAATTGGGGGATAGTCTGTGTTGGTACGTGTGAGAGAGATCCACCTTTCCAAGTTGTTGGGGTTCATCTCATACTTCTGAAGGTTTGAGGGTGCTGCCTGTTCCATACTCCCCCCTACTCCTAGCCTTTTAGGGGTACAAACAATAGTAATTGGGGCCTAGTGTGGTTGTGTACGTGTGATATACATACACTTTTTTGGGATCATATTTTCTATTCCGCTATTTAATCAAAAACCTTTGGGGATCAGTTAAATTGGGGGATAGTCTGTGTTGGTACGTGTGAGAGAGATCCACCTTTCCAAGTTGTTGGGGTTCATCTCATACTTCTGAAGGTTTGAGGGTGCTGCCTGTTCCATACTCCCCCCTACTCCTAGCCTTTTAGGGGTACAAACAATAGTAATTGGGGCCTAGTGTGGTTGTGTACGTGTGATATACATACACTTTTTTGGGATCATATTTTCTATTCCGCTATTTAATCAAAAACCTTTGGGGATCAGTTAAATTGGGGGATAGTCTGTGTTGGTACGTGTGAGAGAGATCCACCTTTCCAAGTTGTTGGGGTTCATCTCATACTTCTGAAGGTTTGAGGGTGCTGCCTGTTCCATACTCCCCCTACTCCTAGCCTTTTAGGGGTACAAACAATAGTAATTGGGGCCTAGTGTGGTTGTGTACGTGTGATATACATACACTTTTTTGGGATCATATTTTCTATTCCGCTATTTAATCAAAAACCTTTGGGGATCAGTTAAATTGGGGGATAGTCTGTGTTGGTACGTGTGAGAGAGATCCACCTTTCCAAGTTGTTGGGGTTCATCTCATACTTCTGAAGGTTTGAGGGTGCTGCCTGTTCCATACTCCCCCCTACTCCTAGCCTTTTAGGGGTACAAACAATAGTAATTGGGGCCTAGTGTGGTTGTGTACGTGTGATATACATACACTTTTTTGGGATCATATTTTCTATTCCGCTATTTAATCAAAAACCTTTGGGGATCAGTTAAATTGGGGGATAGTCTGTGTTGGTACGTGTGAGAGAGATCCACCTTTCCAAGTTGTTGGGGTTCATCTCATACTTCTGAAGGTTTGAGGGTGCTGCCTGTTCCATACTCCCCCTACTCCTAGCCTTTTAGGGGTACAAACAATAGTAATTGGGGCCTAGTGTGGTTGTGTACGTGTGATATACATACACTTTTTTGGGATCATATTTTCTATTCCGCTATTTAATCAAAAACCTTTGGGGATCAGTTAAATTGGGGGATAGTCTGT
Organism: Pelophylax lessonae; assembly: GCF_965119305.1. Classification (NCBI taxonomy): domain Eukaryota; kingdom Metazoa; phylum Chordata; class Amphibia; order Anura; family Ranidae; genus Pelophylax; species Pelophylax lessonae. Next base: position 346,283,978 of record NC_138771.1, read on the forward strand.
GTTGGTACGTGTGAGAGAGATCCACCTTTCCAAGTTGTTGGGGTTCATCTCATACTTCTGAAGGTTTGAGGGTGCTGCCTGTTCCATACTCCCCCTACTCCTCATCTAGCCTTTTAGGGGTACAAACAATAGTAATTGGGGCCTAGTGTGGTTGTGTACGTGTGATATACATACACTTTTTTGGGATCATATTTTCTATTCCGCTATTTAATCAAAAACCTTTGGGGATCAGTTAAATTGGGGGATAGTCTGTGTTGGTACGTTTGAGAGAGATCCACCTTTCCAAGTTGTTGGGGTTCATCTCATACTTCTGAAGGTTTGAGGGTGCTGCCTGTTCCATACTCCCCCCTACTCCTAGCCTTTTAGGGGTACAAACAATAGTAATTGGGGCCTAGTGTGGTTGTGTACGTGTGATATACATACACTTTTTTGGGATCATATTTTCTATTCCGCTATTTAATCAAAAACCTTTGGGGATCAGTTAAATTGGGGGATAGTCTGTGTTGGTACGTGTGAGAGAGATCCACCTTTCCAAGTTGTTGGGGTTCATCTCATACTTCTGAAGGTTTGAGGGTGCTGCCTGTTCCATACTCCCCCTACTCCTCATCTAGCCTTTTAGGGGTACAAACAATAGTAATTGGGGCCCAGTGTGGTTGTGTACGTGTGATATACATACACTTTTTTGGGATCATATTTTCTATTCCGCTATTTAATCAAAAACCTTTGGGGATCAGTTAAATTGGGGGATAGTCTGTGTCGGTACGTGTGAGAGAGATCCACCTTTCCAAGTTGTTGGGGTTCATCTCATACTTCTGAAGGTTTGAGGGTGCTGCCTGTTCCATACCCCCCCTACTCCTCATCTAGCCTTTTAGGGGTACAAACAATAGTAATTGGGGCCTAGTGTGGTTGTGTACGTGTGATATACATACACTTTTTTTGGATCATATTTTCTATTCCGCTATTTAATCAAAAACCTTTGGGGATCAGTTAAATTGGGGGATAGTCTGTGTCGGTACGTGTGAGAGAGATCCACCTTTCCAAGTTGTTGGGGTTCATCTCATACTTCTGAAGGTTTGAGGGTGCTGCCTGTTCCATACCCCCCCTACTCCTCATCTAGCCTTTTAGGGGTACAAACAATAGTAATTGGGGCCTAGTGTGGTTGTGTACGTGCGAGATACATACACTTTTTTTGATCATATTTCCTATTCCGCTATTCAATAAAAACCTTTGAGGATCAATTGAATTGCGGGATAGTCTGTGTCGGTACGTGTGAGAGAGATCCACCTTTCCAAGTTGTTGGGGTTCATCTCATACTTCTGAAGGTTTGAGGGTGCTGCCTGTTCCATACTCCCCCTACTCCTCATCTAGCCTTTTAGGGGTACAAACAATAGTAATTGGGGCCCAGTGTGGTTGTGTACGTGTGATATACATACACTTTTTTTGGATCATATTTTCTATTCCGCTATTTAATTTAACTGGGCCTCCATGCGAGACCTGTGTGCCTTGTTGCGCTGTTTTGAGTACTCCACCAACATGGCCAGTGGCAATGACGCCGTTCTCAGCTTAACTATCCCACTTCTATGCCTCCTTGAAAAAACAATTCGGGCGATGATGGAAGAGGATGTGGCACAGGATGAGGAGGAGGAGGAGGATGAAGAGGTAACATTTCCAAGGCTTTCAGGGCAGTCATTCGCAAGGGGCTCCGAGGGTGGGTTCCTGCACACGCAAACGCCAGGGACGCAATTGTCCAGCAGGGGCACAGTTCTGGAGGATGAGGAGGATGAGGAGGAGGAGGAGCTGGAGGAGGAGATGGAACCATGTTCACAGCAGGGTGGCACCCAGGCCAGCTCATGGCCATCACTGGTGCGTGGCTGGGGGGATACAGAGGACACGGACGATACACCTCCCACAGAGGACAGCCTTTCGTTGCCTCTGGGCAGCCTGGCACACATGAGCGATTACATGCTGCAGTGTCTCCACAACGACCGCCGAGTTGCCCACATTCTAACTTGTGCTGATTACTGGGTGGCCACGCTGCTGGATCCCCGTTACAAGGACAACGTACCGTCCTTAATTCACTCACTGGAGCGCGATCGCAAGATGCGCGAGTACAAGCGCACGCTGGTAGACGCCATGCTGCTGGCATTCCCATCTGACAGCGGGGCCACAGTGGAAGCACAAGGCAGAGGAGGAGGAGGAGGAGGTCGCCAACGCAACCAGGGCACCGCCAGCACCTCAGAAGGCAGGGTTAGCATGGCCGAAATGTGGAAAAGCTTTGTCAGCACGCCACAACAAACAGCAGCACCAGCAGCTCAGATGGAACGTCTTAGCAGGAGGCAGCATTTTACCAACATGGTGGAGCAGTATGTGTGCACACGCCTACATGTAGTGAATGACGGGTCTGCCCCCTTCAACTTCTGGGTCTCCAAATTGGGCACATGGCTTGAGCTTGCCCTTTACGCCTTGGAGGTGCTGGCGTGCCCTGCAGCCAGTGTATTATCTGAACGGGTATTTAGCACGGCTGGGGGCGTTATAACAGACAAGCGCAGCCGCCTGTCCAGAGACAATGTGGACAAGCTCACGTTCATTAAAATGAACCAGGCATGGATCCCACGGGACTTTTCCGTACCTTATGCAGAATAGCAATGGATACCGACCTTACCCACCCATTGTTCCATTTTTGCTCTTTCTCACTCTTTTGGGGTGTACCCTCATTTAAAATTTTTGAAAAGAAGCAGTGTTGGCTACCTCGTCCTCCTCCTCAGGGCCAGATTAATGTAGGGGCTATTGGAGCTGCAGCTCCAGGCCCCTACCTTTTATATAGGCCCCGGGTTGGCCATATTCACTGTTACCGCTCTTCTGTCACTTGTAAACACAGAAGTCTGGCTTCTATGCTCGCTTCCCCAGGCAGCACCCTCAGAACCTCCCCACACAGCGTGAAGGCCGGACAAGGAGGGACAGTTGGCGATGCATGGATGTGTTTATGGGCTTCAGAGACAGCATCCCATGTTGAATTAGGCATGCATGGCTGCACCCTTCCTCCTCTGGGTGCATGGCAAGGCACGGCCCTTAAGGCCCTTCAAAATCCTCAGCACCAAGCCCATGATGCTGTTAATCCGGCCCTGGTCCTCCTCCACCGCCGCTTCCACCTACACCGCCCATAGGTGTGCGCAGCCTATTGCATTAAGGTGTGCACCCCAAAGTTGAAATACACATGCATGTGTTTGCCAGCAGGGAGAGTAATGTATCGGGGCCATGTACCTGTAGGCAAGGAGAAATAGAGCAGAGCAGGTCCCAGGGAGATCTTTCCCATCTCTTCACTGGCAATGCTATGTGCCCTAGGTGATTAGGGTGTGCCCAGGCACACCCAGCACACCCTGTGCGCACGCCTATGTCACCGCCACATCCACCACCACCTCAACCTCCCTCCTACTCCATATGGGCCTCGTCCTTCAGAGATGAAGAAGAACATTGTTTTATTTTTCTGTTTTTTTTTTGTTGTTTTAAGTTATTTCCCTATCCACATTTGTTTGCAGAGCACTTGCCATGCTCTTAATTACGTTTTGCTGCCATTTGCAGCACTCTAGCCCTTTCCTTTGGTGTTTTAGAGCCATTTTAGTGCCTTAAAGTTCGGGTCCCCATTGACTTCAATGGGGTTCGGTGTCCGGGAAAAGTTCGGTAAAAGTCCGGGACACGGACCCGGACTTTTTTTTAAAGTTCGGCCGAACCCGTCGAACACGGACATCTAGGTGTTCGCTCAACCCTATTCTCCACACTTTTTTCTTCCTGTCATTCTGGTACAGATTAATCTTAGTTTTATCTGTCCATATAATGCTTTTCCAGAACTGTTCTTGCTTTCTTGTTTTTTTTTGGCAAAGCCTAATCTGGCTTTTCTATTCTTCAGGCTTATGAATAGTTTGCACCTTGTGGTGAACCCTCTGTATTTGCTCTCACAAAGTCTTCTCTTGATTGTAGACTTTGACAATGATACGCCCAACTCCTGGAGAGTGTCCTTCACCTGTCTGTGAATGAGTTTTTCTTTACCATAGAGAAGATCCTGCAATCATCCACCACTGTTGTCTTCTGTGGATGCCCAGGCCTTTTTATGTTGCTGAGCTCACCAGTGCGTCCTTTTTTTCCTCAGAATGTACCATATTGTTGATGTGGCCACTCCAAATGTTGCTACTATCTCTCTGATGGATCTGTTTCATTTTTGAAGCCTTACCATGGCCTGTTTCACTTGCATGGACAGCTCCTTTGAACGTATGATGTAGGTTCACAGCAATAGATTCCAAATGCAAATACCACACTTAGAATCAACTCCAGACCTTTTACCTGCCTAATTGATGAAGAAATAACGAAGGAGTAGCCCACACCTGGCCATGAAACAGCTTTTGATTCAATTGTCCAATTACTTTTAGTCCCTTGAAAAAAGGGGGTGGCTATTCTTAAGAGCTGCAATTGCAAAACACGTCTTCCAATTTGGATGTTCATATCCTCAAATTAAACCTGAGAGTGTGCACTTTCATCCCATATCCATGATATAACTTTAGCTTGAATATGTTTTAGTAAATATCTGAAAAATTCTAAAATTGGGCATGTGCCCAAATATATATGGACCTAACTGTAAATCCATATGATGACTATACTGTTTAGGCCAAGCCACAGCCCATCCTCAGTCTCCTGTTTCACATTCTTCAAAATAAGGTTTTATTAGCTGATACTGCATGCATTGAAAATAAGAGATACACTAGTGACTTTTATGAAAAAAATGTTAGTTTTCTGACATATGTACATTAACATGCATTAACCTCCATGTTGTTCGCCTCTGGAATGGCCCAGAGAACTCCATCCAAAACTTGAATGTATAGTCTCCTTTATTTGTCAACTTTGCTAACATCCAGACCTCCTCTGAACACTTTTGATTAGCTATTCAATGGAAAAAAATAGGATTTTTTAGGTTTAGAATTTAGGACAATGTTAAAGTATAAAGGAAATTCCATTGTCAATGTATTGCATAGCGGACTCATTAGAATAGAGCATTCCCCAGAGCAGTAACAAGGTGCATTAACAAGATATGTATTTTCTAAGACATCACAATATAGGAGTAAACAATTTACTAGAGGACTGAATAATGTGATTTTTCTATTTGCAAGAAATGTATTGTGAGCATAACAAAAAAAGCCAATGGCAAAGCTTATGCAGTGTTTTTACCAATTTAATGCATTGCAGACCAAAAGATGCATACAATACAGGGCTTAAAAATTATTATAATTGTATTAAAATGCTTAACTGGGGAACCATTTGGTAAATAATGAACTAATTTGTTTATCTACTGACATAATACAATATAATTATTTCATTATTAAAACAACATTGACAAAAAATAAATGAACAGGCTAAAAATTAGGAACTAAAAGAAATAATGTTTGAAACAATGTCAGAAAAAAAAATTGTACCAGCTTGTGTTTTTGTGAAGAATGGTGATTTACAATAATTAATGCACTGTTTTGTAGCCATAACAGAATGCTTTTCCCCCAGTAACATTAAAATAATATAGAGACTTAGACATATCCTCTGAGTTTAATGGTATGTACACTATGGTGTGTATATTGTGCCTTTGCCTTGCACTTATAGTGCAATTAAATTAAACACAATTATCTTTTATTCTTAAATTATTTTCTATGAAATTCTGCATATACAGTATGGGGTTTTAATGTGTTTGATTCTCGCTGCCTATCTTTATCTATTTAACCACTTGCCGACCACCGTCAGTACATATATTGCGGCGATCAGCCCCGTGCAGGAAAAGCGACGTATCGCTACGCCGCTCGTTCCCGCCACTCTGGCCACTCTGCTGATGACCTGATTGGGTTTAGAACCAATCAGTCATCAGGTCTGGGCCAATGATTTTTGGCCTGGACCTGTTGATCAATCTTGCCCAATCAGATTCTGTTCTGTGCCTGTGAAATGTAAACACAGGCACAAAAAAGACCTGCTCTCCCCTCCCATGATCCTTTTTGGATTCATTGAGAGGAGAGAGCAGATCTAAACTGTGAGTACTGCACCAAGCACACCCACACACACTTAGATAGGCACACTTAACCCCGATCGCACCCCCAGTTAACCCCTACACCCCCTGTCAAAACACACACTGTATACAGTATATAGCAATTTCCTATATACCCGTATAAGTGTGACTTTTATACCTTTTATACTTAGAATACCCGCCACCCCCCCAATAAAGATTTAACCCCCTGATCCCCCCTGATAACCCCCAGTTAACCCCTTCCCCCCTGTCACATTGCACACTAATACACACGTAATATAGTGTTTTACTGTATTTTGCATTAGTGTGATTGTGACTTGAGTTAGCCCTAGCGAGTTAGTTTCTGTACCAAGGAGGTTTAGGGTCCCCGCTACCCCCCATAATGATTTAACCCCTTGATCCCCCTGATCACCCCTACACCCCCTGTCACAACACACACTGTATACAGTATATAGCATTTTCTATATACCCGTATAAGTGAGACTTGTGACCAGGTTTAGCGCTTGCGGCCGTTCCTTTTAGGTTTAGGATCCCCGCCACCCCCCCATAAAGATTTAACCTCCTGATCCCCCCCTGATCACCCCCAGTTAACCCCTTCCCCCCTGTCACATTGCACACTATACACACGTAATATAGTGGTTTACTGTATTTTTGTATTAGTGTGATTGTGACTTGAGTTAGCGCTGGCAAATTATTTTCTGTCCCAAGTAGGTTTAGCGCAGATCCCTGGCGCATAGTTAGAAATAACCCCTTGATTACCATATACACACACACACACACACACTTCCATTACTAGTATAGTGTTTGAACAGATCAATATCTGATCTGATCAGAACTATACTAGCGTCCCCATAGTTTAGGGTTCCCAAAACGCGGTGTTTGCACGATCAGCACTGATTCTTGCCAGCACCTGCGTTTAACCCCTCCACCCAGCCCACCCCATCCCACCCCACCCAGGCAAGTGTAGTAATCAATACATTACTGTCGCTTACAAAAAACACAACAAACAAAACTGCTGTGTTAGCAGAGTCAGGCCTGATCCCTGCTAGCATTAGCAGTTTTTTTGGTAGCGGTTGAAACAGTCCTTGACAACCAGGTGATTTTTTTACCTGTTAGTCACACTACTGTACCGGTAAATTTAGTTACTAAAATGACCAAATGTTGGTACAGTAGTACAGAGGCTTACAGTATACTGCACATGTCAGATGAGAGCGATGGGGAAGCCTCCCTGGCAGAATCAGGGTCAGTATACGAACCTGAAGTGAGCAGCGGCTCCCTGACAGATAGCTCAGACGACGGATGGGTCCCTATTAGAATCAGGCGTACCCGACCCCATTCTGGAGTTGCTGAGATGCAGGAATCGCAGGGTGCTCATATGGAGCAGAGTGTCGGTACTAGTGCCGCTCATCCTTCTGGTGGCCTGGCAAGCGCCGGCGGCCTAGTACACCCTGGACCTAGTACAACCAGCTCTGCAGTAACAGTTGGTGACGTGGCGAGTCCCATAAGTGCAGTTGAAGCTGGTGCGGGGACTAGCACGAGTAGTGGCCCGCAGCCTCCGCGTATTCGAAGACAGGCCTGTAGAGCCCATAGTGCCCTCCCTGATGCGCTGGCATATCCCAATTGACAACCCACTGATACTACAGCGCCAGTACTTCCCCCATTCACTGCCCATTCTGACATCCACGTGGAAACAGCCAATTTTACGCCCCTGGATTTTTATGAGCTGTTCTTCACGGAAGATCTTTTCAGATCTTTTGTGGATCAATCGAATTTATATGCACGTCAATTCTTCGCCGCCAACCAAAATTCGCCACTTGCCAGACCATCCGGCTGGAAACCTTTAACGGTTCCCGATTTAAAAATCTTTCTGGGCCTTTCCCTGAACATGGGCATAACCAAAAAGAGTGAATTGCGGCTATATTGGTCCTCTAGCCCAATTCACCATATGCGCGTGTACTCTGCCTCCATGTCCAGGGCAATATACGAGCAAATTCTGCGATTTATGCATTTCAAGGACAATGAAATCTGTCGTCCTAGGGGAGACCCTGAATATGATCAGCTCCACAAAATTCGGCCCCTCATAGACCACTTCAATCAGCGGTTTGCAGCCTTGTTTACCCTCGAACAAGTTGTCTGCGTTGACGAGCCCCTGATTAAGTTTACTGGCCGCCTTACTTTGAAACAGTACCTCCCCAGCAAGCGTGCCAGATACGGGGTCAAGCTGTATAAGCTCTGTGACAGGGCCACAGGTTATACAGTTAGTTTCCGGGTCTATGAGGGAAGAGATAGCACTGTGGAGCCCCCCAACTGCCCAGACTACATAGGGAAAAGCGGCAAGATAGTTTGGGACTTGGTGTCAACCTTATCCAGAAAGGGGTACCATTTGTACGTGGACAATTTTTACACAAGCGTGCCACTATTTAGTCACCTGCTCGAATTACAAATTGGCGCATTTGGAACCGTGCGACCTAATTGCCGGGGCTTCCCCCAACGGCTTGTAAATTTCCCGTCTTAGTCGGGGGGAGAGAGCCTGCTTGAAAACGGACAAATTGCTTGCAGTGAAGTGGAGGGATACACGGAATGTTTTCGTTCTGTCCTCCCCTCACGCAGACACGACGCTCCAAATTACTACAGCAACTGGAGAAAACGCCCCCAAAGAAGATGTCGTGTCTGTAGCAGGTGCGGATTCAGGCGTGACACCCGCTATTATTGTCCCAAATGTCCTGACCAACCGGGTCTCTGCATCGGGGAATGTTTCGAGCGCTACCATACACTAGTGCAGTTTTAGTGTAAGGTACAGCATGACATAGTGTAGGGCACACTAACACAGGTATGTAAAGGCAAAAAATGACCAGCGCTATGGAGTGTGCGGTGAAGCGTGAGAGACTGACAGGTGTAAGCGGCCAACAACCAAAACCCCAAGAGGGGTCAGGATATGTGTAAAGTGCCGTTTACAACCTCTCTTTGCACTTTACACTAACACAGGGTCTTGAAAGATGTTCAATGGCTATCGACATTTTGAGAGACCCAAGCTTGAAAATTGCAGTTCACAAAAAAAGTGTTAAAAAAAAAATGCAAAAAAATATAAAATAAAAAAGCCCAAAACAGTTGTCGTGTCAGTTATTTTTATGTTCTTCTACTCTTCCTACTGTACTTTTACTGTACTTTGTTTGTTTTTCATTCTTTTCTTAACCTGTTTCTCTTGCAGGTACCTGTCGACTGCCACACTGATTTTATATATTCTGACACAAACAGCGTTTGCGCTCAGCATATATGGATACCTCTGATGGCAGCAGCAGTGGTAGGCTGATTTTACCACTGCAGTTAAAATACCTTTAGGTATACGTGGAATAGTGTCATGTATACCCACCGTTAAATCAGTGGGTTTGGTTGTTGAGCGGTTAATGGTGTGTAATACTTTACAATATTCCTGTTGTTATTTCTGTTAGGTTCTCTTTTTTTTTGTTCAGCCCACAGGCTGCATGAAAAAAAAAAAAAAAACCTACACTATATGCCAAACAAGGACCAGCAATGTACTGGTACATTGCTGGACTTTGAGTGGTTATACCAGGATGATGCCTGCAGATATAGGCATCACCTTGGTATCGTTTTTTACAGCCAGCAGTTGGCTTACATGTAAAAGCAATCCTAGTGGATAATTGGCCCGCTAGACTGCTTTTACATGCAGTGGGAGGGGACTCCCTCCCTCCCGCCGCCTTCTGCTGCCTTCTGTGTTTGTTCTCGGGCTCTCCTGTCCCACCGGTTAACCCGAGAGTGCAGCCGGTGGTTCAATTATCTAACCATAGAGCTGATTGGAGATGAGAATGGCTCCAATCATGTCTATGGCCTAAGATACTGGAAGCTACGAGCATTCCATGACTTATGTTTCGCCAGAAATAAACAGCGTCATTGCGAAATTAGGAAAGCATCTTATCACACCAATTTTGGTGTGGTCACATGCGCTAAGGTCAGAGGAGATCTAGAGTCAAAAAGACCCCAATTTTTTTAAAAAAGAGTACCTGTCACTACAGATTGCTATCATAGGGGATATTTAAATTCATTTAAATTCACTGTGATAACAATAAAAATGATTAAAAAAAAAAATGAAAGGAAAGATGTCAAAATCACATAAAAAAGCAAAAAATAAATAAAAAGAAATCAAGCCCCCCCCTGTCCCCCCCGTGCTTGTGTGCAAAGGTGCACGCAAGCCTTGGTCTAGTGTCATATGTAAACCACAATTGCAGCATGCATGTGAGGTATCGTCGCAAATATTCCCGAAACTTGTGGCAAAATATAAAATATTCCATGGACTCACCATGCCTCTCAGCAAATAGCTTGGGGTGTCTACTTTCCAAAATGGGGTCATTTGGGGGGGCTTTGTGCTATCTTGAAATTTCAGGGCCTCCGAAACTGTGATGGGTAGTGAGGAGTAAAATCAAAAATTTACGCCGTTAGAAAACCTGAAGATGGTGATTGATTTTCGGGGTCCCCTACACAGCTAGGCTCCCAAAAAGTCTCACACATGTGGTATCCCCATACTCAGGAGAAGCAACAGAATGTATTTTGGGGTGTCATTCCACATATACCCATGTCATGTGTGAGAAACTTATCTTTTAGTGACAACTTTGTGTTTAAAAAAAACTAAAAAAAAAAACTGTATTTTTCCCAAAACTTGTGGCAAAATATAAAATATTCCATGGACTCACCATGCATCTCAGCAAAAAGCTTGGGGTGTCTACTTTCCAAAATGGGGTCTTTTTGGGGGGGGGGTGTTTGTGGTATCTTGACATTTCTGGGCCTCCTAAACCGTTATAGGTAGTGAGAAAATGCAATGAAAAATGTACGACCTTTGAAATTCTGATGGTGGGGATTGGTTTTCGGGGTCCCGTACACAGCTAGGCTCCCAAAAAGTCTCACATATGTGGTATTCCTGTACTCAGGAGAAGCAGCAGAATATATTTTGGGGTGTAATTACACATATACACATGGCATGTGTGAGCAATATATCATTTCAATGACAACTTTGTGTTAAAAAAAAAATATTTTTTTTAGTCATTTTTCAAACACCTGTGACAAAAAAATGAAATATTCAGTGAGCTCAACATGCCTCTCAGGACATTCCTTAGGATGTATACTTTCCAAAAAGTGGTAATTTGGGGAGGTTTTGTACTGTCCTGCCATTTTAGCACTTCATGAAATGAGATAGGCAGTCAGAAATTAAAGCTGCGTAAATTCCAGTATTTACACCATAGATTGTAGACGCTATAACTTTTGCGCAAACCAATAAAAATATGCTGATTGAGATTTTTTTTTGTCAAAGACACGTAGCTAAATACATTTTGGCCAAAATATATGACATAAATTGAGTATATTGGATATTTTTTAAAAGACAAAGTTGAAAATGTCATTTTTTCTCAAAATTGGCACTATTTTTTTATTAATAACGCAAAAAATGAAAAGCGCAGAGGTGATCAAATACCACCAAAAGAAAGCTCTATTTGTGGGAAAAAAAGGACGTACATTTCGTTTGGGTACAGCATTGCATGACCGCGCAATTGTTAGTTAAATTCACGCAGTGCCAAGTTGAAAAAAGGGCCCTGGTCTTTGAGCAGCCAAATCCTCTGGGGCTTAAGTGGTTAATCATTTATTTATTCTTGCAGCACACTTTATCTCTATTTATTTATTTTTTTTCTTACATGAATATCAGCACAGAAGTGAAAATGAACGCCTGCAAAATTGCAATTTACGGGGAACGTGTAGCCTTTAAGTGTTTTTTTTATAGATATACATACAAAAAATAGCTTGATGTAAGTAACATTATCAATATATATTGAAATACAGAAAGTTCTTGTGGGTAGAAAACACATTAGGCTTTTGTGGCCTGGTATGTCCCTGTCATACATGTAAGGAGCTCGCTGTGTATGAAAAACATTAGCAGCCCATCGATGGTTTAAGCTGAAATATTGGAACGAGGATCTTGATACAGGATTTTCAAAACTGCCTCCTAGGGGAGCTTGGGATGGCTGCCTGAGGCAGGTAAAAATGGTGGAACTTTCCTATACAATAGTTGAGAGAAGCACCTCCTGGCTCGACAATAGTGTTTTCTGTACTTATAACCCACAGGAAACACTGCACTCAGTAGGCATGTCTTTGCATCTAATGTTTGTGCCTCCAACAAAATCACATCCCAGGTGCTTTGTACCCTAATGGGTAAACAGGGGATGTTCAGAGAGTATTAGCTCATTACTGCAGCGGAGATAAGTTCCTTCTGTATCAGTCTGAAATACTTGTGGATCAGAAAGAACTGTATATATAAAGGAAGATCTTGTCTATACAGAGTGATGGCGTTATAATGAGTCACGCCCTGCAGGGATAATATTTTAGATGTTTTTAAATGTATGTATCTTATATTGTTGATGTGTTATAGTTTAGTTTTTTTGATAAAATAAAGTAAAAAGATGATAGTTATGCAATTATACAGCTGCAATTTTAATGTTCTACTAGAAATCTTTTTTATACCTATTTCCACTTGGGAGCTTTAGTAAGTACATCAAGTGGCCTTGATCATACTAGAACACTGGACACAAGACAAACAAGGAAAGGAACCATTTCTCTTAGAACCTAGAAATGTAGGTACTCCTATCTCTTTCACACTGAAATTCTGATGTGATATATATATATATATATATATATATATATATATATATATATATATATATATATGCCTTTACATGCACATGCACTTATTGGCATCCCAATCTTAGTTGGTAGTGTTCAATATCTAGTTGACCCACCCTTTGCAGCTCTAGCAACTTCAAGTTTTCTGGGAAGGCTGTCATCAAGGTTTAGGAATGTGTCTATGGGAATGTTGCCCATTCTTCCAGAAGCGCATTTGTGAGGTTAGGCACGGATGTTGGATGAGAAGGCCTTGTTCGCAGTCTCTGCTCAAATTCATCCCAAATGTTTTTTATCAGGTTGAGGTCAGGACTCTATGCAGGCCAGACAAGTTCTTCCACCTCAAACTCACTCATCCATGTCTTTATGGACCTTGCTTTGTGTACTGATCTAAATCATTTGGTGGAGGGAAGATTATGATGTGAGGTTGGTTATCATGGGTTGGGCTTGGCCCCTTAGTTCCAGTGCAGGGAACTCTTAAGGCATCAGCTTACCAAGACATTTTGAATTTCATGCTCCCAACATTGTGTGAACAGTTTGGGAATGGGCCCTTCTTGTTCCAACATGACTGCGCACCAATGCACAAAACAAGGTCCATAAAGACATGGAAACATCGGTGTCTGACCTCACAAATGCGACTCTGGAAGAATGGTCAAACATTCCCATAAACACACTCCTAAACCTTGTGGACAGCCTTCCCAGAAGAGTTGAAGCTGTTATGGCTGCAAAGGGTGCGCCAACTCAATATTAGATCTCTACGTACTAAGATTGGGATGCCAATAAAGTTCATGTGCGTCTAGAGGTAGACATCGTAATACTTTTGGTAATATGTAGTGTATGTGAGTGTCTATATATATATATATATATATATATATATATGTATATACAGTATCTCAGAAAAGTGCGTACACCCCTCACATTTTTGTGAATATTTTATTATATCTTTTCATGTGACAACACTGAAGAAATGACACTATAGCTACAATGTAAAGTAGTGAGTGTACAGATTGTATAACAGTGTAAATTTGCTGTCCCCTCAAAACAACTCAACACACAGCCATTAATGTCTAAACCGCTGGCAACAACAGTGAGTACACCCCTAAGTGAAAATGTCCAAATTGGGCCCAAAGTGTCAATATTTTGTGTGGCCACCATTATTTTCCAGCACCAGAGATTCATAGGTTGCCACCGGAGTCCTCTTCCATTCCTCCATGACGACATCATGGAGCTGGTTGATGTTAGAGACCTTGCGCTCCTCCACCCTCTGAGGATGCCCTATAGATGCTCAACAGGAATTAGGTCTGGAGACATGCTTGGTCAGTCCATCATCTTTACCCTCAGCTTCATTATCGAGGTGTGTTTGGGGTCGTTATCATGTTGGAATACTGCCCTGCAGCCCAGTCTCCGAAGGGAGAGGATCATGCTCTGCTTCAGTATGCCACCGTACATGTTGGCATTCATAGTTCTCGCAATTAATTATAGCTCCCCAGTGCCAGCAGCACTCATGCAGCCCCAGACCATGACACTCCCACCACCATGCTTGACTGTGGGTAAGACAGACTTGTCTTTGTACTCCTCACTTGGTTGCCGCCATAAACGCTTGACACCATCTGAACCAAATATGTTTATCTTGGTCTCATCAGACCACAGGACATGGTTCCAGTAATCCATGTCCTTAGTCTGCAGCAGATAGAAGACCTTTGTCTTCAGCAAACTGTTTGCGGGATTTCTTGTGCATTATCTTTAGAAGAGGCTTCCTTCTGGGACGACAGCCATGTAGACCAATTTGATGCAGTGTGCGGCGTATGGTCTAAGCACTGACAGGCTGACCCCCCCCACCCCTTTAACCTCTGCAGCAATGCTGGCAGCACTCATACGTTTATTTCCCAAAGACAACCCCTGGATATGGGCACTCAACTTCTTAGCTTGACCATGGCAAGGCCTGTTCTGAGTGGAACCTGTCCTGTTAAACCACTGTATGGTCTTGCCCACTGTGCTGCAGCTCAATTTCAGGGTCTTGGCAATCTTCTTATAGCCTAGGCCATTTTTATGTGGAACAACAATTCTTTTTTTCAGATCCTCATAGAGTTCCAGTGACCAGTATGAGAGAGTGAGAGCGATAATACCAAATTTAATACGCCTGCTCCCCATTACCACCTGAGACCTTGTAACACTAATGAGTCACATGACACCGGGGAGGGAAAATAGCTAATTTGGCCCAATTTGGACATTTTCACTTAGGGGTGTACTCACTTTTGTTGCCAGTGGTTTCGATAATAATTGCTGTGTGTTGAGTTATTTTGAGGGGACAGCAAATTTACACTGTTATACAAGCTGTACGCTCACTACTTTACATTGTAATTTCTTCAGTGTTGTCACTTGAAAAGATATAATAAAATAGTTACAAAAATTTGAGGGGTGTACTTACTTTTGTGAGATACTGTATATATATATATATATATATATATATATATATATATATATGTGTGATTTTAGTGTTTTTAACCTTATTTCTTGTAGCATGTACTGTAACATGTAGCATCAACCTCCCCTTTTAGCCGGCAGGGAATATTTACAAAAATGCGAGGTGTCTACTCACTTTTGTGGGATACTGTGTATATATATATATATATATATATATATATATATATATATATACTTCTTTTTTATAGCCAGTCCTTTAGTGGTATCCGACTCTTCGTGACCTCATGGACCATAGCGTGCCAGGCTTTTCTGTTCTCCACTGCCTCCTGGATCTTGCTCAAGTTCAAATTCATTGTTTTGATGATGCTATCTATCCATCTTGTAAGTTTTAACTTCAGAATCTGGCCTTCCAGTGATTATTCAGGGTTGATTTCCTTCAAGATAGACCGGTTTGATCTTCTTGCCATCCAAGGGACTTTCAAGAGTCTTCTCAAACACCATAGTTCAAAGTTCAAAAGCATCAATTCTTATTATATTTAGTTGGAAAGGCTATTAAGATTTTGTTTTTTTTGTTTTTTTTTGTTTTTTAATTATAATGAATAAATTGTAAAAGGTGCTGTATTGAGCGTAACGTTGTAAGCGTTTTTACCTTTATTAAAAGGATACTGCACTAGATCCCGTGCACTCTCTCTCTCTCTCTCTCTCTCTCTCTCTCTCTCTTTGATCTAACACTGTTTAAAAAGTCCACAGTAACTTGCATGGTTCTCGCAAACTGGGGGACTGTCCCTTTAAGGACTTCTCTCACTTTACTCTTGCAGGTACATACCCATACTTCCCAACTATTTGAGATGGGAAGGAGGGACACCTATTAGCAAAAGTATGTAGGCATAGGGACACACCCCTTTAAAGGAGAATTAATAAAACAATGATTGGTTAAACCCAAGAGTGCTTTTTTTTTATTTTTATTTTTTTACCACCACTGCTATTTCTTTATATTGACTTTTCAAATTTACAAATGCAACAATTTCGAAATTGGATGAAAAGTTTAGCACTGGGAAACACTTTTAAAAAGATAAATAGTGCATTTTATATGCAACTATTAAGATCAGACCAAAATGAGAGACAAATGAGGAGCAAAGAGGGACAGGGGGACTTTGTTCCAAATCAGGGACAGGTCCCTCGAAATCAGGGACAGTTGGGAGCTATGCATACTAACTGTCACACATGATGTGCTAAGCCTTTCCTTGGATCCTTCAGGTATAGAGCAAACAGCTCATCATGAAAATGTAATACTTTAGCAAGGATCATCAGACTCCAATGTAGGCTCCAATGAGGTTCACACTCATACTACTGGAGGGAGTAGGAGAGAGGAGCTTGCTAGCCTGCTAGCATCTGTCTGTTAAAACATCCCTTCACTTTCATAATCAATGCATAACACAATAGCCAATTCCAAAGCGGTGTAATCAACTACAGTAATGGAAAAGGATGATGATGATGTCATTCTTTTTGGATTATAGTGGGGACATAAAGAAGGGGGCAAAGGAAAAGAAAATTACTGGATTGACAATGATTAAATTGTCTTTCTTATATTACTGCATTGTCGAGTTCATAGAAGGATCACTAAAAGAAAATAAATGCAGCCACCACATCTAGGGGCTGGAAAGCTGCAATATACTGTATTAAACTGCAATATTTTAAACAGACCTTTTCAGTCTAGGTATTTCAAATAATTATTCCAAAATTGTTAATGTAAGGAAAGGTTAAAAATTATGTTTTATGTTTTATCAGTATTGTATTTTGGCCTCTGTGTAGTACCCTTCTAACTCGCTTTTATCCTCATCTATAGCTTAACTGCATGAACATTATCTCCCCACATGTTTGTTTCTTTTTTTCCTGTCTACCCTTTCCTGCCTTTTTTATCCATTATTTCACTTTGCTTTCCTCTTAGCTTCACCGTGAAAGACATTTTTACTACGATTGCAGCAAAAATGTAGGCCAGGAAAGAGCTGACACACTAAGGTTGAGGGCTTCTTAGAAATAATACATACATATTCTTTATGAAATGTATTTTTTCAGGTGAACTCATTATAATTTCACAACGGAGGTGACTGACTACATGTACAAATTCAGTTGTATCATGTGTATGATAATTCAAAACTGCATTAAAAATTAAACAGGCACCTATGTAAAAATATATATTTATATCACTGACAAAGTTCAGTCATGATGCTTATGAGACAGAAAAGACAGAGAGCATTGGTCTTGTGAAGCATGCTTGACCATTTATTATAGCTAAAACTTAAACTATACAAACTTAGAGGGGTAAGCCAGCATTGACTGGAACTGAAAGAACACAAAGATCAAAGCACTTCTCTAGCTTTCACAAGTGTCAATCAACAGCAAATCCTGCAATGGCTGACATGTTTCTAGAGCTTGGCAATCAGGATCCTTCCTCTAACATGCTTTGCCCCCTACTGGGGCTAAATCATATAGGCTTTTGTTCCCTGATTTTGTTATCTTACCATCTCTCTGTCTGCCAGGCTCAGTTCTTTAGTTCTTTGATTTTTTGGTGATTACCACTGATGTCACATCTGTCAAGCAGAGACTGGGATAGCTGCAGGAGGATGGATTCTGTGCTCTTCTCCCTCCAATAGCAACCTAATGTTGCAGGAAGGTAGCAGGAAGAGTGGGCACCCCCTGGGGAAGACGGCTGGACTGCCCTGAAGTCTACCTTCACCCCCCCCCCACCAGTTACTTTTTCCCCTGTGATTATCAGTCACCCCATCTCTGTCTCTCACTACTTCATCCTTCAAACCCTATTCAGCAGTGCCCATGCATTCTCGTTCAGTTCTTCAACTGATACATCCTCTGCTTTATTCACACCTGATTTTTCTCACTCCGCTTCTCCTCCCCAGCCCTTCTATCATGATCCACTCAATCCTGCTGTCAGAGAATGACTACCAGACGTTTGGTTAATAGAAATGTGCATGCCAAAGAATAGCTAATAGAAATGGGCATGTGCGTAGAATTATCTGCAGAATGCTAACTAGGTATGCACATGTGCACAGACGTGCACGCACTCAATGCATGCTGGCGCCAGATGGACTATTTTAATTGGCTCCTGCTCATGCTCTAGTGCTGACTGGCCTTCCAACTGTTCCCTGTGTCCTGCTATTACTGTTTGTGTGTTTCCTTGATGCTAAGTCAGCTTGACTGTAACCTGAACTTGCATCCTGCCTTTGCTCTGTCGCCAGTTCCTGACCATGTCTCTGTCTTTTGTCTTGGTACCTGGCTGCCAGCCTGCTTCTGACCTTGACTGTCCCTGTGACCATGCTGCTGTTCCCGGTTATGCTCTCACAGCTGGTTCAAGTGTCTACCTGGCTGTCATCTGCATCAGCTGTGCTCATTACAGTGAGTTCCTGTCTCAACACTGCTGGCAGCTCTGACAAGCCTCACATCTGGAACCCACAGCCTGTGTGGAGTGCCCCTTTCAGCTACTGTTCCTGACCTGATGTTATGCCAGCCTGCCAGGGTCTGCATCTCCTGCTACAAGCACTCCTATCAACACCTGCCGACACTTGTGTTCCTCCTGTCCCTCGCTACCCCCTGTCCCACCTTCAGCGGGGCCTGGGCTGGAAATACAAGAGTGACCAACCTCGTCATTTGAATCTCCTATCAGGTACGTGACACCTGCACATTCCATTCAGTTCTTCTGTTGTTTTCTCTGCACAGTATATCCCCTGTTCTGTTTAATACCATTCAACTCCTCCTACCTCGTCACAATGACCCGCTCCAGACTGCGCAGTATTTAAAGTTCCTTGCTTTTCAAGATAATGTTCCAGATGTCAAGTGATTCCTGCACACTTTTTCCCAATTCCATTTTATCACCCCCTGCCATGTTTCTTTTTTACTATACTCTGCAATTGTCACTCTCATGTTTACTATTTTATTCATTCACATCACTGTTTCACACTGTATCTGCCCTCCTTCATCTCAATGAGCCAGATACCAAGACAGTCTTTCTCAGACTGACACCACCAACACAGTGGCAGTTTTATTTCCTACTGACACTGATACAATATAATTATTCTTCTCACTGACACCACCGCATTTGTTTCTCTCACTGATCTTTCCATCCAGTGACACCACTGACACAGGAACATTTCTTCCTTGCACTGATACTAGGCATATCTTCCTTCCTACCACTGTCAGTCCTATATTTTGAACCACTATTAAAATCTTCAATTTGTTGTGAGGCACTACAGCCAATACCACTATTTTGACATATGTTGCAACCATTAAATAGGTTTTAGCAGTATTCTCTTATCCCTGCCCTTGCTACTCTGGAATTTGCACCTTTCCCATTCTCAGGGGCACTGATTTTTAAATGTTTCCAGATATGCACATGTAATGCTGAACATCAATGCTTGAAAGAACTTAAATCCAGTGAATGAAAGGGAGCAGACCAAGGACAATTAGGCTGGGAATGAAGGATCTAGATGATGATGATGGACATCCTCCATGAAGGAAATGAACTGGGCTCTATCTGATTTGCTGCAGCTTCTAATGCACACTGTGGGAATCCTACTGCATGGATTAAAAGTAAAGAATGAATCTAAAGTGCAGGGAAGTTTAACAGGAAGGGGGATCAGCCTAATGATTACACAGAGGGTAGTTTTAACTCGAACTTTATTAAACACGTTTAGTGTAGGATTAACTGCTTCCCACCTGGCCAATGTACATAAACGGACCGGTGGGAGCTTCACCATTCTGAGTGGACGTACAGGAACGTCCCTCAGAACAGCTGCCTGTGTGCGGCCCCCGAGGTCATGCTGCAGTGTGATCCTGTGATGGCTGTGATCATCCGACACACCCAATCACAGATCAGGATATGGGCGCTGTGATTGGCCCTCCCAATCACATGACAGCTGTGTCCAATCACAGCCTTCTATGTGTAAATAGTGACACGTGTCTCTGTGACAGTTCTCAGTGAAAGCTCAGTGTTTGGGAGTGGGGGAAGCTGCAGCTTGTGCTGACAGCTCTGGGTGTAAGGGATGATTTTACACATAGAACTGTCACAGATAACACAGACTGCAGCCATCCCCACTCATAGTACACCAACCACCACTGTCCCTGTCCAATGAACATCTGTCACAGTGTACAATTACATCTGTAACAGTGCGAAAAACCTCGTCACAGTGCCCCATGAACATCTGTAGCAGTGCACAAAACATCTGTCACAGTGCCCGATGAACATCTGTACCAGTGCACAAAACATCTACAATAGTGTTCTATTGTGACATCAGCATCTGTTAGTGTTCGTTGGACGTTCAACATCTGTCATAGTGTGTACAAGTGCACAAAAACTTCTGCCAGTGTACCAGTGTCCCACCAATAAATAAATAAGAAATTCAAACCATCCCCGACCCCCCCCCCCGTGCTCGCGTGCAAAACGAACGCACACGTTGAACGTAAATGGCGATCACATCACACATATTGGGTATCGCCGTGAACGTCAGAGTGAGAGCAATAATTCAGTACATCAGGTGTGATCAATTTTTAATGATTGGTACCATAGCTTGTAGACTGTATAAGATTCACACCGATCAAATATTATACACAGATTTGGGTTATTTTTACCAAAGAAATGTAGCAATATAAATTTTGGTCAAAGTTCATGCAGAAAAATTATTTATTTGCAAAATTTTATATCAGAAAAATGCATTTTTTCAAAAAATTTTGATAGTTTTTCATTTGTAGTGCAAAAAAAAAAAAAAACAGTGGTGAATAAATACCATCAAAAGAAAGCTTAATTTATGTGAAAAAAAAAACAATAAAAATTTAGGATGGGTACAGTGATGCATGACTGAGTAATTCTCATTCAAAGTGTGAGAGCGCTGAAAACTGAAAATTGGCCTGGGCAGGAAGGGGCTGAAAGTTGCATTCCCTTGTCAGAAGACAATAGCTCAATGGGGGAGATCTCTGCACTAACATTGGATAGTTAGTACAGCGGGTCCTCCCGAGACATTCCGTTTTTTTTAGTTTAGCCTGCTGGTTAGAACGAAAAAAAAAACTGTTAGGGCTCATGCTCACTGCAGCTCAAAGAAGCTCAAAGGGGCTGCTCCTACAGGCTTCTAAGCTTTTTTTGAGCTCTCATTTTTTCTGCCTGGAATCTTTTCTCCATGTTAGCCAATGTGTCCATGCACACTATGGCTTTTTCCGGAGTTTACGGGCATATGCTCTTACAGGCAGAAATGAACCTCCACTAAACTCACGCTTTTGAGAGGAGCTTTCAAGCAGAAAAGACGCCGAAATGCCCAAAAAATGCGCAAAAAAGTGCAAGAGAACATGAAAGAGCTCAAATAAGCTCTTAAACACACACAAAAAAGATAGGAAACATTAACTGAGAGGAGGGTTTGTGAAAAAAAATGCTTATGCTTAAAATAGTTCAAAGAAGATCAAAGAAGCTCAAAGGAGCTCAAATTAGCTCAAAGAAGTGCAATACAAATGTACAAAAGAGCCCAAAAAAGTGCAAGCTTCTTCAAGCTGAAATAAAAGCTCAAATGTCTGTAAAAGCAGCTTTTTGAGCTGCGGTGTGCACGAGCTCTTAGTGTGTACCAGGCTTTATAGTCTTTATAAGGCACTGTAGCCACAGAAACTAAAGAATGGCCACTATTTTAGTAAACAGTGAAGTACATAAACAGCTACTTTCAGTTAACCTCTGAGGCAGTCTCTCACACTGAATTTCAGGGGAGGTCTGAGTACTCAGGCAAACAGCTGAAAGGATCCCTGGGCTGCCACCACAGATGAGAGGCTGGAGAAGTCCCATGGCTGGTATCACAGGCAGGCAGCTGGAGGAGCAGGGCCAACTCACTAGAAGCACAGTACTTTTGTAGCAATTAAAAATGTGCTCCCCTCAGTGGCTGAGTATTATGTAGAAGCTGCATGCTCTTGGGCTCCTGCCCAGAAGCCCACAAGCAAGGACTTATGGAGGAGTATAGAACAGGTGGTGATGAATAGCATGCCGAGCCACCTTCGCTTTGGCAGGCGTGGCCTTTCAGAGCTGCTGACCGAGGGAAACATATTTCCTGGGTGTGTCCAGGAGCTCAGGGGCTTGTTCGAACCCAATACACTCTGAAAATGAAAAAAAAAAATGGAAATTGAATAGAAGAATGCACTTGCATTTGAGCATGATGGGTCAAGAGACACTCTGCTAAAAGAAGACCCTGTACAACTCTAAAAGACTGAAGGTAAGGCTGAAGTCAAGCTTTAAAATTAATTTTAAAAGTCTAATATAACTAAATTATGTGTGTAATCTCTGCATTTGTACCTGGAGCAGAGACGGTGAGATGTTGTATAGCATTCTATCAAAAATACATTTTCATGGTGTTTTAAATACCGTATTTATCGGCATATAACACACATTTTTTCCTCCTAAAAAAGGAGGAAAAAGCAGCAGTGCGTGTTATACTCCGATATGAAAAAAAAAGAAAAAGTCCAGGAAGCAGCGCCAAGATGTAGAAGGGGGCCGAGGAGAAGGAAGGACGGGCTGTCGTCGGAAGTCCCGCCTCCTATGCCGACGTCTCGCCGGGACTTACGAGGACAGCGTGTGCGTCCTTCCTTCTCCTCGGCCCCGCCCGCCCCCTTCTACATCTCGACGCTGCCTTCTGGACTTTTTAAAAAGTGATCCAGATATAACCAATGGCGCTGGCGAGGCTGCAACTATGGGCACTGCGCAGGCGAGACTGCAACTATGGGCACTGCGCTGGTGAGGCTGCAACTATTGGCACTGCACTGGCGAGGCTGCAACTATGGGCACTGTGCTGGCGAGGCTGCATGTATGGGCAGTGTGCTGGCGAGGCTGCAATGATGGACACTGCGCTGGCGAGGCTGCATTCATGGGCACTGCGCTGATGAGGAGGCTGCATTCGTGGGCACTGCGCTGATGAGGAGGCTGCATTAATGGGCACTGTGCTGATGAGGAGGCTGCATTCGTGGGCACTGGTGAGGCTGCATTTGATTAAAAAAAAAATGTTCTGAGTTCAAAGCTGTTTATTTTAAATTTCAGCTTTTTTTCTGAAATTTCTCTCCTAAAATGTAGGTGCGTGTTATACACCGGTGCGTGTTATACGCCGATAAATACGGTAATTAAATAATCAGGTGATAAAGAGTATGGTTGTAAATCATTAGGCCTCTGCAGACAGGTAGGATGAATGCAATAGCATGGCACAAAAAATCACCATTAAAACTGGAACACCCAGAGCTTCTGCCAGGGCTAACAAAAACATTGCATGCTCGCAGAATTTTGTCAGATGTCACTTCCTAGATTTATTTTTTTACTCTTTTCTCTACTGTCAATGTTAAATGAGGGATGGCTATTAAAAGATGTTCTTGTTACCTGAGAGGAAGTGTACAACTAATGAGCAGCTTCAGCTCCTACTGAGATGAAAGAACTGGTTCAAGTCGACCTTGTGTACCTTTTCTGCTGGGATCACAAAGATTTGGAGGTGACATTTGTATTGTTTCTTGAGTTGCCTGGCCTTCATTTATAGTATGATAGACTTCAAGCCAAATGGGAAATGCAGAAGCCCTAGAAATCAGAAAAATATTACTCAGGAAACCAAATCAAAGAACAAAAACCTGCACATACCTGTATAATTTCAAGAAAAAAAGGCTAAAACATAAATCATAGAGATGCCTTTTGGTTAAGCAAGAAAAATGTAAGTATTCGTCTACCCAGATAAAATACCTTTGTTCCTTACTCCTATTGTAAAAAAATGATTTAGAAATTAGTTGTTTTAGCTATGTATAGTAGATAGACTTTCTTGGTAGTGTAAAGAAACCCCCATATCTTGTGCTTTTCATAAAAAATCTTTAAATCAGCCTGTGCTCAAACAATAGAGGAATTTAGAGGTAGTTGCTATTTTAGCCATTTATTACTGGATATACTCACGGAGAACTGCATAATTTCCATATCTTGCTGCTAAAAACACCTGGTCTTTCATGTTGTTCCAAATGTCAAAAGGTTCTACTACATAAATTTCTATCATTATCCAATCTCATGTAAAAAAAGTGCACTGAGGCCCAACTCTGGGATCCAACCTCCCCCTTCCTCACTAGCCAATACCTCCCCCAAAGCCCACACATATGTCGTTTATAATTTTTTTTTCAGATGTCTTCAAGCCAGTTACATTATGAATAGGGTCCTCTTCCTCTGGGTAGTCCTCTGTAATGCAAAGAGTGCTGCACTCTGTATAGATACCTTGTGAGTGCAGGGTACTAAGGTTATGACCCTTCAGAGGGCAAACCCATAACATCCAGCACTTACATGATGTCATTAAACCTGCAAAACTGAGGACATCTCGTAGTGAACAGGATTTACAGGCAAGGACAGCACCATAGAGGAAGTAAGTATTGGAGGAAGAGCTATTGTTTTATTTGCAAAACCAAATGGGGCACCAATTAAAAAAAATAGCCCAGATTTGGGATTCTAAAGTCTAAAGCTAGACAAACCCAGGGGTAAATTTACCAAGATGTATGAAATCATTTAAATTGCATTAAATATTTTAACTCTTGATAATGGTAATGAAACACCTGTATTCTGTTTTAGTGAACTAACCCTATAGTATACTGCTAGTTGCATCTTACATTTCCTGTGTTTCTTGTGCTGCTGTCAATCAAATCATGTGAGCAGAGAGTAGGGGGTGGGGCCATGCTGTGTTGTGTGTATCTATATATGCACACATCAGGATTGGGAGAGCACCCATACATGTGCTACCAGCATGGCTTCCTATGGTGACACAAGAAGAAGAAGAGGAGGAGCCTAGAGCACCGACAGGGGATCCTAGAAGAAGAGGATCATGGCCACTCTGTACAATACCATTGCACAGAGCAGGTAAGTGTAAACCTGTTTATTATTTTAATTTAAAAAAAATAAGGTTTATAACCCCTTTAAGAGAAAACTCCCACAAAATAAAAATAAATCAAACATGTATTTATTTTCTACTGATGTTCCACAGCAAACTGAAAAGAAATCCAAAAGACCTGTAAGGGTAAACAACTTCAATGATTTAGGTATATATTTTTTAGGTTTACACTTAAAAAAAATAAAAAATAATAAGGTCCTATGTCTTTTTTTTATTATGAACATAATAATGTTGTTTAAAAAATGTAAATTAAATTATTGAAGGTGTACATTTGGTGCAATAGCTAAGGGAGATAGCAGTGGATATTTACTTGGTGAAGACTTGAGTGGGTAGAGAGAAAGACAGTAAATTTAGAAGTTTGAATTGAGATGAAGTCAGTAAATAGTTAGAACTGTTTGATAAAGTTGGAAGATAGCCTAACTGGATGAAGAAGTTAGGGAGAAATCTTGCAGCCATGTCATGCAGTTATGAATGACATTAGTAGGTCAATGAAGAATAAGGGGGAATAGCTTGAGGCGTACTGGTGTATTATGTCATAAATATAGTATACAGAAGAGAGGAGTTGTGAAAGGTCTGTAGGCGAAGCATAGTAACAAAAACTATTTACAGGTGAAATCAAGTGAAAGAAAAACAGAGAGATATTGCAAATGTGGAGTTGTAAAAGGGATAAATAAGTGACTGCAACATTCATGATAGGTTGTAGAGATGAGTTTGTCCATGGAATGCAACACTAGAAGATATTACTACTTACTAATGTTCAAGGCTTTAGCACTTGTATACACTAACATTAAACTGCAGATATTTATAATTTACAGGTTTAATAATTAGATGTCTTTTTATACAAAATAGTGGCTGACTGGTATGCCATCACCATATGTAGGAACTGCTTTCTTAAAATAGATTACCAATGGTGATAACACAATTTAGCATACAAAGTGATTAACAGTAGGGACTAGGCATAAGATGATATTTGGCATCCAGACCAGCAAAGAGAGTAGCAAGGCAAACTCAAGTGCAGCAGTGAGCAGTATTAAAGTTTAATCTACTGAGGACAGGAACTATACTGTCAGAGTGCATTTATGGCGGCGTTGCTAGTCCTAGACTGACTGGATATGCACAGCCCAAAATAAATTGAGGAAGGTAGTGAAAGGAGCAAGGTAACAAAGGGGGCTTGCAGAATTATTTTTTAATTATTAATATTATTTACAAGAGGAGCAGTCCATTGATATGTTCTTCTGCTGGCTATTGTTGGGGTTCTTTAACCACTTTACCACCGGAGGATTTTGCTGTCTTACGTCCCGGCCACTTTTTGCGATTCGGCGCTGTGCGAATTTAACTGACAATTGCGCGGTCGTGCAACGCCATACCCAAACGAAATTTACGTCCTTTTTTTCCCACAAACAGAGCTTTCTTTTGGTGGTATTTGATCACCTGTGCGATTTTTACTTTTTGCGCTATAAACAAAAA
The DNA here is from genome assembly GCF_965119305.1 of Pelophylax lessonae. Classification (NCBI taxonomy): domain Eukaryota; kingdom Metazoa; phylum Chordata; class Amphibia; order Anura; family Ranidae; genus Pelophylax; species Pelophylax lessonae. The sequence goes on from NC_138771.1 coordinate 346,310,519, forward strand.
AAGAGCATTTATTTTGAAAAAATAACAATATTTTTAACATTTTTTATATGAAATCCCCCCCCCCCCCCAAAAATGTAAAAATCTAAATTTTTTTAAATTTCTGGCCAATTTGATTTCTGCTACCTATGTTTGGTAAAAAAAAAATCACAATAAGCGTATTTTGATTGGTTTGCGCAGAAGTTATTGCGTTTACTAACTAAGGGAAAGATTTCTGTCATTTTTGTTTTTTTCTGCGATTTTTTTTGCGGGACTGCGACATTGCGGTGGACAGATCGGACCCCTGACTGACATTTTTGACACTTTTAGGGGTACCAGTGACATTTCTACAGTAATCAGTGCTATAAATATGCACTGTTACTGTAAAAATTACACTGGCAGGGAAGGGGTTAACTTTATTGGAGAGGGAGGGGTTAATGTATGCCTGGTGCTTACTAACCTGTGTGGGGGGAGGTGACTGAGTGACACAGGGACAGATTGCATGTTCAGCTATGCTGAACACTGCAATCTGTCACTCCTTGTCACTTAGGAGATCCGCCCGCTCTGTTTACACAAGCGGGCGGATCTCCAAACTCGATTCCCTGACGATCGGGGAAGAGCAGCGGTGATCGCCGCCCCTCCTCCCCTGGCCCGACTCCCGCTGTGACTGAAAACAGCGGGAGCGTGCCTCCGGCGGCGCGCGAGCGCCGCTTACAGGGGGAGGAGTCCAGCGACGTAGGTCTATGTCGCTGGACGGAATCTAGACACTTTGCCGCAGTACAGTCCCAGTGACTGGTCGGCAAGTGGTTAAGAGCGTAGGTGCACTTAACGATGGTCCCAGTAAACCTGCATACAGTATAGGTACAGTATAGATAAGGTATGGTCTCGGTACAGGTGCAAAGTAGATGTGGTTCCACTGAATTACCCAAGCGCTCACTCCGATGGGAATGATAGGCGTGCCGCTCTCCTCAGGAACTCCAAGAAATAGCTCTGAGGAAGGGAGCGGGCCTCCCGAAATACTTCAGGAGTCCAAATACAGGGAAATGTTCATTTTGTGGTGGACTCATTCCATGTGATTTATGCTCTTCATGTCTGTGAGTATGCTTTTGGCATTTTAATAAACTTTTTTAAGGTGCCCAATGGTAATGCACTAGGTGTTTGCGCCTCCTTTTCTCTTTCATGTGTAGATGTGGTTTATATGCAGTAAAGGTTCAGTACAATGCAGTATAGGGTTGGTAAAGGTGCAGTCTAGGTGTGGAATACATGCTGTATAGTAGAGATGGCCTTGCGGTTCGCCCAGCGGTTGGTTCGCGGCGAACTTTGCTTGTTCGCTGTTTGCCGAACATGCGAACATATGGCGATATTCGCGACCGCCATATTCTTTTACATTGTGAAGAACTTTGACCCATGACACATCCATCAGGTGATACAGGACAGCCAATTGAGACATTTCAGCACATGGACATACCCCCTACCTTATAAATAGACCTGATCTGGCTGCCATTTTACATTCTGTCTTTTGTCAGTGTAGGGAGAGGTTGCTGTGTGGAGCAGGGACAGACTATTAGTGACACAAATCGCTAGCTAATAGGTCCACAAAAGTAATTTTAAGGACTGGTATAGGTGAACTATTGTTTGTTGTGCAGTATATAGGGGTGTAATACACTTATAATATACATACTTTCTAATATCGAAAGCATATTATAGTGGATTTGTATTGTGCAGCATTGTGACTGGTGAGCGGTTCTGCAGCGATACTACAACTACAAAGAGTGACAAATGCAATTAGAAAAAAGTATTATAACTAGTGTGATATACCAGTTGCCCCCCAAAAATGACAGATTGAAGCGGGGTGTTATATATACTTTCATAATAGTGTATTTGGGTACTGCAGAATTTTTTTTTTCTGTTTTGCTGCATTCCCTCTGCTACACACAGTGACAAATGTTACTGGAAAAAAGTATTATAACTGGTGTGATATACCAGTGGCCCGCAGGGGTGGTAGGGGTAGGGCAGGAGCACCAGGCCGGAGCCAAAGTGGGAAGTTGCAGAAGGTGCGTTCGATTACATCAAAGGACGCATCAGACTTGGTTGAGTGGCTCACTCAGCCTTCCTCTTCTGCACCCTCCTCATCCTCTCTATCTGCACCCTCTACACTCTCTGCTGTGCACCCCCAAAGACACCACCACCAACACCACCACCATATACCCTCCGCTTGAGTCACAGGAATTATTTTCTGATCCATCACAAGACATTTCTGATGCGCAGCAGGTCCCCGCTGTTGCTGCCTACTCCGAGATCTCGAATGTTAGTGGTGGGGAAGGTGACGTCGATGATGACGTTTCTATGGACATCACGTGGGTGCCCACTAGAGAGGAAGAGGAGGGGAGTTCAGAGGGAGAAATGGACCAGCAGACAGATCATATACCCTGGGGTCCAGGACATCTTGCAGCAGGCCAGGAAAATCTCGGGCCATTTCAGAAGATCTTACACAGCCATGGCTCGCCTTGCTGACATTCAGGGGCGACACAACCTGCCCATCAGATGTCTTATTTGTGACTGCCCGACACAATGGAACTCGACCTTGTATATTCTTGATAGGCTGCTCCAGCAGAAATGTGCAGTTAATGACTACTTGTACGATCTCTATGGCAGGACAGGTTCTGGGGAGCTTGGGTTTTTTTTCACCTCGCCAGTGGCTGCTCATGCGGGACGCATGCAGACTTCTGCGGCCATTTGATGAGATCACCAAACTGGTCAGTCACAGCCAGGGCGCCATCAATGACATCATACCTAACGTCTTCTTTCTGGGGTGTGCATTGCATTGTGTCATTGATCAAGCCGTCAAGGAGCAGGAAGATGAGGAAGTCGCAATGCTGGATGAATTCCCAGGGGGGCTACTCCATCTGAGACAAGTAAACAACAGGAGTCTGAAGAGGAGTCAGAGGAGGATGGTGCCGGGGCGGATGAGGAGGAGCAAGAAGAGCATGCTTTAAACCTTTATGGGATCCCTGGTGTTGTCCATGGATGTGGGGAGGAGAACGAGGACGATATTATCCTGGATGATGAGCTGGAGCCAGGCCAATACACTGCTTCCAGTTTAGTGCAAAATGGGGGCTTTCATGCTGCAGTGTTTTAAGAGGGACCCCCGTATAAAAAGCATAAAGGGCAAGGATCAGTACTGGGTGGCAACATACTTAGATCCCCGGTACAAACAAAAAATGGCAGAAATGTTACCACCATCACAGAGGGCTGTCAGAATGCAGCACTTCCAGGCCTTGCTTTGAGAAATGCTGCATTCTGCTTTTGCGCGTGTACTGGCAGAGGAATTTCCACTCTCAAGGAAACAGTTGCGGGTACCAAGCACACTCGCCTAGCCAACAGTGTTGACTACCTCACATTTCTAAAAATGAATGAGGCATGGATCTTGGAGGAATTCAACACATGTGACCAGTAGACCATGTTTGATTCAAATTCCTCATGACAGGCCACAAATATCCGCCACCACCCATAACAATTCATGGTCCCTGTCTTAGGTAAATACAGCGGCATAAAAGGCCTTTTATGTCCGTTGAATGCCCAATTTCTGGGGCCTGTAATGGCTGACACTTATTTATCCTGTGAATGCCTAATGTACCTCCAGCCACAGAATACAAAGTTCTTTGCTGTCAGGTGAACGCCTGTGGGCTAATTTTTGGCCGACACTTACTTCTGTATCCTGTGAATGCCTAATGTACCACCAACCACAGAATACAAAGTTCTTTGCTGTCAGGTGCACGCCTGTTGGCTAATTTTTGGGGCCTGTACTGGCCGACACTTACTTCTTTATCCTGTGAATGCCTAATTTTTCAGACTGGAATTGAAAATCAATGGGTCTGTAAACGTTCCTCTAAATTGTGGAACGGATGCGGACCCATTTTACAGACATGTGAATGGACCCTATATGTATTTGACATGTATTTACCGGCTGCTGTCAGTTCTGGCTGATTTAAGCCGAGCTATTACACTAAAACCGAGCAATATTGCAAAAAAAAAAATAAACGTTATAACTGTATAAATGATTGATATAACTTATAAAAAAAAAAATGTATGGCAACTTTTCCAATAGCAGGATCATCTCCTGCACCCCCTTCATAGCCTGGCATTGCCTCTCCTCTATGGCCTTCATGAGCTCCTGAATTGACGAAATTTCGCAGATAAAAAAAGAATGCTTGTCAAACACAGATTCGCTTAATACTTCTGGTATGTCAGTGTCCATGTTGTGGGACTATGTGTGCACAGCTAGTAAGTATTTTTTGGCTGCAAATATGACCTGGAGGTTTTTCATGTTTACCTGCCATTAAAATCAATGGGACCCACCGCGAACCTGCGGTTCGCGAACATTTCAGCAAGTTTACATGATCGCGTCCGCGAACTGTCCCATCAGATGTTCGTCCATCACTACTGTATAGAGTGCAGAATGTGTGTGGTATGGATTGGGTACAATTGGTGTCCTGCTCTCAGTGGCTCAGTGTTTGCTAGCAGTATCATAAATTGGCAAATAACCCTCTCACCAGTCCCCAGGATGCTGTGGTGATCTCTCGCTGTAAAAGGGGGCCCATCAGTTTCTTCTCGAAGGCCTACGGAGATTAGCAGTGGGAAGCAGGGGGTGAGTGTATGCTCCAGTCTCCCCGCAGCAGTGGTGCAGGGTCTCTGATGTGGGCGATGCTGTGCCTGGGTGTTCCCACTCCCAGACTTAGGCTGCCATCTCTCCTAATATGGTTTCCCACTGCCAGGCAAATATCCAGATAAAGGTGCACTCTCTCTCCAACTCCCTCTTTGCCAAGAGGAAGATCTTTTCTGGTCAGTTTATTAAAAATCATCTCTCCACTCCTCCTAGTGCTTATTTGGGTTTTTTAGTGTAAGAAGTCTATTCGGCCTATTATATGGCTGCCTTCTCAAACTACAGCTCCCAGGATTCTCAGTGCTCTGCATAAAAAGTCTTTGGGCTTGCTTGATTCTAGCATTTCCCCTGCTGGCTGGAGGAGAATAGCACAGCATAACATCAGTATCTCAGTGGAAGAAAAGAAGGAATGAAAGGCAATGTCTATTTCATAGTGCTGTAGCCCAGCACCTGGCTACAAACGTATATAAAATACTCACATTTTGTCTTGTCATCATCATCATCAATTTCCCCCTTATATAAATCTAGATATACAAAGCTATATTAAGCATATATTAAGCAAACAATCAATAAATATCGTATTTAAATCATAGTATTATGACCTTTGGATATAAATGAACTATAAGCAATGCTATATAAATGAGTGTGATTGCAGAGATATTATATAATAATGCTGCACATACTTAGCTCTTTTTTGTTTTACTTATTTAGCTCTTTTTTTAATACAATAGCATCCACTGCTTTCTGTATCTTGTGTACCTAAAGCCCCGTACACACGTACCGATGGTCGGCTTACAAATGTTCCTCTTTTCTCCCCGGGATGTCGGTGTCTGCTGAAAAGTGCAAAGACAGCACAAGGACAGCACAAGAATTTTGTCCGCCGACTGCAGAAGTGATGTCATGTAATGGTTAACTTTCCCTGTGTTTTCTATTTTCTGAGCATGCCCAGTCTTGCAAATCTGCGGTCTGTCGGCCGAATTGTGTACTGACAGGCGAACAATCGTCCGTTCTGGTGTCGGCATACAAATATTTTCATGTTTGCACGAAAGACTTTTGTCCGCGGATTGTGCGCAGACATCTGTCGGAGGCACCATACTAACACGCGTACAATCGGCAGATCCTTCGTCCACCGACGTTTGTATGCCGACGATCGGTACGTGTGTACGGGCCTTTACAGTAAAAGCCACATTGAAGATCTGCATTGATTATTATGTCAGTTCTACAGCAGTACAAATCCCAGTGAACAGTGTAGTTACATGGTGGATAAAGTTTGGGAACATCAAGTCCATCAAGGTCGACCTTTTCAAAGTAAATATGTCAGCTGGCATTTGCTTTAAATATTGATTCACACAGGTGAAAGAAAATTCTAATACTTATCTGTAGGTCACTAAAAAAGAAGAATATGAATGCTTATGCATTTAAATACAACTTTTTTTCTTTTTATTATTTTTATGTATACCTCAGCTCTCAGTTTTCATACAAAAGATTACTGTTTTTCTTTAAAAACACTGAAAGGTAATTGTTGTAAATGTTGTTTACTGGCAGACATCATGCTTTATAGGAAAAAGAAAATGTAGACACTGAACTTGGTGCTTCCAGTAATAAAAGAGTTGCCATAGTTTTAGTGTTACGTTCAATGTGAACAAGTCAAGTTAAATATGTAAGCTAACTAAAAAAAAAAAAACAGTTTTGTGGGCGCTGACTCAATGAAACTGGTCAGGTTATGTAAATTTCCTTGTTCTATATATTTGAAGTCTAACTTAGCTCAATCAAAGGCTGCTATCCATATGTATTCTGGAATGTGTGTGGTGGATCATGGCAAAGATCCTATATCATTTTAAATCATCAGCTCCCCTACATGCCGCGCAAGCTCTTCCATCTCAGCTTGGCCTTCCCTACCTCTCCCACACTATGTCAAGAGTTTTATGAAATTCCATAGTTAAAAACCCATACTTTGCTCTTGTACTCCTGCAATAAAAATGTATATCACCCCCCCCCCCCACACACACACACACACACTTTAATATGCTTCTTTGAAACCTCTGTTGGGTTAACCTTACAATTTACTGTATGGATTTTTACTATGTAGTGTTGTGAAGTGTTTCCAGAGGTTGGATTTTCAAGCACCTAAAAAGTCCCATTATTGAGTGTTTTTTTCTTAATTTACACTTTATTTTGGGATATGGTTCTAAGGTTTATGTGCCTTACACTTCGAGATTTCCAAATCTGTGAAGTCCAAGTGGATGCATTTTCATTGGTAATTATTGTAATGTAACAACAAACAAAAGGAATCCAACCTGCCCTTATGAGACAAGAAAAAAAAAACAAAAAAACAGTAGTGCAAACAAGAATTCCATCAATGACTTATACAATAATAAATCATATATCATACGGTGATGCTCAAAAAACAAATAAATAAATGTATTTTAGTCCATCACACATAATCTGTTTAGGAAATAGTCCCTCATGCAGGATAATTAAATAGAAGTAACCCACTCTGGAGACAAATGTAGCCCAATGTGCTATTGCTTGTACCTCACATGCCACCACCAATGTGTGATCCACTCCCAATAGACTGGCCACTCACCAGAGCTCAATGCCTTTCAACTCTCATGGATAATTCACAAACACTTCATAGATTGCCCAGATAGTCAATTGGAAAGCCTCTCACTTCCTCCTCTCATCCCAGGAATCAGATATGGACATATGCAAAAGAACAACTTCCACTAGTGTGATACCGTTTTCATATATAACACTTTTATTAAAACTTCAACATTTGCACTCGCAAAGTTCAAATCATAAAAACGCCATTAAAATTCAATGCAGGCCAATCGGACATTTCCTTATTGATCTCGCCCTCTCCACAATGGTGTGACAGATCGTTTGGTCTCCGGATGCCGTATAGTCATGCCCCAACACGTTTAGTCATTTCTGACTTCGTCACAGGTGGAATTATTGAATGTTAAAATCAGAGATTTACAAGTGAGGTTAGGTTCTGTATCAGAGAAACTGAGTTAAAAGAGTTCAATCAGAATGCTAAAAATAAATTGGACAACACAGATAAGGACACCCAGAAAAAGAAAGTAAAGAAATTCAATAGGGATCTGAGTGATTTAAAAAAACAACAAATTTATTGCTGGCAAGCTAATGTAGCCAATGGTTCACCATCAGCAGATAATAATATAGAGGGTACGATAGATGCTATGAACTTTAGAACCCTGAATACCCCTATGAGTAGTAAACAGACCTATACACCCAAGAGGACACAGATTAATTATTCTAAACAGTGGGAATCCACGAGTGGAACCCCTAACTGGAGAAAAAAATGGGAGGAGTGTGACCCAGAACAGTTGGGATCCACAAGAGTAGACTGGTCCATCATTATTATCAACCTTTGGAAAATTGTGAGGATGTTAGGGGTTATTCTCAAAAATGTCAGAGTCGTCCTTTTTTAGAGAGGGGGAGGGGTCGAGGGCGTCATTGCCCATATCGATCCGGACATCGGGGTGAGAGAAGATCAGGAGAAGATCAAAGACCAGAAAAGGTGTTAAGGCAGTACTTTGAATCGAGTACAAAAAACGCAGGAGAGAATATTAAATCATGGAATATTCAATCTGAGTAAGGTTGAATTAATAAAAAATTATTTACACATCTTAAATCGGGGTTTAAATGTGCACCTCCTTCATTTATAGAAAGGCACCATGTTTCAGTGATAAATTGGTAAGAAGATTTTAGATCCACCTAACACCTTCTAGAATCAATTTGAAGAAATGGGAGGAATTTAATGTACCATCTATAGGTAAAACATTCACAATTAAACATTTGATGACATGTGATACCACTCATGCAGTATACGCTTTGATATGTCCTTGTAATTTAATCCATATAGGACGCACCAAGCGAACCATTAAAAAGCGAGTGGGGGAGCATATTACGAATATCCTGAAGGGATTTAAAGACCATAGTGTTTCCAATAAATTTAGGCGATTCCACCAACGGGACCCACGAGGCCTGCACTTTTGGGATATCAAAAGGGTAACCCAATCATGGAGAGGTTCGAATTGGATAACTGTCTAAATGTGAGAGAAAGTGGATCTTCCTCACTCAGGCTCTGGATCCCAAGGGGCTGAATATTGAGTAAGATCTAAACTGCTTTATTAGTGATTACTAAGGATAGTGGGTGAGGAATGATGATATATTATTAATTTATTAGTATTGGCCTCTTTAGGGGCTCTGCTGTGTCCCAGCTTAGTGAGTGCCCCTAGAGGCTGAATGCTATAATGATTGTAAATTAATTTGTGACCTGAATTAAATGAATTAAATGATTAAACATAAAATGAATGATCTTATGAGAAAGTTAAATATTTTTAGTAAATATTTCTAGGAAATGTTTTACATTTATTTTTAGATAATTAATATTGATGTTAAATGCAGACTTGATCATTTTTGATGTGTATTCTGTGAGGAGATGAGTTTTAGGTGTTTTTAGTAATTTTAAAATGTACTTTTTTTAAATGTACTATTATAGTATATTGGGACTTATTATGTCACCCGTACCAAGGATCAGTGACCTTTGATTTACCATGGGAGTTGAATTTTGTCTTTACCCTTAAATGTCCCCCTATAAGATTTAGTAAGTAAGAGTCCTTTGGGTAATTCCCATATTTGTCCTTGCTTATATAGGTTGGGATTAGTTCATTGAGGTCTTCCACTTAGGAAGTGAGGGGTTAATGGGACAGTTGGATAAATCTCCATTTTTGTCCATAGCTGCAAGTATAGGGCCGACATTACGTGGTTTGCGGCCAGTTAGATTGTGCATTGGGATGTGAACAAAGCTTTAAATTCTGGATCGCCATCTGTAAAATCCCTTCCCCTGTGACGAAGTCGGAAATGACGAACTGCATCGGGCGTGACTATATGGCATCCGGAAACAGCCGAAGGTGACGGGCGAGCGTCTCTGAACTATCTGTCACACCAGTGTGGAGAGGGTGAGATCAATAAGGAGTTGTCCGAGTGGCTTGCATTGAATTTTACTGACGTTTTTATGATTTGAACTTTGTGAGTGCAAATATTGAAGTTTTAATAAAAGTGTTTATATGAAAACAGTATCACACTAGTGGAAGTTGTTCTTTTACATATGTCTGTATCTGGTTCCTGGGAGGAGAGGAGGAAGTGAGAGGCTTTCCAATTGACTATCTGGGCAATCTATGAAGTGTTTGTGCCTTGTCCATGAGAGTTGAAAGGCATTGAGCTATGGTGAGTGGCCAATCTATTGGGAGTTCATCACACATTGGTGGTGGTGTGTGAGGTGTACAAGCAATAGCACATTGGGCTACGTTTGTCTCCAGAGTGGGTTACTTTTATTTAATTATCCTGCATGACGGACTATTTCCTAAACAAATTATGTGTGATGGACTAAAATACATTTATTTATTTGTTTATTGAGCATCACCGTATGATATATGATTTATTATTGTATAAGTCACTGATGGAATTTTTGTTTGCACTACTGGTTTTCTTTTACTTGTCTCATAAGGGCAGGTTGGATTCCTTTTTGTTGTAGTATATTTATGTAAGTAGCAGCAGGTAGTGAGCTATATTGAATCTAAGGATACATTGATTATAAGGTTGTTATTATTATACATAAGCGCAGGGGAGTATCACAATATACAGTATAAGCTGCTACATTGTATGGTATGCTTTGACTAATTATTGTAATGTATTTTTCAAAATTTCAATAAATATGATTGAAAAATAAAAATATATATTTTTTTATAACTTGTAAAATAGTCTGTTTGTAAAATTATCTGGTCATGGTGTTCTTAATGTCCAACTTCCACTTTTTTGCCCCCTTTCTTCCCTAACCCCTCCTGAAGCTCCCCTTCCGGTATTTTCTTTATTAAGAAATCCTTTCTGCATACCTTTTTTTTTTCAGTAGTGTTTAGGCTGGTCCAGTAATGTTATGCACTCTTTCACTTTGTTCTTGGTGGCAGTGGTGGGTGGTCCTGAGCAACTTTCACATTATTAGATGTGCCACTCACCCCAGTAGCACTTGAGCCCAGGCTGCATGATGATGCACCCCCAGTAGGTGTGTGCATGAAAGCCTCAGCTTGCAGAACATAGATTGACTGACACCGAACTTCATCATCCCCTAAGTTTCATGGCAGCTTCAACACAGTACAAACCTTCTGTGGGTTACAGCACCTGAATAAAGGAGAGGATTGCAATGAAAGCTGGTTTTTATTTATTAAAGTACAGGGCAGGGTACTTTTATAATAAATGCCTACACTGGAGATCTCCTTTAAAGACTTAGAGATCTTTAAACATATCTTGGCCCAAATTCAATTTAATCGTCAAAATAATTAAAGCATATTTGTTGGGTACAAGGACTGTGACATATGTGTGTAATAGATATTTGAGTGAGTTTATGTTCTATGTAACTGTGCCCCCTACCAGTGTCAATGCAATGTGGCTGCATCCATCATTTGGATAAACCTTCCTTCTGTCAGTAATTTCCTCCTTGGAGGCTGGGCATGCTTGCTTTACTGTGTGACAGTACCAGTTATTGTCCTTGTCACCTACTATACAAACACTAGGACAAGTTTTGAGAACATAATTCATATAAGTCCAGATGAGCTTTGCTTTTATGTAATACATAGCCTGTCTTCTACTCTAGTTATGACCTCTGCCTGTTCTATGGTTCATTTGCTTGTCTGTCTCCTGCCTAAATACCTGCCTGCCATTTACTTATTAGCCTTATAGACAAAAATCCAATTATCCTGGTAAATATAATATTGATATTCTAACACTAGTTATTTTATAACGTGGTCAGCGTCAGTGTTGGTCATCTTACTTTAAAAAAGTAATTAGTTACAGTTACAAATTACTTCTCCCAAAAAGTAATTGAGTTACTGACTCAGTTACCACATTGAAAAAGTAATTAGTTACTCAGCAAAGTAACTGTGACTTTTTTTTTTTACTATTTTATAATGCAATTATGTTCTATAAGATCTTTAATAGTGGTGGTGGCGTGGCACACTGTGGGGGTCTGAGTCCTCCTGACTGTGTGAGTAACTGTATTTTTTTTGTTTTTTGGTACCTGCTGCCTGGAGTGGCTGGCTGGTGGTGGTGGTGTGGTACACGGGTGGTGGCGGTGTGGCACACTGGTGGTGGCGGTGTGACACAATGGTAGTGGTGTGGCACACTGGTGGTGGCGGTGTGGCACAATGGTGGTGGTGATGGCGGTGTGGCACGGTGGTGATGGCAGTGTGGTACAATGGTGGTGGTGGTGTGGCACACTGATGGTGGTGGTGGTAGTGTGGCACACTGGTGGTGGTGGTGGCGGTGTGGCACACTGGTGGTGGTGCCGGTGTGGCACACTGGTGGTGGTGGTGGCGGTGTGGCACACTGGTGGAGGTGGGGGTCTGAGTCCTGACTGCTGACTGTGACTGAGCCTGTGACCGTGAGGTTTTTGTTTTTTGGTACCTGCTGTGGTGGTGTGGCCTGCCCAGGCACTGGCACACTGTGGCCTGGGTCCGTCTGGCTCCGTCCTCCTCCAGGCCTGTCTGTCTGCGCCTCTCTCTTCTCTTCTGGGCTGGCTGTGTGCGGTGGTGGACTGGTGGTGGACTTCCTGCTGCCCTGGTGGAGTCCTGGTCTTTGACTATATTTTTTTTATACATATTTTCTCTATATATATGGCCAGCCAGGTTGGCAAAATGGCAGAGGGTCGCCGCATGCCCTCCTCCTGGGCCTGGGGCGCTGTTCTCTCTCTGCCTTTTGCCTCTCTTCTCTCACAGTCTGAGTCTCTTCCTCCTCTCTCTCCAGTACCGCAGACAGGGCAGCCATCAGAAAGTTTGGGGCCCCTTACACAGCTTTAGGTCTGGGCCCCTCAGGCCTGACCATGAACATTCCCTAGGGACTGTTTACTGGCCGTCCTACCGAATCCGCTCACTGACAATCCCACGAGTTCCATACCATTTCCCCTTCATTCTTCCCATGTCCCCCTCCTCCTTGAGTCCCATCTCCCCATCTCATCTCCTCCTCTCACAATCTCACCTCTCCCATCCCATGTTCTCCTCCTCCTCTATCACATGTCCTCTTCCTTCACCAGTCCCATCTCCTCCATCCCATGTCCTCTTCCTCCTCTTCCTTCAGTCCCATCTCCCCATCCCATGTCCTCTTCTTACAATATCATCCCCCTATCCCATGTCATCCTCCTCCTCCATCCCATGTCCCCTCATCCACCCCATGCCCCCTCCTCCTACATCCCATGTCACCTCCTCCTTCATCCCAATGCCCCCCTCCTCCTCCTCACCATGTCCTCCTCCTCTTCCATCCAATGCCCCCCTCCGCTGCCATCCCATGTCCTCTGTCCTCCTTCTCTTCCATCCAATGCCCCCCTCCTCTGCCATCCCATGTCCTCTGTCCTCCTTCTCTTCCATCCCATGCCCCCCTCCTCTGAAATCCCGTGTTCTCCAACCCATGTCCTCCTCCATCCCATGTTCCCTTCTCCTCCATCCCATGTCCTACTGCTCCTTCATCCCATGTTCCCTCCTCCTCCATCCCATGTCAATAGGCAGTGAACAGTGTCATTTATTTTGTTATTATTTTTTGGGCCCCGACAGCAGAAAGAAGTGATAAATCAGCATAAAGTAATAGTAGCAAAAGCTGATATCCAGAGTGACAGAACTGCATGGAAAATTGGTAAAATGCAGCAATCTTTAAGAGCCACAGTCCCTCCACCAGGCATGAGGCAATCACAGTGATGTAACCCAGAGCTAATTTTAGGGATTCTTGCTGGAATATTTGTGCAGCACTCTATAGTGATGAGAAGACTGGATCGGGGCTCACATACATTATAGGTATAGAAGCAAGCATAGTGAAGGGAGATTAGACGGGAACATGAAGATCTCAGATACAAAGCAATGACTGGACATATTCTATAATTAGCAGACACATATGAAAAGTGACTTGGGGGTGGGGGGGGGGGTACATTAATTGTGAGATATCAAAGCACTATAATCCAGTCACTACCTGTAACATAAAGTTTCACTTAGTACATGTGCCTAAACACAGCCACTCACCAGCATCTGCAGGGGGGGAGGAGACAGCACATCGATGCAGAAAAGGGTAGATGGAAGCCCTGTCATTGCATGCTGATGACTGGAGGGAAGTGTCCGGAACAGAGGAGAGCTCTTCCTGCCAATCACGTCTGATCCCTCCCCAGCACTTTGCTCCCATCTCCTCCATGGGATCCGTGGCATGTGAGAAACTTATCCCTGTCACTCCATCTTCTTTCCCTGCTGCTCTCCGACGCCCGATCTCCTCAATGTCTGCAGCTCTGACCGCAGACAGCAGTCATAGAGTAGAGGGGGAATTACAATTACATCTACTGACATCTAGTGGCGGTAGATGTAATTGCGGTAACGCAGCCGAAAGTAACGGCAACGGCATTACAGGGATAGGACGAGTAATCAAATAGCCGTTTACTTAAACGCAGTTACTACCATTACTGGTCAGCGTATTTGTACATGCAGTATTTTTTTATTTTAATAGTAAGTGATACAACCATGTAAAACATAGTATTTATTGTAAAAATCTCTCTTAAATCCAGTTTATTTGTAGACATTTTTATTGTTTTGGCTGAAAAAGAAAAAAAAAATGCACTGGGAAAATGGTTGGCAAAGTCACAGTTAATAATATTTTAACATAGATTTTGACTTATGGTATATTTTATTCATGGAAACTGAAGGTCAGGAACTCCTGCAAAAAATATTAGGTGAGAGAGGCAGAACTGTTATAAGCGATGCCTATACACTGTATTTTCCCCATAACTCTATGCTTGACACATTTCTGCTTTCAATAACGTATACAGATGCTGCCACAGAATTTCAATCATCGGCTAGCTCACCAGACTTAAGTCTACAAAATGACTTGGAGAAATAGAATGAAAAAATGCTATTTTCATGTTTCCCAAATGAGCAGTGCAATGTCATAGAAATTAAGCTGCACAAAAGCATAAGGTATTCACATCAGATTATGAGTCCTTAATATACCCACGGTTACCATGATACACTAACTGCATTAATGTTTAACCCTTTGTATCTCACTGTAAAATATTATCTTATGCAGAAACAATTTGAGGATGCAAATGGTTCCAATTAATATGACAGACAATCACTTATATTTACACTATATTACTAAAAGTACTATATTACTAAAATGATACTTGCATGAACTTTAATGGTATCCCAGTCTTAGTCCGTAGGGTTCAGTATTGAGTTGGCCTAGCCTTTGCAGCTATACCAGCTTTACCTGATCTGGGAAGGCTGCCCACAAGGTTTAGGAGTGTGTCTATTTGAACGTTTGACCATTCTTCCAGAAGCGCATTTGTGAGGTTAGGCACTGATGGGGACGACAAGGCCTGGCTCTCAGCCTCCGCTCTAATTCATCCCAAAGGTGTTCTATTGGGTTGATGTCAGGACTGTGTAGGCCAGTAATGTTCCTCCACCCCAAACTCGCTCATCCATGTCTTCGTTCACTGGTCCAAATCATTTGGTGGAGGGAGGATTATGGTGTTGGGCCTTTTTTTCAGGGGTTGGGCTTTGCACCTTAGTTCCAGTGAAGGAAACTCTTAAGGCATCAGCATATCAAGATATTTTGGATCATTTCCAACATTACTGCGCACCAGTGCACAAAGCAAGGTCCATAAAGACATGGATGAGTGAGTTTGGGGTGGAAGAACTTGACTGCCCTGTACAGAGTCCTGACCCCAACCCGATAGAACACTTTTGGGATGAATTAGAGCGGAGACTGCGAGTCTTCTTATCTAACATCAGTGCCTAACCTCACAAATGCGCTTCTGGAAGAATAGTCAAACATTCCCGTAGACACACTCCTAAACCTTGTGGACAGCCTTCCCAAAAGAGTTGAAAATGTTATAGCTGCAAAGGGTGGGTCAACTCAATATTGAACCCTATGGATTAAGACTGAGATGCCATTAAAGTTCTTGTGCGTGTAAAGGCAGGCGTCCTAATACCTTTGGTAATATGCTAAGGGAAGGTGAGGTGAATGGCGCTGCCACAGGTAAATAATATGTCTTAAATAAATAATTGATGGGTAATAGACAAAAATTAATAGATAGTAGTGACAAAATACAGTATAGGGTGGCGCAACAAGAAATGTGACAAAAAATGTGCAAAAAAGTGCAAATGAGCCAAAAAAGTACTCACAATTTTACAGATTCAAGATGCATAAAATCATGTAACCTCAATCGATCAGGGTTGTACAGCAGGGCTTCTGGGACGCCGTGCGCTTCAACCTAAGGAAATGCGTTCCAACGGACAGCGGATGTGACGTGGTTACTTTTTTGGCTATTTATTAAGCACTATTTGGCAATACTTCACTATGTGAGGTTTTTTCCTACATATGGTCCGGCATTTCTCCTTTCCCCTGATCCAACATTGATGTCCCCTGGAACCATTTGAGAAATACTCTATTTGGAGAGGTGTCTCTGACCTGAAAATCCTACACTGATCGTCCTGTTGGAAGGAGGTTCCCCTTATTTCCCCCTAAGAGGGTACAACGCCTTATACCCCATTAGGGGTAAGGAATTCTGGTGAGAGCGGGCTAGATTGTGAGGGGAACACATCGTATTCCTCACATGCACCCCCAGAAACGGACCACCTAAGATGGTTTCAGTTGTTGGAGAATTCCATCCACAACATTGAATGGACTTTTCAACTATCACCTAGTCACCATTAATTCATAATTTTAAACGTTTGGTTCACCTTATTTATACCCACATTGCTTATAGACGATCACCTGGGTCTATTTATTGTATTAATCACCTGGTAATTTTATATTCATCATTGATTTTTATATACTATTATCACAGCCACTACTTTATAGTGTCTCTATTTATTATATTCATCCACCTACTGGCATCATCTAGCCAACCAATTTTTTTTTTTTTTCCATTAAAGATTTTTATTAAATATTGAGGCAATACAAGCATAATAACATCCAGCATTTAAAAGGGAAATACAAAGACTTCAGAGTAGCGTAACACGGACAATAATTGCATCATTATACACAGATGTACATTCACGTCCTGATACGCTGCAAGCAGGAGAGGAGCCAATTGACACAATCATAGTCTTCAAGGAAGGGGGGGGGGGAAAGAAGGGGGGGGGCAGGGGAGGTGGGCAGAGGAGGAGGAAGAGGGGTGGGGGGGGGGAAAGGGGGGGGAAGGAGACGGGAGGGGGGGGAAAAAGGGAGAAAATGTGGGGAAGGGGAGGGGGAGGAGGGAGGAGGTAGATAGGGGAGGTAGAGATGGGAGAGGGGGGGGGGGGGCTCAGAGGAGAGGGACGAGACAGGAGGAGGGTAGGGGGGGAAGGAGCAGGGGAGGAAGAAGACGTGAAGGAGGGGAAGGGGGAGGGAAGGAGGAGGGAGGGAGGGGGGGAGGGAGGGAAAAACAGGAGGGGGAGTAGGGGGGAGGGAAGAGGGGAAGGAAGGAGTACCTGAATTGGGGTAGCATGAAGGGGGGGGAAGATAGGGCATAGTGTACGTGTTGGAGGGGGTGGGAAGCATGTCAATAGCCATCTCCAGTATTACCAAAATGAAGGAGTAATGGAAATTGGAATAGAAGGTATAACAACTAACAACTTAACAACATAACAACAGAACAACAGCTGGTCAGCTGAATTATCAACACATCAATTTCAAAGTATTCAATATTGGGGTTACTCAATGTTAGATTTTACCCTTGAGCCAGGAGGACCATTTAGACCATTCCCTATCGAATCTGGCACTGCGACCGGCCTTATAGGCAAGTAGGCGTTCATATTCAAAGGTAGTTTTGACTCTATCAATAACGTCTGAGACTTGGGGCACAATATTAGATTTCCACTTCTGAGCCACCAGGCTGCGAGCAGCCAATAGAATGTGGGTAACTATGGTGCTGCTATCGGAAGGGAACCTCTCGACCCCCACATTCAAGATCGCCAATGCTGGAGAGGGCAGGGTAGGGAGCCCAGAGATATCCGATATCATGGAGAAGAGTGCATTCCATATATTAGTAAGGTGTCGGCAAGACCAGAAGACGTGTAGGAGGTGGGCCACCTCGCCACATCCCCTCCAGCATAATGGCGAATGATCAGGAATAAATTTGGACAATCTATAGGGAGTAAGGTACCAACGCAAATTGATCTTCTGGGACAATTCCCAGTGGTTGGTGCAGGAGGAGGACTGTTTGATGGAGCGGAAGGCTATTTTCCACTGGGCAGTTGTAAACAATTCCCCTAGATCTGCCTCCCATTTTGTGAAAGGAGCGGATGCGCTAAAATCCATTTTGGCTTGAAACAGGTTGTAGAATAGGGATGTGCCCTTGACCGAACGTAGATTGCCCAACATGAACAACCAACCTCTCGAAGGCAAGTGGATATGCGGGGACGTCAATGATCGGAAAAGATGTGCCACTTGTATGTATCTATAGTGTTCAGAGGCCGGGAGTTTAAACTCCCTCTGCAGATCCTCAAAGGATTTGAGAGTGTCGCCTGACAGGATATGGTCAACATTGTTAATACCCTTGTTTCTCCACACCCCAAAGGACGAGTGGGGTATGGCCATTTCCAGCACCCCCAGCGGCACGGGAACCCGCGCCTTCAGGGGGGCCGGAATGTCCTGCTTTACGAACGCCCTCCATGCCAACAATGAGGCCCTGACCGAAATAGGCAGTCCCTCCAGTGGCATGGGGTTCCATACATCTGCCAAGAGCATCGTCCGCAGAGGATGGGAAGGACAGACATCCGCCTCCATGGCGCTCCAAATTGCATGGGATCCGGGATCTACCCAATGGCGCATTTGGGTCAGATGAGAGGCAAGGAGATAATCCCTGATGTCGGTCATACCCATCCCCCCCGCGGACCAGTGTTTGATAAGGAACGAATGTGTGCTCCTAGGTCTCTTCCCCCTCCAAACCAACCCCCTTAGTGCCCTTTGCAAGGAGTTGAGAATACCACGAGAAACTGGGACTACCAAGGACCGAAAGATGTAGAGAATTTGGGGCAGGAGAACCATCTTGAACGAGGCAAGGCGTCCAGACCATGTGAGCTCGGTTTTTGCTATTCGTTGGCATTCCTGCGAGATCTTGGTAATCAAAGGGGGGTAGTTAGTTATAGCCAACTGATCCACTTTAGGGGTCAATAGGATACCCAGATAGGGTATATAGTCCCTTTTCCAGGTATAGGGGTATTTCTGTTGCAATTTACGACAAAGCGGCTGGGGAAGGCCCAAAGGCAGGATCAGGGACTTTGTAAAGTTCACCTTGTAATAGGAAATCAGACTGAATCTCTGCAGTAGTGAGTGTGTGGCGGCCAGTGACTTCTCTGGGTCCGTCATGAAGATGATTACATCATCAGCAAAAAGATTAATTACATGGGAGCCCGAGGCGGTCACAAGGCCTTTTATGTGGGGGGAAGATCTAACTGCCGCCGCCAGTGGCTCAATAAGCAAATTAAAGATAGATGGGGATAGTGGACAGCCCTGCCTCGTTCCGTTGGTTATGTCAAATGCTGTCGATAACATGTTAGAGGTGTAAACCTTCGCTGATGGGTTAGAGTACAACGCTAGAATTGCGTTCAAAATGGGACCATGAAAGCCAAACCGCTGTAGCACTGCCGTCATGTAGGTCCAGTGAACCCGGTCGAATGCCTTCTCCGCATCCAACGAGAGCAGTAGAGAAGGCACCCGACCAGATCCCGCCCTGTCTATAAGCCCTATAACCCTTCTAGTCGCGTCAGAAGTCTGGCGACCACGTACAAATCCGGATTGGTCCGGATCAATAAGAGCAGGCAATATGGGATGAAGTCTAAGAGCCAAGACCTTGGCATACAACTTTGCATCAGTATTTAACAAGGATATCGGTCTAAAGTTGGGAGGGGATACCGGCTCTTTCCCTGGTTTGGGTAGCGTTACTACATGTGCTTGAAGAATTTCCCTAGGTAGAGAGGCAGAGGACACCGCAGCCGCATACATCGAGGCTAAATGGGGGCTGAGTATTTGTGCGAATCTCTTATAATACAGATTGGGTAGACCATCTGGTCCAGGGGACTTACCAGAAGGGAGTGTTTGTATAGCTCGTTCTACTTCAGCCTGTGTTATCGGGGCGTTCAAAGCTTGCAGTTGGGGAAGGGAAAGCGCAGGCAGGTCAATAGAAGCTAAGAAATCTGAGATAAGCTGTTCCGTCGGTTGGGGGGTGGACGCGTCATCTTTTAAATTGTACAAGGATTCGTAATAGCTAGCAAACGTGTTTGCTATATCTTGAGGGTTTAGAATTTTCGCCTTGGTCACAGGATCTAGTAGATAGGCTATCCTATCCTTGACCCGCCTAGCCTTGAGCTTGGAGGCCAGTAGCTTCCCGGCTTTATTACCCGCTGAGTAGTGGGAGAGTTTGAGGGCCCTAAAATATTTGTCCTGTTGCGCTATCAACATACTGCGCAGGTCAGATCTGAGTTTGGTCAATTGAAGGGACAAAGTAGGGTTTGGGGTGGTCTTATTCATAGGTTCCAATCTGCGAATCTCAGCCAAGATATGGTCCAGCTGCCGCGTCCTCTGCCTCTTAAGCCGTGCACACAATTTAATAAAAATTCCACGGATAAAGGCCTTATGGGCACACCATACTACCGTTGGGTCAGAAACTGAACCCGCATTATGTGAGAAATATTCCACAAGGTGCCTCTCCAGGTGAGAGGCATATTGAGGAGTGTCCAGGACCTGAGTGTTTGCTCTCCAAATGTAGGCCATGCCTGGAGAACGAGCCTCCTGTATCGTTATGGACACAGGGGCATGGTCCGACCAGGCAATGTCATGGATGGAAGACTTCCCAGTCATTTGCAGCAAATGTTTGTCAACCAAGATCATGTCAATACGGGAGTACATATTGTATCTGGAGGAGTGGAAAGAGTAGTCACGTTCCCCCGGGTGATGACATCTCCAGACATCAAACATCTCCACCTCGTGCAACATGGATTGAAGGGCAGGAGGGCGACGTTTAGGCGAGGAGGAGATGTCCAAGGACGGATCAGCTGTCATATTGAAGTCCCCACACACAACCGTGGATCCATATCTATGTTTGTCCAGCAAGCGGAACATTTTCCTCCAGAACCGCGGCTGGTGTGAGTTGGGGGCATAGGCGGACAAAATTGTAAAGGGGGCATTATTGATATCACATTGCAGCAAAAGGTAACGACCGTTGGGGTCAGGAACTTCTGTACGCAGTGAAAAGGCCACTGTGTCTTTGACGGCTATGAGGA
The DNA here is from genome assembly GCF_965119305.1 of Pelophylax lessonae. NCBI lineage: Eukaryota > Metazoa > Chordata > Amphibia > Anura > Ranidae > Pelophylax > Pelophylax lessonae. The sequence continues at coordinate 346,331,471 of NC_138771.1, forward strand.
CTCCTTTGCGTTTGCAATCAGCTGAAGCCTTGAATATGTGCGGGAAACTCTTGTGAGACAGTGTAGGGGTTGCAGAACGATGAAAGTGGGTTTCCTGTATACAGAGGACATCACTTTTGAGGGTTAAGGCCTCACGCCACATTGACGCCCGCTTGGCGGGGTGATTCAGGCCATGCACGTTCAGGGATGTAACAGTTACAGTCATGGTGGGAAAGTAGAAGAATAGAGAATGTTGCCTGGGCCACTACATCCAAAGAGCGGTGACAGGGACTCCCATTCAAGGTTGCGGGCTCCGGCTGCAGGTAGGGTATGTTGATGTGTGCAGAACCAGGCATATTTCGGCTGACCAGAAAAACAAAATAACAAGGTGAAAACAAAGAATAGTAAAACGAAAGAGCTCATTGGAGTAGCTCTATTAACGGGTGAGAAACTGAAACAAGTCTCGTGAGCAGGTATACTGCACAAAATCATGGGGGGAGAAAAGTATGCGAGCTCCGTGGCCAGACTCAGGGAGAGGAATTATGCGAAGCAGCCTGGGTGGGCTGTCCCTTGGCCTTTTTCTTCCCTTTTTTGCCATGTGTGATCGTGTGCCATTCCTCAGACAGCGGAGATATGCGATCAGAGGGCTCCCGCGGGGCGGGGTCCTGATCAGGGAGGATACCCCATGTCCGGAGCAAATCCAGGCCCTCCTGCATGGAGGAGACATTGTGGGTTTTATTGTTGTAGGTTACTGCAAGTTTAACAGGGAACCCCCACCTGTAAACTATGGAATGATTTCTGAGGATTTTTGTCAGCGGGTGCAGGGCTCTCCTCTTTTGCAATGTATATTGCGATAGGTCCGCAAACAATTGGATCCTGGAGTATGTCTCCGGGATGGGGGTCTTCCTCCGGAACACTGACATAAGATTGTCTTTCACATGGTAGAAATGCACCCTCATAATGACATCCCGGGGAATCTCATCAGGGAGAAAGGATGGCTTAGGCAGGCGGTGGATCCTATCAATAACCAACTCAGATATACAGGTTTGCGGGAGGACCGCCAGGATAAAGGCACGTGCATAACTATCCAGGTCACCGGGGAGTACAGACTCCGGGACCCCCCTGATTTTAACATTGTTCCGCCTGGAGCGGTCCTCCATATGCGCTATTTTAGCCTGGAGCTTTTCGATCTCATCCTCATGGGAGTAATGGGCATCTATTAGCTCGTTGTGGGATGCTGCAAATTCCCCCATCTTAGCTTCAACTCTGTCCATGCGACCCCCCAGGGCTCTGGCCTCCACTTTAAATGCGCTGACACATTCCATGATGTCTGCGTGCATGGATGCCCGCAGGGATGTCATCATGTCCTTAAGCCTAGCCTCAGAAACCGGTCTGTCACTAGCAGGAAATGAGTCGAAGTTAGGGGGAAGCTCCCTGGTGGAGTCCATAGAGGACAGATCCCCCTGGCTTACCTCCGCCGGTGTCCCCTCCGACAGTCTGGGCTTGCTCTTGACCGGGCTCCTGGACATCGGGGTTGATGCTGCTGGTGATCGAGGTTGGTCCGCTTTCTGTGCTGAGATCTGTGGAGGACTGAGCGAGGAATGGGACGTCCCGCTAGTCGAGGCCGGAGATCCGCCACCGCCGCCATCTTGGCCGCGCGGCCTGTCCTGGGGCATGAAAAAGTGCTGGAGCTGCCTCGGGTGGCCAGTCTCCTTCTTCTTTCTGGCCATCAGGCAGGAAGGCTGGGGTGTGTAGCAGTCGATCGGGGACATCTAGCCAACCAATTTAATTGGTGTTCACTTTGCACTTTATTAGTTGTACCTTTATGGTCAATTTCATCTGTGTATCAATTCATATATTTATTACGCACTAATTTATTCTCCTTTCATTTATGTCAGTCGCTTTATTCACTGACCCTTATCTGCTAAAATATTATTTTAGCGTTCACTTTGCACTCTATTGTTTTGCCATTTTATATTGTATATTTTACTATTGTCTATTTATTTCTATTTATTGATTCCTATCTGCTTTATATTATTTATTGCTCATTTGCACTTTTTTGGCAATTTTTTGTCACATTTCTTGTTGCGCCACCCTATACTGTATTTTGTCACTACTATCTATTAATTGTCGTCTATTACCCATCAATTATTTATTTAAGACATATTATTTACCTGTGGCAGCACCATTCACCTCACCTTCCCTTAGCTTATTTCAGTATCTTTTTTTAGTTATACTTTTGAGGTGGGCAGCAGCCTTTACAATATTTTATCCTAAGCGCGGATTCTTCCCCCCTTGTTTTACCTTTGGTAATATAGTGTATATCAATACAGTACTAAACACAGCACTGCCTCAAAAACTATCTTACATCCCCCAAAAATACAGAAATCTATTTATCAAAGCTTTTATCCAAGGTTTATACAGATTTAACCCAAGATTTATACAAGGTTTAACAGGATTCAACTGGAAAATGTAAAAATCTTGGGTGAAAAGATTGTTAAATTTACCCCACAGTTTCTAAAACATATTTACCAAATTAGAAATTCAAAAAAGTTCTGCTTTCCATAATACTCCTACATTGCATTAAACATTAAAATGTTTTAGCAAATATTTTAAAAACGACACAATTTTACCTAAGCCTAATATGAAAAGCTAGTAAATGATGCCTGCACGTGGACATTTAGGTACATTCAAACCCAATATATAAAATCTCATATAAGGTTTTATGTAATTTCATTTTCACTTTCTATAGGGCAACAATATCCCAAGAAATTCAATAAAGCAGTAACAACGTTTTGTGGTGTTATGGCCCCTTTAACATTGCCAGCAACTAATTCATGAAAGCCTTGAGCCAGTTTCGGTACAAGTACAGACACTTGTACCCAAATTCAGGTACTACATCCTCTTGTAGAATCTGTCACCATGACTGTAACTGATTCTAAAATAATTACTACAAGTTCTCACATAAGCAAATTGGTAGTAACTGAGGCTAACTCAAAGTTGGCATGCAGGGGTGGGGGGTTGTTGTGTGTTTATTACTTTAACCACTTTAGCCCCGGAGGATTTGGCTGCTCAATGACCAGGCCCTATTTTGTGATTCGGCACTGTGTGACTTTAATGGACAATTGCGATGCTGTACCCAAATGAAATTGATGTCCTTTTTCTCCCACAGAGCTTTCTTTTGGTGGTATTTGTTTAACCTGTGCGATTATTTTTTTTGCGCTATAAACAAAAAAAGTGACAATTTTGAAAAAAATAACAATATTTTTTACATTTTTTTTATATGAAAGTCTAAAAAAATGGAAAAATCTAAATTTTTTAACATTTTAGGTCAATTTGTTTTCTGCTTAATATTTTTGGTAAAAAAAAATCGCAATAAGTGTATTTTGATTGGTTTGCACAAAAGTTATTGCGTTTACTAACTACGGGAAAGATTTATGTCATTTTTATTGTTTTTTTTTTTAACTAGTAATGGCGGCGACAGATCGAACCCCTAACTGACATTTTTGACACTTTTGGGGGTACCAGTGACATTACTACAGTAATCAGTGCTATAAATATGCACTGTTACTGTCAAAATGACACTGGCAGGGAAGGGGTTAACTTTATTGGTGATCAAGAGGTTAAGTGTGACCCTAGGGGCATGATTCTAACTGTCAGGGGGCGTGGCATGTTAGATAATCACAGAGAAATGCGATCCTATATAGCAGGATCGCATAGCCTCTGTGATGATCTAAGGGAGAATGACAGACGGCTGTGTTTACATCAGCCGTCTGTCTTTCTCCCTCTGCTGCGGGAGATCGTGAGTGACCGGCGGCCATTGGAGCCACCGGTCACATGAGCTAGCTCCCCAGGGAATGAGCGGGGCCCCCCCACAGGCGCCTGAGCGAGCGCCGTAGGGATACGTTGCTTTGCCCAGCAGCGGCAGAGTCCCGTAGTATATGTAAGGTGGGCGGGGGTCAAATGGTTAATACTACATTTAAATGTGCTTAAAATTACTTCATTGGCTGCTAAGAAAATGGTCACCCCATCAGGTCTGTCTTGCCTGTGATTGACAACTGATGGCAATTGAGGGATTCCATAGCAGCTATTCAGTCCAATAGAGGCTTTGGAATCTGCCCAGAGCCATGCACTGCCAATCACAGGCAAGGCAGACCTGATGGGGAACAAATCTCAGAATTCTCCATCAGGCTTCATCCACCCAAAAACTAAATTTCTTTGCCGCTTAGCCTCTGGGCAGATCCTAATGAGGAACTCTAAGACTAGTTCCCCATTAGGTCTGTCTGCCCGTGATTGACAGTGCACAGCAGTGGGCATATTCCACAGCCTCTATTGGACTGAATAGTGGCTATGGATCTGCCCATTGCCATGCACTGTCAATCATAAATAAAGCAGACCTTTAGGGAACTAGTTTTTATTCCCTATTAGGCTCCACTTACCCCTGAAGGTGTGACAGGCACAGTGGTTTGAGAGAGAGGGAGGAAGTGCACTAAAGAAAGAGTGTCCAATATGGACACTCCAACCTCATTGCAGGCACCACAGATTAAAAAATGTGTCTCTGACAGGTACATGAATTAGGTTCAAGCCCCATCATTGTCGAAGCTGTTCCCTGATGGAATTGTACACAGTGTCTATGACTCCCTTTAGAAATTACCCAGATTCTTTCCCTGTTTTCCAGTTGTTGTTCTGAGTTATAATCCCATCACATGGGCTTTTAATGAAGACTACAAGTGGCCATTTCAACATGTATTATGCAGTCAATATTGGCCGCTGTTGTGACCATCAGAAATCTCACTCTGAGAAATGCCCTAGCTGGAGTGCATTCATGTAGATAGCAAGTGGCTGCAAAGAGGCTGTAGAAGCTCTGAAGCACTAGGAAGCACTAGGGAGCAATTGATGATGAAAATAGGAGAAAACGAATTTGTATTGAAAAAAAAAAAAGTGCTTTATTAAACTAAATACTATTTAGTTAGAACTTACATTTACTTAAAATCACCTGCTCTTGTGAAAAAATAAAAAGCCAAGTAATGCAAAACTGTAAATTGGGGACTTATAACCCCCCCCCCCCCAAAAAAAAATGTGCTAGGCTTAATTTGATCAAAGGATAAGTCTACCTTTTGAAAAACAAAAATTGCAGATGAGAGCAGGAAGATCAATAAACTATGAGGACGCTCACTAATGCCCATGCAGTTCATTGAAAACTACAATCCGTCAGCCCCAATGGATGATGGTACTTGTAGGAATTCATTCACTGGAAACAGACGCTGCTGTGTGGAAGAAGCTGCACTAATTTCAAATTGTGACAGCGGAGGGGGGGGGGGAGGGGATATCCCCTGCCCACTGTCACAGGGAGGGGGGGGGGGAGCAGAAGGAGCGGCTGCAGATGCTGGAACATGATACATATTCCCCTAAAAACAAGTGGAATATGTTCCATGTTCCAAAAATGAATGTATCCTTTAAAAATGTTTTCGCTCTCATTGTTCTGAAAACAGATTTCTTCTTTTTATTCAACTTTGACACTACAAGGTATCTGTGTTCCATACACTGCAGCTGCTTCCTGCTCCCCGTCCTGACATTGCCAAGGTCCTGGCAGGGGCTGTTGAGGTTTCACACAATCTGCAAACATTGATACTCCAGATCTTCACTGGTATCTGCCAGAACCTTGGCTGATGGCAAGGCTGGGGATAGGGAGCAGCTTCATTGCATCAGAATGTGTTAGAACTGCTGGAGGTGATTAAAAAGATTTTCAGCACAGTTGGGGGCAAGCAATTTTGAAACTGAACGCTGAACTGTCTACATTTGCATGCTCCCTGCCCTGACCCTGGAACTGTCTACTGGATTAAGCTTGCCTGCTGCCTGTCCTGACCTTAGAATGTCTCAGATTCTGCTACCAGACACTGTCTTCTGCCTGATCAGACTGCAAGATTATAGGTACCCTTAATTGTCAAGTTTGTTCAGTTCCACTATCATGTGGCAAAGAACTATAACATGCTGTTGGGGTTAACCAAGTAGTAGGCCTGCTTATCTTAATGGAAAGGGTATTGCTAAAGGCAGAAGCATTTGCCAGTTATGGTTCCTAACTTAGGCACCTGGCTGTACATACTTTATGCGAGCAGATAATAGGATTTCATATATGGATCCTAAGTGTAGTACACATATGATACAGTATCAATATATAAAGTATAGTATATCTATAAAAATATATTATGCGTGTAGAAATTATTTTTTTTTTTGCCGTATCAAATACATTTTTTAATTTTCATTTTTTAGGGCTATATGTACACTATATTACAGTAATGTGGGTTCACATCAGAGGGCCTTGTTTTTTCTATGAGGGCTTGCTGACTATATAAGCTCTCCAAGGAGGGTAACCTACATAGTTCCCCTACTCATTCAGAAAAACTAAACTGTAAATAAGAACACTCACAATTTTTAACAAAAGTCCATTTGATACAAGTCCTTTAATAAACAAAAAGTCCCATGATGTCCATATCTGGTTAATGACATCAACCCGGAGACCCTGTGCCTTTGTTTATGCTTATCTGCTTTACACCAGAGCTTTATTTTGCTGGCGAGCAGTCATTCAATTTGTATCATGACAGCATTTTGAGGGTTGTTTCTCAGTGGACCGGTGGGCATAATTCATTGAGATTGACATGACTCTACAGCATTTGATGACTTGATTGAGGATGGATGTACACTGTGGGACCTTTCTTTTTTCTTTTTTTGAATGAGTGTGTTAATTTACTTTTTTTTTTAATGAGTAGAGGTATGACAATGTACCCCTTATGCATTGATTTGGGAGGGTTGCGTCTGGATGATCTTTTTGTTAAATAGGGCCTGCTAAATTCTGGCATTGTACCCCTCATGCTAAGGGGAATGCAGTCTGCTCATGGAGCACCCTCTTAAAATCTTTACCTGATACATGACTTCACAAGCAAATTCTGGGCATGTTAATTAAAGGTATTCTTATTTAAAGTAGAAGAAAAGGCATCCCCACCAAAAAGCATTATTCAAACATAATAAATATCATCATCTGATCCACATTGTGACATTTTTAAAATTTGTTCCCTTGTACCTTTTTATGGTTAACCCCTTCCTTACCAGGCCAATGACAAATGACGCCGGCAGGAAGGGGGTGTAGCTGCTCTGTATGGAAGTGGTTAAAATGGCCACCTGTCATAGGACCTTTCTATCTCCTGTTCATGGCTCCTAGGTGTGTCCCCTGCCTGGTAGATAAATGTGTTCATGTGAGTGTGAGCTGAAGGCTGGGAGGGATGAGGGCGGGCTGGGCGGGACTGGGCAGGACAGGGCGGGTTTAATGGAAGATAGGCTAGAAAGACCAACAATGGTGTCAGGAAGTACATGACAGTTGTCAAGTTCAACTGAGAAACTGTTGTCAGTAAAGAACAAAAGGTAGCTGATTGTCTAGCTCAGGTTAGAGTTTCTAAACTAGACAAGCAGATTGCCTGAAAATGCATAATATCAAAGCTAAACATATTTAACATACTAATCATTGGCAAAATTTCAATTGTGACTTAAATTCCACCTTCATTTTAACTGCTCCCCACCAAACAGAAATGTTGCTTTTTTTTGTTACATGTTCCCCAGGGCAGTGCCTGGCCCCTCATGTCATTGCCTATTAGTCAAGATAATCTAGTGGACTGAATGAGACACAATGTAAAGATTCCACAAATGTGAGCTGGGTGGAGGAATCTTCCCTACCGGGAACATTGTATTCTGACAGTGGGATCAGTCTTTGTCAGAATACACTGATCAGTGGCTGAAACTGATTGGCTGCAGTCACTGATCAAGAAAAGTTTTCCAACATACCCTTTTGACAGACATCAATCAAATGATCAACTTCTTTTGAGCAAGGACAGCCAAAGACTCAAATTTACAACCATAAAAACACACAGAGGGCGCACCAACCTAGTGCATTATCCCGAGACAATTAATTTATTGAATAAAAACATGGTACGTATTATATTCACAAAATTGCAGTCGATAAAAGCGTATCACAGATCTCAGCAATATCCATCCAATTGTAACAAGATATACAAACAGAAACTGAAGACCCCATGGGCTGACGTGTTTCGAGGAATTCCTCTTCTTCAGAGCCTCAAATTTGGCCAGTAAATGCTGGACCAGTGACATTTTGATCAGTGTATGTCTAGTTTTAGACTTCAAAATATTCATGCTACAGCTAGAAATGATAGCTGCTGTAAGCATGTTACAGGACAGAAGGAAAGCAACAACAGCAAGAAATAAGTTGCAGGATTTATTCAGTCTACCAAAGAGATACATGAGCCATGCTATAGTTTAATATTATTTACTTAAATTTTGTCATTACAGTGAAAGCTCCCACTACCTGCAAAATTGAGAGCAGTAGTTATGGCTGTGCAAGGGGGTGTGCAAGACCACTGAAGATATCCCACTGCTTTAAATTCAGATTGCCGCAGTCCTTATCTTCAGCAAGCTGAAAGGAAGCTTGGAGGGAAAGGGAGCTTTGGGTATCACTGGAGCACATTTCAAGAAAAATAAAAAGCAAGAGATTTGAAGAGCTTCATTTTCATGCACCATCACTTCATCTAGTGTTTAAAAACAAAGCTAAAAATGGGCTTAACATAACTTTACATAACTTCAACTACACAGGGATATCAACACCAAGACCTGTGAGAAAAAATAGTTTCAAAGTAAGTATTCTCATGCCATATTTACAGTTTAATAGACTAAACTATTAAAGGGATCTGTGCAGAGAAGACATCCTGAAGAGACAGAGACTGAACTTCCTAACTGACAGCCTTTAAAATCTTGATAAAAAAAAAAAAAACGTGACTTCCAAGATAACCAGATAAATCGTATATATATTTAAATGCTGCCATATTATAGAATACATAAAACCATTTACAATATTTAAAGTGACAGTAAATGCTTTAAAAAACAACAACACAGGTTTATACTTACTTGCTCTGTGCAATGGAATTGCACAAAGCAGCCCCAAACATCCACTTCTTGGGTCCCTCGCTGGCACTCCTGGCTCCTCCTCCCTGGTGAGCGCCACCATAGAAACCTGCCTCCTGTGGGGGCACTTGTGCAGACTCGCTCCCGAGCCTTGCTGTCTGCGTCTAATAAATGCAATAAGGTAAAAAAAATGTTTAGGCTTAATAACCACTTTAAATCAACCATTTGCTGTCCCCAATGAATGCTACATTTGAAAGTCCCAACCAGACACACAAACAATCAAATACACTGTAAGCTAATACAATAAATACAAAAGGCGCCAACTCAAGATTCAATTTACCACACCTTTTAATCAAGGCTGCTGCTCCTTTAAGTGCAAAGAAAACACTATCTAAATAGGTAAGTTTAAAAGGTAGGCGCTGCCCTAAACATCAAAAACATTGCAAACAATACATCATTAAAATAAACCAAACAATTGTTAAATATAAGATGTATGTGAATATGAAAAGTTCATATATGTGATAAATAATGTTTTGCCAGTCACCTTGCTGCTCAAAAAAGTCTGAAATGTGGCCAAATCTTCAATTAGAAGTGCTCCACCATGTACTTATAAAATTCATGCTCACGAAAAACCATAAGGTCAGCAAGGTGACCATCAAGGGGGGTTGAGACTGAATCCAACTCTTTGGGGGGCTTAAGACAAATCTTCTCCCAACACTCGCTTATTCTCTCTGTGTACACTGTAAGGCCAACTTTGGTCAGATGCTAAATGATTAGACCACTAAGTTTAAGCCTCAGTTCACACATATGCGATGCTGGAATCAGCGTGATTCTAGTGCGGGTTCCCACATTGCATCTCCCTCACAGGCAGTTCACACTGCCCTCTGCAAACCTCTGCGGGTCTCAATACAAACTTAATGACACCCCCAGATCGGTTCCCAGATGGCAATGCAAACCCATGAATGTGGACAGGACACATGCGATCCGATTCCAGTGCGGGGAAAAAAAGGGTCCTGCAGCATTTTCTTACAATGCAATGTAAGTTCAGTCATACAAACTGTAATTGCCGAATTCGCATCGCACAGACATCGCATGTGACAACAATGCGGTGCAAATCACATGTGATGTCTGTGTTTGCAATAGTGTGAACCCAGGCTTATTGTCGGAAATGGATTAAACGGAGGAAATCCACACAAACAACATCTGTCTCTAGGGGTTTTGAAATTCTTATTCCAGAGATCCTTTATGTTAGTGTCATCCAAAATGTGTCTTTTTGGTTTTTTTAGCAAGCTAAGGTATGTTGGAGTTTAGCAAGGGAAGAGAAGAGTTCACCTATTCTGACAGACTTGATATTGTTGGGCAATGACAGTAAATTACAACCTTCAGCCTTTATTTCTATGCTTAACCACTTGGCGACTGCCCACCGCAGATTTACTGCAGCAGGCGACCGCTCCTGGGCAAACCAACGTACTATGACGTCGCTTGCTCAGGAGACTCTAGGGGGCGAGTGTGCACCGCTGACGGCGCGCTCCCGCCCCCCGCTGGTCAGCTGGGGAGCCAGTGCATGTGAAAGGCGGCTCCGATGGCCGCCGGCCACTTGCGATCTCCCCCCGGCTGACAGAGAAGTAAACAAAGCCGTCTGTCCTTCTCCCTGAAGTGATCACAGAGGCTATGTGATCTTGCTATATAGAAACGCATGTCTCTGTGATGATCTCACCAGCCACACCCCTCCACAGTTAGAATCACTCCCCTAGGCTTACATTTAACCCCTTTCATCACTAATAGTATTAACCCCTTCCCTGCCAATGGCATTATTACAGTAACAGTGCATATTTTTAGCACTGATTACTGCAGTAATGTCACTGGTACCTCTAAAAGTGTAAAAAATGTCAGTTAGGGGTCCGATCTGTCCGCCGCAATGTCGCAGTCCCACAAAAAAATCACAGATCGCCGCCATTACTAGTAAAAAAAAAATAATAAAAATTGACCTAAATCTTTCCCGTAGTTAGTAGACGCAATAACTTTTGCGCAAACCAATCAAAATAATTTTTTAACCAAATATATGTAGCAGAAAACAAATTGGCCTAAAATGTTAAAAAATTTTGATTTTTAAATTTTATAACAGAATGTGAAAAATATTGTTTTTTTTTTTTTTTCAAATTTGTCACTCTTTTTTGTTTATAGTGCAAAAAATAAAAATCACACAGGTGATCAAATACCACCAAAAAAAAGCTCTGTTTGTGGGGAAAAAAATGGCGTACATTTCATTTGGGTAGAGGGTTGCACGACCGCGCAATTGTCCATTAAAATAACACAGTGCCGAATCGCAAAATAGGGCCTGCTCATTAAACGGCTGGCCAGAGATTCCCTTCATCTTTACCAAACCCTTATACTCGGGTCCCAGCATCTATCCTAGGGTCTGATATTGATGCTAATGAGGGTTAATGCAAACAAAATTGCATAGGGTTTCCAATAATTTATTTCAGGTCCGGCATTCAAAAACAAAAAGAAAAGAACAGCGTGGGTCCCCTGAAATTCCATACAAAACTTTTTGTCCCCCCTCAAATTACATACCAGACCCATCATGATGTTTGGCAATGATGTCATGAGAAAAACTGTGATGTCATTGACATAGATGGTCATGCCCATATTAGGTCAATGACATTGAAGAAGTGACCCTGTCTTTTGTTTTTGCTTAGCTGTCATCCTCTGCAACTGTCATTCACTGGCATGCAGTGGTCGTGATCAGCTGCACTGGTGTTTTTAATTCTTGACATCTTGACAGGCATTGTTCATTGAAGTTGGCAGGCTGTTTCTGGCCTACCAGGTTGCATGTCATTTTTCTTGATTGCAATAGGTTCTCCTTAAAAATCCTTGCACTATCCTGCCTACTTTGTTTACATGGCCAGGGATTCCTGGCTACTTTGTTTACATAGCCAGGGATTCCTTGCCACCAAATAAATTGGGCTGTATGACATCACTGGTTGCTAAGGACACAGAGGGTGTCAGCATCCACCATTTTCTTAACAATCTGTACAAGTAAAACAAAACTAATATAGTAGCAATAGAAAAGCCTGACACCATATATGATGTTCAGCTACTGCCAAATGGGCTGAAAAACCAGCATTTAGATGAACACAAGAAAAATTTTGGTCCAAATCTATAATTGGACCAAACCAGGAACTTCTCCTAAATGCTTATTTATGTACTTGTATAGTAACAATTCTCAGTTTCACTGTGTATGTTTTATAGACTCTTAAAGTGGTTTTAACTAAACCCTGTATTTAAAGTAGGTAAACACCTCCAAATATTGATGGTACAACACATTTTAGCAACAAAAGTAGATTATGTGCTAATAAATACTTCCATTAAAAGAACACCCATACCTAAACATAATTTTCTAAACATACTTACCCGCAGCACAGTAGATACACAGTAGATATCCTCACATGCCCATATGCCCATAGCAAATGCTTGTTTTTTGTTGTTTGGATGTTATGCCAACATCCTTTTTTTATTACTATATGTTAAAATAAACTATTTGATACTTTTATGCTAAAAGTGTGTTGGTCTCATGCTAATGCCAGTAAAGTCCACCTTTGGCAGAACGGGGTTCTGCACTTTTTTGCTCTAATTTTAATCCTCATTAAAAGCCTTGAACTACTGTAGTAATTACTACACTATGTGTTCCTCCTTTGTCTCTCTCTCTCTTACTGAGCATATTGTTGATGATCCTGGTTATGAGATCATCCACCCTGGAATTCCGGTTCCTTATATCCATATATCCCATGGAGATACTGGAATAATGTACAGACTCCCATCTTGGAGTCATAACAGTTGGTAAGCAGCTTGTGAGTGGGGTGTGCACTTTTGGTTGCGAAGAAATCCTATGGCCCTATGGAATAAAATGGTGGGCGTTGCATATTTTTTTGTCACTCATTATTTGCGCAGCATTTTTTCAAATGCAAATTTTTGGGAAAAAAAACATTTGAATGAATTATAATGCACAAAAACACACTATAATGCCCAATTGTTTAGAAAAGCATGAAACGCTGAGTAAATAGAAACCAAACATGTCCACTTTAAAAAAGGGAGATATTCGTTACCATTTAACATCAAAAGAAAGACCAAAGTGGTTGCGATGATATGTACAGTTTCACTAACGCATGTTAAGTTTGAGGTAAAAAATAGAATGTGACCATAATAGTTTAGATATTTATGACATTATGTGGTTTTTAAGGTAAAGATGGTTTCTTAAAATGTATATCTCTGGATACTAAAACATATGTTACTTATCCTATAGAATTGTACAGTTATGCTCTCTTGCTGGAACCTGAGGAAGCAACTTCTGCGAAACGCGTAGTTCCAGCTCTCCTCTTGAATACATAGCCCAACAAAAGGGTTCAATGTACCTGTCATGTTATGCACCAAATATATACATGTAACCATGATTTAAATTGTTGTTTAATGTAATTTTGTAACAATTCAATAAAAACTTTTGTACGTACTTTTTATATTGTCTGGAGTGTGGAAATATGTTCTCTGTATTTGTGGCACATTTAAATCCCCAGGTCTGAGCAGGCCTGCACCTCCTAAAGTGTAGACCTCCAAAGACCACCCTGTACCTACAAACAATTTCTGCTTTATGGGGAAGGTGCCAATTAATTAATTTTAATTATAAAAAGCCAATCTCTCCTCCTCCACAACGATTCGTGTTCCTCCTTTGTCTCTCTCTCTCTTACTGAGCATATTGTTGATGATCCTGGTTATGTGATCATCCACCCTGGAATTCCGGTTCCTTATATCCATATATCCCATGGGGATACTGGAATAATGTACAGACTCTAATCTTGGAGTCATAACAGTTGGTAAGCGGCTTGTGAGTGGGGTGTGCACTTTTGGCTGCGAAGAAATCCTGTGGCCCTATGGAATAAAATGGTGGGCGTTGCATATTTTTTTGTCACTCATTATTTGCGCAGCATTTTTTCAAATGCTAATTTTTGGGAAAAAAAACATTTTAATGAATTACAATGCACAAAAACACACTATAATGCCCAATTGTTTAGAAAAGCATGAAACGCTGAGTAAATAGAAACCAAACATGTCCACTTTAAAAAAGGGAGATATTCGTTACCATTTAACATCAAAAGAAAGACCAAAGTGGTTGCGATGATATGTACAGTTTCACTAACGCATGTTAAGTTTGAGGTAAAAAATAGAATGTGACCATAATAGTTTAGATATTTATGACATTATGTGGTTTTTAAGGTAAAGATGGTTTCTTAAAATGTATATCTCTGGATACTAAAACATATGTTACTTATCCTATAGAATTGTACAGTTATGCTCTCTTGCTGGAACCTGAGGAAGCAACTTCTGCGAAACGCGTAGTTCCAGCTCTCCTCTTGAATACATAGCCCAACAAAAGGGTTCAATGTACCTGTCATGTTATGCACCAAATATATACATGTAACCATGATTTAAATTGTTGTTTAATGTAATTTTGTAACAATTCAATAAAAACTTTTGTACGTACTTTTTATATTGTCTGGAGTGTGGAAATATGTTCTCTGTATTTGTGGCACATTTAAATCCCCAGGTCTGAGCAGGCCTGCACCTCCTAAAGTGTAGACCTCCAAAGACCACCCTGTACCTACAAACAATTTCTGCTTTATGGGGAAGGTGCCAATTAATTAATTTTAATTATAAAAAGCCAATCTCTCCTCCTCCACAACGATTCGTGTTCCTCCTTTGTCTCTCTCTCTCTTACTGAGCATATTGTTGATGATCCTGGTTATGTGATCATCCACCCTGGAATTCCGGTTCCTTATATCCATATATCCCATGGGGATACTGGAATAATGTACAGACTCTAATCTTGGAGTCATAACAGTTGGTAAGCGGCTTGTGAGTGGGGTGTGCACTTTTGGCTGCGAAGAAATCCTGTGGCCCTATGGAATAAAATGGTGGGCGTTGCATATTTTTTTGTCACTCATTATTTGCGCAGCATTTTTTCAAATGCTAATTTTTGGGAAAAAAAACATTTTAATGAATTACAATGCACAAAAACACACTATAATGCCCAATTGTTTAGAAAAGCATGAAACGCTGAGTAAATAGAAACCAAACATGTCCACTTTAAAAAAAGAGATATTCGTTACCATTTAACATCAAAAGAAAGACCAAAGTGGTTGCGATGATATGTACAGTTTCACTAACGCATGTTAAGTTTCACTAACCATGTCAAAATTGCAAAATTGTGTTTAGGCATTAACATTTTTTTTACTCTCAGTCACTAAGGGGTTAAAGTATAAGAGAGAAAATAACATTTATATAATACAGTAACAAAGTACATTTATCAACATTTTTTGGATTGCACCTTATTTTCTGGCACAACATATTCATTGTAGATGTCGTACTAATTTTCCTAGTAAATGGAATCATTTTCCAGCACGCTGGTAATTTTTCCTAATCACACTTTATTATTATTTTTTGGATTGCATTTTTTGCACTACATATTTACCATAGATGCTTTATCAATATTTCTCAGGAAATGTAATGATTTATATTTATGTGCATTTCATAGAGATTTTCCAGGAAGCTGGTCATCTTTTTTCCTATTTATGTACAATTAGATAACAATATTTTAGAGCCTTGCTTCACATAGTTGGAGTTTTTTTACATGTTTTTTTTATGATATCTGAACTCCCATTTTTTTGAAGATATATTGGCACTCTGACTTGTGGTGTATAAGAGTTGATTATCACCCATAACTGATATCATCTGGGAAATACCTAGTATTGCGCTGATCATTTTCTTCACTAAGTGGTTAAAGTATAAGATATCATAAAATAAAATCTATATAATGCAGTAATAAAATACATTAACCACTTGCCGACTGCCTAACGCCGATCTACATCGGCAGTCAGCCCCTCACAGGCAAAGTGACGTAGGGCTACGTCACTAGCTTGTGAGGGTCTAGGGAGCGAGCGCGCGCCCCCGGAGGTGCGCTCCCGCTCCCGCATGGTCACGGACTCCCCCGCGCGTGTGACCAGCGGACCCGATGTCCGCCGGTCACTCGTCGATCGGCGGGGGAGAGGGAGAATGTCAGGCAGCTTGTGTAAACAAGCCACCTGTCAGTCTCCTCGCTGTAAAGACACTGATCACACGGATCTAGTATGTAGATCCGTTGATCAGTGTCCTTACAGCTCAAGCCACAGCCAATCACAGTAGAAAGCACGCCCCTAGGGATACCCACAGCCCCTCCCTCCCAAATAAAGTTAACCCCTTCACTACCAGTGTATTTTTACAGTAACAGTGCATATGTATAGCACTGATTACTGTAGAAATGTCACTGGTAACCCCAAAAGTGTCACAAATGTCAGTCAAGGGTCCGATCTGTCCGCCCCAATGTCGCAGTACCGCAAAAAAAATCGCAGATCGCCGCCATTACGCGTTAAAAAACAACAACAAAAATGACAAAAATCTTTCCCTTTGTTAGTAAACGCGATAACTTTTGCGCAAACCAATCAAAATACGCTTTTTGCGATTTTTTTTACCAAACATAGGTAGCATAAAACAAATTGGCCGAAAATGTTAAAAAATTTTGATTTTTACATTTTTTTGGGGGGGAATTTCATATAAAAAATGTGAAAAATATTGCTATTTTTGCAAAATTGACGCTCTTTTTTTGTTTATAGCGCGTGATCAAAAAATCGCACAGGTGATCAAATACCACCAAAAGAAAGCTCTGTTTGTGGGAAAAAAAGGACGCCAAATTTGTTTAGGTACAGCGTCGCACGACCGCGCAATTGTCCGTTAAAATCACGCAGTGCCGAATCGCAAAATACCCCCTGGTCGGAATGGGGGTAAAATCTTCCGGGGCTTAAGTGGTTAATAATAATAACATATGCAAACACTCACAGACTGTGAAAATCCTGAAATATAATGAATACTATATAACTATATTAATTATATATATGTAAATGAAATATGAATGGAGCAAAGGAAAAAATAGATATTACATTAACCATTTTTAGTCCGTGCCAATTTTGACATTCATCTCCTATATGTAAAACGCATAATTTTTTTTTCTAGAAACCTCCAAACCATATTTTTTTTTGTAGAAGCCCTAGGAAGCCCTAGGAAATAGAATGGTGGGTACTGAATATTTTTATGTCAAAAGATATCTGTGTAGCGGTTTTTCAAAAGCACATTTTTGGGAAAAAAAATTATACTTATATTATTATACTTATATAATAATACTTTAATTAATTAAAATGCAAAAAAAGCATAATATAATACTTAAAGAGGAAGTAAACCCTCCTCTGCAAGTTGTACCTATAGGTAAGCCTATGATAAGGCTTACCTATAGGTACTGTAAATATCTCCTAAACATGTACCGTTTAGGAGATATTTACCTTAAATGCATCCAGTGACATCACTGGCGCATGCGCTCTGAAGGAACGGCCGATGGTGCTGTTCCTTCAGAGCCCCGCGCCGCGACCGTCGGCTCCTGCGCGAGTGCGCGGGAGTGACGTTACAGCGGCTCCGGCCAATCAGACGGCCGGGTGCCGTGATACCGGAAGACGGGCGACTGAAGATGTCGCCCGTCATAGAGATAAGCGGGCAGCATGGCGGGGACTCGTTCTAAGGTAAGTATTTCATAATGAGCTAGTATGCGATGCATACTAACTCATTATGGGTTTCTCTTTTCAGGTTGAATTTTTAAAATAAAAATTTGGGTTTACAACCTCTTTAAAAATCTCCATGGGCACTGCTTTAAAAACCATTACAGGTTATCAGTTTAGAGTTACAGAGGAGGTCATAAAAAATTATTTCCCTCGCTTTGACATTTTTCGACGATACCTCACATGTATGGTGTGATCGTGATTTACATATGTGCGTGGTGCCTACATGTGAATTTGCATTTGTGCATGAGCGTTGGGGAATGGGGCACTTAAATTTCTTTAAATTTTTTTATTTTATTTTATTATTTATCTTTTTTTTACGCTGTATCTTTAATTCTTTTTTTTTATTGCTTTTATTGCTATCAGAAGGGATGAAAAACCTCCCTTGTGATAGCATGGACCATGACAGGTCCTCTTAATGGAGAGATCATGGGTCTATTAGGCCCAATATCTCTCCTCTGGCCTCCAAAGAATCTAATCAAACCAAGATCGGTTTGATCAGATGCTTTTCAAGCTGGTAACGGCTTGTTTACGTGAGAATGAAACCGTCATTTATTCCAGTTTATGACGTCATCCAGAAAATTGTCATCCATTCCAGTTTATGACGTCACACAATGGGAGGAACGACATCAGTTCTGCTCACTGTGCTCCAGGAAGTGGATGCCGCCGGTCACATTCTTACCAGGCTTCCTGATTACACAAAAGGGCTTGGTAAATACGGAAGAAGGGGGGGGTGTAAAAATATTCCAGTGGCTTTTTAGCTACTAGGATTACTTTTACATTGAAGGGAATAACTGGCTGTAAAAAATGATATCTGCAGCTGGATTGGATATCACCCTTCAATCCAGCGATGTACTGGTATACTATATATATATATATATATATATATATATATATATTGTATGTGTGTGTATATATATATATATATATATATATATATATATATATATATATATATATATATACATTTATGTATGCTAAACTTTTTGTAAACTTAAAAAGAAGTGACTATACTACCCAAGCGCTCACTTTGTTGGGAATGGTAGGCGTGCTGCTCTCCTTCGGTGGGGAAACTCCAAAATACTGAAAACAGACAGGAAAGGAGGCACAAAAGCCTAGTGCATTACCCTTTGACAGCTTTAAAAGTTTATTAAAAAGTCAAAAACATACTCAGCTAACGTGTTTCGGGAGACATGCTGCCTTCCTCAGAGCCCTGAGGAAGGCAGCATGTCTCCTGAAACGCTAGCAGTCCAAGCACAGGGACATGTCCTTTTCCACATAGGGGTTGATATGTGATATGCAATTTGACTCTTCATGTTTTGTGAGTATATTTTTGGCTTTTTAATATACTTTTAAAGGTGTCAAAGGGTAATGCACTAGGCATTTGCGCCTCCTTTCTTGTCTGTTATAAAGAAGTGATCTTTAAAACACTAGTATGCTGCTAAAAGTGAAGAGAGCATTTATTCCTATAAACAATTTTCAAAACCTAAAGTGCATAAGACAAGCTGTTTAATGATGCATTGAAGACCATGTTGCTACTCTAGTCTTTAACCGGTTGCCGACCGCCGCACGACTATATACTGCGGCGGTCAGCCCCGGCCAGGCAGAGTGACGTATCGGTACATCACTCGCCTGTCACTGACTTGCGAGCCTATCGTGGGCGGGCGCGCGCCCGCCGAGGCGCGCGCCCGTCGCGGCTCGTTCACAGACAAGTCAGTGCGTGTGACCGGCGGACTCGATGTCCACCAGTCACACTGCGATCGCTCCTGTGAAGGGAGAAAGACAGAGCAGCTTGTGTAAACAAGCTGCCTGTCAGTTCTCCCTGTGTAAAAGTGAAGATCTGTCCGTTCTACTATGTAGAACGGTTGATCTTTGCTTTTACACCAATAGGAATGTCCCTAAACAGTTAGAATCACGCCCCTAGGACACACTTAACCCCTCCCTGTCCAATAAAGTTAACCCCTTCCCTGCCAGTGTCATTTTTGCAGTAACAGTGCATATGTATAGCACTGATTACTGCAGTAATGTCACTGGTACCCCCAAAAGTGTCAAAAATGTCAGTCAAGGGTCCGATCTGTCCGCCGCAATGTCGCAGTACCGAAAAAAAAATCGCAGATCGCCGCCATTACGCGTTAAAAAAAAAACACCAAAAATGACAAAAATCTTTCCCTTTGTTAGTAAACGCGATAACTTTTGCGCAAACCAATCAAAATACGCTTTTTGCGATTTTTTTTACCAAACATAGGTAGCATAAAACAAATTGGCCGAAAAATGTTAAAAAATTTTGATTTTTACTTTTTTTTTGGGGGAATTTCATATAAAAAAATGTGAAAAATATTGTTATTTTTGCAAAATTTACGCTCTTTTTTTGTTTATAGCGCGTGATCAAAAAATCGCACAGGTGATCAAATACCACCAAAAGAAAGCTCTGTTTGTGGGAAAAAAAGGACGTCAAATTCGTTTAGGTACAGCTTCGCACGACCGCGCAATTGTCCGTTAAAGTCACGCAGTAAAAAATCGCAAAATAACCCCTGGTCCTTTAGCAGCCAAATCCTCCGGGGCTTAAGTGGTTAAAGTGATTGTAAAGCCTCATTAGGTTGAAAAACCTTCTGTGCTGCAGCTCCCCTCATATCCCCTTTTTTTTCTTACCTGGGCATGATTCAATCCAGAGATGTGCACAAGCACAGTGGCTACTGCCTCTGTCTCTCTCCTCATTGGACAGATTGAACAATCAATCAAATCCAGTTACATGGGAGCAGTAGGCAGGAGCGAGCCCGCACAGGTGCCCCCATTGAAAGCGGCTTTCTGTGAGGACAACCGATAAAGATGAAGCACTGGCAAGAAGAGGATCGGGCTGCTCTGTGCAAAATGATTGCACAGAGCAGTCAAGTATAGGCATGTTTCTTATTACGATTAAAAAGGAACTAGGGTTTACAACCCATTTAAGTCCAATGCTTAACTAGAAATAAATGTAGCACCCTCCTAGGTAGGTGCTAGGAAAACCATAAGGGGAGGCCCTGTCTGCTTATCAGGGGGGCCTAATTGTTCAGTCAGGCTGTCATGTATTTCCACGGTGTCTGTTGTGTTAGGGAGTCTCCCCACTGTGTCCAATGGGGAATTCCTTTTGGACAATGGAGGAAAACTAACCAATAGCATGCCAGGGCTTGTATCTATCCCAGAGGGCAGAACCTGCAGCAAAGCACCCTGGGAGAGGGTATAAGTCTGAGGGGAACACATGACGCAGCGTCTTTGGCGAGAAGCAGAGTCCCAGGAGGAGGGTGACAGCTGTCTCTCCTCCTGTCAGCGTGAGGAAGGGTCCTGGGCGGTCGGCCTAGAGGACAGAAGGTTGAGCTGAGCTGCAGAGAGGGATCCAATGTGCTGTGGATGGAGTGGAGCTTCTGGGCAGAAGTTTCCAGGAAAAACAGTGTTGTGAGTACTGTAAACTGCCCAGGGGTCTGCCTAGGATAGGGGACCACTCCAGGTCAGAGGGATCCGGGAGCCAGCTAACTAGTAGAGATGGCTTAGAAAAGGGGGTTACTGAGTCTAAACCCTGAAGATAAGTGTGTGAAAGGGGGCACTGGTGCGGGCCCTGAAGCGTACAAGTGTTCAGCACTGCAGCAGTGATAAAGTAGCTACCTCAGCAAGGAGTGCATAAGGGAGCTTAAAAAGGACTTTAAGTCACAAGGAGGTGATCAGAAGTCAGTTCAGTGTTAACAGGCAGCAGGCCAGCGTTAACCAGCGTTAACTGGCATTGAGCCAGCATCAAGTCAGCGCCAACAGGCATTTTTTCAGTTGTCCCCTGTAAATTGTGCATAGTCAAAGGAGTATCCCACTCATCCCTTCTCCTATCCAAGTTCTCAATAAATAAAAAACCCAAAGACACTGGACTGGTCATTGTTTCAGTGCTCACACTTGGAGAAACATGTACAAAGGTACTTTTGTTGCACCTGGTGACTCCCATATCCAGCTAAACGGCTGGGAATCCTGCTACTTAAAAAAATAAAAATGTATTTATATTCACCACTTGATCTTTGCTTAGAATAATCAAGGAGAAAAATAACATTCATAGGTTGCACCGTATTCTGTGAGCTTTCCATAATAATATATCCATTTAATAAGGTTTAACCGCTTGCCGACCGCCGCAAGTACATATACTGCGGCGGTCAGCCCCGGCCAGGCAAAGTGACGTATATATACGTCACTAACCTGTGACCGGCTTGTGAGCCAATAGCGGGCGAGCGTGCACCCGCTGAGGCGCGCGCCCGCCCCGGCTCGTTCACACTGCAATCGTCGGTAGAGAGGGAGAAAGGCAGGCGGCTAATGTAAACAAGCCGCCTGTCATTCTCCCCTGTGTAAAAATGGAGATCAGGCGGTTCTACTATGTAGGATCGTTGATCTCTGTTTTTACAGTAGTAGCCATGTCCCATCACAGTTAGAAGCACGCCCCTAGGACACACTTAACCCCTCCCTCTCCAATACAGTTAACCCCTTCCCTGCCAGTGTCATTTTTACAGTAACAGTGCATATGTATAGCACTGATTACTGCAGTAATGTCACTGGTAACCCCAAAAGTGTCAAAAATGTCAGTCAAGGGTCCGATCTGTCCGCCGCAATGTCGCAGTCCCGCAAACAAAATCGCAGATCGCCGCCATTACTCGTTAAAAAAAACCCCATCAAAAATGACAAAAATCTTTCCCTTTGTTAGTAAACGCGATAACTTTTGCGCAAACCAATCAAAATACGCTTTTTGCAATTTTTTTTACCAAACATATGTAGCATAAAACAAATTGGCCGAAAATGTTAAAAAATTTTGATTTTTACATTTTTTTTGGGAATTTCATATAAAAAAATGTGAAAAATATTGTTATTTTTGCAAAATTTATGCTATTTTTTTGTTTATAGCGCATGATCAAAAAACCGCACAGGTAATCAAATACCACCAAAAGAAAGCTCTGTTTATGGCAAAAAAAGGACGTCAAATTAGTTTAGGTACAGCGTTGCACGACAGCGCAATTGTCCGTTAAAGTCAGGCAGTAAAAAATCGCAAAAAAAACCCTGGTCAGGAAGGGGATAAAATCTTCCGGGGCTTAAGTGGTTAAACATCTAGCTAATCATGGGCTACATCTCATATTCAGAGACTTTAAGGGAATAAAGCTTGTTGCATACTGTTTATTGCTCCCTCTGTCATGTTGCAGCTCTCTAGCAATCCCTTAGGCCTGGTTCACACCTATGCAGGTTGCAGTTTGCAAATTCCAGGTGCATTTTGCATTTTTCAATACACGTTTTTGATCTATTTAAGTCTATGGAACCAAAAACCAGAAAAAAGTCCCTGGCCTTTTCCATAAAATGCACAGGTGTGAACATGACTCATAGGAAACCACGTTAAATAGACTGTAGTATGTTTCTGCAAAACTGAAAAAATATATAAAAGCTGCATAGGTGTGAACCAGGTCTTAACAGTAGCTTTGAAACTCAATGTTACTTTCAAATGTCTGCTGTTCATAAAGTCTCTTCATATATAATAACATCATCCCTCTCCCTGATTGGCTGTTTTTTATTAGCTGTGCTGACTCTAGCAAATCAAAAAAGGAGGGATGGCTTAAGGGTGCCACATTTACTGTACTTTCCTATAGAATATCAGGCAAGTTCAAGTAGAGATGGGAAGCTGGTTTGGGACTTCACTAAATAATCTATATTTATTTTTAAATTGAGCGTAGTAAATCACCTCTTGTTAAAGTTAAAGTGATTGTAAAGTCTATTTTTTTTTTCTATTACAATAATAATCATGTTATACTTACCTCCTCTGTGCAGTTGGTTTTTGCACAGAGCAGCCCAGATGGTTTTTGCACAGAGCAGCCCAGATCCTCCTCTTCTTGGGTCCCACATTCGGCTCTCCCGTCCCCTCCCTCCTGTTGAGTGCCCCCACACCAAGCAGCTTACTGTGGAGGCCCCTGCGCCGAGCTGAAGCTCGGTGTATCCATTCAGACGTTAAGCTGCTGTTTGGCCCCGCCCCCTCTCTCCTGATTGGCCAACTGAGTTTGATTGAGAGCAACGGAAGTCAATGGCGACGCTGCTGTGTCTCAGCCAATTAGGAGAGAGAGTCCCGGATGGCTGAGGCACTTGTGGACATTGCTGGATAGAGAAGGGGCTCTGGTAAGTATTAAGGGGGCTGTTGCACACAGAGGGCTTTTATCTTAATGCTAAAGTATAAATGGAGCTGAAAGGGCTTGTAAAGTCAGAAGGTTTTTCATCTTAATGCATTCTATGCTCGGAATCTGGAACACTGAACTCAGAATTTGGAACAAAGAATTTGGAATGCGGAATTTGGAATGCGGAATTTGGAACATGGAACTCTGAATTCGGAACACAGAATTTGGGACACGGAATTTGGAACATGAAACACCAAATTTGGAACATGGAAGATAGAATTTGGAACAAGGAATTTGGAACACATTATGTGGAACACGGAACACGGAATTTGGAATATGGAACACAGAACTTGGAATTTGGAACACAGAATTTGGAACACAGAATTTGGAACATGAAAATCAGAAGTTGGAACGCGGAATTTGGAACGCGGAATTTGGAACGCGAAATTTGGAACATGGAATTTGGAACATGGAATTTGGAACACGGAACATGGAATTTGGAACATGTATTTTGGAACACGGAATTTGGAACATGGAATTTGAAACACGGAACATGGAATTTGGAACATGTATTTTGGAACACGGAATTTGGAACACAGAATTTGTAACTCGGAATCTGGAACACTGAACTGGAAATTTGGAACACAGAATTTGGAACGCGGAATATGGAACGCGGAATTTGGAACGTGGAATTTGGAACATGGAATTTGGTATACGGAACATGGAATTTGGAACATGTATTTTGGAACTCGGAATTTGGAATGCGGAATTTGGAACATGGAATTTGGAATACGGAACATGGAATTTGGAACATGTATTTTGGAACACAGAATTTGGAACTCGGAATCTGGAACACTGAACTCGGAATTTGGAACGTGGAATTTGAAACGCGGAATTTGGAACGCGGAATTTGAAACATGGAACTCCGTGTATCCATTCAGACGTGAAGCTGCTGTTTGGCCCCGCCCCCTCTCTCCTGATTGGCCAACTGAGTTTGATTGAGAGCAGCAGAAGTCAATGGCTGTGTCTCATCCAATTAGGAGAGAGAGTCCTGAATGGCTGAGGCACTTGTGGACATTGCTGGATAGAGAAGGGGCTCTGGTAAGTATTAAGGGGGCTAAGGGGGCTGTTGCACACAGAGGGCTTTTATCTTAATGCTAAAGTATAAATGGAGCTGAAAGGGCTTGTAAAGTCAGAAGGTTTTTCATCTTAATGCATTCTATGCTCGGAATCTGGAACACTGAACTCGGAATTTGAAACAAAGAATTTGAAACGCGGAATTTGGAACAAGGAATTTGGAACATGGAACTCTGAATTCGGAACACGGAATTTGGGACACGGAATTTGGAACATGAAACACCAAATTTGGA
Source organism: Pelophylax lessonae (assembly GCF_965119305.1). Taxonomy (NCBI): domain Eukaryota; kingdom Metazoa; phylum Chordata; class Amphibia; order Anura; family Ranidae; genus Pelophylax; species Pelophylax lessonae. The sequence goes on from NC_138771.1 coordinate 346,356,623, forward strand.
ACATGGAACACAGAATTTGGAACAAGGAATTTGGAACACATTATGTGGAACACGGAACACGGAATTTGGAACATGGAACACAGGACTCGGAATTTGGAACACAGAATTTGGAACTCGGAATTTGGAACACGGAACTCGGAATTTGGAACACGGAATTTGGAAAATGAAAATCAGAAGTTGGAACTAGGAATTTGGAACGCGGAATTTGGAACGCGGAATTTGGAACGCGGAATTTGGAACGTGGAATTTGGAACATGGAATTTGGAACACGGAACATGGAATTTGGAACATGTATTTTGGAACAAAGAATTTGGAACACGGAATTTGGAACTCGGAATCTGGAACACTGAACTCGAAATTTTGAACACAGAATTTGGAACGCGGAATATGGAATGCGGAATTTGGAACGCGGAATTTGGAACATGAAATTTGGTATACGGAACATGGAATTTGGAACATGTATTTTGGAACTCGGAATTTGGAATGCGGAATTTGGAACATGGAATTTGGAATACGGAACATGGAATTTGAAACATGTATTTTGGAACACGGAATTTGGAACTCGGAATCTGGAACACTGAACTCGGAATTTCGAACAAAGAATTTTGAACATGGAATTTTGAATGCGGAATTTGGAACATGGAACTCTGAATTCGGAACACGGAATTTGGGACACGGAATTTGGAACACGAAACACCAAATTTGGAACACGGAACACAGAATTTGGAACAGGGAATTTGGAACACATTATGTGGAACACGGAATTTGGAACATGGAACACAGAACTCGGAATTTGGAACACAGAATTTGGAACTCAGAATTTGGAACACGGAACTCGGAATTTGGAACGCGGAATTTGGAATGCGGAATTTTGAACGCATAATTTGAAACATGGAATTTGGAACACGGAACATGGAATTTGGAACATGGAACATGGAATTTGGAACATGTATTTTGGAACACGGAATTTGGAACTCGGAATCTGGAACTCGGAATCTGGAACACTGAACTCGGAATTTGGAACACAGAATTTGGAACGCGGAAATTGGAACACGGAATTATGAACACGGAACTCGGAATTTGGAACTAATAATTTGGAACGCGGAATATGGAACGCAGAATTTGGAGCGCGGAATTTGGAACACGGAATTTGTAACTCGGAATCTGGAACACTGAACTCGAAATTTGGAACACAGAATTTGGAACGCGGAATGTGGAACGCGGAATTTGGAACGCAGAGTTTGGAACATGAAATTTGGTATACGGAAAATGGAATTTGGAACATGTATTTTGGAACTCGGAATTTGGAATGCGGAATTTGGAACATGGAATTTGGAATAGGGAACATGGAATTTGGAACATGTATTTTGGAACACGGAATTTGGAACTCGGAATCTGGAACACTGAACTCGGAATTTGGAACACAGAATTTGGAACGCGGAATATGGAACGCGGAATTTGGAAAGCAGAATTTGGAATATGGAATACGGAACATGGAATTTGGAACATGTATTTTGGAACTTGGAATTTGGAAGGCGGAATTTGGAACGCGGAATTTGGAACATGGAATTTGAAATACGGAACATGGAATTTGGAACATGTATTTTGGAACATGGAATTTGGAACACGGAATTTGGAACTCAGAATCTGGAACACTGAACTCGGAATTTGGAACACAGAATTTGGAACGCGGAATATGGAACGCGGAATTTGGAACGCGGAGTTTGGAATATGGAATACGGAACATGGAATTTGGAACATGTATTTTGGAACTTGGAATTTGGAATGCGGAATTTGGAACGCGGAATTTGGAACATGGAATTTGGAATATGGAACATGGAATTTGGAACATGTATTTTGGAACTCGGAATTTGGAATGCGGAATTTGGAACGCGGAATTTGGAACATGGAATTTGGAATACGGAACATGGAATTTGGAACATGTATTTTGGAACATGGAATTTGGAACACGGAATTTGGAACTCGGAATCTGGAACATTGAACTCGGAATTTGGAACAAAGAATTTGGAACGCGGAATATGGAACGCGGAATTTGAAACGTGGAATTTGGAACATGGAAATTGGAACACGGAATTCGGAACATGGAACTCGGAATTTGGAACGTGGAATTTGGAACATGGAGATTGGAACACGGAATTTGGAATACATAACTCAGAATTTGTAACGCAGAATTTGGAATATGGAATTTCGAACACGGAATTTAGAACAAGGAATTTGGAACGCGGAATTTGGAACGTGGAATTTGGAACGTGGAATTTGGAACACGGAATTTGGAACATGGAATTTGGAACATGGAATTTGGAATATGGAACATGGAATTTGGAACATGTATTTTGGAACACGGAATTTAGAACTCGGAATCTGGAACACTGAACTCGGAATTTGGAATGCGGAATTTGGAACATGGACATTGGAACACGGAATTTGAAACACGGAACTCAGAATTTGGAAAGCAGAATTTGGAATACGGAATTTGGAACATGGAATTTGGAACTCGGAATTTGGAATACAGAACTCGGAATTTGGAACACGGAACATTGAATTTGGAACACAAAATTTGGAACTTGGAATTGTGAACGTGGAACATAGAACTTGGAACACGAAATTTGGACCATGGAACATGAAACTTGGAACATGGAACTCGGAAATTGGAACACAAAATTTGTAATATGGAACTCAGATTTTAGAACACGGAACATGGAATTTGTGAACCTGGAACATAGAATTTGGCACAGGGAATTTGGAACTCAGAATTTGGAACATGGAATATGGAACACGGAACTCGAAATTTGAAATGCAGAATTTGGAACAAGGAATTTGGAACACGAAACACCAAATTTGGAACACGGAACACAGAATTTGGAACAAGGAATTTAGAACACATTATGTGGAACACGGAACACGGAATTTGGAACATGGAACACAGAACTCGGAATTTGGAACACAGAATTTGGAACTCGGAATTTGGAACACGGAACTCGGAATTTGGAACATGGAATTTGGAACATGGAAATCAGAAGTGTGAACTGGGAATTTGGAACGCGGAATTTGGAACGCGGAATTTGGAACGTGGAATTTGGAACATGGAATTTGGAAAAAGGAACATGGAATTTGGAACATGTATTTTGGAACACGGAATTTAGAACACGGAATTTGGAACTCGGAATCTGGAACACTGAACTCGGAATTTGGAACACAGAATTTGGAACGCGGAATTTGGAACGCGGAATATGGAACGCGGAATTTGGAACGCTGAATTTGGAACATGGAATTTGGAATTTGGAACATGGAATTTGGAACATGTATTTTGGAACTCGGAATTTGGAATGCGGAATTTGGAACGTGGAATTTGGAACATGGAATTTGGAATACGGAACATGGAATTTGGAACATGTATTTTGGAACATGTATTTTGGAACACGGAATTTGGAACTCGGAATCTGGAACACTGAACTCAGAATTTGGAACAAAGAATTTGGAACGCGGAATTCGGAACACGGAATACGGAATACGTAATTTGGAACACGGAATTTGGAACTCGTAATTTGGAACGTGAAATTTGGATTACAGAATTTGGAACACGGAAATTGGAACTTCTAATTTGGAACGCGGAATTTGGAATACGGAATTTGGAACACGGAATTTGGAACTCGTAATTTGGAACGTGGAATTTGGAATGTGGAACTTGAAACATGGAATTTGGAACAAGGAACATGGAATTTGGAACATGTATTTTGGAACGCGGAATTTGAAATGCGGAATTTGGAACGCGGAATTTGGAACATGGAATTTGGAACTCGGAATCTGGAATACTGAACTCGGAATTTGGAACAAAGAATTTGGAACGCGGAATTCGGAACACAGAATACGGAATACGTATAACATGTATTTTGGAATACGGAATTTGGAACTCGGAATCTGGAACACTGAACTCGGAATTTGGAACAAAGAATTTGGAACGCGGAATTCGGAACACGGAACTTGGAATTTGGAACGCGGAATTTGAAATACGGAATTTGGAACACGGAATTTGGAACTCGTAATTTGGAACGTGAAATTTGGAACGTGGAATTTGGAACATGGAATTTGGAACAAGGAACATGGAATTTGGAACATGTATTTTGGAACACGGAATTTGGAACACGGAAAGTGGAACTCGTAATTTGGAACGCGGAATTTGGAATACGGAATACGGAATTTGGAACACGGAAAGTGGAACTCGTAATTTGGAACGTGGAATTTGGAATGTGGAACTTGGAACATGGAATTTGGAACAAGGAACATGGAATTTGGAACATGTATTTTGGAACGCGGAATTTGGAATGCGGAATTTGGAACGCGGAATTTGGAACATGGAATTTGGAACTCGGAATCTGGAATACTGAACTCGGAATTTGGAACAAAGAATTTGGAACGCGGAATTCGGAACACGGAATACGGAATATGTATAACATGTATTTTGGAATACGGAATTTGGAACTCGAAATCTGGAACACTGAACTCGGAATTTGGAACAAAGAATTTGGAACGCGGAATTCGTAACACGGAACTTGGAATTTGGAACGCGGAATTTGAAATACGAAATTTGGAACACGGAATTTGGAACTCGTAATTTGGAACGTGAAATTTGGAACGTGGAATTTGGAACATGGAATTTGGAACAAGGAACATGGAATTTGGAACATGTATTTTGGAACACGGAATTTGGAACACGGAATTTGGAACTCGGAATTTGGAACACAGAACTCGGAATTTGGAACACGGAACATAGAATTTGGAACACGATATTTGGAGCATGGAAATTGGAAGTTGGAACATGGAACTCGAAATTTGGAACGTGGAATTGGGAGCACGTAATTTGGAACTTGAAATTGTGAACATGGATCATAGAATTTAGAACACGAAATATGGACCATGGAACATGGAACTTGGAACATGGAACTCGGAATTTGGAACACGAAATTTGGAACATGGAACTCAGAATTTAGAACACAGAACATGGAATTTGTGAACATGGAACATGGAATTTGAAAAGGGAATTTGGAACATGGAATATGGAACACAGAACTCGAAATTTAAAATGCAGAATTTGGAACACGGAATTTGGAATACGGAATTTGGAACACGAAACACCTAATTTGGAACATGGAACACGGAATCTGGAACGCGTAACTCGGAATTTGGAACATCAAAATTGGAACAACGAATTTGGAACACGGAACACAAAATTTGGAACATGGAATTTGGAACACACTATGTGGAACACGGAACGCGGAATTCGGAACATGGAACAAAGAACTCGGAATTTGGAACATGGAATTTGGAACTCAGAATTTGGAACACGGAACTAGGAATTTGGAACACGGAATTTGGAACTCGGAACTCGGAATTTGGAGCACGGAATTTGGAACTTCGAATCTGGAACACTGAACTCGAAATTTGGAACATGGAATTTGGAACACGGAATTTGGAACTCGGAACTTGGAATTTGGAACACAGAATTTGGAACATGGAAATCAGAAGTTGGAACGCGGAATTTGGAACACGGAATTTGGAACGTGGAAATTGGAACATGGAATTTGGAACACGGAACATGGAATTTTGGAACACGGAATTTGGAACACAGAATTTGGAACGCGGAATTTGAAACATGGAAATTGGAACACAGAATTCGGAACACAGAACTCGGAATATGGAACGCGGAATTTGGAATACGGAATATGGAATTTGGCACTCGGAATTTGGAACTCGGAATTTGGAACGTGGGATTTTGAACGCGGAATTTGGAACGCGGAATTTGGAACATGGAATTTGGAATATGGAACATGGAATTTGGAACATGTATTTTGGAACACGGAATTTGGAACTCGGAATCTGGAACACTGAACTCGGAATTTGGAACACAGAATTTGGAACACGGAATTTGGAATACGGAATTTGGAACACGGAATTTGGAACTCGTAATTTGGAACGCGGAATTTGGAACACGGAATTTGGAATGTGGAATTTGGAACATGGAATTTGGAACACGGAACATGGAATTTGGAACATGTATTTTGGAACACGGAATTTGGAACTCGGTATCTGGAACACTAAACTCAGAATTCGGAACACGGAATTTGGAACATGGTAATTGGAACGCAGAATTTGGAACATGGAAATTGGAACTCATAATTTGGAACGCGCAATATGGAACGCGGAATTTGGAATGCGGAATTTGGAACATGGAATTTGGAATACGGAACATGGAATTTGGAACATATATTTTGAAACTCGGAATTTGGAATGCGGAATTTGGAACGCGGAATTTGGAACACGGAATTTGGAACATGTATTTTGGAACTCGGAATCTGGAACACTGAACTCGGAATTTGGAACACAGAATTTGGAACGTGGAATATGGAACGCGGAATATGGAACGCGGAATTTGGAACATGGAATTTGGAATACGGAACATGGAATTTGGAACATGTATTTTGGAACTTGGAATTTGGTATGCGGAATTTGGAACGCGTAATTTGGAATATGGAACATGGAATTTGGAACATGTATTTTGGAACACGGAATTTGGAACTCGGAATCTATAACACTGAACTCGGAATTTGGAACAAAGAATTTGAAACGCGGAATATGGAACGCGAAATTTGGAATGCGGAATTTGGAATGCAGAATTTGGAACATGGAATTTGGAATACGGAACATGGAATTTGGAACATGTATTTTGGTACACGGAATTTGGAAATCAGAATCTGGAACACTGAACTCGGAATTTGGAACAAAGAATTTGGAACGCGGAATTTGGAACATGGAACTCTGAATTCAGAACACGGAATTTGGGACACGGAATTTGGAACAATAAACACCAAATTTGGAACACGGAACACAGAATTTGGAACAAGGAACTTGGAACACATTATGTGGAACACGGAACACGGAATTTGGAACATGGAACACAGAACTCGGAATTTGGAACACAGAATTTGGAACACGGAATTTGGAACACGGAACTCGGAATTTGGAACGCGGAATTTGGAATGCGGAATTTAGAACGCAGAATTTGGAACGTGGAATTTGGAACATGGAATTTGGAACACGGAAAATGGAATTTGGAACATGTATTTTGGAACACGGAATTTGGAACTCAGAATCTGGAACTCGGAATCTGGAACACTGAACTCGGAATTTGGAACACAGAATTTGGAACGCGGAATTTGGAACATGGAAATTGGAACACGGAATTTAGAACATGGAACTCGGAATTTGGAACTCGTAATTTGGAACGCGGAATATGGAACGTGGAATTTGGAACACGGAATTTGGAACAATGAATTTGGAATACGGAGCATGGAATTTGGAACATATATTTTGGAACTCGGAATTTGGAACATGGAATTTGGAATGCGAAATTTGGAACATGGAATTTGGAATACGGAACATGTATTTTGGAACATGGAATTTGGGACTTGGAATCTGGAACACTGAACTCGGAATTTGGAACACAGAATTTGGAACACGGAATATGGAACGCGGAATTTGGAACGCGGAATTTGGAACATGGAATATGGAATACGGAACATGAAATTTGGAACATGTATTTTGGAACTCGGAATTTGGAATGCGGAATTTGGAACGCGGAATATGGAACATGGAATTTGGAATACGGAACATGGAATTTGGAACATGTATTTTGGAACTCGGAATTTGGAATGCGGAATTTGGAACGCGGAATTTGGAACGCGGAATTTGGAACATGGAATTTGGAATACGGAACATGGAATTTGGAACATGTATTTTGGAACTTGGAATTTGGAAGGCGGAATTTGGAACGCGGAATTTGGAACATGGAATTTGAAATACGGAACATGGAATTTGGAACATGTATTTTGGAACATGGAATTTGGAACACGGAATTTGGAACTCAGAATCTGGAACACTGAACTCGGAATTTGGAACACAGAATTTGGAACGCGGAATATGGGACGCGGAATTTGGAACGCGGAGTTTGGAATATGGAATACGGAACATGGAATTTGGAACATGTATTTTGGAACTTGGAATTTGGAATGCGGAATTTGGAACGCGGAATTTGGAACATGGAATTTGGAATATGGAACATGGAATTTGGAACATGTATTTTGGAACTCGGAATTTGGAATGCGGAATTTGGAACGCGGAATTTGGAACATGGAATTTGGAATACGGAACATGGAATTTGGAACATGTATTTTGGAACATGGAATTTGGAACACGGAATTTGGAACTCGGAATCTGGAACATTGAACTCGGAATTTGGAACAAAGAATTTGGAACGCGGAATATGGAACGTGGAATTTGGAACGTGGAATTTGGAACATGGAAATTGGAACACGGAATTCGGAACATGGAACTCGGAATTTGGAACGTGGAATTTGGAACATGGAGATTGGAACACGGAATTTGGAATACATAACTCAGAATTTGTAACGCAGAATTTGGAATATGGAATTTCGAACACGGAATTTAGAACAAGGAATTTGGAACGCGGAATTTGGAACGTGGAATTTGGAACGTGGAATTTGGAACACGGAATTTGGAACATGGAATTTGGAACATGGAATTTGGAATATGGAACATGGAATTTGGAACATGTATTTTGGAACACGGAATTTAGAACTCGGAATCTGGAACACTGAACTCGGAATTTGGAATGCGGAATTTGGAACATGGAACTCAGAATTTGGAAAGCAGAATTTGGAATACGGAATTTGGAACATGGAATTTGGAACTCGGAATTTGGAATACAGAACTCGGAATTTGGAACACGGAACATTGAATTTGGAACACAAAATTTGGAACTTGGAATTGTGAACGTGGAACATAGAACTTGGAACACGAAATTTGGACCATGGAACATGAAACTTGGAACATGGAACTCGGAAATTGGAACACAAAATTTGTAATATGGAACTCAGATTTTAGAACACGGAACATGGAATTTGTGAACCTGGAACATAGAATTTGGCACAGGGAATTTGGAACTCAGAATTTGGAACATGGAATATGGAACACGGAACTCGAAATTTGAAATGCAGAATTTGGAACAAGGAATTTGGAACACGAAACACCAAATTTGGAACACGGAACACAGAATTTGGAACAAGGAATTTAGAACACATTATGTGGAACACGGAACACGGAATTTGGAACATGGAACACAGAACTCGGAATTTGGAACACAGAATTTGGAACTCGGAATTTGGAACACGGAACTCGGAATTTGGAACATGGAATTTGGAACATGGAAATCAGAAGTGTGAACTGGGAATTTGGAACGCGGAATTTGGAACGCGGAATTTGGAACGTGGAATTTGGAACATGGAATTTGGAAAAAGGAACATGGAATTTGGAACATGTATTTTGGAACACGGAATTTAGAACACGGAATTTGGAACTCGGAATCTGGAACACTGAACTCGGAATTTGGAACACAGAATTTGGAACGCGGAATTTGGAACGCGGAATATGGAACGCGGAATTTGGAACGCTGAATTTGGAACATGGAATTTGGAATTTGGAACATGGAATTTGGAACATGTATTTTGGAACTCGGAATTTGGAATGCGGAATTTGGAACGTGGAATTTGGAACATGGAATTTGGAATACGGAACATGGAATTTGGAACATGTATTTTGGAACATGTATTTTGGAACACGGAATTTGGAACTCGGAATCTGGAACACTGAACTCAGAATTTGGAACAAAGAATTTGGAACGCGGAATTCGGAACACGGAATACGGAATACGTAATTTGGAACACGGAATTTGGAACTCGTAATTTGGAACGTGAAATTTGGATTACAGAATTTGGAACACGGAAATTGGAACTCGTAATTTGGAACGCGGAATTTGGAATACGGAATTTGGAACACGGAATTTGGAACTCGTAATTTGGAACTTGGAATTTGGAATGTGGAACTTGAAACATGGAATTTGGAACAAGGAATATGGAATTTGGAACATGTATTTTGGAACGCGGAATTTGAAATGCGGAATTTGGAACGCGGAATTTGGAACATGGAATTTGGAACTCGGAATCTGGAATACTGAACTCGGAATTTGGAACAAAGAATTTGGAACGCGGAATTCGGAACACAGAATACGGAATACGTATAACATGTATTTTGGAATACGGAATTTGGAACTCGGAATCTGGAACACTGAACTCGGAATTTGGAACAAAGAATTTGGAACGCGGAATTCGGAACACGGAACTTGGAATTTGGAACACGGAATTTGAAATACGGAATTTGGAACACGGAATTTGGAACTCGTAATTTGGAACGTGAAATTTGGAACGTGGAATTTGGAACATGGAATTTGGAACAAGGAACATGGAATTTGGAACATGTATTTTGGAACACGGAATTTGGAACACGGAAAGTGGAACTCGTAATTTGGAACGCGGAATTTGGAATACGGAATACGGAATTTGGAACACGGAATTTGGAACTCGTAATTTGGAACGTGGAATTTGGAATGTGGAACTTGGAACATGGAATTTGGAACAAGGAACATGGAATTTGGAACATGTATTTTGGAACGCGGAATTTGGAATGCGGAATTTGGAACGCGGAATTTGGAACATGGAATTTGGAACTCGGAATCTGGAATACTGAACTCGGAATTTGGAACAAAGAATTTGGAACGCGGAATTCGGAACACGGAATACGGAATATGTATAACATGTATTTTGGAATACGGAATTTGGAACTCGAAATCTGGAACACTGAACTCGGAATTCGGAACAAAGAATTTGGAACGCGGAATTCGTAACACGGAACTTGGAATTTGGAACGCGGAATTTGAAATACGGAATTTGGAACACGGAATTTGGAACTCGTAATTTGGAACGTGAAATTTGGAACGTGGAATTTGGAACATGGAATTTGGAACAAGGAACATGGAATTTGGAACATGTATTTTGGAACACGGAATTTGGAACTCGGAATTTGGAACACAGAACTCGGAATTTGGAACACGGAACATAGAATTTGGAACACGATATTTGGAGCATGGAAATTGGAAGTTGGAACATGGAACTCGAAATTTGGAACGTGGAATTGGGAGCACGTAATTTGGAACTTGAAATTGTGAACATGGATCATAGAATTTAGAACACGAAATATGGACCATGGAACATGGAACTTGGAACATGGAACTCGGAATTTGGAACACGAAATTTGGAACATGGAACTCAGAATTTAGAACACAGAACATGGAATTTGTGAACATGGAACATGGAATTTGAAAAGGGAATTTGGAACATGGAATATGGAACACAGAACTCGAAATTTAAAATGCAGAATTTGGAACACGGAATTTGGAATACGGAATTTGGAACACGAAACACCTAATTTGGAACACGGAACACGGAATCTGGAACGCGTAACTCGGAATTTGGAACATCAAAATTGGAACAACGAATTTGGAACACGGAACACAAAATTTGGAACATGGAATTTGGAACACACTATGTGGAACACGGAACGCGGAATTCGGAACATGGAACAAAGAACTCGGAATTTGGAACATGGAATTTGGAACTCAGAATTTGGAACACGGAACTAGGAATTTGGAACACGGAATTTGGAACTCGGAACTCGGAATTTGGAGCACGGAATTTGGAACTTCGAATCTGGAACACTGAACTCGAAATTTGGAACATGGAATTTGGAACACGGAATTTGGAACTCGGAACTTGGAATTTGGAACACAGAATTTGGAACATGGAAATCAGAAGTTGGAACGCGGAATTTGGAACGCGGAATTTGGAACACGGAATTTGGAACGTGGAAATTGGAACATGGAATTTGGAACACGGAACATGGAATTTTGGAACACGGAATTTAGAACACAGAATTTGGAACGCGGAATTTGAAACATGGAAATTGGAACACAGAATTCGGAACACAGAACTCGGAATATGGAACGCGGAATTTGGAATACGGAATATGGAATTTGGCACTCGGAATTTGGAACTCGGAATTTGGAACGTGGGATTTTGAACGCGGAATTTGGAACGCGGAATTTGGAACATGGAATTTGGAATATGGAACATGGAATTTGGAACATGTATTTTGGAACACGGAATTTGGAACTCGGAATCTGGAACACTGAACTCGGAATTTGGAACACAGAATTTGGAACACGGAATTTGGAATACAGAATTTGGAACACGGAATTTGGAACTCGTAATTTGGAACGCGGAATTTGGAACACGGAATTTGGAATGTGGAATTTGGAACATGGAATTTGGAACACGGAACATGGAATTTAGAACATGTATTTTGGAACGCGGAATTTGGAACATGGAATTTGGAACTCGGAATCTGGAATACTGAACTCGGAATTTGGAACAAAGAATTTGGAACGCGGAATTCGGAACACAGAATACGGAATACGTATAACATGTATTTTGGAATACGGAATTTGGAACTCGGAATCTGGAACACTGAACTCGGAATTTGGAACAAAGAATTTGGAACGCGGAATTCGGAACACGGAACTTGGAATTTGGAACACGGAATTTGAAATACGGAATTTGGAACACGGAATTTGGAACTCGTAATTTGGAACGTGAAATTTGGAACGTGGAATTTGGAACATGGAATTTGGAACAAGGAACATGGAATTTGGAACATGTATTTTGGAACACGGAATTTGGAACACGGAAAGTGGAACTCGTAATTTGGAACACGGAATTTGGAATACGGAATACGGAATTTGGAACACGGAATTTGGAACTCGTAATTTGGAACGTGGAATTTGGAATGTGGAACTTGGAACATGGAATTTGGAACAAGGAACATGGAATTTGGAACATGTATTTTGGAACGCGGAATTTGGAATGCGGAATTTGGAACGCGGAATTTGGAACATGGAATTTGGAACTCGGAATCTGGAATACTGAACTCGGAATTTGGAACAAAGAATTTGGAACGCGGAATTCGGAACACGGAATACGGAATATGTATAACATGTATTTTGGAATACGGAATTTGGAACTCGAAATCTGGAACACTGAACTCGGAATTTGGAACACAGAATTTGGAACACGGAATTTGGAATACAGAATTTGGAACACGGAATTTGGAACTCGTAATTTGGAACGCGGAATTTGGAACACGGAATTTGGAATGTGGAATTTGGAACATGGAATTTGGAACACGGAACATGGAATTTAGAACATGTATTTTGGAACACGGAATTTGGAACTCGGTATCTGGAACACTAAACTCGGAATTCGGAACACGGAATTTGGAACATGGTAATTGGAACGCAGAATTTGGAACATGGAAATTGGAACTCATAATTTGGAACGCGCAATATGGAACGCGGAATTTGGAATGCGGAATTTGGAACATGGAATTTGGAATACGGAACATGGAATTTGGAACATATATTTTGAAACTCGGAATTTGGAATGCGGAATTTGGAACGCGGAATTTGGAACACGGAATTTGGAACATGTATTTTGGAACTCGGAATCTGGATTACTGAACTCGGAATTTGGAACACAGAATTTGGAACGTGGAATATGGAACGCGGAATTTGGAACGCGGAATTTGGAACATGGAATTTGGAATACGGAACATGGAATTTGGAATATGTATTTTGGAACTTGGAATTTGGTATGCGGAATTTGGAACGCGTAATTTGGAATATGGAACATGGAATTTGGAACATGTATTTTGGAACACGGAATTTGGAACTCGGAATCTATAACACTGAACTCGGAATTTGGAACAAAGAATTTGAAACGCGGAATATGGAACGCGAAATTTGGAATGCGGAATTTGGAATGCGGAATTTGGAACATGGAATTTGGAATACGGAACATGGAATTTGGAACATGTATTTTGGTACACGGAATTTGGAAATCAGAATCTGGAACACTGAACTCGGAATTTGGAACAAAGAATTTGAAACGCGGAAAATGGAACGCGGAATTTGGAACACGGAATTTGGAACATGGAATTTGTAATACGGAACATGGAATTTGGAACATGTATTTTGGAACTCGGAATTTGGAATGCGGAATTTGGAACATGGAATTTGGAATACGAAACATGGAATTTGGAACAAATAATTTGGAACGCGGAATTTGGAACATGGAACTCTGAATTCAGAACACGGAATTTGGGACACGGAATTTGGAACAATAAACACCAAATTTGGAACACGGAACACAGAATTTGGAACAAGGAACTTGGAACACATTATGTGGAACACGGAACACGGAATTTGGAACATGGAACACAGAACTCGGAATTTGGAACACAGAATTTGGAACACGGAATTTGGAACACGGAACTCGGAATTTGGAACGCGGAATTTGGAATGCGGAATTTAGAACGCAGAATTTGGAACGTGGAATTTGGAACATGGAATTTGGAACACGGAAAATGGAATTTGGAACATGTATTTTGGAACACGGAATTTGGAACTCAGAATCTGGAACTCGGAATCTGGAACACTGAACTCGGAATTTGGAACACAGAATTTGGAACGCGGAATTTGGAACATGGAAATTGGAACACGGAATTTAGAACATGGAACTCGGAATTTGGAACTCGTAATTTGGAACGCGGAATATGGAACGTGGAATTTGGAACACGGAATTTGGAACAATGAATTTGGAATACGGAACATGGAATTTGGAACATATATTTTGGAACTCGGAATTTGGAACATGGAATTTGGAATGCGAAATTTGGAACATGGAATTTGGAATACGGAACATGTATTTTGGAACATGGAATTTGGGACTTGGAATCTGGAACACTGAACTCGGAATTTGGAACACAGAATTTGGAACACGGAATATGGAACGCGGAATTTGGAACGCGGAATTTGGAACATGGAATATGGAATACGGAACATGAAATTTGGAACATGTATTTTGGAACTCGGAATTTGGAATGCGGAATTTGGAACGCGGAATATGGAACATGGAATTTGGAATACGGAACATGGAATTTGGAACATGTATTTTGGAACTCGGAATTTGGAATGCGGAATTTGGAACGCGGAATTTGGAACGCGGAATTTGGAACATGGAATTTGGAATACGGAACATGGAATTTGGAACATGTATTTTGGAACACGGAATTTGGAACTCGGAATCTGGAACACTGAACTCGGAATTTGGAACAAAGAATTTGGAACGCGGAATATGGAACGCGGAATTTGGAACGCGGAATTTGGAACATGGAAATTGGAACTCGGAATTTGGAACACGAAATTTGGAACATGGAAATCAGAAGTTGGAACGCGGAATTTGGAACGCAGAATTTGGAACGCAGAATTTGGAACACGGAATTTGGAACGTGGAAATTGGAACATAGAATTTGGAACACGGAACATGGAATTTGGAACATGTATTTTGGAACACAGAATTTGGAACACGGAATTCGGAACTTGGAATCTGGAACACTGAACTCGGAATTTGGAACACAGAATTTGGAACGCGGAATTTGGAACATGGAAATTGGAACGCAGAATTTGGAACATGGAATTTGGAACACGGAATTTGGAACTTGGAATCTGGAACACTGAACTCATAATTTGGAATTTGGAACACGGAATATGGAACACTGAACTCGGAATTTGGAACAAAGAATTTGGAACGCGGAATATGGAACTTGGAATCTGGAACACTGAACTCGTAATTTGGAATTTGGAACACGGAATATGGAACGTGGAATTTGGAACGCGGAATTTGGAACATGGAATTTGGAACATGGAATTTGGAATACGGAACATGGAATTTGGAACATGTATTTTGGAACACGGAATTTGGAAATCAGAATCTGGAACACTGAACTCGGAATTTGGAACAAAGAATTTGAAACGCAGAATATGGAACGCGGAATTTGGAACGCGGAATTTGGAACATGGAATTTGGAATACGGAACATGGAATTTGGAACATGTATTTTGGAACACGGAATTTGGAACTCGGAATCTGGAACACTTAACTCGGAATTTGGAACAAAGAATTTGGAACGCGGAATTTGAAACAAGGAATTTGGAACACGGAATTTGGAACAATAAACACCAAATTTGGAACACAGAACTCGGAATTTGGAACACAGAATTTGGAACTCGGAATTTGGAACATGGAACTCAGAATTTGGAACACGGAATTTGGAACTCAGAATCTGGAACTTGGAATCTGGAACACTGAACTCGGAATTTGGAACACAGAATTTGGAACGCGGAATTTGGAACATGGAAATTGGAACACGGAATTCAGAACATGGAACTCGGAATTCAGAACTCATAATTTGGAACGCGGAATATGGAACGTGGAATTTGGAACGCGGAATTTGGAACATGGAATTTGGAATACGGAACATGGAATTTGGAACATATATTTTGGAACTCTGAATTTGGAATGCAGAATTTGGAACGCGGAATTTGGAACATGGAATTTGAAATACGGAACATGTATTTTGGAACACGGAAATTGGAACATGGAATTTGGAACATGGAAATTGGAACACGGAATTCAGAACACGGAACTCGGAATTTGGAACTCATAATTTGGAACGCGGAATATGGAACGCGGAATTTGGAATGCGGAATTTGGAACATGGAATTTGGAATACGGAACATGGAATTTGGAACATATATTTTGGAACTCTGAATTTGGAATGCGGAATTTGGAACGCGGAATTTGGAACATGGAATGTGGAATACGGAACATGGAATTTGGAACATGTATTTTGGAACACGGAATTTGGAACACGGAATTTGGAACTCGGAATCTGGAACACTGAACTCGGAATTTGGAACACAGAATTTGAAGCGCGGAATATGGAACGCGGAATTTTGAACGCGGAATTTGGAACATGGAAATTGGAATACGGAACATGGAATTTGGAACATGTATTTTGGAACTTGGAATTTGGTATGCGGAATTTGGAACGCGGAATTTGGAATACGGAACATGGAATTTGGAACATGTATTTTGGAACTCGGAATTTGGAACTCGGAATTTGGAACTCGGAATTTGGAATACGGAATTTGGAATGCGGAATTTGGAACATGGAATTTGGAATACGGAACATGGAATTTGGAACATGTATTTTGGAACACGGAATTTGGAACTCGGAATCTATAACACTGAACTCGGAATTTGGAACAAAGAATTTGAAACGCTGAATTTGGAATGCGGAATTTGGAATGCGGAATTTGGAATGCGGAATTTGGAATGCGGAATTTGGAATGCGGAATTTGGAACATGGAATTTGGAACACGGAACATGGAATTTGGAACATGTATTTTGGAGCACGGAATTTGGAAATCAGAATCTGGAACACTGAACTCGGAATTTGGAACAAAGAATTTGAAACGCGGAATATGGAACGCGGAATTTGGAACGCGGAATTTGGAACATGGAATTTGGAATATGGAATTTGGAACAAGTATTTTGGAACTCCGAATTTGGAATGCGGAATTTGGAACATGGAATTTGGAATACGGAACAAGGAATTTGGAACATGTATTTTGGAACACGGAATATGGAACTCGGAATCTGGAACACTGAACTCTGAATTCGGAACAAAGAATTTGGAACGCGGAATTTGAAACAAGGAATTTGGAACACGGAATTTGGAACTTGGAATCTGGAACACTGAACTCGGAATTTGGAACACAGAATTTGGAACGCGGAATTTGGAATGCAGAATTTAGAACGCAGAATTTGGAACGTGGAATTTGGAACGCGGAATATGGAACTTGGAATCTGGAACACTGAACTCGTAATTTGGAATTTGGAACACGGAATATGGAACGTGGAATTTGGAACGCGGAATTTGGAACATGGAATTTGGAACATGGAATTTGGAATACGGAACATGGAATTTGGAACATGTATTTTGGAACACGGAATTTGGAAATCAGAATCTGGAACACTGAACTCGGAATTTGGAACAAAGAATTTGAAACGCGGAATATGGAACGCGGAATTTGGAACGCGGAATTTGGAACATGGAATTTGGAATACTGAACATGGAATTTGGAACATGTATTTTGGAACACGGAATTTGGAACTCGGAATCTGGAACACTTAACTCGGAATTTGGAACAAAGAATTTGGAACGCGGAATTTGAAACAAGGAATTTGGAACACGGAATTTGGAACAATAAACACCAAATTTGGAACACAGAACTCGGAATTTGGAACACAGAATTTGGAACTCGGAATTTGGAACATGGAACTCAGAATTTGGAACACGGAATTTGGAACTCAGAATCTGGAACTTGGAATCTGGAACACTGAACTCGGAATTTGGAACACAGAATTTGGAACGCGGAATTTGGAACATGGAAATTGGAACACGGAATTCAGAACATGGAACTCGGAATTCAGAACTCATAATTTGGAACGCGGAATATGGAACGTGGAATTTGGAACGCGGAATTTGGAACATGGAATTTGGAATACGGAACATGGAATTTGGAACATATATTTTGGAACTCTGAATTTGGAATGCAGAATTTGGAACGCGGAATTTGGAACATGGAATTTGAAATACGGAACATGTATTTTGGAACACGGAAATTGGAACATGGAATTTGGAACATGGAAATTGGAACACGGAATTCAGAACACGGAACTCGGAATTTGGAACTCATAATTTGGAACGCGGAATATGGAACGCGGAATTTGGAATGCGGAATTTGGAACATGGAATTTGGAATACGGAACATGGAATTTGGAACATATATTTTGGAACTCTGAATTTGGAATGCGGAATTTGGAACGCGGAATTTGGAACATGGATTGTGGAATACGGAACATGGAATTTGGAACGTGTATTTTGGAACACGGAATTTGGAACACGGAATTTGGAACTCGGAATCTGGAACACTGAACTCGGAATTTGGAACACAGAATTTGAAACGCGGAATATGGAACGCGGAATTTTGAACGCGGAATTTGGAACATGGAAATTGGAATACGGAACATGGAACTTGGAACATGTATTTTGGAACTTGGAATTTGGTATGCGGAATTTGGAACGCGGAATTTGGAATACGGAACATGGAATTTGGAACATGTATTTTGGAACTCGGAATTTGGAACTCGGAATTTGGAACTCGGAATTTGGAACTCGGAATTTGGAATACGGAATTTGGAATGCGGAATTTGGAACATGGAATTTGGAATACGGAACATGGAATTTGGAACATGTATTTTGGAACACGGAATTTGGAACTCGGAATCTATAACACTGAACTCGGAATTTGGAACAAAGAATTTGAAACGCTGAATTTGGAATGCGGAATTTGGAATGCGGAATTTGGAATGCGGAATTTGGAATGCGGAATTTGGAACATGGAATTTGGAACACGGAACATGGAATTTGGAACATGTATTTTGGAGCACGGAATTTGGAAATCAGAATCTGGAACACTGAACTCGGAATTTGGAACAAAGAATTTGAAACGCGGAATATGGAACGCGGAATTTGGAACGCGGAATTTGGAACATGGAATTTGGAATATGGAACATGTAATTTGGAACAAGTATTTTGGAACTCCGAATTTGGAATGCGGAATTTGGAACATGGAATTTGGAATACGGAACATGGAATTTGGAACATGTATTTTGGAACACGGAATATGGAACTCGGAATCTGGAACACTGAACTCTGAATTCGGAACAAAGAATTTGGAACGCGGAATTTGAAACAAGGAATTTGGAACACGGAATTTGGAACTTGGAATCTGGAACACTGAACTCGGAATTTGGAACACAGAATTTGGAACGCGGAATTTGGAATGCAGAATTTAGAACGCAGAATTTGGAACGTGGAATTTGGAACATGGAATTTGGAACACGGAATTTGGAACTTGGAATCTGGAACACTGAACTCATAATTTGGAATTTGGAACACGGAATATGGAACACTGAACTCGGAATTTGGAACAAAGAATTTGGAACGCGGAATATGGAACTTGGAATCTGGAACACTGAACTCGTAATTTGGAATTTGGAACACGGAATATGGAACGTGGAATTTGGAACGCGGAATTTGGAACATGGAATTTGGAACATGGAATTTGGAATACGGAACATGGAATTTGGAACATGTATTTTGGAACACGGAATTTGGAAATCAGAATCTGGAACACTGAACTCGGAATTTGGAACAAAGAATTTGAAACGCAGAATATGGAACGCGGAATTTGGAACGCGGAATTTGGAACATGGAATTTGGAATACGGAACATGGAATTTGGAACATGTATTTTGGAACACGGAATTTGGAACTCGGAATCTGGAACACTTAACTCGGAATTTGGAACAAAGAATTTGGAACGCGGAATTTGAAACAAGGAATTTGGAACACGGAATTTGGAACAATAAACACCAAATTTGGAACACAGAACTCGGAATTTGGAACACAGAATTTGGAACTCGGAATTTGGAACATGGAACTCAGAATTTGGAACACGGAATTTGGAACTCAGAATCTGGAACTTGGAATCTGGAACACTGAACTCGGAATTTGGAACACAGAATTTGGAACGCGGAATTTGGAACATGGAAATTGGAACACGGAATTCAGAACATGGAACTCGGAATTCAGAACTCATAATTTGGAACGCGGAATATGGAACGTGGAATTTGGAACGCGGAATTTGGAACATGGAATTTGGAATACGGAACATGGAATTTGGAACATATATTTTGGAACTCTGAATTTGGAATGCAGAATTTGGAACGCGGAATTTGGAACATGGAATTTGAAATACGGAACATGTATTTTGGAACACGGAAATTGGAACATGGAATTTGGAACATGGAAATTGGAACACGGAATTCAGAACACGGAACTCGGAATTTGGAACTCATAATTTGGAACGCGGAATATGGAACGCGGAATTTGGAATGCGGAATTTGGAACATGGAATTTGGAATACGGAACATGGAATTTGGAACATATATTTTGGAACTCTGAATTTGGAATGCGGAATTTGGAACGCGGAATTTGGAACATGGAATGTGGAATACGGAACATGGAATTTGGAACATGTATTTTGGAACACGGAATTTGGAACACGGAATTTGGAACTCGGAATCTGGAACACTGAACTCGGAATTTGGAACACAGAATTTGAAGCGCGGAATATGGAACGCAGAATTTTGAACGCGGAATTTGGAACATGGAAATTGGAATACGGAACATGGAATTTGGAACATGTATTTTGGAACTTGGAATTTGGTATGCGGAATTTGGAACGCGGAATTTGGAATACGGAACATGGAATTTGGAACATGTATTTTGGAACTCGGAATTTGGAACTCGGAATTTGGAACTCGGAATTTGGAATACGGAATTTGGAATGCGGAATTTGGAACATGGAATTTGGAATACGGAACATGGAATTTGGAACATGTATTTTGGAACACGGAATTTGGAACTCGGAATCTATAACACTGAACTCGGAATTTGGAACAAAGAATTTGAAACGCTGAATTTGGAATGCGGAATTTGGAATGCGGAATTTGGAATGCGGAATTTGGAATGCGGAATTTGGAATGCGGAATTTGGAACATGGAATTTGGAACACGGAACATGGAATTTGGAACATGTATTTTGGAGCACGGAATTTGGAAATCAGAATCTGGAACACTGAACTCGGAATTTGGAACAAAGAATTTGAAACGCGGAATATGGAACGCGGAATTTGGAACGCGGAATTTGGAACATGGAATTTGGAATATGGAACATGGAATTTGGAACAAGTATTTTGGAACTCCGAATTTGGAATGCGGAATTTGGAACATGGAATTTGGAATACGGAACAAGGAATTTGGAACATGTATTTTGGAACACGGAATATGGAACTCGGAATCTGGAACACTGAACTCTGAATTCGGAACAAAGAATTTGGAACGCGGAATTTGAAACAAGGAATTTGGAACACGGAATTTGGAACTTGGAATCTGGAACACTGAACTCGGAATTTGGAACACAGAATTTGGAACGCGGAATTTGGAATGCAGAATTTAGAACGCAGAATTTGGAACGTGGAATTTGGAACGCGGAATATGGAACTTGGAATCTGGAACACTGAACTCGTAATTTGGAATTTGGAACACGGAATATGGAACGTGGAATTTGGAACGCGGAATTTGGAACATGGAATTTGGAACATGGAATTTGGAATACGGAACATGGAATTTGGAACATGTATTTTGGAACACGGAATTTGGAAATCAGAATCTGGAACACTGAACTCGGAATTTGGAACAAAGAATTTGAAACGCGGAATATGGAACGCGGAATTTGGAACGCGGAATTTGGAACATGGAATTTGGAATACTGAACATGGAATTTGGAACATGTATTTTGGAACACGGAATTTGGAACTCGGAATCTGGAACACTTAACTCGGAATTTGGAACAAAGAATTTGGAACGCGGAATTTGAAACAAGGAATTTGGAACACCGAATTTGGAACAATAAACACCAAATTTGGAACACAGAACTCGGAATTTGGAACACAGAATTTGGAACTCGGAATTTGGAACATGGAACTCAGAATTTGGAACACGGAATTTGGAACTCAGAATCTGGAACTTGGAATCTGGAACACTGAACTCGGAATTTGGAACACAGAATTTGGAACGCGGAATTTGGAACATGGAAATTGGAACACGGAATTCAGAACATGGAACTCGGAATTCAGAACTCATAATTTGGAACGCGGAATATGGAACGTGGAATTTGGAACGCGGAATTTGGAACATGGAATTTGGAATACGGAACATGGAATTTGGAACATATATTTTGTAACTCTGAATTTGGAATGCAGAATTTGGAACGCGGAATTTGGAACATGGAATTTGAAATACGGAACATGTATTTTGGAACACGGAAATTGGAACATGGAATTTGGAACATGGAAATTGGAACACGGAATTCAGAACACGGAACTCGGAATTTGGAACTCATAATTTGGAACGCGGAATATGGAACGCGGAATTTGGAATGCGGAATTTGGAACATGGAATTTGGAATACGGAACATGGAATTTGGAACATATATTTTGGAACTCTGAATTTGGAATGCGGAATTTGGAACGCGGAATTTGGAACATGGATTGTGGAATACGGAACATGGAATTTGGAACGTGTATTTTGGAACACGGAATTTGGAACACGGAATTTGGAACTCGGAATCTGGAACACTGAACTCGGAATTTGGAACACAGAATTTGAAACGCGGAATATGGAACGCGGAATTTTGAACGCGGAATTTGGAACATGGAAATTGGAATACGGAACATGGAACTTGGAACATGTATTTTGGAACTTGGAATTTGGTATGCGGAATTTGGAACGCGGAATTTG
Source organism: Pelophylax lessonae (assembly GCF_965119305.1). Lineage (NCBI taxonomy): Eukaryota > Metazoa > Chordata > Amphibia > Anura > Ranidae > Pelophylax > Pelophylax lessonae. The sequence goes on from NC_138771.1 coordinate 346,380,059, forward strand.
GAATACGGAACATGGAATTTGGAACATGTATTTTGGAACTCGGAATTTGGAACTCGGAATTTGGAACTCGGAATTTGGAACTCGGAATTTGGAATACGGAATTTGGAATGCGGAATTTGGAACATGGAATTTGGAATACGGAACATGGAATTTGGAACATGTATTTTGGAACACGGAATTTGGAACTCGGAATCTATAACACTGAACTCGGAATTTGGAACAAAGAATTTGAAACGCTGAATTTGGAATGCGGAATTTGGAATGCGGAATTTGGAATGCGGAATTTGGAATGCGGAATTTGGAACATGGAATTTGGAACACGGAACATGGAATTTGGAACATGTATTTTGGAGCACGGAATTTGGAAATCAGAATCTGGAACACTGAACTCGGAATTTGGAACAAAGAATTTGAAACGCGGAATATGGAACGCGGAATTTGGAACGCGGAATTTGGAACATGGAATTTGGAATATGGAACATGTAATTTGGAACAAGTATTTTGGAACTCCGAATTTGGAATGCGGAATTTGGAACATGGAATTTGGAATACGGAACATGGAATTTGGAACATGTATTTTGGAACACGGAATATGGAACTCGGAATCTGGAACACTGAACTCTGAATTCGGAACAAAGAATTTGGAACGCGGAATTTGAAACAAGGAATTTGGAACACGGAATTTGGAACTTGGAATCTGGAACACTGAACTCGGAATTTGGAACACAGAATTTGGAACGCGGAATTTGGAATGCAGAATTTAGAACGCAGAATTTGGAACGTGGAATTTGGAACATGGAATTTGGAACACGGAATTTGGAACTTGGAATCTGGAACACTGAACTCATAATTTGGAATTTGGAACACGGAATATGGAACACTGAACTCGGAATTTGGAACAAAGAATTTGGAACGCGGAATATGGAACTTGGAATCTGGAACACTGAACTCGTAATTTGGAATTTGGAACACGGAATATGGAACGTGGAATTTGGAACGCGGAATTTGGAACATGGAATTTGGAACATGGAATTTGGAATACGGAACATGGAATTTGGAACATGTATTTTGGAACACGGAATTTGGAAATCAGAATCTGGAACACTGAACTCGGAATTTGGAACAAAGAATTTGAAACGCAGAATATGGAACGCGGAATTTGGAACGCGGAATTTGGAACATGGAATTTGGAATACGGAACATGGAATTTGGAACATGTATTTTGGAACACGGAATTTGGAACTCGGAATCTGGAACACTTAACTCGGAATTTGGAACAAAGAATTTGGAACGCGGAATTTGAAACAAGGAATTTGGAACACGGAATTTGGAACAATAAACACCAAATTTGGAACACAGAACTCGGAATTTGGAACACAGAATTTGGAACTCGGAATTTGGAACATGGAACTCAGAATTTGGAACACGGAATTTGGAACTCAGAATCTGGAACTTGGAATCTGGAACACTGAACTCGGAATTTGGAACACAGAATTTGGAACGCGGAATTTGGAACATGGAAATTGGAACACGGAATTCAGAACATGGAACTCGGAATTCAGAACTCATAATTTGGAACGCGGAATATGGAACGTGGAATTTGGAACGCGGAATTTGGAACATGGAATTTGGAATACGGAACATGGAATTTGGAACATATATTTTGGAACTCTGAATTTGGAATGCAGAATTTGGAACGCGGAATTTGGAACATGGAATTTGAAATACGGAACATGTATTTTGGAACACGGAAATTGGAACATGGAATTTGGAACATGGAAATTGGAACACGGAATTCAGAACACGGAACTCGGAATTTGGAACTCATAATTTGGAACGCGGAATATGGAACGCGGAATTTGGAATGCGGAATTTGGAACATGGAATTTGGAATACGGAACATGGAATTTGGAACATATATTTTGGAACTCTGAATTTGGAATGCGGAATTTGGAACGCGGAATTTGGAACATGGAATGTGGAATACGGAACATGGAATTTGGAACATGTATTTTGGAACACGGAATTTGGAACACGGAATTTGGAACTCGGAATCTGGAACACTGAACTCGGAATTTGGAACACAGAATTTGAAGCGCGGAATATGGAACGCGGAATTTTGAACGCGGAATTTGGAACATGGAAATTGGAATACGGAACATGGAATTTGGAACATGTATTTTGGAACTTGGAATTTGGTATGCGGAATTTGGAACGCGGAATTTGGAATACGGAACATGGAATTTGGAACATGTATTTTGGAACTCGGAATTTGGAACTCGGAATTTGGAACTCGGAATTTGGAATACGGAATTTGGAATGCGGAATTTGGAACATGGAATTTGGAATACGGAACATGGAATTTGGAACATGTATTTTGGAACACGGAATTTGGAACTCGGAATCTATAACACTGAACTCGGAATTTGGAACAAAGAATTTGAAACGCTGAATTTGGAATGCGGAATTTGGAATGCGGAATTTGGAATGCGGAATTTGGAATGCGGAATTTGGAATGCGGAATATGGAACATGGAATTTGGAACACGGAACATGGAATTTGGAACATGTATTTTGGAGCACGGAATTTGGAAATCAGAATCTGGAACACTGAACTCGGAATTTGGAACAAAGAATTTGAAACGCGGAATATGGAACGCGGAATTTGGAACGCGGAATTTGGAACATGGAATTTGGAATATGGAACATGGAATTTGGAACAAGTATTTTGGAACTCCGAATTTGGAATGCGGAATTTGGAACATGGAATTTGGAATACGGAACAAGGAATTTGGAACATGTATTTTGGAACACGGAATATGGAACTCGGAATCTGGAACACTGAACTCTGAATTCGGAACAAAGAATTTGGAACGCGGAATTTGAAACAAGGAATTTGGAACACGGAATTTGGAACTTGGAATCTGGAACACTGAACTCGGAATTTGGAACACAGAATTTGGAACGCGGAATTTGGAATGCAGAATTTAGAACGCAGAATTTGGAACGTGGAATTTGGAACGCGGAATATGGAACTTGGAATCTGGAACACTGAACTCGTAATTTGGAATTTGGAACACGGAATATGGAACGTGGAATTTGGAACGCGGAATTTGGAACATGGAATTTGGAACATGGAATTTGGAATACGGAACATGGAATTTGGAACATGTATTTTGGAACACGGAATTTGGAAATCAGAATCTGGAACACTGAACTCGGAATTTGGAACAAAGAATTTGAAACGCGGAATATGGAACGCGGAATTTGGAACGCGGAATTTGGAACATGGAATTTGGAATACGGAACATGGAATTTGGAACATGTATTTTGGAACACGGAATTTGGAACTCGGAATCTGGAACACTTAACTCGGAATTTGGAACAAAGAATTTGGAACGCGGAATTTGAAACAAGGAATTTGGAACACGGAATTTGGAACAATAAACACCAAATTTGGAACACAGAACTCGGAATTTGGAACACAGAATTTGGAACTCGGAATTTGGAACATGGAACTCAGAATTTGGAACACGGAATTTGGAACTCAGAATCTGGAACTTGGAATCTGGAACACTGAACTCGGAATTTGGAACACAGAATTTGGAACGCGGAATTTGGAACATGGAAATTGGAACACGGAATTCAGAACATGGAACTCGGAATTCAGAACTCATAATTTGGAACGCGGAATATGGAACGTGGAATTTGGAACGCGGAATTTGGAACATGGAATTTGGAATACGGAACATGGAATTTGGAACATATATTTTGGAACTCTGAATTTGGAATGCAGAATTTGGAACGCGGAATTTGGAACATGGAATTTGAAATACGGAACATGTATTTTGGAACACGGAAATTGGAACATGGAATTTGGAACATGGAAATTGGAACACGGAATTCAGAACACGGAACTCGGAATTTGGAACTCATAATTTGGAACGCGGAATATGGAACGCGGAATTTGGAATGCGGAATTTGGAACATGGAATTTGGAATACGGAACATGGAATTTGGAACATATATTTTGGAACTCTGAATTTGGAATGCGGAATTTGGAACGCGGAATTTGGAACATGGATTGTGGAATACGGAACATGGAATTTGGAACATGTATTTTGGAACACGGAATTTGGAACACGGAATTTGGAACTCGGAATCTGGAACACAGAATTTGAAACGCGGAATATGGAACGCGGAATTTTGAACGCGGAATTTGGAACATGGAAATTGGAATACGGAACATGGAACTTGGAACATGTATTTTGGAACTTGGAATTTGGTATGCGGAATTTGGAACGCGGAATTTGGAATACGGAACATGGAATTTGGAACATGTATTTTGGAACTCGGAATTTGGAACTCGGAATTTGGAACTCGGAATTTGGAATACGGAATTTGGAATGCGGAATTTGGAACATGGAATTTGGAATACGGAACATGGAATTTGGAACATGTATTTTGGAACACGGAATTTGGAACTCGGAATCTATAACACTGAACTCGGAATTTGGAACAAAGAATTTGAAACGCTGAATTTGGAATGCGGAATTTGGAATGCGGAATTTGGAATGCGGAATTTGGAATGCGGAATTTGGAACATGGAATTTGGAACACGGAACATGGAATTTGGAACATGTATTTTGGAGCACGGAATTTGGAAATCAGAATCTGGAACACTGAACTCGGAATTTGGAACAAAGAATTTGAAACGCGGAATATGGAACGCGGAATTTGGAACGCGGAATTTGGAACATGGAATTTGGAATATGGAACATGGAATTTGGAACAAGTATTTTGGAACTCCGAATTTGGAATGCGGAATTTGGAACATGGAATTTGGAATACGGAACATGGAATTTGGAACATGTATTTTGGAACACGGAATATGGAACTCGGAATCTGGAACACTGAACTCTGAATTCGGAACAAAGAATTTGGAACGCGGAATTTGAAACAAGGAATTTGGAACACGGAATTTGGAACTTGGAATCTGGAACACTGAACTCGGAATTTGGAACACAGAATTTGGAACGCGGAATTTGGAATGCAGAATTTAGAACGCAGAATTTGGAACGTGGAATTTGGAACATGGAATTTGGAACACGGAACATGAAATTTGGAACATGTATTTTGAAACACGGAATTTGGAACTCAGAATCTGGAACTTGGAATCTGGAACACTGAACTCGGAATTTGGAACACAGAATTTGGAACGCGGAATTTGGAAGATGGAAATTGGAACACGGAATCTGGAACACTGAACTCTGAATTTGGAACAAAGAATTTGGAATGCGGAATTTGAAACAAGGAATTTGGAACACGGAATTTGGAACATGGAATCTGGAACACTGAACTCGGAATTTGGAACACAGAATTTGAAACGCGGAATATGGAACGCGGAATTTTGAACGCGGAATTTGGAACATGGAATTTGGAATACGGAACATGGAATTTGGAACATGTATTTTGGAACTTGGAATTTGGTATGCGGAATTTGGAACGCGTAATTTGGAATACGGAACATGAAACGCGGAATTTGGAATGCGGAATTTGGAACATGGAATTTGGAATACGGAACATGTATTTTGGAACATGGAATTTGGAACACGGAATTTGGAACTTGGAATCTGGAACACTGAACTCGTAATTTGGAATTTGGAACACGGAATATGGAACGTGGAATTTGGAACGCGGAATTTGGAACATGGAATTTGGAACATGGAATTTGGAATACGGAACATGGAATTTGGAACATGTATTTTGGAAAACGGAATTTGGAAATCAGAATCTGGAACACTGAACTCGGAATTTGGAACAAAGAATTTGAAATGCGGAATATGGAACGCGGAATTTGGAACGCGGAATTTGGAACATGGAATTTGGAATACGGAACATGGAATTTGGAACATGTATTTTGGAACACGGAATTTGGAACTCGGAATCTGGAACACTTAACTCGGAATTTGGAACAAAGAATTTGGAACGCGGAATTTGAAACAAGGAATTTGGAACACGGAATTTGAACAATAAACACCAAATTTGGAACACGGAACACAGAACTCGGAATTTGGAACACAGAATTTGGAACTCGGAATTTGGAACATGGAACTCAGAATTTGGAACGCGGAATTTGGAATGCGAAATTTAGAACACAGAATTTGGAACGTGGAATTTGGAACATGAAATTTGGAACACAGAATTTGGAACTCAGAATCTGGAACTTGGAATCTGGAACACTGAACTCGGAATTTGGAACACAGAATTTGGAACGCGGAATTTGGAACATGGAAATTGGAACACGGAATTCAGAACATGGAACTCAGAATTCAGAACTCATAATTTGGAACGCGGAATATGGAACGTGGAATTTGGAACGCGGAATTTGGAACATGGAATTTGGAATACGGAACATGGAATTTGGAACATATATTTTGAAACTCTGAATTTGGAATGCAGAATTTGGAACGCGGAATTTGGAACATGGAATTTGAAATACGGAACATGTATTTTGGAACACGGAAATTGGAACATGGAATTTGGAACATGGAAATTGGAACACCGAATTCAGAACACGGTACTCGGAATTTGGAACTCATAATTTGGAACGCGGAACATGGAACGCAGGATTTGGAATGCGGAATTTGGAACATGGAATTTGGAATACGGAACATGGAATTTGGAACATGTATTTTGGAACACAGAATTTGGAACACGGAATTTGGAACTCGGAATCTGGAACACTGAACTCGGAATTTGGAACACAGAATTTGAAATGCGGAATATGGAACGCGGAATTTTGAACGCGGAATTTGGAACATGGAATTTGGAATACGGAACATGGAATTTGGAACATGTATTTTGGAACTTGGAATTTGGTATGCGGAATTTGGAACGCGGAATTTGGAATACGGAACATGGAATTTGGAACATGTATTTTGGAACTCGGAATTTGGAACTCGGAATTTGGAACTCGGAATTTGGAATACGGAATTTGGAACATGGAATTTGGAATACGGAACATGGAATTTGGAACATGTATTTTGGAACACGGAATTTGGAACTCGGAATCTATAACACTGAACTCGGAATTTGGAACAAAGAATTTGAAACGCTGAATATGGAACGTGGAATTTGGAACGCGGAATTTGGAACATGGAATTTGGAACATGGAATTTGGAATACGGAACATGGAATTTGGAACATATATTTTAGAACTCTGAATTTGGAATGCAGAATTTGGAACATGGAACTCAGAATTTGGAACGCGGAATTTGGAATGCAGAATTTAGAACGCAGAATTTGGAACGTGGAATTTGGAACACGGAGTTTGGAAAACGGAACATGAAATTTGGAACATGTATTTTGAAACACGGAATTTGGAACTCAGAATCTGGAACTTGGAATCTGGAACACTGAACTCGGAATTTGGAACACAGAATTTGGAACGCGGAATTTGGAAGATGGAAATTGGAACACGGAATTCAGAACATGGAACTCGGAATTTGGAACTCATAATTTGGAACGCGGAATATGGAACGTGGAATTTGGAACGCGGAATTTGGAACATGGAATTTGGAATACGGAACATGGAATTTGGAACATATATTTTAAAACTCGGAATTTGGAATGCAGAATTTGGAACGCGGAATTTGGAACATGGAATTTGGAATACGGAACATGTATTTTGGAACACGGAATTTGGAACACGGAATATCGAACTTGGAAACTGGAACACTGAACTCGGGATTTGGAACACAGAATTTGGAACACGGAATATGGAACGCGGAATTTGGAATTCGGAATTTGGAATACGGAACATGTATTTTGGAACACGGAATTTGGAACACGGAATTTGGAACTTGAAATCTATAACACTGAACTCAGAATTAAGAATGCGGAATTTGGAATGCGGAATATGGAACACGGAATTTGGAATGCGGAATTTGGAATGCAGAATTTGGAATGCGGAATTTGGAATGCGGAATTTGGAATGCGGAATTTGGAACATGGAATTTGGAATGCGGAACATGGAATTTGGAACATGTATTTTGGACCACGGAATTTGGAAATCAGAATCTGGAACACTGAACTCGGAATTTGGAACAAAGAATTTGAAACGCGGAATGTGGAACGCGGAATTTGGAACACGGAATTTGGAACGCGGAATTTGGAACATGGAATTTGGAATACGGAACATGGAATTTGGAACATGTATTTTGGAACACGGAATTTGGAACTCGGAATCTGGAACACTTAACTCGGAATTTGGAACAAAGAATTTGGAACGCGGAATTTGAAACAAGGAATTTGGAACACGGAATTTGGAACAATAAACACCAAATTTGGAACACGGAACACAGAACTCGGAATTTGGAACTCTGAATTTGGAACATGGAACTCAGAATTTGGAACGCGGAATTTGGAATGCGGAATTTAGAACACAGAATTTGGAACGTGGAATTTGGAACATGGAATTTGGAACACGGAAAATGGAATTTGGAACATGTATTTTGGAACACGGAATTCGGAACTCAGAATCTGGAACTTGGAATCTGGAACACTGAACTCGGAATTTGGAACACAGAATATGGAAAATGGAAATTGGAACACGGAATTCAGAACACAGAACTCGGAATTCGGAACTCACAATTTGGAATGCGGAATATGGAACATGGAATTTGGAACGCGGAATTTGGAACATGGAATTTGGAATACGGAACATGGAATTTGGAACATATATTTTGGAACTCTGAATTTGGAATGCAGAATTTGGAACGCGGAATTTGGAACATGGAATGTGAAATACGGAACATGTATTTTGGAACACGGAATTTGGAACACGGAATTTGGAACTTGGAATCTGGAACACTGAACTCGGAATTTGGAACACAGAATTTGGAATGCGGAATTTGGAACATGGAATTTGGAATACAGAACATGTATTTTGGAACTCGGAATTTGGAACTTGGAATCTGGAACACTGAACTCGTAATTTGGAATTTGGAACGCAGAAAATGGAACGTGGAATTTGGAACGCGGAATTTGGAACATGGAATTTGGAATATGGAACATGGAATTTGGAACATATATTTTGGAACTCTGAATTTGGAATACAGAATTTGGAACGCGGAATTTGGAACATGGAATTTGAAATACGGAACATGTATTTTGGAACACAGAAATTGGAACATGGAATTTGGAACATGGAAATTGAAACACGGAATTCAGAACACGGAACTCGGAATTTGGAACTCAAAATTTGGAACGCGGAATATGGAACGTGGAATTTGGAATGCGGAATTTGGAACATGGAATTTGGAATACGGAACATGGAATTTGGAACATATATTTTGGAACTCTGAATTTGGAATGCGGAATTTGGAACGCGGAATTTGGAACATGGAATGTGGAATACGGAACATGGAATTTGGAACATGTATTTTGGAACACGGAATTTGGAACACGGAATTTGGAACTCGGAATCTGGAACATGGAATTTGGAATACGGAACATGGAATTTGGAACATGTATTTTGGAACTTGGAATTTGGTATGCGGAATTTGGAACGCGTAATTTGGAAAACGGAACATGGAATTTGGAACATGTATTTTGGAACACGGAATTTGGAACTCGGAATCTATAACACTTAACTCGGAATTTGGAACAAAGAATTTGAAACGCTGAATTTGGAATGCGGAATTTGGAATGCGGAATTTGGAATGCGGAATTTGGAATGCGGAATTTGGAACATGGAATTTGGAACACAGAACATGGAATTTGGAACATGTATTTTGGAGCACGGAATTTGGAAATCAGAATCTGGAACACTGAACTCGGAATTTGGAACAAAGAATTTGAAACGCGGAATATGGAACGCGGAATTTGGAACGCGGAATTTGGAACATGGAATTTGGAATACGTAACATGGAATTTGGAACAAGTATTTTGGAACTCGGAATTTGGAATGCGGAATTTGGAACATGGAATTTGGAATATGGAACATGGAATTTGGAACATGTATTTTGGAACACGGAATTTGGAACTCGGAATCTGGAACACTGAACTCTGAATTTGGAACAAAGAATTTGGAACGCGGAATTTGAAACAAGGAATTTGGAACACGGAATTTGGAACACAGAACATGGAATTTGGAACATGTATTTTGGAACACGGAATTTGGAACTCGGAATCTATAACACTGAACTCGGAATTTGGAACAAAGAATTTGAAACGCTGAATTTGGAATGCGGAATTTGGAATGCGGAATTTGGAACATGGAATTTGGAACACAGAACATGGAATTTGGAACATGTATTTTGGAGCACGGAATTTGGAAATCAGAATCTGGAACACTGAACTCGGAATTTGGAACAAAGAATTTGAAACGCGGAATATGGAACGCGGAATTTGGAACGCGGAATTTGGAACATGGAATTTGGAATACGTAACATGGAATTTGGAACAAGTATTTTGGAACTCGGAATTTGGAATGCGGAATTTGGAACATGGAATTTGGAATATGGAACATGGAATTTGGAACATGTATTTTGGAACACGGAATTTGGAACTCGGAATCTGGAACACTGAACTCTGAATTTGGAACAAAGAATTTGGAACGCGGAATTTGAAACAAGGAATTTAGAACACGGAATTTGGAACAATAAACACCAAATTTGGAACACGGAACACAGAACTCGGAATTTGGAACACGGAACACAGAACTCGGAATTTGGAACACAGAATTTGGATCTCAGAATTTGGAACATGGAACTCAGAATTTGGAACGTGGAATTTAGAATGCAGAATTTGGAACGTGGAATTTGGAACATGGAATTTGGAACACGGAACATGAAATTTGGAACATGTATTTTGAAACACTGAATTTGGAACTCAGAATCTGGAATTTGGAATTTGGAACACAGAATATGGAAAATGGAAATTGGAACACGGAATTCAGAACACGGAACTCGGAATTCGGAACTCACAATTTGGAATGCGGAATATGGAACGTGGAATTTGGAACGCGGAATTTGGAACATGGAATTTGGAATACGAAACATGGAATTTGGAACATATATTTTGGAACTCTGAATTTGGAATGCAGAATTTGGAACGCGGAATTTGGAACATGGAATTTGAAATACGGAACATGTATTTTGGAACACGGAATTTGGAACACGGAATTTGGAACTTGGAATCTGGAACACTGAACTCGGAATTTGGAACACAGAATTTGGAATGCGGAATTTGGAACATGGAATTTGGAATACAGAACATGTATTTTGGAACTCGTAATTTGGAACTTGGAATCTGGAACACTGAACTCGTAATTTGGAATTTGGAACGCAGAAAATGGAACGTGAAATTTGGAACGCGGAATTTGGAACATGGAATTTGGAATATGGAACATGGAATTTGGAACATATATTTTGGAACTCTGAATTTGGAATACAGAATTTGGAACGCGGAATTTGGAACATGGAATTTGAAATACGGAAAATGTATTTTGGAACACAGAAATTGGAACATGGAATTTGGAACATGGAAATTGAAACACGGAATTCAGAACACGGAACTCGGAATTTGGAACTCAAAATTTGGAACGCGGAATATGGAACGTGGAATTTGGAATGCGGAATTTGGAACATGGAATTTGGAACATATATTTTGGAACTCTGAATTTGGAATGCGGAATTTGGAACGCGGAATTTGGAACATGGAATGTGGAATACGGAACATGGAATTTGGAACATGTATTTTGGAACACGGAATTTGGAACACGGAATTTGGAACTCGGAATCTGGAACATGGAATTTGGAATATGGAACATGGAATTTGGAACATGTATTTTGGAACTTGGAATTTGGTATGCGGAATTTGGAACGCGTAATTTGGAAAACGGAACATGGAATTTGGAACATGTATTTTGGAACACGGAATTTGGAACTCGGAATCTATAACACTGAACTCGGAATTTGGAACAAAGAATTTGAAACGCTGAATTTGGAATGCGGAATTTGGAATGCGGAATTTGGAATGCGGAATTTGGAACATGGAATTTGGAACACAGAACATGGAATTTGGAACATGTATTTTGGAGCACGGAATTTGGAAATCAGAATCTGGAACACTGAACTCGGAATTTGGAACAAAGAATTTGAAACGCGGTATATGGAACGCGGAATTTGGAATGCGGAATTTGGAACATGGAATTTGGAAAACGTAACATGGAATTTGGAACAAGTATTTTGGAACTCGGAATTTGGAATGCGGAATTTGGAACATGGAATTTGGAATATGGAACATGGAATTTGGAACATGTATTTTGGAACACGGAATTTGGAACTCGGAATCTGGAACTCGGAATCTGGAACACTGAACTCTGAATTTGGAACAAAGAATTTGGAACGCGGAATTTGAAACAAGGAATTTGGAACACGGAATTTGGAACAATAAACACCAAATTTGGAACACGGAACACAGAACTCGGAATTTGGAACACAGAATTTGGATCTCAGAATTTGGAACATGGAACTCAGAATTTGGAACGTGGAATTTAGAACGCAGAATTTGGAACGTGGAATTTGGAACATGGAATTTGGAACACGGAACATGAAATTTGGAACATGTATTTTGAAACACTGAATTTGGAACTCAGAATCTGGAATTTGGAATCTGGAACACGGAACTCGGAATATGGAACACAGAATTTGGAACGCGGAATTTGGAACATGGAAATTGGAACACGGAATTCAGAACATGGAACCCGGAATTTGGAACTCATAATTTGGAACGCGGAATATGGAACGTGGAATTTGGAACGCGGAATTTGGAACATGGAATTTGGAATACGGAACATGGAATTTGGAACATATATTTTAAAACTCAGAATTTCGAATGCAGAATTTGGAACGCGGAATTTGGAACATGGAATTTGGAATACGGAACATGTATTTTGGAACACGGAATTTGGAACACGGAATTTGGAACACAGAATTTGGAACACGGAATATGGAACGCGGAATTTGGAATACGGAACATGTATTTTGGAACACGGAATTTGGAACACGGAATTTGGAACTTGGAATCTATAACACTGAACTCGGAATTTGGAACAAAGAATTTGAAACGCGGAATATGGAACGCGGAATTTGGAATGCGGAATTTGGAATGCGGAATTTGGAATGCGGAATTTGGAATGCGGAATTTGGAACATGGAATTTGGAATACGGAACATGGAATTTGGAACACGGAATATGGAACGCGGAATTTGGAATACGGAACATGTATTTTGGAACATGTATTTTGGAACACGGAATTTGGAACTCGGAATCTATTACACTGAACTCGGAATTTGGAACAAAGAATTTGAAACGCGGAATTTGGAATGCAGAATTTGGAATGCGGAATTTGGAACATGGAATTTGGAACACGGAACATGGAATTTGGAACATGTATTTTGGAGCACGGAATTTGGAAATCAGAATCTGGAACACTGAACTCGGAATTTGGAACAAAGAATTTGAAACGCGGAATATGGAACGCGGAATTTGGAACGCGGAATTTGGAACATGGAATTTGGAATACAGAACATGGAATTTGGAACAAGTATTTTGGAACTCGGAATTTGGAATGCGGAATTTGGAACATGGAATTTGGAATATGGAACACGGAATTTGGAACATGTATTTTGGAACACGGAATTTGGAACTCGGAATCTGGAACACTGAACTCGGAATTTGGAACAAAGAATTTGGAACGCGGAATTTGAAGCAAGGAATTTGGAACACGGAATTTGGAACAATAAACACCAAATTTGGAACACGGAACACAGAACTCGGAATTTGGAACACAGAATTTGGAACTCGGAATTTGGAACATGGAACTCAGAATTTGGAACGCGGAATTTGGAATGCGGAATTTAGAACACAGAATTTGGAACATGGAATTTGGAACATGGAATTTGGAACACGGAATATGGAATTTGGAACATGTATTTTGGAACACGGAATTTGGAACTCAGAATCTGGAACTTGGAATCTGGAACACTGAACTCGGAATTTGGAACACAGAATTTGGAACGCGGAATTTGGAACATGGAAATTGGAACACGGAATTCAGAACATGGAACTCGGAATTTGGAACTCATTATTTGGAACGCGGAATATGGAACGTGGAATTTGGAACGCGGAATTTGGAACATGGAATTTGGAATACGGAATTTGGAACATGTATTTTGGAACACGGAATTTGGAACTCGGAATCTGGAACACTTAACTCGGAATTTGGAACAAAGAATTTGGAACGCGGAATTTGAAACAAGGAATTTGGAACACAGAATTTGGAACAATAAACACCAAATTTGGAACACGGAACACAGAACTCGGAATTTGGAACACAGAATTTGGAACTCGGAATTTGGAACATGGAACTCAGAATTTGGAACGCGGAATTTGGAATGCGGAATTTAGAACACAGAATTTGGAACGTGGAATTTGGAACATGGAATTTGGAACACGGAATATGGAATTTGGAACATTTATTTTGGAACACGGAATTTGGAACGCGGAATATGGAATGTGGAATTTGGAACGCGGAATTTGGAACATGGAAATTGGAACATGGAATTCAGAACATGGAACTCGGAATTTGGAACTCATAATTTGGAACGCGGAATATGGAACGTGGAATTTGGAACGCGGAATTTGTAACATGAAATTTGGAATACGGAACATGGAATTTGGAACATGTATTTTGGAACACAGAATTTGGAAATCAGAATCTGGAACACTGAACTCGGAATTTGGAACAAAGAATTTGAAACGCGGAATATGGAACGTGGAAATTGGAACGCGGAATTTGGAACATGGAATTTGGAATACGGAACATGGAATTTGGAACATGTATTTTGGAACACAGAATTAGGAACTCGGAATCTGGAACACTTAACTCGGAATTTGGAACAAAGAATTTGGAACGCGGAATTTGAAACAAGGAATTTGGAACACAGAATTTGGAACAATAAACACCAAATTTGGAACACGGAACACAGAACTCGGAATTTGGAACACAGAATTTGGAACTCGGAATTTGGAACATGGAACTCAGAATTTGGAACGCGGAATTTGGAATGAGGAATTTAGAACACAGAATTTGGAGCGTGGAATTTGGAACATGGAATTTGGAACACGGTACTCAGAATTTTGAACACGGAACATGGAATTTGTGAACCTGGAACATGGAATTTGGAACAGGGAATTTGGAACTCATTATTTGGAACGCGGAATATGGAACGTGGAATTTGGAACGCGGAATTTGGAACATGGAATTTGGAATACGGAATTTGGAACATGTATTTTGGAACACGGAATTTGGAACTCGGAATCTGGAACACTTAACTCGGAATTTGGAACAAAGAATTTGGAACGCGGAATTTGAAACAAGGAATTTGGAACACAGAATTTGGAACAATAAACACCAAATTTGGAACACGGAACACAGAACTCGGAATTTGGAACACAGAATTTGGAACTCGGAATTTGGAACATGGAACTCAGAATTTGGAACGCGGAATTTGGAATGCGGAATTTAGAACACAGAATTTGGAACGTGGAATTTGGAACATGGAATTTGGAACACGGAATATGGAATTTGGAACATTTATTTTGGAACACGGAATTTGGAACGCGGAATATGGAATGTGGAATTTGGAACGCGGAATTTGGAACATGGAAATTGGAACATGGAATTCAGAACATGGAACTCGGAATTTGGAACTCATAATTTGGAACGCGGAATATGGAACGTGGAATTTGGAACGCGGAATTTGTAACATGAAATTTGGAATACGGAACATGGAATTTGGAACATGTATTTTGGAACACAGAATTTGGAAATCAGAATCTGGAACACTGAACTCGGAATTTGGAACAAAGAATTTGAAACGCGGAATATGGAACGTGGGAATTGGAACGCGGAATTTGGAACATGGAATTTGGAATACGGAACATGGAATTTGGAACATGTATTTTGGAACACAGAATTAGGAACTCGGAATCTGGAACACTTAACTCGGAATTTGGAACAAATAATTTGGAACGCGGAATTTGAAACAAGGAATTTGGAACACAGAATTTGGAACAATAAACACCAAATTTGGAACACGGAACACAGAACTCGGAATTTGGAACACAGAATTTGGAACTCGGAATTTGGAACATGGAACTCAGAATTTGGAACGCGGAATTTGGAATGAGGAATTTAGAACACAGAATTTGGAGCGTGGAATTTGGAACATGGAATTTGGAACACGGAATATGGAATTTGGAACATTCATTTTGGAACACGGAATTTGGAACGCGGAATATGGAACGTGGAATTTGGAACGCGGAATTTGGAACATGGAATTTGGAATATGGAACATGAAATTTGGAACATGTATTTTGGAACACGCAATTTGGAACTCGGAATCTGGAACACTTAAATCAGAATTTGGAACACAGAATTTGGAACGCGGAATTTGGAACATGGAAATTGGAACATGGAATTTGGAACACGGAACTCGGAATCTGGAACACTTAAATCAGAATTTGGAATGCAGAATTTGGAATACGGAATACGGAATACGGAATACGGAATTTGGAACACGGAATTTGGAACACGGAATTTGGAACACGGAATTTGGAACTCGGAACTTGGAACACGGTACATAGAATTTGGAACGTGGTATTTGGAGCACAGAATTTGGAACTTGGAATTGTGAACATGGAACATAGAACTTGGAAAACGAAATTTGGACCATGGAACTTGGAACACGGAACTCACTTAGAATATGGAACACAAAATTTGTAACACGGAACTCAGAATTTTGAACACGGAACATGGAATTTGTGAACCTGGAACATGGAATTTGGAACAGGGAATTTGGAACTCAGAATTTGGAACATGGAATATGGAACAAAGAACTCGAAATTTGAAATACAGAAATTGGAACACAGAATTTGAAACATGGAATTTGGAACATGGAACTCGGAATTCGGAACATGGAATTTGGGACACGGAATTTGGAACAGGAAACACCGAATCTGGAACACGGAATCTGGAACGCGTAACTCGTAATTTGGAACATCAAAATTGGAACAAAGAATTTGGAACAAGGAACAAAGAATTTGGAACAAGGAATTTGGAACACATTATGTGGAACACGGAACACGGAATTTGAAACTCAGAATTTGGAACACGGAACTCGGAATTTGGAGCACGGAATTTGTAACATGGAAATCAGAAGTTGGAAAGCGGAATTTGGAACGCGGAATTTGGAACGCGGAAATTGGAACGCGGAATTTGGAACGTGGAATTTGTAACACGGAACTCAGAATTTTGAACACGGAACATGGAATTTGTGAACCTGGAACATGGAATTTGGAACATGGAATCTGGAACACTGAACTCGGAATTTGGAACACAGAATTTGAAACGCGGAATATGGAACGCGGAATTTTGAACGCGGAATTTGGAACATGGAAATTGGAATACGGAACATGGAACTTGGAACATGTATTTTGGAACTTGGAATTTGGTATGCGGAATTTGGAACGCGGAATTTGGAATACGGAACATGGAATTTGGAACATGTATTTTGGAACTCGGAATTTGGAACTCGGAATTTGGAACTCGGAATTTGGAACTCGGAATTTGGAATACGGAATTTGGAATGCGGAATTTGGAACATGGAATTTGGAATACGGAACATGGAATTTGGAACATGTATTTTGGAACACGGAATTTGGAACTCGGAATCTATAACACTGAACTCGGAATTTGGAACAAAGAATTTGAAACGCTGAATTTGGAATGCGGAATTTGGAATGCGGAATTTGGAATGCGGAATTTGGAATGCGGAATTTGGAACATGGAATTTGGAACACGGAACATGGAATTTGGAACATGTATTTTGGAGCACGGAATTTGGAAATCAGAATCTGGAACACTGAACTCGGAATTTGGAACAAAGAATTTGAAACGCGGAATATGGAACGCGGAATTTGGAACGCGGAATTTGGAACATGGAATTTGGAATATGGAACATGTAATTTGGAACAAGTATTTTGGAACTCCGAATTTGGAATGCGGAATTTGGAACATGGAATTTGGAATACGGAACATGGAATTTGGAACATGTATTTTGGAACACGGAATATGGAACTCGGAATCTGGAACACTGAACTCTGAATTCGGAACAAAGAATTTGGAACGCGGAATTTGAAACAAGGAATTTGGAACACGGAATTTGGAACTTGGAATCTGGAACACTGAACTCGGAATTTGGAACACAGAATTTGGAACGCGGAATTTGGAATGCAGAATTTAGAACGCAGAATTTGGAACGTGGAATTTGGAACATGGAATTTGGAACACGGAATTTGGAACTTGGAATCTGGAACACTGAACTCATAATTTGGAATTTGGAACACGGAATATGGAACACTGAACTCGGAATTTGGAACAAAGAATTTGGAACGCGGAATATGGAACTTGGAATCTGGAACACTGAACTCGTAATTTGGAATTTGGAACACGGAATATGGAACGTGGAATTTGGAACGCGGAATTTGGAACATGGAATTTGGAACATGGAATTTGGAATACGGAACATGGAATTTGGAACATGTATTTTGGAACACGGAATTTGGAAATCAGAATCTGGAACACTGAACTCGGAATTTGGAACAAAGAATTTGAAACGCAGAATATGGAACGCGGAATTTGGAACGCGGAATTTGGAACATGGAATTTGGAATACGGAACATGGAATTTGGAACATGTATTTTGGAACACGGAATTTGGAACTCGGAATCTGGAACACTTAACTCGGAATTTGGAACAAAGAATTTGGAACGCGGAATTTGAAACAAGGAATTTGGAACACGGAATTTGGAACAATAAACACCAAATTTGGAACACAGAACTCGGAATTTGGAACACAGAATTTGGAACTCGGAATTTGGAACATGGAACTCAGAATTTGGAACACGGAATTTGGAACTCAGAATCTGGAACTTGGAATCTGGAACACTGAACTCGGAATTTGGAACACAGAATTTGGAACGCGGAATTTGGAACATGGAAATTGGAACACGGAATTCAGAACATGGAACTCGGAATTCAGAACTCATAATTTGGAACGCGGAATATGGAACGTGGAATTTGGAACGCGGAATTTGGAACATGGAATTTGGAATACGGAACATGGAATTTGGAACATATATTTTGGAACTCTGAATTTGGAATGCAGAATTTGGAACGCGGAATTTGGAACATGGAATTTGAAATACGGAACATGTATTTTGGAACACGGAAATTGGAACATGGAATTTGGAACATGGAAATTGGAACACGGAATTCAGAACACGGAACTCGGAATTTGGAACTCATAATTTGGAACGCGGAATATGGAACGCGGAATTTGGAATGCGGAATTTGGAACATGGAATTTGGAATACGGAACATGGAATTTGGAACATATATTTTGGAACTCTGAATTTGGAATGCGGAATTTGGAACGCGGAATTTGGAACATGGAATGTGGAATACGGAACATGGAATTTGGAACATGTATTTTGGAACACGGAATTTGGAACACGGAATTTGGAACTCGGAATCTGGAACACTGAACTCGGAATTTGGAACACAGAATTTGAAGCGCGGAATATGGAACGCGGAATTTTGAACGCGGAATTTGGAACATGGAAATTGGAATACGGAACATGGAATTTGGAACATGTATTTTGGAACTTGGAATTTGGTATGCGGAATTTGGAACGCGGAATTTGGAATACGGAACATGGAATTTGGAACATGTATTTTGGAACTCGGAATTTGGAACTCGGAATTTGGAACTCGGAATTTGGAATACGGAATTTGGAATGCGGAATTTGGAACATGGAATTTGGAATACGGAACATGGAATTTGGAACATGTATTTTGGAACACGGAATTTGGAACTCGGAATCTATAACACTGAACTCGGAATTTGGAACAAAGAATTTGAAACGCTGAATTTGGAATGCGGAATTTGGAATGCGGAATTTGGAATGCGGAATTTGGAATGCGGAATTTGGAATGCGGAATTTGGAACATGGAATTTGGAACACGGAACATGGAATTTGGAACATGTATTTTGGAGCACGGAATTTGGAAATCAGAATCTGGAACACTGAACTCGGAATTTGGAACAAAGAATTTGAAACGCGGAATATGGAACGCGGAATTTGGAACGCGGAATTTGGAACATGGAATTTGGAATATGGAACATGGAATTTGGAACAAGTATTTTGGAACTCCGAATTTGGAATGCGGAATTTGGAACATGGAATTTGGAATACGGAACAAGGAATTTGGAACATGTATTTTGGAACACGGAATATGGAACTCGGAATCTGGAACACTGAACTCTGAATTCGGAACAAAGAATTTGGAACGCGGAATTTGAAACAAGGAATTTGGAACACGGAATTTGGAACTTGGAATCTGGAACACTGAACTCGGAATTTGGAACACAGAATTTGGAACGCGGAATTTGGAATGCAGAATTTAGAACGCAGAATTTGGAACGTGGAATTTGGAACGCGGAATATGGAACTTGGAATCTGGAACACTGAACTCGTAATTTGGAATTTGGAACACGGAATATGGAACGTGGAATTTGGAACGCGGAATTTGGAACATGGAATTTGGAACATGGAATTTGGAATACGGAACATGGAATTTGGAACATGTATTTTGGAACACGGAATTTGGAAATCAGAATCTGGAACACTGAACTCGGAATTTGGAACAAAGAATTTGAAACGCGGAATATGGAACGCGGAATTTGGAACGCGGAATTTGGAACATGGAATTTGGAATACTGAACATGGAATTTGGAACATGTATTTTGGAACACGGAATTTGGAACTCGGAATCTGGAACACTTAACTCGGAATTTGGAACAAAGAATTTGGAACGCGGAATTTGAAACAAGGAATTTGGAACACCGAATTTGGAACAATAAACACCAAATTTGGAACACAGAACTCGGAATTTGGAACACAGAATTTGGAACTCGGAATTTGGAACATGGAACTCAGAATTTGGAACACGGAATTTGGAACTCAGAATCTGGAACTTGGAATCTGGAACACTGAACTCGGAATTTGGAACACAGAATTTGGAACGCGGAATTTGGAACATGGAAATTGGAACACGGAATTCAGAACATGGAACTCGGAATTCAGAACTCATAATTTGGAACGCGGAATATGGAACGTGGAATTTGGAACGCGGAATTTGGAACATGGAATTTGGAATACGGAACATGGAATTTGGAACATATATTTTGTAACTCTGAATTTGGAATGCAGAATTTGGAACGCGGAATTTGGAACATGGAATTTGAAATACGGAACATGTATTTTGGAACACGGAAATTGGAACATGGAATTTGGAACATGGAAATTGGAACACGGAATTCAGAACACGGAACTCGGAATTTGGAACTCATAATTTGGAACGCGGAATATGGAACGCGGAATTTGGAATGCGGAATTTGGAACATGGAATTTGGAATACGGAACATGGAATTTGGAACATATATTTTGGAACTCTGAATTTGGAATGCGGAATTTGGAACGCGGAATTTGGAACATGGATTGTGGAATACGGAACATGGAATTTGGAACGTGTATTTTGGAACACGGAATTTGGAACACGGAATTTGGAACTCGGAATCTGGAACACTGAACTCGGAATTTGGAACACAGAATTTGAAACGCGGAATATGGAACGCGGAATTTTGAACGCGGAATTTGGAACATGGAAATTGGAATACGGAACATGGAACTTGGAACATGTATTTTGGAACTTGGAATTTGGTATGCGGAATTTGGAACGCGGAATTTGGAATACGGAACATGGAATTTGGAACATGTATTTTGGAACTCGGAATTTGGAACTCGGAATTTGGAACTCGGAATTTGGAACTCGGAATTTGGAATACGGAATTTGGAATGCGGAATTTGGAACATGGAATTTGGAATACGGAACATGGAATTTGGAACATGTATTTTGGAACACGGAATTTGGAACTCGGAATCTATAACACTGAACTCGGAATTTGGAACAAAGAATTTGAAACGCTGAATTTGGAATGCGGAATTTGGAATGCGGAATTTGGAATGCGGAATTTGGAATGCGGAATTTGGAACATGGAATTTGGAACACGGAACATGGAATTTGGAACATGTATTTTGGAGCACGGAATTTGGAAATCAGAATCTGGAACACTGAACTCGGAATTTGGAACAAAGAATTTGAAACGCGGAATATGGAACGCGGAATTTGGAACGCGGAATTTGGAACATGGAATTTGGAATATGGAACATGTAATTTGGAACAAGTATTTTGGAACTCCGAATTTGGAATGCGGAATTTGGAACATGGAATTTGGAATACGGAACATGGAATTTGGAACATGTATTTTGGAACACGGAATATGGAACTCGGAATCTGGAACACTGAACTCTGAATTCGGAACAAAGAATTTGGAACGCGGAATTTGAAACAAGGAATTTGGAACACGGAATTTGGAACTTGGAATCTGGAACACTGAACTCGGAATTTGGAACACAGAATTTGGAACGCGGAATTTGGAATGCAGAATTTAGAACGCAGAATTTGGAACGTGGAATTTGGAACATGGAATTTGGAACACGGAATTTGGAACTTGGAATCTGGAACACTGAACTCATAATTTGGAATTTGGAACACGGAATATGGAACACTGAACTCGGAATTTGGAACAAAGAATTTGGAACGCGGAATATGGAACTTGGAATCTGGAACACTGAACTCGTAATTTGGAATTTGGAACACGGAATATGGAACGTGGAATTTGGAACGCGGAATTTGGAACATGGAATTTGGAACATGGAATTTGGAATACGGAACATGGAATTTGGAACATGTATTTTGGAACACGGAATTTGGAAATCAGAATCTGGAACACTGAACTCGGAATTTGGAACAAAGAATTTGAAACGCAGAATATGGAACGCGGAATTTGGAACGCGGAATTTGGAACATGGAATTTGGAATACGGAACATGGAATTTGGAACATGTATTTTGGAACACGGAATTTGGAACTCGGAATCTGGAACACTTAACTCGGAATTTGGAACAAAGAATTTGGAACGCGGAATTTGAAACAAGGAATTTGGAACACGGAATTTGGAACAATAAACACCAAATTTGGAACACAGAACTCGGAATTTGGAACACAGAATTTGGAACTCGGAATTTGGAACATGGAACTCAGAATTTGGAACACGGAATTTGGAACTCAGAATCTGGAACTTGGAATCTGGAACACTGAACTCGGAATTTGGAACACAGAATTTGGAACGCGGAATTTGGAACATGGAAATTGGAACACGGAATTCAGAACATGGAACTCGGAATTCAGAACTCATAATTTGGAACGCGGAATATGGAACGTGGAATTTGGAACGCGGAATTTGGAACATGGAATTTGGAATACGGAACATGGAATTTGGAACATATATTTTGGAACTCTGAATTTGGAATGCAGAATTTGGAACGCGGAATTTGGAACATGGAATTTGAAATACGGAACATGTATTTTGGAACACGGAAATTGGAACATGGAATTTGGAACATGGAAATTGGAACACGGAATTCAGAACACGGAACTCGGAATTTGGAACTCATAATTTGGAACGCGGAATATGGAACGCGGAATTTGGAATGCGGAATTTGGAACATGGAATTTGGAATACGGAACATGGAATTTGGAACATATATTTTGGAACTCTGAATTTGGAATGCGGAATTTGGAACGCGGAATTTGGAACATGGAATGTGGAATACGGAACATGGAATTTGGAACATGTATTTTGGAACACGGAATTTGGAACACGGAATTTGGAACTCGGAATCTGGAACACTGAACTCGGAATTTGGAACACAGAATTTGAAGCGCGGAATATGGAACGCGGAATTTTGAACGCGGAATTTGGAACATGGAAATTGGAATACGGAACATGGAATTTGGAACATGTATTTTGGAACTTGGAATTTGGTATGCGGAATTTGGAACGCGGAATTTGGAATACGGAACATGGAATTTGGAACATGTATTTTGGAACTCGGAATTTGGAACTCGGAATTTGGAACTCGGAATTTGGAATACGGAATTTGGAATGCGGAATTTGGAACATGGAATTTGGAATACGGAACATGGAATTTGGAACATGTATTTTGGAACACGGAATTTGGAACTCGGAATCTATAACACTGAACTCGGAATTTGGAACAAAGAATTTGAAACGCTGAATTTGGAATGCGGAATTTGGAATGCGGAATTTGGAATGCGGAATTTGGAATGCGGAATTTGGAATGCGGAATATGGAACATGGAATTTGGAACACGGAACATGGAATTTGGAACATGTATTTTGGAGCACGGAATTTGGAAATCAGAATCTGGAACACTGAACTCGGAATTTGGAACAAAGAATTTGAAACGCGGAATATGGAACGCGGAATTTGGAACGCGGAATTTGGAACATGGAATTTGGAATATGGAACATGGAATTTGGAACAAGTATTTTGGAACTCCGAATTTGGAATGCGGAATTTGGAACATGGAATTTGGAATACGGAACAAGGAATTTGGAACATGTATTTTGGAACACGGAATATGGAACTCGGAATCTGGAACACTGAACTCTGAATTCGGAACAAAGAATTTGGAACGCGGAATTTGAAACAAGGAATTTGGAACACGGAATTTGGAACTTGGAATCTGGAACACTGAACTCGGAATTTGGAACACAGAATTTGGAACGCGGAATTTGGAATGCAGAATTTAGAACGCAGAATTTGGAACGTGGAATTTGGAACGCGGAATATGGAACTTGGAATCTGGAACACTGAACTCGTAATTTGGAATTTGGAACACGGAATATGGAACGTGGAATTTGGAACGCGGAATTTGGAACATGGAATTTGGAACATGGAATTTGGAATACGGAACATGGAATTTGGAACATGTATTTTGGAACACGGAATTTGGAAATCAGAATCTGGAACACTGAACTCGGAATTTGGAACAAAGAATTTGAAACGCGGAATATGGAACGCGGAATTTGGAACGCGGAATTTGGAACATGGAATTTGGAATACGGAACATGGAATTTGGAACATGTATTTTGGAACACGGAATTTGGAACTCGGAATCTGGAACACTTAACTCGGAATTTGGAACAAAGAATTTGGAACGCGGAATTTGAAACAAGGAATTTGGAACACGGAATTTGGAACAATAAACACCAAATTTGGAACACAGAACTCGGAATTTGGAACACAGAATTTGGAACTCGGAATTTGGAACATGGAACTCAGAATTTGGAACACGGAATTTGGAACTCAGAATCTGGAACTTGGAATCTGGAACACTGAACTCGGAATTTGGAACACAGAATTTGGAACGCGGAATTTGGAACATGGAAATTGGAACACGGAATTCAGAACATGGAACTCGGAATTCAGAACTCATAATTTGGAACGCGGAATATGGAACGTGGAATTTGGAACGCGGAATTTGGAACATGGAATTTGGAATACGGAACATGGAATTTGGAACATATATTTTGGAACTCTGAATTTGGAATGCAGAATTTGGAACGCGGAATTTGGAACATGGAATTTGAAATACGGAACATGTATTTTGGAACACGGAAATTGGAACATGGAATTTGGAACATGGAAATTGGAACACGGAATTCAGAACACGGAACTCGGAATTTGGAACTCATAATTTGGAACGCGGAATATGGAACGCGGAATTTGGAATGCGGAATTTGGAACATGGAATTTGGAATACGGAACATGGAATTTGGAACATATATTTTGGAACTCTGAATTTGGAATGCGGAATTTGGAACGCGGAATTTGGAACATGGATTGTGGAATACGGAACATGGAATTTGGAACATGTATTTTGGAACACGGAATTTGGAACACGGAATTTGGAACTCGGAATCTGGAACACAGAATTTGAAACGCGGAATATGGAACGCGGAATTTTGAACGCGGAATTTGGAACATGGAAATTGGAATACGGAACATGGAACTTGGAACATGTATTTTGGAACTTGGAATTTGGTATGCGGAATTTGGAACGCGGAATTTGGAATACGGAACATGGAATTTGGAACATGTATTTTGGAACTCGGAATTTGGAACTCGGAATTTGGAACTCGGAATTTGGAATACGGAATTTGGAATGCGGAATTTGGAACATGGAATTTGGAATACGGAACATGGAATTTGGAACATGTATTTTGGAACACGGAATTTGGAACTCGGAATCTATAACACTGAACTCGGAATTTGGAACAAAGAATTTGAAACGCTGAATTTGGAATGCGGAATTTGGAATGCGGAATTTGGAATGCGGAATTTGGAATGCGGAATTTGGAACATGGAATTTGGAACACGGAACATGGAATTTGGAACATGTATTTTGGAGCACGGAATTTGGAAATCAGAATCTGGAACACTGAACTCGGAATTTGGAACAAAGAATTTGAAACGCGGAATATGGAACGCGGAATTTGGAACGCGGAATTTGGAACATGGAATTTGGAATATGGAACATGGAATTTGGAACAAGTATTTTGGAACTCCGAATTTGGAATGCGGAATTTGGAACATGGAATTTGGAATACGGAACATGGAATTTGGAACATGTATTTTGGAACACGGAATATGGAACTCGGAATCTGGAACACTGAACTCTGAATTCGGAACAAAGAATTTGGAACGCGGAATTTGAAACAAGGAATTTGGAACACGGAATTTGGAACTTGGAATCTGGAACACTGAACTCGGAATTTGGAACACAGAATTTGGAACGCGGAATTTGGAATGCAGAATTTAGAACGCAGAATTTGGAACGTGGAATTTGGAACATGGAATTTGGAACACGGAACATGAAATTTGGAACATGTATTTTGAAACACGGAATTTGGAACTCAGAATCTGGAACTTGGAATCTGGAACACTGAACTCGGAATTTGGAACACAGAATTTGGAACGCGGAATTTGGAAGATGGAAATTGGAACACGGAATCTGGAACACTGAACTCTGAATTTGGAACAAAGAATTTGGAATGCGGAATTTGAAACAAGGAATTTGGAACACGGAATTTGGAACATGGAATCTGGAACACTGAACTCGGAATTTGGAACACAGAATTTGAAACGCGGAATATGGAACGCGGAATTTTGAACGCGGAATTTGGAACATGGAATTTGGAATACGGAACATGGAATTTGGAACATGTATTTTGGAACTTGGAATTTGGTATGCGGAATTTGGAACGCGTAATTTGGAATACGGAACATGAAACGCGGAATTTGGAATGCGGAATTTGGAACATGGAATTTGGAATACGGAACATGTATTTTGGAACATGGAATTTGGAACACGGAATTTGGAACTTGGAATCTGGAACACTGAACTCGTAATTTGGAATTTGGAACACGGAATATGGAACGTGGAATTTGGAACGCGGAATTTGGAACATGGAATTTGGAACATGGAATTTGGAATACGGAACATGGAATTTGGAACATGTATTTTGGAAAACGGAATTTGGAAATCAGAATCTGGAACACTGAACTCGGAATTTGGAACAAAGAATTTGAAATGCGGAATATGGAACGCGGAATTTGGAACGCGGAATTTGGAACATGGAATTTGGAATACGGAACATGGAATTTGGAACATGTATTTTGGAACACGGAATTTGGAACTCGGAATCTGGAACACTTAACTCGGAATTTGGAACAAAGAATTTGGAACGCGGAATTTGAAACAAGGAATTTGGAACACGGAATTTGAACAATAAACACCAAATTTGGAACACGGAACACAGAACTCGGAATTTGGAACACAGAATTTGGAACTCGGAATTTGGAACATGGAACTCAGAATTTGGAACGCGGAATTTGGAATGCGAAATTTAGAACACAGAATTTGGAACGTGGAATTTGGAACATGAAATTTGGAACACAGAATTTGGAACTCAGAATCTGGAACTTGGAATCTGGAACACTGAACTCGGAATTTGGAACACAGAATTTGGAACGCGGAATTTGGAACATGGAAATTGGAACACGGAATTCAGAACATGGAACTCAGAATTCAGAACTCATAATT
The DNA here is from genome assembly GCF_965119305.1 of Pelophylax lessonae. Classification (NCBI taxonomy): domain Eukaryota; kingdom Metazoa; phylum Chordata; class Amphibia; order Anura; family Ranidae; genus Pelophylax; species Pelophylax lessonae. The sequence goes on from NC_138771.1 coordinate 346,408,349, forward strand.
TGGAACGCGGAATATGGAACGTGGAATTTGGAACGCGGAATTTGGAACATGGAATTTGGAATACGGAACATGGAATTTGGAACATATATTTTGAAACTCTGAATTTGGAATGCAGAATTTGGAACGCGGAATTTGGAACATGGAATTTGAAATACGGAACATGTATTTTGGAACACGGAAATTGGAACATGGAATTTGGAACATGGAAATTGGAACACCGAATTCAGAACACGGTACTCGGAATTTGGAACTCATAATTTGGAACGCGGAACATGGAACGCAGGATTTGGAATGCGGAATTTGGAACATGGAATTTGGAATACGGAACATGGAATTTGGAACATGTATTTTGGAACACAGAATTTGGAACACGGAATTTGGAACTCGGAATCTGGAACACTGAACTCGGAATTTGGAACACAGAATTTGAAATGCGGAATATGGAACGCGGAATTTTGAACGCGGAATTTGGAACATGGAATTTGGAATACGGAACATGGAATTTGGAACATGTATTTTGGAACTTGGAATTTGGTATGCGGAATTTGGAACGCGGAATTTGGAATACGGAACATGGAATTTGGAACATGTATTTTGGAACTCGGAATTTGGAACTCGGAATTTGGAACTCGGAATTTGGAATACGGAATTTGGAACATGGAATTTGGAATACGGAACATGGAATTTGGAACATGTATTTTGGAACACGGAATTTGGAACTCGGAATCTATAACACTGAACTCGGAATTTGGAACAAAGAATTTGAAACGCTGAATATGGAACGTGGAATTTGGAACGCGGAATTTGGAACATGGAATTTGGAACATGGAATTTGGAATACGGAACATGGAATTTGGAACATATATTTTAGAACTCTGAATTTGGAATGCAGAATTTGGAACATGGAACTCAGAATTTGGAACGCGGAATTTGGAATGCAGAATTTAGAACGCAGAATTTGGAACGTGGAATTTGGAACACGGAGTTTGGAAAACGGAACATGAAATTTGGAACATGTATTTTGAAACACGGAATTTGGAACTCAGAATCTGGAACTTGGAATCTGGAACACTGAACTCGGAATTTGGAACACAGAATTTGGAACGCGGAATTTGGAAGATGGAAATTGGAACACGGAATTCAGAACATGGAACTCGGAATTTGGAACTCATAATTTGGAACGCGGAATATGGAACGTGGAATTTGGAACGCGGAATTTGGAACATGGAATTTGGAATACGGAACATGGAATTTGGAACATATATTTTAAAACTCGGAATTTGGAATGCAGAATTTGGAACGCGGAATTTGGAACATGGAATTTGGAATACGGAACATGTATTTTGGAACACGGAATTTGGAACACGGAATATCGAACTTGGAAACTGGAACACTGAACTCGGGATTTGGAACACAGAATTTGGAACACGGAATATGGAACGCGGAATTTGGAATTCGGAATTTGGAATACGGAACATGTATTTTGGAACACGGAATTTGGAACACGGAATTTGGAACTTGAAATCTATAACACTGAACTCAGAATTAAGAATGCGGAATTTGGAATGCGGAATATGGAACACGGAATTTGGAATGCGGAATTTGGAATGCAGAATTTGGAATGCGGAATTTGGAATGCGGAATTTGGAATGCGGAATTTGGAACATGGAATTTGGAATGCGGAACATGGAATTTGGAACATGTATTTTGGACCACGGAATTTGGAAATCAGAATCTGGAACACTGAACTCGGAATTTGGAACAAAGAATTTGAAACGCGGAATGTGGAACGCGGAATTTGGAACACGGAATTTGGAACGCGGAATTTGGAACATGGAATTTGGAATACGGAACATGGAATTTGGAACATGTATTTTGGAACACGGAATTTGGAACTCGGAATCTGGAACACTTAACTCGGAATTTGGAACAAAGAATTTGGAACGCGGAATTTGAAACAAGGAATTTGGAACACGGAATTTGGAACAATAAACACCAAATTTGGAACACGGAACACAGAACTCGGAATTTGGAACTCTGAATTTGGAACATGGAACTCAGAATTTGGAACGCGGAATTTGGAATGCGGAATTTAGAACACAGAATTTGGAACGTGGAATTTGGAACATGGAATTTGGAACACGGAAAATGGAATTTGGAACATGTATTTTGGAACACGGAATTCGGAACTCAGAATCTGGAACTTGGAATCTGGAACACTGAACTCGGAATTTGGAACACAGAATATGGAAAATGGAAATTGGAACACGGAATTCAGAACACAGAACTCGGAATTCGGAACTCACAATTTGGAATGCGGAATATGGAACATGGAATTTGGAACGCGGAATTTGGAACATGGAATTTGGAATACGGAACATGGAATTTGGAACATATATTTTGGAACTCTGAATTTGGAATGCAGAATTTGGAACGCGGAATTTGGAACATGGAATGTGAAATACGGAACATGTATTTTGGAACACGGAATTTGGAACACGGAATTTGGAACTTGGAATCTGGAACACTGAACTCGGAATTTGGAACACAGAATTTGGAATGCGGAATTTGGAACATGGAATTTGGAATACAGAACATGTATTTTGGAACTCGGAATTTGGAACTTGGAATCTGGAACACTGAACTCGTAATTTGGAATTTGGAACGCAGAAAATGGAACGTGGAATTTGGAACGCGGAATTTGGAACATGGAATTTGGAATATGGAACATGGAATTTGGAACATATATTTTGGAACTCTGAATTTGGAATACAGAATTTGGAACGCGGAATTTGGAACATGGAATTTGAAATACGGAACATGTATTTTGGAACACAGAAATTGGAACATGGAATTTGGAACATGGAAATTGAAACACGGAATTCAGAACACGGAACTCGGAATTTGGAACTCAAAATTTGGAACGCGGAATATGGAACGTGGAATTTGGAATGCGGAATTTGGAACATGGAATTTGGAATACGGAACATGGAATTTGGAACATATATTTTGGAACTCTGAATTTGGAATGCGGAATTTGGAACGCGGAATTTGGAACATGGAATGTGGAATACGGAACATGGAATTTGGAACATGTATTTTGGAACACGGAATTTGGAACACGGAATTTGGAACTCGGAATCTGGAACATGGAATTTGGAATACGGAACATGGAATTTGGAACATGTATTTTGGAACTTGGAATTTGGTATGCGGAATTTGGAACGCGTAATTTGGAAAACGGAACATGGAATTTGGAACATGTATTTTGGAACACGGAATTTGGAACTCGGAATCTATAACACTTAACTCGGAATTTGGAACAAAGAATTTGAAACGCTGAATTTGGAATGCGGAATTTGGAATGCGGAATTTGGAATGCGGAATTTGGAATGCGGAATTTGGAACATGGAATTTGGAACACAGAACATGGAATTTGGAACATGTATTTTGGAGCACGGAATTTGGAAATCAGAATCTGGAACACTGAACTCGGAATTTGGAACAAAGAATTTGAAACGCGGAATATGGAACGCGGAATTTGGAACGCGGAATTTGGAACATGGAATTTGGAATACGTAACATGGAATTTGGAACAAGTATTTTGGAACTCGGAATTTGGAATGCGGAATTTGGAACATGGAATTTGGAATATGGAACATGGAATTTGGAACATGTATTTTGGAACACGGAATTTGGAACTCGGAATCTGGAACACTGAACTCTGAATTTGGAACAAAGAATTTGGAACGCGGAATTTGAAACAAGGAATTTGGAACACGGAATTTGGAACACAGAACATGGAATTTGGAACATGTATTTTGGAACACGGAATTTGGAACTCGGAATCTATAACACTGAACTCGGAATTTGGAACAAAGAATTTGAAACGCTGAATTTGGAATGCGGAATTTGGAATGCGGAATTTGGAACATGGAATTTGGAACACAGAACATGGAATTTGGAACATGTATTTTGGAGCACGGAATTTGGAAATCAGAATCTGGAACACTGAACTCGGAATTTGGAACAAAGAATTTGAAACGCGGAATATGGAACGCGGAATTTGGAACGCGGAATTTGGAACATGGAATTTGGAATACGTAACATGGAATTTGGAACAAGTATTTTGGAACTCGGAATTTGGAATGCGGAATTTGGAACATGGAATTTGGAATATGGAACATGGAATTTGGAACATGTATTTTGGAACACGGAATTTGGAACTCGGAATCTGGAACACTGAACTCTGAATTTGGAACAAAGAATTTGGAACGCGGAATTTGAAACAAGGAATTTAGAACACGGAATTTGGAACAATAAACACCAAATTTGGAACACGGAACACAGAACTCGGAATTTGGAACACGGAACACAGAACTCGGAATTTGGAACACAGAATTTGGATCTCAGAATTTGGAACATGGAACTCAGAATTTGGAACGTGGAATTTAGAATGCAGAATTTGGAACGTGGAATTTGGAACATGGAATTTGGAACACGGAACATGAAATTTGGAACATGTATTTTGAAACACTGAATTTGGAACTCAGAATCTGGAATTTGGAATTTGGAACACAGAATATGGAAAATGGAAATTGGAACACGGAATTCAGAACACGGAACTCGGAATTCGGAACTCACAATTTGGAATGCGGAATATGGAACGTGGAATTTGGAACGCGGAATTTGGAACATGGAATTTGGAATACGAAACATGGAATTTGGAACATATATTTTGGAACTCTGAATTTGGAATGCAGAATTTGGAACGCGGAATTTGGAACATGGAATTTGAAATACGGAACATGTATTTTGGAACACGGAATTTGGAACACGGAATTTGGAACTTGGAATCTGGAACACTGAACTCGGAATTTGGAACACAGAATTTGGAATGCGGAATTTGGAACATGGAATTTGGAATACAGAACATGTATTTTGGAACTCGTAATTTGGAACTTGGAATCTGGAACACTGAACTCGTAATTTGGAATTTGGAACGCAGAAAATGGAACGTGAAATTTGGAACGCGGAATTTGGAACATGGAATTTGGAATATGGAACATGGAATTTGGAACATATATTTTGGAACTCTGAATTTGGAATACAGAATTTGGAACGCGGAATTTGGAACATGGAATTTGAAATACGGAAAATGTATTTTGGAACACAGAAATTGGAACATGGAATTTGGAACATGGAAATTGAAACACGGAATTCAGAACACGGAACTCGGAATTTGGAACTCAAAATTTGGAACGCGGAATATGGAACGTGGAATTTGGAATGCGGAATTTGGAACATGGAATTTGGAACATATATTTTGGAACTCTGAATTTGGAATGCGGAATTTGGAACGCGGAATTTGGAACATGGAATGTGGAATACGGAACATGGAATTTGGAACATGTATTTTGGAACACGGAATTTGGAACACGGAATTTGGAACTCGGAATCTGGAACATGGAATTTGGAATATGGAACATGGAATTTGGAACATGTATTTTGGAACTTGGAATTTGGTATGCGGAATTTGGAACGCGTAATTTGGAAAACGGAACATGGAATTTGGAACATGTATTTTGGAACACGGAATTTGGAACTCGGAATCTATAACACTGAACTCGGAATTTGGAACAAAGAATTTGAAACGCTGAATTTGGAATGCGGAATTTGGAATGCGGAATTTGGAATGCGGAATTTGGAACATGGAATTTGGAACACAGAACATGGAATTTGGAACATGTATTTTGGAGCACGGAATTTGGAAATCAGAATCTGGAACACTGAACTCGGAATTTGGAACAAAGAATTTGAAACGCGGTATATGGAACGCGGAATTTGGAATGCGGAATTTGGAACATGGAATTTGGAAAACGTAACATGGAATTTGGAACAAGTATTTTGGAACTCGGAATTTGGAATGCGGAATTTGGAACATGGAATTTGGAATATGGAACATGGAATTTGGAACATGTATTTTGGAACACGGAATTTGGAACTCGGAATCTGGAACTCGGAATCTGGAACACTGAACTCTGAATTTGGAACAAAGAATTTGGAACGCGGAATTTGAAACAAGGAATTTGGAACACGGAATTTGGAACAATAAACACCAAATTTGGAACACGGAACACAGAACTCGGAATTTGGAACACAGAATTTGGATCTCAGAATTTGGAACATGGAACTCAGAATTTGGAACGTGGAATTTAGAACGCAGAATTTGGAACGTGGAATTTGGAACATGGAATTTGGAACACGGAACATGAAATTTGGAACATGTATTTTGAAACACTGAATTTGGAACTCAGAATCTGGAATTTGGAATCTGGAACACGGAACTCGGAATATGGAACACAGAATTTGGAACGCGGAATTTGGAACATGGAAATTGGAACACGGAATTCAGAACATGGAACCCGGAATTTGGAACTCATAATTTGGAACGCGGAATATGGAACGTGGAATTTGGAACGCGGAATTTGGAACATGGAATTTGGAATACGGAACATGGAATTTGGAACATATATTTTAAAACTCAGAATTTCGAATGCAGAATTTGGAACGCGGAATTTGGAACATGGAATTTGGAATACGGAACATGTATTTTGGAACACGGAATTTGGAACACGGAATTTGGAACACAGAATTTGGAACACGGAATATGGAACGCGGAATTTGGAATACGGAACATGTATTTTGGAACACGGAATTTGGAACACGGAATTTGGAACTTGGAATCTATAACACTGAACTCGGAATTTGGAACAAAGAATTTGAAACGCGGAATATGGAACGCGGAATTTGGAATGCGGAATTTGGAATGCGGAATTTGGAATGCGGAATTTGGAATGCGGAATTTGGAACATGGAATTTGGAATACGGAACATGGAATTTGGAACACGGAATATGGAACGCGGAATTTGGAATACGGAACATGTATTTTGGAACATGTATTTTGGAACACGGAATTTGGAACTCGGAATCTATTACACTGAACTCGGAATTTGGAACAAAGAATTTGAAACGCGGAATTTGGAATGCAGAATTTGGAATGCGGAATTTGGAACATGGAATTTGGAACACGGAACATGGAATTTGGAACATGTATTTTGGAGCACGGAATTTGGAAATCAGAATCTGGAACACTGAACTCGGAATTTGGAACAAAGAATTTGAAACGCGGAATATGGAACGCGGAATTTGGAACGCGGAATTTGGAACATGGAATTTGGAATACAGAACATGGAATTTGGAACAAGTATTTTGGAACTCGGAATTTGGAATGCGGAATTTGGAACATGGAATTTGGAATATGGAACACGGAATTTGGAACATGTATTTTGGAACACGGAATTTGGAACTCGGAATCTGGAACACTGAACTCGGAATTTGGAACAAAGAATTTGGAACGCGGAATTTGAAGCAAGGAATTTGGAACACGGAATTTGGAACAATAAACACCAAATTTGGAACACGGAACACAGAACTCGGAATTTGGAACACAGAATTTGGAACTCGGAATTTGGAACATGGAACTCAGAATTTGGAACGCGGAATTTGGAATGCGGAATTTAGAACACAGAATTTGGAACATGGAATTTGGAACATGGAATTTGGAACACGGAATATGGAATTTGGAACATGTATTTTGGAACACGGAATTTGGAACTCAGAATCTGGAACTTGGAATCTGGAACACTGAACTCGGAATTTGGAACACAGAATTTGGAACGCGGAATTTGGAACATGGAAATTGGAACACGGAATTCAGAACATGGAACTCGGAATTTGGAACTCATTATTTGGAACGCGGAATATGGAACGTGGAATTTGGAACGCGGAATTTGGAACATGGAATTTGGAATACGGAATTTGGAACATGTATTTTGGAACACGGAATTTGGAACTCGGAATCTGGAACACTTAACTCGGAATTTGGAACAAAGAATTTGGAACGCGGAATTTGAAACAAGGAATTTGGAACACAGAATTTGGAACAATAAACACCAAATTTGGAACACGGAACACAGAACTCGGAATTTGGAACACAGAATTTGGAACTCGGAATTTGGAACATGGAACTCAGAATTTGGAACGCGGAATTTGGAATGCGGAATTTAGAACACAGAATTTGGAACGTGGAATTTGGAACATGGAATTTGGAACACGGAATATGGAATTTGGAACATTTATTTTGGAACACGGAATTTGGAACGCGGAATATGGAATGTGGAATTTGGAACGCGGAATTTGGAACATGGAAATTGGAACATGGAATTCAGAACATGGAACTCGGAATTTGGAACTCATAATTTGGAACGCGGAATATGGAACGTGGAATTTGGAACGCGGAATTTGTAACATGAAATTTGGAATACGGAACATGGAATTTGGAACATGTATTTTGGAACACAGAATTTGGAAATCAGAATCTGGAACACTGAACTCGGAATTTGGAACAAAGAATTTGAAACGCGGAATATGGAACGTGGAAATTGGAACGCGGAATTTGGAACATGGAATTTGGAATACGGAACATGGAATTTGGAACATGTATTTTGGAACACAGAATTAGGAACTCGGAATCTGGAACACTTAACTCGGAATTTGGAACAAAGAATTTGGAACGCGGAATTTGAAACAAGGAATTTGGAACACAGAATTTGGAACAATAAACACCAAATTTGGAACACGGAACACAGAACTCGGAATTTGGAACACAGAATTTGGAACTCGGAATTTGGAACATGGAACTCAGAATTTGGAACGCGGAATTTGGAATGAGGAATTTAGAACACAGAATTTGGAGCGTGGAATTTGGAACATGGAATTTGGAACACGGTACTCAGAATTTTGAACACGGAACATGGAATTTGTGAACCTGGAACATGGAATTTGGAACAGGGAATTTGGAACTCATTATTTGGAACGCGGAATATGGAACGTGGAATTTGGAACGCGGAATTTGGAACATGGAATTTGGAATACGGAATTTGGAACATGTATTTTGGAACACGGAATTTGGAACTCGGAATCTGGAACACTTAACTCGGAATTTGGAACAAAGAATTTGGAACGCGGAATTTGAAACAAGGAATTTGGAACACAGAATTTGGAACAATAAACACCAAATTTGGAACACGGAACACAGAACTCGGAATTTGGAACACAGAATTTGGAACTCGGAATTTGGAACATGGAACTCAGAATTTGGAACGCGGAATTTGGAATGCGGAATTTAGAACACAGAATTTGGAACGTGGAATTTGGAACATGGAATTTGGAACACGGAATATGGAATTTGGAACATTTATTTTGGAACACGGAATTTGGAACGCGGAATATGGAATGTGGAATTTGGAACGCGGAATTTGGAACATGGAAATTGGAACATGGAATTCAGAACATGGAACTCGGAATTTGGAACTCATAATTTGGAACGCGGAATATGGAACGTGGAATTTGGAACGCGGAATTTGTAACATGAAATTTGGAATACGGAACATGGAATTTGGAACATGTATTTTGGAACACAGAATTTGGAAATCAGAATCTGGAACACTGAACTCGGAATTTGGAACAAAGAATTTGAAACGCGGAATATGGAACGTGGGAATTGGAACGCGGAATTTGGAACATGGAATTTGGAATACGGAACATGGAATTTGGAACATGTATTTTGGAACACAGAATTAGGAACTCGGAATCTGGAACACTTAACTCGGAATTTGGAACAAAGAATTTGGAACGCGGAATTTGAAACAAGGAATTTGGAACACAGAATTTGGAACAATAAACACCAAATTTGGAACACGGAACACAGAACTCGGAATTTGGAACACAGAATTTGGAACTCGGAATTTGGAACATGGAACTCAGAATTTGGAACGCGGAATTTGGAATGAGGAATTTAGAACACAGAATTTGGAGCGTGGAATTTGGAACATGGAATTTGGAACACGGAATATGGAATTTGGAACATTCATTTTGGAACACGGAATTTGGAACGCGGAATATGGAACGTGGAATTTGGAACGCGGAATTTGGAACATGGAATTTGGAATATGGAACATGAAATTTGGAACATGTATTTTGGAACACGCAATTTGGAACTCGGAATCTGGAACACTTAAATCAGAATTTGGAACACAGAATTTGGAACGCGGAATTTGGAACATGGAAATTGGAACATGGAATTTGGAACACGGAACTCGGAATCTGGAACACTTAAATCAGAATTTGGAATGCAGAATTTGGAATACGGAATACGGAATACGGAATACGGAATTTGGAACACGGAATTTGGAACACGGAATTTGGAACACGGAATTTGGAACTCGGAACTTGGAACACGGTACATAGAATTTGGAACGTGGTATTTGGAGCACAGAATTTGGAACTTGGAATTGTGAACATGGAACATAGAACTTGGAAAACGAAATTTGGACCATGGAACTTGGAACACGGAACTCACTTAGAATATGGAACACAAAATTTGTAACACGGAACTCAGAATTTTGAACACGGAACATGGAATTTGTGAACCTGGAACATGGAATTTGGAACAGGGAATTTGGAACTCAGAATTTGGAACATGGAATATGGAACAAAGAACTCGAAATTTGAAATACAGAAATTGGAACACAGAATTTGAAACATGGAATTTGGAACATGGAACTCGGAATTCGGAACATGGAATTTGGGACACGGAATTTGGAACAGGAAACACCGAATCTGGAACACGGAATCTGGAACGCGTAACTCGTAATTTGGAACATCAAAATTGGAACAAAGAATTTGGAACAAGGAACAAAGAATTTGGAACAAGGAATTTGGAACACATTATGTGGAACACGGAACACGGAATTTGAAACTCAGAATTTGGAACACGGAACTCGGAATTTGGAGCACGGAATTTGTAACATGGAAATCAGAAGTTGGAAAGCGGAATTTGGAACGCGGAATTTGGAACGCGGAAATTGGAACGCGGAATTTGGAACGTGGAATTTGTAACACGGAACTCAGAATTTTGAACACGGAACATGGAATTTGTGAACCTGGAACATGGAATTTGGAACATGGAATTTGGAACACGGAATATGGAATTTGGAACATTTATTTTGGAACACGGAATTTGGAACGCGGAATATGGAATGTGGAATTTGGAACGCGGAATTTGGAACATGGAAATTGGAACATGGAATTCAGAACATGGAACTCGGAATTTGGAACTCATAATTTGGAACGCGGAATATGGAACGTGGAATTTGGAACGCGGAATTTGTAACATGAAATTTGGAATACGGAACATGGAATTTGGAACATGTATTTTGGAACACAGAATTTGGAAATCAGAATCTGGAACACTGAACTCGGAATTTGGAACAAAGAATTTGAAACGCGGAATATGGAACGTGGGAATTGGAACGCGGAATTTGGAACATGGAATTTGGAATACGGAACATGGAATTTGGAACATGTATTTTGGAACACAGAATTAGGAACTCGGAATCTGGAACACTTAACTCGGAATTTGGAACAAAGAATTTGGAACGCGGAATTTGAAACAAGGAATTTGGAACACAGAATTTGGAACAATAAACACCAAATTTGGAACACGGAACACAGAACTCGGAATTTGGAACACAGAATTTGGAACTCGGAATTTGGAACATGGAACTCAGAATTTGGAACGCGGAATTTGGAATGAGGAATTTAGAACACAGAATTTGGAGCGTGGAATTTGGAACATGGAATTTGGAACACGGAATATGGAATTTGGAACATTCATTTTGGAACACGGAATTTGGAACGCGGAATATGGAACGTGGAATTTGGAACGCGGAATTTGGAACATGGAATTTGGAATATGGAACATGAAATTTGGAACATGTATTTTGGAACACGCAATTTGGAACTCGGAATCTGGAACACTTAAATCAGAATTTGGAACACAGAATTTGGAACGCGGAATTTGGAACATGGAAATTGGAACATGGAATTTGGAACACGGAACTCGGAATCTGGAACACTTAAATCAGAATTTGGAATGCAGAATTTGGAATACGGAATACGGAATACGGAATACGGAATTTGGAACACGGAATTTGGAACACGGAATTTGGAACACGGAATTTGGAACTCGGAACTTGGAACACGGTACATAGAATTTGGAACGTGGTATTTGGAGCACAGAATTTGGAACTTGGAATTGTGAACATGGAACATAGAACTTGGAAAACGAAATTTGGACCATGGAACTTGGAACACGGAACTCACTTAGAATATGGAACACAAAATTTGTAACACGGAACTCAGAATTTTGAACACGGAACATGGAATTTGTGAACCTGGAACATGGAATTTGGAACAGGGAATTTGGAACTCAGAATTTGGAACATGGAATATGGAACAAAGAACTCGAAATTTGAAATACAGAAATTGGAACACAGAATTTGAAACATGGAATTTGGAACATGGAACTCGGAATTCGGAACATGGAATTTGGGACACGGAATTTGGAACAGGAAACACCGAATCTGGAACACGGAATCTGGAACGCGTAACTCGTAATTTGGAACATCAAAATTGGAACAAAGAATTTGGAACAAGGAACAAAGAATTTGGAACAAGGAATTTGGAACACATTATGTGGAACACGGAACACGGAATTTGAAACTCAGAATTTGGAACACGGAACTCGGAATTTGGAGCACGGAATTTGTAACATGGAAATCAGAAGTTGGAAAGCGGAATTTGGAACGCGGAATTTGGAACGCGGAAATTGGAACGCGGAATTTGGAACGTGGAATTTGTAACACGGAACTCAGAATTTTGAACACGGAACATGGAATTTGTGAACCTGGAACATGGAATTTGGAACAGGGAATTTGGAACTCATTATTTGGAACGCGGAATATGGAACGTGGAATTTGGAACGCGGAATTTGGAACATGGAATTTGGAATACGGAATTTGGAACATGTATTTTGGAACACGGAATTTGGAACTCGGAATCTGGAACACTTAACTCGGAATTTGGAACAAAGAATTTGGAACGCGGAATTTGAAACAAGGAATTTGGAACACAGAATTTGGAACAATAAACACCAAATTTGGAACACGGAACACAGAACTCGGAATTTGGAACACAGAATTTGGAACTCGGAATTTGGAACATGGAACTCAGAATTTGGAACGCGGAATTTGGAATGCGGAATTTAGAACACAGAATTTGGAACGTGGAATTTGGAACATGGAATTTGGAATTTGGAACATTTATTTTGGAACACGGAATTTGGAACGCGGAATATGGAATGTGGAATTTGGAACGCGGAATTTGGAACATGGAAATTGGAACATGGAATTCAGAACATGGAACTCGGAATTTGGAACTCATAATTTGGAACGCGGAATATTGAACGTGGAATTTGGAACGAGGAATTTGTAACATGAAATTTGGAATACGGAACATGGAATTTGGAACATGTATTTTGGAACACAGAATTTGGAAATCAGAATCTGGAACACTGAACTCGGAATTTGGAACAAAGAATTTGAAACGCGGAATATGGAACGTGGAAATTGGAACGCGGAAATTGGAACATGGAATTTGGAATACGGAACATGGAATTTGGAACATGTATTTTGGAACACAGAATTAGGAACTCGGAATCTGGAACACTTAACTCGGAATTTGGAACAAAGAATTTGGAACGCGGAATTTGAAACAAGGAATTTGGAACACAGAATTTGGAACAATAAACACCAAATTTGGAACACGGAACACAGAACTCGGAATTTGGAACACAGAATTTGGAACTCGGAATTTGGAACATGGAACTCAGAATTTGGAACGCGGAATTTGGAATGAGGAATTTAGAACACAGAATTTGGAGCGTGGAATTTGGAACATGGAATTTGGAACACGGAATATGGAATTTGGAACATTCATTTTGGAACACGGAATTTGGAACGCGGAATATGGAACGTGGAATTTGGAACGCGGAATTTGGAACATGGAATTTGGAATATGGAACATGAAATTTGGAACATGTATTTTGGAACACGCAATTTGGAACTCGGAATCTGGAACACTTAAATCAGAATTTGGAACACAGAATTTGGAACGCGGAATTTGGAACATGGAAATTGGAACATGGAATTTGGAACACGGAACTCAGAATTTGGAATGCAGAATTTGGAATACGGAATACGGAATACGGAATACGGAATTTGGAACACGGAATTTGGAACACGGAATTTGGAACACGGAATTTGGAACTCGGAACTTGGAACACGGTACATAGAATTTGGAACGTGGTATTTGGAGCACAGAATTTGGAACTTGGAATTGTGAACATGGAACATAGAACTTGGAAAACGAAATTTGGACCATGGAACTTGGAACACGGAACTCACTTAGAATATGGAACACAAAATTTGTAACACGGAACTCAGAATTTTGAACACGGAACATGGAATTTGTGAACCTGGAACATGGAATTTGGAACAGGGAATTTGGAACTCAGAATTTGGAACATGGAATATGGAACAAAGAACTCGAAATTTGAAATACAGAAATTGGAACACAGAATTTGAAACATGGAATTTGGAACATGGAACTCGGAATTCGGAACATGGAATTTGGGACACGGAATTTGGAACAGGAAACACCGAATCTGGAACACGGAATCTGGAACGCGTAACTCGTAATTTGGAACATCAAAATTGGAACAAAGAATTTGGAACAAGGAACAAAGAATTTGGAACAAGGAATTTGGAACACATTATGTGGAACACGGAACACGGAATTTGAAACTCAGAATTTGGAACACGGAACTCGGAATTTGGAGCACGGAATTTGTAACATGGAAATCAGAAGTTGGAAAGCGGAATTTGGAACGCGGAATTTGGAACGCGGAAATTGGAACGCGGAATTTGGAACGTGGAATTTGTAACATGCAATTTGGAACACGGAACATGGAATTTTGAACATGTATTTTGGAACACGGAATTTGGAACACGGATTTTGGAATGCGGAATTGGGAACGCGGAATTTGGAACGCAGAATTTGGAACATGGAATTTGGAATACAGAACATGGAATTTGGAACATGTATTTTGGAACTCGGAATTTGGAACGCGGAATTTGGAACACTGAACTCGGAATTTGGAACAAGGAATTTGAAATGCGGAATTTGGAACATGGAAATTGGAACACGGAATTCGGAACACGGAACTTGGAATTTGGAACGGGGAATTTGGAATGCGGAATTTGGAATGCGGAATTTGGAATGCGGAATTTGGAACATGGAATTTGGAATACGGAACATGGAATTTGGAACACGGAATATGGAACGCGGAATTTGGAATACGGAACATGTATTTTGGAACATGTATTTTGGAACACGGAATTTGGAACTCGGAATCTATAACACTGAACTCGGAATTTGGAACAAAGAATTTGAAACGCGGAATTTGGAATGCAGAATTTGGAATGCGGAATTTGGAACATGGAATTTGGAACACGGAACATGGAATTTGGAACATGTATTTTGGAGCACGGAATTTGGAAATCAGAATCTGGAACACTGAACTCGGAATTTGGAACAAAGAATTTGAAACGCGGAATATGGAACGCGGAATTTGGAACGCGGAATTTGGAACATGGAATTTGGAATACAGAACATGGAATTTGGAACAAGTATTTTGGAACTCGGAATTTGGAATGCGGAATTTGGAACATGGAATTTGGAATATGGAACACGGAATTTGGAACATGTATTTTGGAACACGGAATTTGGAACTCGGAATCTGGAACACTGAACTCGGAATTTGGAACAAAGAATTTGGAACGCGGAATTTGAAGCAAGGAATTTGGAACACGGAATTTGGAACAATAAACACCAAATTTGGAACACGGAACACAGAACTCGGAATTTGGAACACAGAATTTGGAACTCGGAATTTGGAACATGGAACTCAGAATTTGGAACGCGGAATTTGGAATGCGGAATTTAGAACACAGAATTTGGAACATGGAATTTGGAACATGGAATTTGGAACACGGAATATGGAATTTGGAACATGTATTTTGGAACACGGAATTTGGAACTCAGAATCTGGAACTTGGAATCTGGAACACTGAACTCGGAATTTGGAACACAGAATTTGGAACGCGGAATTTGGAACATGGAAATTGGAACACGGAATTCAGAACATGGAACTCGGAATTTGGAACTCATTATTTGGAACGCGGAATATGGAACGTGGAATTTGGAACGCGGAATTTGGAACATGGAATTTGGAATACGGAATTTGGAACATGTATTTTGGAACACGGAATTTGGAACTCGGAATCTGGAACACTTAACTCGGAATTTGGAACAAAGAATTTGGAACGCGGAATTTGAAACAAGAAATTTGGAACACAGAATTTGGAACAATAAACACCAAATTTGGAACACGGAACACAGAACTCGGAATTTGGAACACAGAATTTGGAACTCGGAATTTGGAACATGGAACTCAGAATTTGGAACGCGGAATTTGGAATGCGGAATTTAGAACACAGAATTTGGAACGTGGAATTTGGAACATGGAATTTGGAACACGGAATATGGAATTTGGAACATTTATTTTGGAACACGGAATTTGGAACGCGGAATATGGAATGTGGAATTTGGAACGCGGAATTTGGAACATGGAATTTGGAATATGGAACATGAAATTTGGAACATGTATTTTGGAACACGCAATTTGGAACTCGGAATCTGGAACACTTAACTCAGAATTTGGAACACAGAATTTGGAACGCGGAATTTGGAACATGGAAATTGGAACATGGAATTCAGAACATGGAACTCGGAATTTGGAACTCATAATTTGGAACGCGGAATATGGAACGTGGAATTTGGAACGCGGAATTTGTAACATGAAATTTGGAATACGGAACATGGAATTTGGAACATGTATTTTGGAACACAGAATTTGGAAATCAGAATCTGGAACACTGAACTCGGAATTTGGAACAAAGAATTTGAAACGCGGAATATGGAACGTGGAAATTGGAACGCGGAATTTGGAACATGGAATTTGGAATACGGAACATGGAATTTGGAACATGTATTTTGGAACACAGAATTAGGAACTCGGAATCTGGAACACTTAACTCGGAATTTGGAACAAAGAATTTGGAACGCGGAATTTGAAACAAGGAATTTGGAACACAGAATTTGGAACAATAAACACCAAATTTGGAACACGGAACACAGAACTCGGAATTTGGAACACAGAATTTGGAACTCGGAATTTGGAACATGGAACTCAGAATTTGGAACGCGGAATTTGGAATGAGGAATTTAGAACACAGAATTTGGAGCGTGGAATTTGGAACATGGAATTTGGAACACGGAATATGGAATTTGGAACATTCATTTTGGAACACGGAATTTGGAACGCGGAATATGGAACGTGGAATTTGGAACGCGGAATTTGGAACATGGAATTTGGAATATGGAACATGAAATTAGGAACATGTATTTTGGAACACGCAATTTGGAACTCGGAATCTGGAACACTTAAATCAGAATTTGGAACACAGAATTTGGAACGCGGAATTTGGAACATGGAAATTGGAACATGGAATTTGGAACACGGAACTCAGAATTTGGAATGCAGAATTTGGAATACGGAATACGGAATACGGAATACGGAATACGGAATTTGGAACACGGAATTTGGAACACGGAATTTGGAACACGGAATTTGGAACTCGGAACTTGGAACACGGTACATAGAATTTGGAACGTGGTATTTGGAGCACAGAATTTGGAACTTGGAATTGTGAACATGGAACATAGAACTTGGAAAACGAAATTTGGACCATGGAACTTGGAACACGGAACTCACTTAGAATATGGAACACAAAATTTGTAACACGGAACTCAGAATTTTGAACACGGAACATGGAATTTGTGAACCTGGAACATGGAATTTGGAACAGGGAATTTGGAACTCAGAATTTGGAACATGGAATATGGAACAAAGAACTCGAAATTTGAAATACAGAAATTGGAACACAGAATTTGAAACATGGAATTTGGAACATGGAACTCGGAATTCGGAACATGGAATTTGGGACACGGAATTTGGAACAGGAAACACCGAATCTGGAACACGGAATCTGGAACGCGTAACTCGTAATTTGGAACATCAAAATTGGAACAAAGAATTTGGAACAAGGAACAAAGAATTTGGAACAAGGAATTTGGAACACATTATGTGGAACACGGAACACGGAATTTGAAACTCAGAATTTGGAACACGGAACTCGGAATTTGGAGCACGGAATTTGTAACATGGAAATCAGAAGTTGGAAAGCGGAATTTGGAACGCGGAATTTGGAACGCGGAAATTGGAACGCGGAATTTGGAACGTGGAATTTGTAACATGCAATTTGGAACACGGAACATGGAATTTTGAACATGTATTTTGGAACACGGAATTTGGAACACGGATTTTGGAATGCGGAATTGGGAACGCGGAATTTGGAACGCAGAATTTGGAACATGGAATTTGGAATACAGAACATGGAATTTGGAACATGTATTTTGGAACTCGGAATTTGGAACGCGGAATTTGGAACACTGAACTCGGAATTTGGAACAAGGAATTTGAAATGCGGAATTTGGAACATGGAAATTGGAACACGGAATTCGGAACACGGAACTTGGAATTTGGAACGGGGAATTTGGAATGCGGAATTTGGAATGCGGAATTTGGAATGCGGAATTTGGAACATGGAATTTGGAATACGGAACATGGAATTTGGAACACGGAATATGGAACGCGGAATTTGGAATACGGAACATGTATTTTGGAACATGTATTTTGGAACACGGAATTTGGAACTCGGAATCTATAACACTGAACTCGGAATTTGGAACAAAGAATTTGAAACGCGGAATTTGGAATGCAGAATTTGGAATGCGGAATTTGGAACATGGAATTTGGAACACGGAACATGGAATTTGGAACATGTATTTTGGAGCACGGAATTTGGAAATCAGAATCTGGAACACTGAACTCGGAATTTGGAACAAAGAATTTGAAACGCGGAATATGGAACGCGGAATTTGGAACGCGGAATTTGGAACATGGAATTTGGAATACAGAACATGGAATTTGGAACAAGTATTTTGGAACTCGGAATTTGGAATGCGGAATTTGGAACATGGAATTTGGAATATGGAACACGGAATTTGGAACATGTATTTTGGAACACGGAATTTGGAACTCGGAATCTGGAACACTGAACTCGGAATTTGGAACAAAGAATTTGGAACGCGGAATTTGAAGCAAGGAATTTGGAACACGGAATTTGGAACAATAAACACCAAATTTGGAACACGGAACACAGAACTCGGAATTTGGAACACAGAATTTGGAACTCGGAATTTGGAACATGGAACTCAGAATTTGGAACGCGGAATTTGGAATGCGGAATTTAGAACACAGAATTTGGAACATGGAATTTGGAACATGGAATTTGGAACACGGAATATGGAATTTGGAACATGTATTTTGGAACACGGAATTTGGAACTCAGAATCTGGAACTTGGAATCTGGAACACTGAACTCGGAATTTGGAACACAGAATTTGGAACGCGGAATTTGGAACATGGAAATTGGAACACGGAATTCAGAACATGGAACTCGGAATTTGGAACTCATTATTTGGAACGCGGAATATGGAACGTGGAATTTGGAACGCGGAATTTGGAACATGGAATTTGGAATACGGAATTTGGAACATGTATTTTGGAACACGGAATTTGGAACTCGTAATCTGGAACACTTAACTCGGAATTTGGAACAAAGAATTTGGAACGCAGAATTTGAAACAAGGAATTTGGAACACAGAATTTGGAACAATAAACACCAAATTTGGAACACGGAACACAGAACTCGGAATTTGGAACACAGAATTTGGAACTCGGAATTTGGAACATGGAACTCAGAATTTGGAACGCGGAATTTGGAATGCGGAATTTAGAACACAGAATTTGGAACGTGGAATTTGGAACATGGAATTTGGAACACGGAATATGGAATTTGGAACATTTATTTTGGAACACGGAATTTGGAACGCGGAATATGGAATGTGGAATTTGGAACGCGGAATTTGGAACATGGAATTTGGAATATGGAACATGAAATTTGGAACATGTATTTTGGAACACGCAATTTGGAACTCGGAATCTGGAACACTTAACTCAGAATTTGGAACACAGAATTTGGAACGTGGAATTTGGAACATGGAAATTGGAACATGGAATTCAGAACATGGAACTCGGAATTTGGAACTCATAATTTGGAACGCGGAATATGGAACGTGGAATTTGGAAGGCGGAATTTGTAACATGAAATTTGGAATACGGAACATGGAATTTGGAACATGTATTTTGGAACACAGAATTTGGAAATCAGAATCTGGAACACTGAACTCGGAATTTGGAACAAAGAATTTGAAACGCGGAATATGGAACGTGGAAATTGGAACGCGGAATTTGGAACATGGAATTTGGAATACGGAACATGGAATTTGGAACATGAATTTTGGAACACAGAATTAGGAACTCGGAATCTGGAACACTAAACTCGGAATTTGGAACAAAGAATTTGGAACGCGGAATTTGAAACAAGGAATTTGGAACACAGAATTTGGAACAATAAACACCAAATTTGGAACACGGAACACAGAACTCGGAATTTGGAACACAGAATTTGGAACTCGGAATTTGGAACATGGAACTCAGAATTTGGAACGCGGAATTTGGAATGAGGAATTTAGAACACAGAATTTGGAGCGTGGAATTTGGAACATGGAATTTGGAACACGGAATATGGAATTTGGAACATTCATTTTGGAACACGGAATTTGGAACGCGGAATATGGAACTTGGAATTTGGAACGCGGAATTTGGAACATGGAATTTGGAATATGGAACATGAAATTTGGAACATGTATTTTGGAACACGCAATTTGGAACTCGGAATCTGGAACACTTAAATCAGAATTTGGAACACAGAATTTGGAACGCGGAATTTGGAACATGGAAATTGGAACATGGAATTTGGAACACGGAACTCAGAATTTGGAATGCAGAATTTGGAATACGGAATACGGAATACGGAATACGGAATACGGAATTTGGAACACGGAATTTGGAACACGGAATTTGGAACACGGAATTTGGAACTCGGAACTTGGAACACGGTACATAGAATTTGGAACGTGGTATTTGGAGCACAGAATTTGGAACTTGGAATTGTGAACATGGAACATAGAACTTGGAAAACGAAATTTGGACCATGGAACTTGGAACACGGAACTCACTTAGAATATGGAACACAAAATTTGTAACACGGAACTCAGAATTTTGAACACGGAACATGGAATTTGTGAACCTGGAACATGGAATTTGGAACAGGGAATTTGGAACTCAGAATTTGGAACATGGAATATGGAACAAAGAACTCGAAATTTGAAATACAGAAATTGGAACACAGAATTTGAAACATGGAATTTGGAACATGGAACTCGGAATTCGGAACATGGAATTTGGGACACGGAATTTGGAACAGGAAACACCGAATCTGGAACACGGAATCTGGAACGCGTAACTCGTAATTTGGAACATCAAAATTGGAACAAAGAATTTGGAACAAGGAACAAAGAATTTGGAACAAGGAATTTGGAACACATTATGTGGAACACGGAACACGGAATTTGAAACTCAGAATTTGGAACACGGAACTCGGAATTTGGAGCACGGAATTTGTAACATGGAAATCAGAAGTTGGAAAGCGGAATTTGGAACGCAGAATTTGGAACGCGGAAATTGGAACGCGGAATTTGGAACGTGGAATTTGTAACATGCAATTTGGAACACGGAACATGGAATTTTGAACATGTATTTTGGAACACGGAATTTGGAACACGGATTTTGGAATGCGGAATTGGGAACGCGGAATTTGGAACGCAGAATTTGGAACATGGAATTTGGAATACAGAACATGGAATTTGGAACATGTATTTTGGAACTCGGAATTTGGAACGCGGAATTTGGAACACTGAACTCGGAATTTGGAACAAGGAATTTGAAATGCGGAATTTGGAACATGGAAATTGGAACACGGAATTCGGAACACGGAACTTGGAATTTGGAACGGGGAATTTGGAATGCGGAATTTGGAATGCGGAATTTGGAATGCGGAATTTGGAACATGGAATTTGGAATACGGAACATGGAATTTGGAACACGGAATATGGAACGCGGAATTTGGAATACGGAACATGTATTTTGGAACATGTATTTTGGAACACGGAATTTGGAACTCGGAATCTATAACACTGAACTCGGAATTTGGAACAAAGAATTTGAAACGCGGAATTTGGAATGCAGAATTTGGAATGCGGAATTTGGAACATGGAATTTGGAACACGGAACATGGAATTTGGAACATGTATTTTGGAGCACGGAATTTGGAAATCAGAATCTGGAACACTGAACTCGGAATTTGGAACAAAGAATTTGAAACGCGGAATATGGAACGCGGAATTTGGAATGCGGAATTTGGAACATGGAATTTGGAATATGGAACACGGAATTTGGAACATGTATTTTGGAACACGGAATTTGGAACTCGGAATCTGGAACACTGAACTCGGAATTTGGAACAAAGAATTTGGAACGCGGAATTTGAAGCAAGGAATTTGGAACACGGAATTTGGAACAATAAACACCAAATTTGGAACACAGAACTCGGAATTTGGAACACAGAATTTGGAACTCGGAATTTGGAACATGGAACTCAGAATTTGGAACGCGGAATTTGGAATGCGGAATTTAGAACACAGAATTTGGAACATGGAATTTGGAACATGGAATTTGGAACACGGAATATGGAATTTGGAACATGTATTTTGGAACACGGAATTTGGAACTCAGAATCTGGAACTTGGAATCTGGAACACTGAACTCGGAATTTGGAACACAGAATTTGGAACGCGGAATTTGGAACATGGAAATTGGAACACGGAATTCAGAACATGGAACTCGGAATTTGGAACTCATTATTTGGAACGCGGAATATGGAACGTGGAATTTGGAACGCGGAATTTGGAACATGGAATTTGGAATACGGAATTTGGAACATGTATTTTGGAACACGGAATTTGGAACTCGGAATCTGGAACACTTAACTCGGAATTTGGAACAAAGAATTTGGAACGCGGAATTTGAAACAAGGAATTTGGAACACAGAATTTGGAACAATAAACACCAAATTTGGAACACGGAACACAGAACTCGGAATTTGGAACACAGAATTTGGAACTCGGAATTTGGAACATGGAACTCAGAATTTGGAACGCGGAATTTGGAATGCGGAATTTAGAACACAGAATTTGGAACGTGGAATTTGGAACATGGAATTTGGAACACGGAATATGGAATTTGGAACATTTATTTTGGAACACGGAATTTGGAACGCGGAATATGGAATGTGGAATTTGGAACGCGGAATTTGGAACATGGAATTTGGAATATGGAACATGAAATTTGGAACATGTATTTTGGAACACGCAATTTGGAACTCGGAATCTGGAACACTTAACTCAGAATTTGGAACACAGAATTTGGAACGCGGAATTTGGAACATGGAAATTGGAACATGGAATTCAGAACATGGAACTCGGAATTTGGAACTCATAATTTGGAACGCGGAATATGGAACGTGGAATTTGGAACGCGGAATTTGTAACATGAAATTTGGAATACGGAACATGGAATTTGGAACATGTATTTTGGAACACAGAATTTGGAAATCAGAATCTGGAACACTGAACTCGGAATTTGGAACAAAGAATTTGAAACGCGGAATATGGAACGTGGAAATTGGAACGCGGAATTCGGAACATGGAATTTGGAATACGGAACATGGAATTTGGAACATGTATTTTGGAACACAGAATTAGGAACTCGGAATCTGGAACACTTAACTCGGAATTTGGAACAAAGAATTTGGAACGCGGAATTTGAAACAAGGAATTTGGAACACAGAATTTGGAACAATAAACACCAAATTTGGAACACGGAACACAGAACTCGGAATTTGGAACACAGAATTTGGAACTCGGAATTTGGAACATGGAACTCAGAATTTGGAACGCGGAATTTGGAATGAGGAATTTAGAACACAGAATTTGGAGCGTGGAATTTGGAACATGGAATTTGGAACACGGAATATGGAATTTGGAACATTCATTTTGGAACACGGAATTTGGAACGCGGAATATGGAACGTGGAATTTGGAACGCGGAATTTGGAACATGGAATTTGGAATATGGAACATGAAATTAGGAACATGTATTTTGGAACACGCAATTTGGAACTCGGAATCTGGAACACTTAAATCAGAATTTGGAACACAGAATTTGGAACGCGGAATTTGGAACATGGAAATTGGAACATGGAATTTGGAACACGGAACTCAGAATTTGGAATGCAGAATTTGGAATACGGAATACGGAATACGGAATACGGAATACGGAATTTGGAACACGGAATTTGGAACACGGAATTTGGAACACGGAATTTGGAACTCGGAACTTGGAACACGGTACATAGAATTTGGAACGTGGTATTTGGAGCACAGAATTTGGAACTTGGAATTGTGAACATGGAACATAGAACTTGGAAAACGAAATTTGGACCATGGAACTTGGAACACGGAACTCACTTAGAATATGGAACACAAAATTTGTAACACGGAACTCAGAATTTTGAACACGGAACATGGAATTTGTGAACCTGGAACATGGAATTTGGAACAGGGAATTTGGAACTCAGAATTTGGAACATGGAATATGGAACAAAGAACTCGAAATTTGAAATACAGAAATTGGAACACAGAATTTGAAACATGGAATTTGGAACATGGAACTCGGAATTCGGAACATGGAATTTGGGACACGGAATTTGGAACAGGAAACACCGAATCTGGAACACGGAATCTGGAACGCGTAACTCGTAATTTGGAACATCAAAATTGGAACAAAGAATTTGGAACAAGGAACAAAGAATTTGGAACAAGGAATTTGGAACACATTATGTGGAACACGGAACACGGAATTTGAAACTCAGAATTTGGAACACGGAACTCGGAATTTGGAGCACGGAATTTGTAACATGGAAATCAGAAGTTGGAAAGCGGAATTTGGAACGCGGAATTTGGAACGCGGAAATTGGAACGCGGAATTTGGAACGTGGAATTTGTAACATGCAATTTGGAACACGGAACATGGAATTTTGAACATGTATTTTGGAACACGGAATTTGGAACACGGATTTTGGAATGCGGAATTGGGAACGCGGAATTTGGAACGCAGAATTTGGAACATGGAATTTGGAATACAGAACATGGAATTTGGAACATGTATTTTGGAACTCGGAATTTGGAACGCGGAATTTGGAACACTGAACTCGGAATTTGGAACAAGGAATTTGAAATGCGGAATTTGGAACATGGAAATTGGAACACGGAATTCGGAACACGGAACTTGGAATTTGGAACGGGGAATTTGGAATGCGGAATTTGGAATGCGGAATTTGGAATGCGGAATTTGGAACATGGAATTTGGAATACGGAACATGGAATTTGGAACACGGAATATGGAACGCGGAATTTGGAATACGGAACATGTATTTTGGAACATGTATTTTGGAACACGGAATTTGGAACTCGGAATCTATAACACTGAACTCGGAATTTGGAACAAAGAATTTGAAACGCGGAATTTGGAATGCAGAATTTGGAATGCGGAATTTGGAACATGGAATTTGGAACACGGAACATGGAATTTGGAACATGTATTTTGGAGCACGGAATTTGGAAATCAGAATCTGGAACACTGAACTCGGAATTTGGAACAAAGAATTTGAAACGCGGAATATGGAACGCGGAATTTGGAACGCGGAATTTGGAACATGGAATTTGGAATACAGAACATGGAATTTGGAACAAGTATTTTGGAACTCGGAATTTGGAATGCGGAATTTGGAACATGGAATTTGGAATATGGAACACGGAATTTGGAACATGTATTTTGGAACACGGAATTTGGAACTCGGAATCTGGAACACTGAACTCGGAATTTGGAACAAAGAATTTGGAACGCGGAATTTGAAGCAAGGAATTTGGAACACGGAATTTGGAACAATAAACACCAAATTTGGAACACGGAACACAGAACTCGGAATTTGGAACACAGAATTTGGAACTCGGAATTTGGAACATGGAACTCAGAATTTGGAACGCGGAATTTGGAATGCGGAATTTAGAACACAGAATTTGGAACATGGAATTTGGAACATGGAATTTGGAACACGGAATATGGAATTTGGAACATGTATTTTGGAACACGGAATTTGGAACTCAGAATCTGGAACTTGGAATCTGGAACACTGAACTCGGAATTTGGAACACAGAATTTGGAACGCGGAATTTGGAACATGGAAATTGGAACACGGAATTCAGAACATGGAACTCGGAATTTGGAACTCATTATTTGGAACGCGGAATATGGAACGTGGAATTTGGAACGCGGAATTTGGAACATGGAATTTGGAATACGGAATTTGGAACATGTATTTTGGAACACGGAATTTGGAACTCGTAATCTGGAACACTTAACTCGGAATTTGGAACAAAGAATTTGGAACGCAGAATTTGAAACAAGGAATTTGGAACACAGAATTTGGAACAATAAACACCAAATTTGGAACACGGAACACAGAACTCGGAATTTGGAACACAGAATTTGGAACTCGGAATTTGGAACATGGAACTCAGAATTTGGAACGCGGAATTTGGAATGCGGAATTTAGAACACAGAATTTGGAACGTGGAATTTGGAACATGGAATTTGGAACACGGAATATGGAATTTGGAACATTTATTTTGGAACACGGAATTTGGAACGCGGAATATGGAATGTGGAATTTGGAACGCGGAATTTGGAACATGGAATTTGGAATATGGAACATGAAATTTGGAACATGTATTTTGGAACACGCAATTTGGAACTCGGAATCTGGAACACTTAACTCAGAATTTGGAACACAGAATTTGGAACGCGGAATTTGGAACATGGAAATTGGAACATGGAATTCAGAACATGGAACTCGGAATTTGGAACTCATAATTTGGAACGCGGAATATGGAACGTGGAATTTGGAACGCGGAATTTGTAACATGAAATTTGGAATACGGAACATGGAATTTGGAACATGTATTTTGGAACACAGAATTTGGAAATCAGAATCTGGAACACTGAACTCGGAATTTGGAACAAAGAATTTGAAACGCGGAATATGGAACGTGGAAATTGGAACGCGGAATTTGGAACATGGAATTTGGAATACGGAACATGGAATTTGGAACATGAATTTTGGAACACAGAATTAGGAACTCGGAATCTGGAACACTTAACTCGGAATTTGGAACAAAGAATTTGGAACGCGGAATTTGAAACAAGGAATTTGGAACACAGAATTTGGAACAATAAACACCAAATTTGGAACACGGAACACAGAACTCGGAATTTGGAACACAGAATTTGGAACTCGGAATTTGGAACATGGAACTCAGAATTTGGAACGCGGAATTTGGAATGAGGAATTTAGAACACAGAATTTGGAGCGTGGAATTTGGAACATGGAATTTGGAACACGGAATATGGAATTTGGAACATTCATTTTGGAACACGGAATTTGGAACGCGGAATATGGAACTTGGAATTTGGAACGCGGAATTTGGAACATGGAATTTGGAATATGGAACATGAAATTTGGAACATGTATTTTGGAACACGCAATTTGGAACTCGGAATCTGGAACACTTAAATCAGAATTTGGAACACAGAATTTGGAACGCGGAATTTGGAACATGGAAATTGGAACATGGAATTTGGAACACGGAACTCAGAATTTGGAATGCAGAATTTGGAATACGGAATACGGAATACGGAATTTGGAACACGGAATTTGGAACACGGAATTTGGAACACGGAATTTGGAACTCGGAACTTGGAACAGGGTACATAGAATTTGGAACGTGGTATTTGGAGCACAGAATTTGGAACTTGGAATTGTGAACATGGAACATAGAACTTGGAAAACGAAATTTGGACCATGGAACTTGGAACACGGAACTCACTTAGAATATGGAACACAAAATTTGTAACACGGAACTCAGAATTTTGAACACGGAACATGGAATTTGTGAACCTGGAACATGGAATTTGGAACAGGGAATTTGGAACTCAGAATTTGGAACATGGAATATGGAACAAAGAACTCGAAATTTGAAATACAGAAATTGGAACACAGAATTTGAAACATGGAATTTGGAACATGGAACTCGGAATTCGGAACATGGAATTTGGGACACGGAATTTGGAACAGGAAACACCGAATCTGGAACACGGAATCTGGAACGCGTAACTCGTAATTTGGAACATCAAAATTGGAACAAAGAATTTGGAACAAGGAACAAAGAATTTGGAACAAGGAATTTGGAACACATTATGTGGAACACGGAACACGGAATTTGAAACTCAGAATTTGGAACACGGAACTCGGAATTTGGAGCACGGAATTTGTAACATGGAAATCAGAAGTTGGAAAGCGGAATTTGGAACGCAGAATTTGGAACGCGGAAATTGGAACGCGGAATTTGGAACGTGGAATTTGTAACATGCAATTTGGAACACGGAACATGGAATTTTGAACATGTATTTTGGAACACGGAATTTGGAACACGGATTTTGGAATGCGGAATTGGGAACGCGGAATTTGGAACGCAGAATTTGGAACATGGAATTTGGAATACAGAACATGGAATTTGGAACATGTATTTTGGAACTCGGAATTTGGAACGCGGAATTTGGAACACTGAACTCGGAATTTGGAACAAGGAATTTGAAATGCGGAATTTGGAACATGGAAATTGGAACACGGAATTCGGAACACGGAACTTGGAATTTGGAACGGGGAATTTGGAATGCGGAATTTGGAATGCGGAATTTGGAATGCGGAATTTGGAACATGGAATTTGGAATACGGAACATGGAATTTGGAACACGGAATATGGAACGCGGAATTTGGAATACGGAACATGTATTTTGGAACATGTATTTTGGAACACGGAATTTGGAACTCGGAATCTATAACACTGAACTCGGAATTTGGAACAAAGAATTTGAAACGCGGAATTTGGAATGCAGAATTTGGAATGCGGAATTTGGAACATGGAATTTGGAACACGGAACATGGAATTTGGAACATGTATTTTGGAGCACGGAATTTGGAAATCAGAATCTGGAACACTGAACTCGGAATTTGGAACAAAGAATTTGAAACGCGGAATATGGAACGCGGAATTTGGAACGCGGAATTTGGAACATGGAATTTGGAATACAGAACATGGAATTTGGAACAAGTATTTTGGAACTCGGAATTTGGAATGCGGAATTTGGAACATGGAATTTGGAATATGGAACACGGAATTTGGAACATGTATTTTGGAACACGGAATTTGGAACTCGGAATCTGGAACACTGAACTCGGAATTTGGAACAAAGAATTTGGAACGCGGAATTTGAAGCAAGGAATTTGGAACACGGAATTTGGAACAATAAACACCAAATTTGGAACACGGAACACAGAACTCGGAATTTGGAACACAGAATTTGGAACTCGGAATTTGGAACATGGAACTCAGAATTTGGAACGCGGAATTTGGAATGCGGAATTTAGAACACAGAATTTGGAACATGGAATTTGGAACATGGAATTTGGAACACGGAATATGGAATTTGGAACATGTATTTTGGAACACGGAATTTGGAACTCAGAATCTGGAACTTGGAATCTGGAACACTGAACTCGGAATTTGGAACACAGAATTTGGAACGCGGAATTTGGAACATGGAAATTGGAACACGGAATTCAGAACATGGAACTCGGAATTTGGAACTCATTATTTGGAACGCGGAATATGGAACGTGGAATTTGGAACGCGGAATTTGGAACATGGAATTTGGAATACGGAATTTGGAACATGTATTTTGGAACACGGAATTTGGAACTCGGAATCTGGAACACTTAACTCGGAATTTGGAACAAAGAATTTGGAACGCGGAATTTGAAACAAGAAATTTGGAACACAGAATTTGGAACAATAAACACCAAATTTGGAACACGGAACACAGAACTCGGAATTTGGAACACAGAATTTGGAACTCGGAATTTGGAACATGGAACTCAGAATTTGGAACGCGGAATTTGGAATGCGGAATTTAGAACACAGAATTTGGAACGTGGAATTTGGAACATGGAATTTGGAACACGGAATATGGAATTTGGAACATTTATTTTGGAACACGGAATTTGGAACGCGGAATATGGAATGTGGAATTTGGAACGCGGAATTTGGAACATGGAATTTGGAATATGGAACATGAAATTTGGAACATGTATTTTGGAACACGCAATTTGGAACTCGGAATCTGGAACACTTAACTCAGAATTTGGAACACAGAATTTGGAACGCGGAATTTGGAACATGGAAATTGGAACATGGAATTCAGAACATGGAACTCGGAATTTGGAACTCATAATTTGGAACGCGGAATATGGAACGTGGAATTTGGAACGCGGAATTTGTAACATGAAATTTGGAATACGGAACATGGAATTTGGAACATGTATTTTGGAACACAGAATTTGGAAATCAGAATCTGGAACACTGAACTCGGAATTTGGAACAAGGAATTTGAAATGCGGAATTTGGAACATGGAAATTGGAACACGGAATTCGGAACACGGAACTTGGAATTTGGAACGGGGAATTTGGAATGCGGAATTTGGAATGCGGAATTTGGAATGCGGAATTTGGAACATGGAATTTGGAATACGGAACATGGAATTTGGAACACGGAATATGGAACGCGGAATTTGGAATACGGAACATGTATTTTGGAACATGTATTTTGGAACACGGAATTTGGAACTCGGAATCTATAACACTGAACTCGGAATTTGGAACAAAGAATTTGAAACGCGGAATTTGGAATGCAGAATTTGGAATGCGGAATTTGGAACATGGAATTTGGAACACGGAACATGGAATTTGGAACATGTATTTTGGAGCACGGAATTTGGAAATCAGAATCTGGAACACTGAACTCGGAATTTGGAACAAAGAATTTGAAACGCGGAATATGGAACGCGGAATTTGGAACGCGGAATTTGGAACATGGAATTTGGAATACAGAACATGGAATTTGGAACAAGTATTTTGGAACTCGGAATTTGGAATGCGGAATTTGGAACATGGAATTTGGAATATGGAACACGGAATTTGGAACATGTATTTTGGAACACGGAATTTGGAACTCGGAATCTGGAACACTGAACTCGGAATTTGGAACAAAGAATTTGGAACGCGGAATTTGAAGCAAGGAATTTGGAACACGGAATTTGGAACAATAAACACCAAATTTGGAACACGGAACACAGAACTCGGAATTTGGAACACAGAATTTGGAACTCGGAATTTGGAACATGGGACTCAGAATTTGGAACGCGGAATTTGGAATGCGGAATTTAGAACACAGAATTTGGAACATGGAATTTGGAACATGGAATTTGGAACACGGAATATGGAATTTGGAACATGTATTTTGGAACACGGAATTTGGAACTCAGAATCTGGAACTTGGAATCTGGAACACTGAACTCGGAATTTGGAACACAGAATTTGGAACGCGGAATTTGGAACATGGAAATTGGAACACGGAATTCAGAACATGGAACTCGGAATTTGGAACTCATTATTTGGAACGCGGAATATGGAACGTGGAATTTGGAACGCGGAATTTGGAACATGGAATTTGGAATACGGAATTTGGAACATGTATTTTGGAACACGGAATTCGGAACTCGGAATCTGGAACACTTAACTCGGAATTTGGAACAAAGAATTTGGAACGCAGAATTTGAAACAAGGAATTTGGAACACAGAATTTGGAACAATAAACACCAAATTTGGAACACGGAACACAGAACTCGGAATTTGGAACACAGAATTTGGAACTCGGAATTTGGAACATGGAACTCAGAATTTGGAACGCGGAATTTGGAATGCGGAATTTAGAACACAGAATTTGGAACGTGGAATTTGGAACATGGAATTTGGAACACGGAATATGGAATTTGGAACATTTATTTTGGAACACGGAATTTGGAACGCGGAATATGGAATGTGGAATTTGGAACGCGGAATTTGGAACATGGAATTTGGAATATGGAACATGAAATTTGGAACATGTATTATGGAACACGCAATTTGGAACTCGGAATCTGGAACACTTAACTCAGAATTTGGAACACAGAATTTGGAACGCGGAATTTGGAACATGGAAATTGGAACATGGAATTCAGAACATGGAACTCGGAATTTGGAACTCATAATTTGGAACGCGGAATATGGAACGTGGAATTTGGAACGCGGAATTTGTAACATGAAATTTGGAATACGGAACATGGAATTTGGAACATGTATTTTGGAACACAGAATTTGGAAATCAGAATCTGGAACACTGAACTCGGAATTTGGAACAAAGAATTTGAAACGCGGAATATGGAACGTGGAAATTGGAACGCGGAATTTGGAACATGGAATTTGGAATACGGAACATGGAATTTGGAACATGAATTTTGGAACACAGAATTAGGAACTCGGAATCTGGAACACTTAACTCGGAATTTGGAACAAAGAATTTGGAACGTGGAATTTGAAACAAGGAATTTGGAACACAGAATTTGGAACAATAAACACCAAATTTGGAACACGGAACACAGAACTCGGAATTTGGAACACAGAATTTGGAACTCGGAATTTGGAACATGGAACTCAGAATTTGAAACGCGGAATTTGGAATGAGGAATTTAGAACACAGAATTTGGAGCGTGGAATTTGGAACATGGAATTTGGAACACGGAATATGGAATTTGGAACATTCATTTTGGAACACGGAATTTGGAACGCGGAATATGGAACGTGGAATTTGGAACGCGGAATTTGGAACATGGAATTTGGAATATGGAACATGAAATTTGGAACATGTATTTTGGAACACGCAATTTGGAACTCGGAATCTGGAACACTTAAATCAGAATTTGGAACACAGAATTTGGAACGCGGAATTTGGAACATGGAAATTGGAACATGGAATTTGGAACACGGAACTCAGAATTTGGAATGCAGAATTTGGAATACGGAATACGGAATACGGAATACGGAATTTGGAACACGGAATTTGGAACACGGAATTTGGAACACGGAATTTGGAACTCGGAACTTGGAACACGGTACATAGAATTTGGAACGTGGTATTTGGAGCACAGAATTTGGAACTTGGAATTGTGAACATGGAACATAGAACTTGGAAAACGAAATTTGGACCATGGAACTTGGAACACGGAACTCACTTAGAATATGGAACACAAAATTTGTAACACGGAACTCAGAATTTTGAACACGGAACATGGAATTTGTGAACCTGGAACATGGAATTTGGAACAGGGAATTTGGAACTCAGAATTTGGAACATGGAATATGGAACAAAGAACTCGAAATTTGAAATACAGAAATTGGAACACAGAATTTGAAACATGGAATTTGGAACATGGAACTCGGAATTCGGAACATGGAATTTGGGACACGGAATTTGGAACAGGAAACACCGAATCTGGAACACGGAATCTGGAACACGTAACTCGTAATTTGGAACATCAAAATTGGAACAAAGAATTTGGAACAAGGAACAAAGAATTTGGAACAAGGAATTTGGAACACATTATGTGGAACACGGAACACGGAATTTGAAACTCAGAATTTGGAACACGGAACTCGGAATTTGGAGCACGGAATTTGTAACATGGAAATCAGAAGTTGGAAAGCGGAATTTGGAACGCGGAATTTGGAACGCGGAAATTGGAACGCGGAATTTGGAACGTGGAATTTGTAACATGCAATTTGGAACACGGAACATGGAATTTTGAACATGTATTTTGGAACACGGAATTTGGAACACGGATTTTGGAATGCGGAATTGGGAACACGGAATTTAGAACGCAGAATTTGGAACATGGAATTTGGAATACAGAACATGGAATTTGGAACATGTATTTTGGAACTCGGAATTTGGAACGCGGAATTTGGAACACTGAACTCGGAATTTGGAACAAGGAATTTGAAATGCGGAATTTGGAACATGGAAATTGGAACACGGAATTCGGAACACGGAACTTGGAATTTGGAACGGGGAATTTGGAATGCGGAATTTGGAATGCGGAATTTGGAATGCGGAATTTGGAACATGGAATTTGGAATACGGAACATGGAATTTGGAACACGGAATATGGAACGCGGAATTTGGAATACGGAACATGTATTTTGGAACATGTATTTTGGAACACGGAATTTGGAACTCGGAATCTATAACACTGAACTCGGAATTTGGAACAAAGAATTTGAAACGCGGAATTTGGAATGCAGAATTTGGAATGCGGAATTTGGAACATGGAATTTGGAACACGGAACATGGAATTTGGAACATGTATTTTGGAGCACGGAATTTGGAAATCAGAATCTGGAACACTGAACTCGGAATTTGGAACAAAGAATTTGAAACGCGGAATATGGAACGCGGAATTTGGAACGCGGAATTTGGAACATGGAATTTGGAATACAGAACATGGAATTTGGAACAAGTATTTTGGAACTCGGAATTTGGAATGCGGAATTTGGAACATGGAATTTGGAATATGGAACACGGAATTTGGAACATGTATTTTGGAACACGGAATTTGGAACTCGGAATCTGGAACACTGAACTCGGAATTTGGAACAAAGAATTTGGAACGCGGAATTTGAAGCAAGGAATTTGGAACACGGAATTTGGAACAATAAACACCAAATTTGGAACACGGAACACAGAACTCGGAATTTGGAACACAGAATTTGGAACTCGGAATTTGGAACATGGAACTCAGAATTTGGAACGCGGAATTTGGAATGCGGAATTTAGAACACAGAATTTGGAACATGGAATTTGGAACATGGAATTTGGAACACGGAATATGGAATTTGGAACATGTATTTTGGAACACGGAATTTGGAACTCAGAATCTGGAACTTGGAATCTGGAACACTGAACTCGGAATTTGGAACACAGAATTTGGAACGCGGAATTTGGAACATGGAAATTGGAACACGGAATTCAGAACATGGAACTCGGAATTTGGAACTCATTATTTGGAACGCGGAATATGGAACGTGGAATTTGGAACGCGGAATTTGGAACATGGAATTTGGAATACGGAATTTGGAACATGTATTTTGGAACACGGAATTTGGAGCTCGGAATCTGGAACACTTAACTCGGAATTTGGAACAAAGAATTTGGAACGCAGAATTTGAAACAAGGAATTTGGAACACAGAATTTGGAACAATAAACACCAAATTTGGAACACGGAACACAGAACTCGGAATTTGGAACACAGAATTTGGAACTTGGAATTTGGAACATGGAACTCAGAATTTGGAACGCGGAATTTGGAATGCGGAATTTAGAACACAGAATTTGGAACGTGGAATTTGGAACATGGAATTTGGAACACGGAATATGGAATTTGGAACATTTATTTTGGAACACGGAATTTGGAACGCGGAATATGGAATGTGGAATTTGGAACATGGAATTTGGAATATGGAACATGAAATTTGGAACATGTATTTTGGAACACGCAATTTGGAACTCGGAATCTGGAACACTTAACTCAGAATTTGGAACACAGAATTTGGAACGCGGAATTTGGAACATGGAAATTGGAACATGGAATTCAGAACATGGAACTCGGAATTTGGAACTCATAATTTGGAACGCGGAATATGGAACGTGGAATTTGGAACGCGGAATTTGTAACATGAAATTTGGAATACGGAACATGGAATTTGGAACATGTATTTTGGAACACAGAATTTGGAAATCAGAATCTGGAACACTGAACTCGGAATTTGGAACAAAGAATTTGAAACGCGGAATATGGAACGTGGAAATTGGAACGCGGAATTTGGAACATGGAATTTGGAATACGGAACATGGAATTTGGAACATGTATTTTGGAACACAGAATTAGGAACTCGGAATCTGGAACACTTAACTCGGAATTTGGAACAAAGAATTTGGAACGCGGAATTTGAAACAAGGAATTTGGAACACAGAATTTGGAACAATAAACACCAAATTTGGAACACGGAACACAGAACTCGGAATTTGGAACACAGAATTTGGAACTCGGAATTTGGAACATGGAACTCAGAATTTGGAACGCGGAATTTGGAATGAGGAATTTAGAACACAGAATTTGGAGCGTGGAATTTGGAACATGGAATTTGGAACACGGAATATGGAATTTGGAACATTCATTTTGGAACACGGAATTTGGAACGCGGAATATGGAACGTGGAATTTGGAACGCGGAATTTGGAACATGGAATTTGGAATATGGAACATGAAATTAGGAACATGTATTTTGGAACACGCAATTTGGAACTCGGAATCTGGAACACTTAAATCAGAATTTGGAACACAGAATTTGGAACGCGGAATTTGGAACATGGAAATTGGAACATGGAATTTGGAACACGGAACTCAGAATTTGGAATGCAGAATTTGGAATACGGAATACGGAATACGGAATACGGAATTTGGAACACGGAATTTGGAACACGGAATTTGGAACACGGAATTTGGAACTCGGAACTTGGAACACGGTACATAGAATTTGGAACGTGGTATTTGGAGCACAGAATTTGGAACTTGGAATTGTGAACATGGAACATAGAACTTGGAAAACGAAATTTGGACCATGGAACTTGGAACACGGAACTCACTTAGAATATGGAACACAAAATTTGTAACACGGAACTCAGAATTTTGAACACGGAACATGGAATTTGTGAACCTGGAACATGGAATTTGGAACAGGGAATTTGGAACTCAGAATTTGGAACATGGAATATGGAACAAAGAACTCGAAATTTGAAATACAGAAATTGGAACACAGAATTTGAAACATGGAATTTGGAACATGGAACTCGGAATTCGGAACATGGAATTTGGGACACGGAATTTGGAACAGGAAACACCGAATCTGGAACACGGAATCTGGAACGCGTAACTCGTAATTTGGAACATCAAAATTGGAACAAAGAATTTGGAACAAGGAACAAAGAATTTGGAACAAGGAATTTGGAACACATTATGTGGAACACGGAACACGGAATTTGAAACTCAGAATTTGGAACACGGAACTCGGAATTTGGAGCACGGAATTTGTAACATGGAAATCAGAAGTTGGAAAGCGGAATTTGGAACGCGGAATTTGGAACGCGGAAATTGGAACGCGGAATTTGGAACGTGGAATATGTAACATGCAATTTGGAACACGGAACATGGAATTTTGAACATGTATTTTGGAACACGGAATTTGGAACACGGATTTTGGAATGCGGAATTGGGAACGCGGAATTTGGAACGCAGAATTTGGAACATGGAATTTGGAATACAGAACATGGAATTTGGAACATGTATTTTGGAACTCGGAATTTGGAATGCGGAATTTGGAACACTGAACTCGGAATTTGGAACAAGGAATTTGAAATGCGGAATTTGGAACATGGAAATTGGAACACGGAATTCGGAACACGGAACTTGGAATTTGGAACGGGGAATTTGGAATGCGGAATTTGGAATGCGGAATTTGGAATGCGGAAATTTGGAACATGGAATTTGGAATACGGAACATGGAATTTGGAACACGGAATATGGAACGCGGAATTTGGAATACGGAACATGTATTTTGGAACATGTATTTTGGAACACGGAATTTGGAACTCGGAATCTATAACACTGAACTCGGAATTTGGAACAAAGAATTTGAAACGCGGAATTTGGAATGCAGAATTTGGAATGCGGAATTTGGAACATGGAATTTGGAACACGGAACATGGAATTTGGAACATGTATTTTGGAGCACGGAATTTGGAAATCAGAATCTGGAACACTGAACTCGGAATTTGGAACAAAGAATTTGAAACGCGGAATATGGAACGCGGAATTTGGAACGCGGAATTTGGAACATGGAATTTGGAATACAGAACATGGAATTTGGAACAAGTATTTTGGAACTCGGAATTTGGAATGCGGAATTTGGAACATGGAATTTGGAATATGGAACACGGAATTTGGAACATGTATTTTGGAACACGGAATTTGGAACTCGGAATCTGGAACACTGAACTCGGAATTTGGAACAAAGAATTTGGAACGCGGAATTTGAAGCAAGGAATTTGGAACACGGAATTTGGAACAATAAACACCAAATTTGGAACACGGAACACAGAACTCGGAATTTGGAACACAGAATTTGGAACTCGGAATTTGGAACATGGAACTCAGAATTTGGAACGCGGAATTTGGAATGCGGAATTTAGAACACAGAATTTGGAACATGGAATTTGGAACATGGAATTTGGAACACGGAATATGGAATTTGGAACATGTATTTTGGAACACGGAATTTGGAACTCAGAATCTGGAACTTGGAATCTGGAACACTGAACTCGGAATTTGGAACACAGAATTTGGAACGCGGAATTTGGAACATGGAAATTGGAACACGGAATTCAGAACATGGAACTCGGAATTTGGAACTCATTATTTGGAACGCGGAATATGGAACGTGGAATTTGGAACGCGGAATTTGGAACATGGAATTTGGAATACGGAATTTGGAACATGTATTTTGGAACACGGAATTTGGAACTCGTAATCTGGAACACTTAACTCGGAATTTGGAACAAAGAATTTGGAACGCAGAATTTGAAACAAGGAATTTGGAACACAGAATTTGGAACAATAAACACCAAATTTGGAACACGGAACACAGAACTCGGAATTTGGAACACAGAATTTGGAACTCGGAATTTGGAACATGGAACTCAGAATTTGGAACGCGGAATTTGGAATGCGGAATTTAGAACACAGAATTTGGAACGTGGAATTTGGAACATGGAATTTGGAACACGGAATATGGAATTTGGAACATTTATTTTGGAACACGGAATTTGGAACGCGGAATATGGAATGTGGAATTTGGAACGCGGAATTTGGAACATGGAATTTGGAATATGGAACATGAAATTTGGAACATGTATTTTGGAACACGCAATTTGGAACTCGGAATCTGGAACACTTAACTCAGAATTTGGAACACAGAATTTGGAACGCGGAATTTGGAACATGGAAATTGGAACATGGAATTCAGAACATGGAACTCGGAATTTGGAACTCATAATTTGGAACGCGGAATATGGAACGTGGAATTTGGAACGCGGAATTTGTAACATGAAATTTGGAATACGGAACATGGAATTTGGAACATGTATTTTGGAACACAGAATTTGGAAATCAGAATCTGGAACACTGAACTCGGAATTTGGAACAAAGAATTTGAAACGCGGAATATGGAACGTGGAAATTGGAACGCGGAATTTGGAACATGGAATTTGGAATACGGAACATGGAATTTGGAACATGAATTTTGGAACACAGAATTAGGAACTCGGAATCTGGAACACTTAACTCGGAATTTGGAACAAAGAATTTGGAACGCGGAATTTGAAACAAGGAATTTGGAACACAGAATTTGGAACAATAAACACCAAATTTGGAACACGGAACACAGAACTCGGAATTTGGAACACAGAATTTGGAACTCGGAATTTGGAACATGGAACTCAGAATTTGGAACGCAGAATTTGGAATGAGGAATTTAGAACACAGAATTTGGAGCGTGGAATTTGGAACATGGAATTTGGAACACGGAATATGGAATTTGGAACATTCATTTTGGAACACGGAATTTGGAACGCGGAATATGGAACGTGGAATTTGGAACGCGGAATTTGGAACATGGAATTTGGAATATGGAACATGAAATTTGGAACATGTATTTTGGAACACGCAATTTGGAACTCGGAATCTGGAACACTTAAATCAGAATTTGGAACACAGAATTTGGAACGCGGAATTTGGAACATGGAAATTGGAACATGGAATTTGGAACACGGAACTCAGAATTTGGAATGCAGAATTTGGAATACGGAATACGGAATACGGAATACGGAATACGGAATTTGGAACACGGAATTTGGAACACGGAATTTGGAACACGGAATTTGGAACTCGGAACTTGGAACACGGTACATAGAATTTGGAACGTGGTATTTGGAGCACAGAATTTGGAACTTGGAATTGTGAACATGGAACATAGAACTTGGAAAACGAAATTTGGACCATGGAACTTGGAACACGGAACTCACTTAGAATATGGAACACAAAATTTGTAACACGGAACTCAGAATTTTGAACACGGAACATGGAATTTGTGAACCTGGAACATGGAATTTGGAACAGGGAATTTGGAACTCAGAATTTGGAACATGGAATATGGAACAAAGAACTCGAAATTTGAAATACAGAAATTGGAACACAGAATTTGAAACATGGAATTTGGAACATGGAACTCGGAATTCGGAACATGGAATTTGGGACACGGAATTTGGAACAGGAAACACCGAATCTGGAACACGGAATCTGGAACGCGTAACTCGTAATTTGGAACATCAAAATTGGAACAAAGAATTTGGAACAAGGAACAAAGAATTTGGAACAAGGAATTTGGAACACATTATGTGGAACACGGAACACGGAATTTGAAACTCAGAATTTGGAACACGGAACTCGGAATTTGGAGCACGGAATTTGTAACATGGAAATCAGAAGTTGGAAAGCGGAATTTGGAACGCGGAATTTGGAACGCGGAAATTGGAACGCGGAATTTGGAACGTGGAATTTGTAACATGCAATTTGGAACACGGAACATGGAATTTTGAACATGTATTTTGGAACACGGAATTTGGAACACGGATTTTGGAATGCGGAATTGGGAACGCGGAATTTGGAACGCAGAATTTGGAACATGGAATTTGGAATACAGAACAT
This sequence comes from Pelophylax lessonae, assembly GCF_965119305.1. NCBI lineage: Eukaryota > Metazoa > Chordata > Amphibia > Anura > Ranidae > Pelophylax > Pelophylax lessonae. Next base: position 346,449,627 of record NC_138771.1, read on the forward strand.
GGAATTTGGAACATGTATTTTGGAACTCGGAATTTGGAACGCGGAATTTGGAACACTGAACTCGGAATTTGGAACAAGGAATTTGAAATGCGGAATTTGGAACATGGAAATTGGAACACGGAATTCGGAACACGGAACTTGGAATTTGGAACGGGGAATTTGGAATGCGGAATTTGGAATGCGGAATATGGAATGCGGAATTTGGAACATGGAATTTGGAATACGGAACATGGAATTTGGAACACGGAATATGGAACGCGGAATTTGGAATACGGAACATGTATTTTGGAACATGTATTTTGGAACACGGAATTTGGAACTCGGAATCTATAACACTGAACTCGGAATTTGGAACAAAGAATTTGAAACGCGGAATTTGGAATGCAGAATTTGGAATGCGGAATTTGGAACATGGAATTTGGAACACGGAACATGGAATTTGGAACATGTATTTTGGAGCACGGAATTTGGAAATCAGAATCTGGAACACTGAACTCGGAATTTGGAACAAAGAATTTGAAACGCGGAATATGGAACGCGGAATTTGGAACGCGGAATTTGGAACATGGAATTTGGAATACAGAACATGGAATTTGGAACAAGTATTTTGGAACTCGGAATTTGGAATGCGGAATTTGGAACATGGAATTTGGAATATGGAACACGGAATTTGGAACATGTATTTTGGAACACGGAATTTGGAACTCGGAATCTGGAACACTGAACTCGGAATTTGGAACAAAGAATTTGGAACGCGGAATTTGAAGCAAGGAATTTGGAACACGGAATTTGGAACAATAAACACCAAATTTGGAACACGGAACACAGAACTCGGAATTTGGAACACAGAATTTGGAACTCGGAATTTGGAACATGGGACTCAGAATTTGGAACGCGGAATTTGGAATGCGGAATTTAGAACACAGAATTTGGAACATGGAATTTGGAACATGGAATTTGGAACACGGAATATGGAATTTGGAACATGTATTTTGGAACACGGAATTTGGAACTCAGAATCTGGAACTTGGAATCTGGAACACTGAACTCGGAATTTGGAACACAGAATTTGGAACGCGGAATTTGGAACATGGAAATTGGAACACGGAATTCAGAACATGGAACTCGGAATTTGGAACTCATTATTTGGAACGCGGAATATGGAACGTGGAATTTGGAACGCGGAATTTGGAACATGGAATTTGGAATACGGAATTTGGAACATGTATTTTGGAACACGGAATTTGGAACTCGGAATCTGGAACACTTAACTCGGAATTTGGAACAAAGAATTTGGAACGCAGAATTTGAAACAAGGAATTTGGAACACAGAATTTGGAACAATAAACACCAAATTTGGAACACGGAACACAGAACTCGGAATTTGGAACACAGAATTTGGAACTCGGAATTTGGAACATGGAACTCAGAATTTGGAACGCGGAATTTGGAATGCGGAATTTAGAACACAGAATTTGGAACGTGGAATTTGGAACATGGAATTTGGAACACGGAATATGGAATTTGGAACATTTATTTTGGAACACGGAATTTGGAACGCGGAATATGGAATGTGGAATTTGGAACGCGGAATTTGGAACATGGAATTTGGAATATGGAACATGAAATTTGGAACATGTATTTTGGAACACGCAATTTGGAACTCGGAATCTGGAACACTTAACTCAGAATTTGGAACACAGAATTTGGAACGCGGAATTTGGAACATGGAAATTGGAACATGGAATTCAGAACATGGAACTCGGAATTTGGAACTCATAATTTGGAACGCGGAATATGGAACGTGGAATTTGGAACGCGGAATTTGTAACATGAAATTTGGAATACGGAACATGGAATTTGGAACATGTATTTTGGAACACAGAATTTGGAAATCAGAATCTGGAACACTGAACTCGGAATTTGGAACAAAGAATTTGAAACGCGGAATATGGAACGTGGAAATTGGAACGCGGAATTTGGAACATGGAATTTGGAATACGGAACATGGAATTTGGAACATGAATTTTGGAACACAGAATTAGGAACTCGGAATCTGGAACACTTAACTCGGAATTTGGAACAAAGAATTTGGAACGTGGAATTTGAAACAAGGAATTTGGAACACAGAATTTGGAACAATAAACACCAAATTTGGAACACGGAACACAGAACTCGGAATTTGGAACACAGAATTTGGAACTCGGAATTTGGAACATGGAACTCAGAATTTGAAACGCGGAATTTGGAATGAGGAATTTAGAACACAGAATTTGGAGCGTGGAATTTGGAACATGGAATTTGGAACACGGAATATGGAATTTGGAACATTCATTTTGGAACACGGAATTTGGAACGCGGAATATGGAACGTGGAATTTGGAACGCGGAATTTGGAACATGGAATTTGGAATATGGAACATGAAATTTGGAACATGTATTTTGGAACACGCAATTTGGAACTCGGAATCTGGAACACTTAAATCAGAATTTGGAACACAGAATTTGGAACGCGGAATTTGGAACATGGAAATTGGAACATGGAATTTGGAACACGGAACTCAGAATTTGGAATGCAGAATTTGGAATACGGAATACGGAATACGGAATACGGAATTTGGAACACGGAATTTGGAACACGGAATTTGGAACACGGAATTTGGAACTCGGAACTTGGAACACGGTACATAGAATTTGGAACGTGGTATTTGGAGCACAGAATTTGGAACTTGGAATTGTGAACATGGAACATAGAACTTGGAAAACGAAATTTGGACCATGGAACTTGGAACACGGAACTCACTTAGAATATGGAACACAAAATTTGTAACACGGAACTCAGAATTTTGAACACGGAACATGGAATTTGTGAACCTGGAACATGGAATTTGGAACAGGGAATTTGGAACTCAGAATTTGGAACATGGAATATGGAACAAAGAACTCGAAATTTGAAATACAGAAATTGGAACACAGAATTTGAAACATGGAATTTGGAACATGGAACTCGGAATTCGGAACATGGAATTTGGGACACGGAATTTGGAACAGGAAACACCGAATCTGGAACACGGAATCTGGAACACGTAACTCGTAATTTGGAACATCAAAATTGGAACAAAGAATTTGGAACAAGGAACAAAGAATTTGGAACAAGGAATTTGGAACACATTATGTGGAACACGGAACACGGAATTTGAAACTCAGAATTTGGAACACGGAACTCGGAATTTGGAGCACGGAATTTGTAACATGGAAATCAGAAGTTGGAACGCGGAATTTGGAACGTGGAATTTGTAACATGCAATTTGGAACACGGAACATGGAATTTTGAACATGTATTTTGGAACACGGAATTTGGAACACGGATTTTGGAATGCGGAATTGGGAACACGGAATTTGGAACGCAGAATTTGGAACATGGAATTTGGAATACAGAACATGGAATTTGGAACATGTATTTTGGAACTCGGAATTTGGAACGCGGAATTTGGAACACTGAACTCGGAATTTGGAACAAGGAATTTGAAATGCGGAATTTGGAACATGGAAATTGGAACACGGAATTCGGAACACGGAACTTGGAATTTGGAACGGGGAATTTGGAATGCGGAATTTGGAATGCGGAATTTGGAATGCGGAATTTGGAACATGGAATTTGGAATACGGAACATGGAATTTGGAACACGGAATATGGAACGCGGAATTTGGAATACGGAACATGTATTTTGGAACATGTATTTTGGAACACGGAATTTGGAACTCGGAATCTATAACACTGAACTCGGAATTTGGAACAAAGAATTTGAAACGCGGAATTTGGAATGCAGAATTTGGAATGCGGAATTTGGAACATGGAATTTGGAACACGGAACATGGAATTTGGAACATGTATTTTGGAGCACGGAATTTGGAAATCAGAATCTGGAACACTGAACTCGGAATTTGGAACAAAGAATTTGAAACGCGGAATATGGAACGCGGAATTTGGAACGCGGAATTTGGAACATGGAATTTGGAATACAGAACATGGAATTTGGAACAAGTATTTTGGAACTCGGAATTTGGAATGCGGAATTTGGAACATGGAATTTGGAATATGGAACACGAAATTTGGAACATGTATTTTGGAACACGGAATTTGGAACTCGGAATCTGGAACACTGAACTCGGAATTTGGAACAAAGAATTTGGAACGCGGAATTTGAAGCAAGGAATTTGGAACACGGAATTTGGAACAATAAACACCAAATTTGGAACACGGAACACAGAACTCGGAATTTGGAACACAGAATTTGGAACTCGGAATTTGGAACATGGAACTCAGAATTTGGAACGCGGAATTTGGAATGCGGAATTTAGAACACAGAATTTGGAACATGGAATTTGGAACATGGAATTTGGAACACGGAATATGGAATTTGGAACATGTATTTTGGAACACGGAATTTGGAACTCAGAATCTGGAACTTGGAATCTGGAACACTGAACTCGGAATTTGGAACACAGAATTTGGAACGCGGAATTTGGAACATGGAAATTGGAACACGGAATTCAGAACATGGAACTCGGAATTTGGAACTCATTATTTGGAACGCGGAATATGGAACGTGGAATTTGGAACGCGGAATTTGGAACATGGAATTTGGAATACGGAATTTGGAACATGTATTTTGGAACACGGAATTTGGAGCTCGGAATCTGGAACACTTAACTCGGAATTTGGAACAAAGAATTTGGAACGCAGAATTTGAAACAAGGAATTTGGAACACAGAATTTGGAACAATAAACACCAAATTTGGAACACGGAACACAGAACTCGGAATTTGGAACACAGAATTTGGAACTTGGAATTTGGAACATGGAACTCAGAATTTGGAACGCGGAATTTGGAATGCGGAATTTAGAACACAGAATTTGGAACGTGGAATTTGGAACATGGAATTTGGAACACGGAATATGGAATTTGGAACATTTATTTTGGAACACGGAATTTGGAACGCGGAATATGGAATGTGGAATTTGGAACGCGGAATTTGGAACATGGAATTTGGAATATGGAACATGAAATTTGGAACATGTATTTTGGAACATGCAATTTGGAACTCGGAATCTGGAACACTTAACTCAGAATTTGGAACACAGAATTTGGAACGCGGAATTTGGAACATGGAAATTGGAACATGGAATTCAGAACATGGAACTCGGAATTTGGAACTCATAATTTGGAACGCGGAATATGGAACGTGGAATTTGGAACGCGGAATTTGTAACATGAAATTTGGAATACGGAACATGGAATTTGGAACATGTATTTTGGAACACAGAATTTGGAAATCAGAATCTGGAACACTGAACTCGGAATTTGGAACAAAGAATTTGAAACGCGGAATATGGAACGTGGAAATTGGAACGCGGAATTTGGAACATGGAATTTGGAATACGGAACATGGAATTTGGAACATGAATTTTGGAACACAGAATTAGGAACTCGGAATCTGGAACACTTAACTCGGAATTTGGAACAAAGAATTTGGAACGCGGAATTTGAAACAAGGAATTTGGAACACAGAATTTGGAACAATAAACACCAAATTTGGAACACGGAACACAGAACTCGGAATTTGGAACACAGAATTTGGAACTCGGAATTTGGAACATGGAACTCAGAATTTGGAACGCGGAATTTGGAATGAGGAATTTAGAACACAGAATTTGGAGCGTGGAATTTGGAACATGGAATTTGGAACACGGAATATGGAATTTGGAACATTCATTTTGGAACACGGAATTTGGAACGCGGAATATGGAACGTGGAATTTGGAACGCGGAATTTGGAACATGGAATTTGGAATATGGAACATGAAATTTGGAACATGTATTTTGGAACACGCAATTTGGAACTCGGAATCTGGAACACTTAAATCAGAATTTGGAACACAGAATTTGGAACGCGGAATTTGGAACATGGAAATTGGAACATGGAATTTGGAACACGGAACTCAGAATTTGGAATGCAGAATTTGGAATACGGAATACGGAATACGGAATTTGGAACACGGAATTTGGAACACGGAATTTGGAACACGGAATTTGGAACTCGGAACTTGGAACACGGTACATAGAATTTGGAACGTGGTATTTGGAGCACAGAATTTGGAACTTGGAATTGTGAACATGGAACATAGAACTTGGAAAACGAAATTTGGACCATGGAACTTGGAACACGGAACTCACTTAGAATATGGAACACAAAATTTGTAACACGGAACTCAGAATTTTGAACACGGAACATGGAATTTGTGAACCTGGAACATGGAATTTGGAACAGGGAATTTGGAACTCAGAATTTGGAACATGGAATATGGAACAAAGAACTCGAAATTTGAAATACAGAAATTGGAACACAGAATTTGAAACATGGAATTTGGAACATGGAACTCGGAATTCGGAACATGGAATTTGGGACACGGAATTTGGAACAGGAAACACCGAATCTGGAACACGGAATCTGGAACGCGTAACTCGTAATTTGGAACATCAAAATTGGAACAAAGAATTTGGAACAAGGAACAAAGAATTTGGAACAAGGAATTTGGAACACATTATGTGGAACACGGAACACGGAATTTGAAACTCAGAATTTGGAACACGGAACTCGGAATTTGGAGCACGGAATTTGTAACATGGAAATCAGAAGTTGGAACGCGGAATTTGGAACGTGGAATTTGTAACATGCAATTTGGAACACGGAACATGGAATTTTGAACATGTATTTTGGAACACGGAATTTGGAACACGGATTTTGGAATGCGGAATTGGGAACACGGAATTTGGAACGCAGAATTTGGAACATGGAATTTGGAATACAGAACATGGAATTTGGAACATGTATTTTGGAACTCGGAATTTGGAACGCGGAATTTGGAACACTGAACTCGGAATTTGGAACAAGGAATTTGAAATGCGGAATTTGGAACATGGAAATTGGAACACGGAATTCGGAACACGGAACTTGGAATTTGGAACGGGGAATTTGGAATGCGGAATTTGGAATGCGGAATTTGGAATGCGGAATTTGGAACATGGAATTTGGAATACGGAACATGGAATTTGGAACACGGAATATGGAACGCGGAATTTGGAATACGGAACATGTATTTTGGAACATGTATTTTGGAACACGGAATTTGGAACTCGGAATCTATAACACTGAACTCGGAATTTGGAACAAAGAATTTGAAACGCGGAATTTGGAATGCAGAATTTGGAATGCGGAATTTGGAACATGGAATTTGGAACACGGAACATGGAATTTGGAACATGTATTTTGGAGCACGGAATTTGGAAATCAGAATCTGGAACACTGAACTCGGAATTTGGAACAAAGAATTTGAAACGCGGAATATGGAACGCGGAATTTGGAACGCGGAATTTGGAACATGGAATTTGGAATACAGAACATGGAATTTGGAACAAGTATTTTGGAACTCGGAATTTGGAATGCGGAATTTGGAACATGGAATTTGGAATATGGAACACGAAATTTGGAACATGTATTTTGGAACACGGAATTTGGAACTCGGAATCTGGAACACTGAACTCGGAATTTGGAACAAAGAATTTGGAACGCGGAATTTGAAGCAAGGAATTTGGAACACGGAATTTGGAACAATAAACACCAAATTTGGAACACGGAACACAGAACTCGGAATTTGGAACACAGAATTTGGAACTCGGAATTTGGAACATGGAACTCAGAATTTGGAACGCGGAATTTGGAATGCGGAATTTAGAACACAGAATTTGGAACATGGAATTTGGAACATGGAATTTGGAACACGGAATATGGAATTTGGAACATGTATTTTGGAACACGGAATTTGGAACTCAGAATCTGGAACTTGGAATCTGGAACACTGAACTCGGAATTTGGAACACAGAATTTGGAACGCGGAATTTGGAACATGGAAATTGGAACACGGAATTCAGAACATGGAACTCGGAATTTGGAACTCATTATTTGGAACGCGGAATATGGAACGTGGAATTTGGAACGCGGAATTTGGAACATGGAATTTGGAATACGGAATTTGGAACATGTATTTTGGAACACGGAATTTGGAGCTCGGAATCTGGAACACTTAACTCGGAATTTGGAACAAAGAATTTGGAACGCAGAATTTGAAACAAGGAATTTGGAACACAGAATTTGGAACAATAAACACCAAATTTGGAACACGGAACACAGAACTCGGAATTTGGAACACAGAATTTGGAACTCGGAATTTGGAACATGGAACTCAGAATTTGGAACGCGGAATTTGGAATGCGGAATTTAGAACACAGAATTTGGAACGTGGAATTTGGAACATGGAATTTGGAACACGGAATATGGAATTTGGAACATTTATTTTGGAACACGGAATTTGGAACGCGGAATATGGAATGTGGAATTTGGAACGCGGAATTTGGAACATGGAATTTGGAATATGGAACATGAAATTTGGAACATGTATTTTGGAACATGCAATTTGGAACTCGGAATCTGGAACACTTAACTCAGAATTTGGAACACAGAATTTGGAACGCGGAATTTGGAACATGGAAATTGGAACATGGAATTCAGAACATGGAACTCGGAATTTGGAACTCATAATTTGGAACGCGGAATATGGAACGTGGAATTTGGAACGCGGAATTTGTAACATGAAATTTGGAATACGGAACATGGAATTTGGAACATGTATTTTGGAACACAGAATTTGGAAATCAGAATCTGGAACACTGAACTCGGAATTTGGAACAAAGAATTTGAAACGCGGAATATGGAACGTGGAAATTGGAACGCGGAATTTGGAACATGGAATTTGGAATACGGAACATGGAATTTGGAACATGAATTTTGGAACACAGAATTAGGAACTCGGAATCTGGAACACTTAACTCGGAATTTGGAACAAAGAATTTGGAACGCGGAATTTGAAACAAGGAATTTGGAACACAGAATTTGGAACAATAAACACCAAATTTGGAACACGGAACACAGAACTCGGAATTTGGAACACAGAATTTGGAACTCGGAATTTGGAACATGGAACTCAGAATTTGGAACGCGGAATTTGGAATGAGGAATTTAGAACACAGAATTTGGAGCGTGGAATTTGGAACATGGAATTTGGAACACGGAATATGGAATTTGGAACATTCATTTTGGAACACGGAATTTGGAACGCGGAATATGGAACGTGGAATTTGGAACGCGGAATTTGGAACATGGAATTTGGAATATGGAACATGAAATTTGGAACATGTATTTTGGAACACGCAATTTGGAACTCGGAATCTGGAACACTTAAATCAGAATTTGGAACACAGAATTTGGAACGCGGAATTTGGAACATGGAAATTGGAACATGGAATTTGGAACACGGAACTCAGAATTTGGAATGCAGAATTTGGAATACGGAATACGGAATACGGAATTTGGAACACGGAATTTGGAACACGGAATTTGGAACACGGAATTTGGAACTCGGAACTTGGAACACGGTACATAGAATTTGGAACGTGGTATTTGGAGCACAGAATTTGGAACTTGGAATTGTGAACATGGAACATAGAACTTGGAAAACGAAATTTGGACCATGGAACTTGGAACACGGAACTCACTTAGAATATGGAACACAAAATTTGTAACACGGAACTCAGAATTTTGAACACGGAACATGGAATTTGTGAACCTGGAACATGGAATTTGGAACAGGGAATTTGGAACTCAGAATTTGGAACATGGAATATGGAACAAAGAACTCGAAATTTGAAATACAGAAATTGGAACACAGAATTTGAAACATGGAATTTGGAACATGGAACTCGGAATTCGGAACATGGAATTTGGGACACGGAATTTGGAACAGGAAACACCGAATCTGGAACACGGAATCTGGAACGCGTAACTCGTAATTTGGAACATCAAAATTGGAACAAAGAATTTGGAACAAGGAACAAAGAATTTGGAACAAGGAATTTGGAACACATTATGTGGAACACGGAACACGGAATTTGAAACTCAGAATTTGGAACACGGAACTCGGAATTTGGAGCACGGAATTTGTAACATGGAAATCAGAAGTTGGAAAGCGGAATTTGGAACGCGGAATTTGGAACGCGGAAATTGGAACGCGGAATTTGGAACGTGGAATTTGTAACATGCAATTTGGAACACGGAACATGGAATTTTGAACATGTATTTTGGAACACGGAATTTGGAACACGGATTTTGGAATGCGGAATTGGGAACGCGGAATTTGGAACGCAGAATTTGGAACATGGAATTTGGAATACAGAACATGGAATTTGGAACATGTATTTTGGAACTCGGAATTTGGAACGCGGAATTTGGAACACTGAACTCGGAATTTGGAACAAGGAATTTGAAATGCGGAATTTGGAACATGGAAATTGGAACACGGAATTCGGAACACGGAACTTGGAATTTGGAACGGGGAATTTGGAATGCGGAATTTGGAATGCGGAATTTGGAATGCGGAATTTGGAACATGGAATTTGGAATACGGAACATGGAATTTGGAACACGGAATATGGAACGCGGAATTTGGAATACGGAACATGTATTTTGGAACATGTATTTTGGAACACGGAATTTGGAACTCGGAATCTATAACACTGAACTCGGAATTTGGAACAAAGAATTTGAAACGCGGAATTTGGAATGCAGAATTTGGAATGCGGAATTTGGAACATGGAATTTGGAACACGGAACATGGAATTTGGAACATGTATTTTGGAGCACGGAATTTGGAAATCAGAATCTGGAACACTGAACTCGGAATTTGGAACAAAGAATTTGAAACGCGGAATATGGAACGCGGAATTTGGAACGCGGAATTTGGAACATGGAATTTGGAATACAGAACATGGAATTTGGAACAAGTATTTTGGAACTCGGAATTTGGAATGCGGAATTTGGAACATGGAATTTGGAATATGGAACACGGAATTTGGAACATGTATTTTGGAACACGGAATTTGGAACTCGGAATCTGGAACACTGAACTCGGAATTTGGAACAAAGAATTTGGAACGCGGAATTTGAAGCAAGGAATTTGGAACACGGAATTTGGAACAATAAACACCAAATTTGGAACACGGAACACAGAACTCGGAATTTGGAACACAGAATTTGGAACTCGGAATTTGGAACATGGGACTCAGAATTTGGAACGCGGAATTTGGAATGCGGAATTTAGAACACAGAATTTGGAACATGGAATTTGGAACATGGAATTTGGAACACGGAATATGGAATTTGGAACATGTATTTTGGAACACGGAATTTGGAACTCAGAATCTGGAACTTGGAATCTGGAACACTGAACTCGGAATTTGGAACACAGAATTTGGAACGCGGAATTTGGAACATGGAAATTGGAACACGGAATTCAGAACATGGAACTCGGAATTTGGAACTCATTATTTGGAACGCGGAATATGGAACGTGGAATTTGGAACGCGGAATTTGGAACATGGAATTTGGAATACGGAATTTGGAACATGTATTTTGGAACACGGAATTTGGAACTCGGAATCTGGAACACTTAACTCGGAATTTGGAACAAAGAATTTGGAACGCGGAATTTGAAACAAGGAATTTGGAACACAGAATTTGGAACAATAAACACCAAATTTGGAACACGGAACACAGAACTCGGAATTTGGAACACAGAATTTGGAACTCGGAATTTGGAACATGGAACTCAGAATTTGGAACGCGGAATTTGGAATGCGGAATTTAGAACACAGAATTTGGAACGTGGAATTTGGAACATGGAATTTGGAACACGGAATATGGAATTTGGAACATTTATTTTGGAACACGGAATTTGGAACGCGGAATATGGAATGTGGAATTTGGAACGCGGAATTTGGAACATGGAATTTGGAATATGGAACATGAAATTTGGAACATGTATTTTGGAACACGCAATTTGGAACTCGGAATCTGGAACACTTAACTCAGAATTTGGAACACAGAATTTGGAACGCGGAATTTGGAACATGGAAATTGGAACATGGAATTCAGAACATGGAACTCGGAATTTGGAACTCATAATTTGGAACGCGGAATATGGAACGTGGAATTTGGAACGCGGAATTTGTAACATGAAATTTGGAATACGGAACATGGAATTTGGAACATGTATTTTGGAACACAGAATTTGGAAATCAGAATCTGGAACACTGAACTCGGAATTTGGAACAAAGAATTTGAAACACGGAATATGGAACGTGGAAATTGGAACGCGGAATTTGGAACATGGAATTTGGAATACGGAACATGGAATTTGGAACATGTATTTTGGAACACAGAATTAGGAACTCGGAATCTGGAACACTTAACTCGGAATTTGGAACAAAGAATTTGGAACGCGGAATTTGAAACAAGGAATTTGGAACACAGAATTTGGAACAATAAACACCAAATTTGGAACACGGAACACAGAACTCGGAATTTGGAACACAGAATTTGGAACTCGGAATTTGGAACATGGAACTCAGAATTTGGAACGCGGAATTTGGAATGAGGAATTTAGAACACAGAATTTGGAGCGTGGAATTTGGAACATGGAATTTGGAACACGGAATATGGAATTTGGAACATTCATTTTGGAACACGGAATTTGGAACGCGGAATATGGAACGTGGAATTTGGAACGCGGAATTTGGAACATGGAATTTGGAATATGGAACATGAAATTAGGAACATGTATTTTGGAACACGCAATTTGGAACTCGGAATCTGGAACACTTAAATCAGAATTTGGAACACAGAATTTGGAACGCGGAATTTGGAACATGGAAATTGGAACATGGAATTTGGAACACGGAACTCAGAATTTGGAATGCAGAATTTGGAATACGGAATACGGAATACGGAATACGGAATACGGAATTTGGAACACGGAATTTGGAACACGGAATTTGGAACACGGAATTTGGAACTCGGAACTTGGAACACGGTACATAGAATTTGGAACGTGGTATTTGGAGCACAGAATTTGGAACTTGGAATTGTGAACATGGAACATAGAACTTGGAAAACGAAATTTGGACCATGGAACTTGGAACACGGAACTCACTTAGAATATGGAACACAAAATTTGTAACACGGAACTCAGAATTTTGAACACGGAACATGGAATTTGTGAACCTGGAACATGGAATTTGGAACAGGGAATTTGGAACTCAGAATTTGGAACATGGAATATGGAACAAAGAACTCGAAATTTGAAATACAGAAATTGGAACACAGAATTTGAAACATGGAATTTGGAACATGGAACTCGGAATTCGGAACATGGAATTTGGGACACGGAATTTGGAACAGGAAACACCGAATCTGGAACACGGAATCTGGAACGCGTAACTCGTAATTTGGAACATCAAAATTGGAACAAAGAATTTGGAACAAGGAACAAAGAATTTGGAACAAGGAATTTGGAACACATTATGTGGAACACGGAACACGGAATTTGAAACTCAGAATTTGGAACACGGAACTCGGAATTTGGAGCACGGAATTTGTAACATGGAAATCAGAAGTTGGAAAGCGGAATTTGGAACGCGGAATTTGGAACGCGGAAATTGGAACGCGGAATTTGGAACGTGGAATTTGTAACATGCAATTTGGAACACGGAACATGGAATTTTGAACATGTATTTTGGAACACGGAATTTGGAACACGGATTTTGGAATGCGGAATTGGGAACGCGGAATTTGGAACGCAGAATTTGGAACATGGAATTTGGAATACAGAACATGGAATTTGGAACATGTATTTTGGAACTCGGAATTTGGAACGCGGAATTTGGAACACTGAACTCGGAATTTGGAACAAGGAATTTGAAATGCGGAATTTGGAACATGGAAATTGGAACACGGAATTCGGAACACGGAACTTGGAATTTGGAACGGGGAATTTGGAATGCGGAATTTGGAATGCGGAATTTGGAATGCGGAATTTGGAACATGGAATTTGGAATACGGAACATGGAATTTGGAACACGGAATATGGAACGCGGAATTTGGAATACGGAACATGTATTTTGGAACATGTATTTTGGAACACGGAATTTGGAACTCGGAATCTATAACACTGAACTCGGAATTTGGAACAAAGAATTTGAAACGCGGAATTTGGAATGCAGAATTTGGAATGCGGAATTTGGAACATGGAATTTGGAACACGGAACATGGAATTTGGAACATGTATTTTGGAGCACGGAATTTGGAAATCAGAATCTGGAACACTGAACTCGGAATTTGGAACAAAGAATTTGAAACGCGGAATATGGAACGCGGAATTTGGAACGCGGAATTTGGAACATGGAATTTGGAATACAGAACATGGAATTTGGAACAAGTATTTTGGAACTCGGAATTTGGAATGCGGAATTTGGAACATGGAATTTGGAATATGGAACACGGAATTTGGAACATGTATTTTGGAACACGGAATTTGGAACTCGGAATCTGGAACACTGAACTCGGAATTTGGAACAAAGAATTTGGAACGCGGAATTTGAAGCAAGGAATTTGGAACACGGAATTTGGAACAATAAACACCAAATTTGGAACACGGAACACAGAACTCGGAATTTGGAACACAGAATTTGGAACTCGGAATTTGGAACATGGAACTCAGAATTTGGAACGCGGAATTTGGAATGCGGAATTTAGAACACAGAATTTGGAACATGGAATTTGGAACATGGAATTTGGAACACGGAATATGGAATTTGGAACATGTATTTTGGAACACGGAATTTGGAACTCAGAATCTGGAACTTGGAATCTGGAACACTGAACTCGGAATTTGGAACACAGAATTTGGAACGCGGAATTTGGAACATGGAAATTGGAACACGGAATTCAGAACATGGAACTCGGAATTTGGAACTCATTATTTGGAACGCGGAATATGGAACGTGGAATTTGGAACGCGGAATTTGGAACATGGAATTTGGAATACGGAATTTGGAACATGTATTTTGGAACACGGAATTTGGAACTCGGAATCTGGAACACTTAACTCGGAATTTGGAACAAAGAATTTGGAACGCGGAATTTGAAACAAGGAATTTGGAACACAGAATTTGGAACAATAAACACCAAATTTGGAACACGGAACACAGAACTCGGAATTTGGAACACAGAATTTGGAACTCGGAATTTGGAACATGGAACTCAGAATTTGGAACGCGGAATTTGGAATGCGGAATTTAGAACACAGAATTTGGAACGTGGAATTTGGAACATGGAATTTGGAACACGGAATATGGAATTTGGAACATTTATTTTGGAACACGGAATTTGGAACGCGGAATATGGAATGTGGAATTTGGAACGCGGAATTTGGAACATGGAATTTGGAATATGGAACATGAAATTTGGAACATGTATTTTGGAACACGCAATTTGGAACTCGGAATCTGGAACACTTAACTCAGAATTTGGAACACAGAATTTGGAACGCGGAATTTGGAACATGGAAATTGGAACATGGAATTCAGAACATGGAACTCGGAATTTGGAACTCATAATTTGGAACGCGGAATATGGAACGTGGAATTTGGAACGCGGAATTTGTAACATGAAATTTGGAATACGGAACATGGAATTTGGAACATGTATTTTGGAACACAGAATTTGGAAATCAGAATCTGGAACACTGAACTCGGAATTTGGAACAAAGAATTTGAAACGCGGAATATGGAACGTGGAAATTGGAACGCGGAATTTGGAACATGGAATTTGGAATACGGAACATGGAATTTGGAACATGTATTTTGGAACACAGAATTAGGAACTCGGAATCTGGAACACTTAACTCGGAATTTGGAACAAAGAATTTGGAACGCGGAATTTGAAACAAGGAATTTGGAACACAGAATTTGGAACAATAAACACCAAATTTGGAACACGGAACACAGAACTCGGAATTTGGAACACAGAATTTGGAACTCGGAATTTGGAACATGGAACTCAGAATTTGGAACGCGGAATTTGGAATGAGGAATTTAGAACACAGAATTTGGAGCGTGGAATTTGGAACATGGAATTTGGAACACGGAATATGGAATTTGGAACATTCATTTTGGAACACGGAATTTGGAACGCGGAATATGGAACGTGGAATTTGGAACGCGGAATTTGGAACATGGAATTTGGAATATGGAACATGAAATTTGGAACATGTATTTTGGAACACGCAATTTGGAACTCGGAATCTGGAACACTTAAATCAGAATTTGGAACACAGAATTTGGAACGCGGAATTTGGAACATGGAAATTGGAACATGGAATTTGGAACACGGAACTCAGAATTTGGAATGCAGAATTTGGAATACGGAATACGGAATACGGAATACGGAATACGGAATTTGGAACACGGAATTTGGAACACGGAATTTGGAACACGGAATTTGGAACACGGAATTTGGAACTCGGAACTTGGAACACGGTACATAGAATTTGGAACGTGGTATTTGGAGCACAGAATTTGGAACTTGGAATTGTGAACATGGAACATAGAACTTGGAAAACGAAATTTGGACCATGGAACTTGGAACACGGAACTCACTTAGAATATGGAACACAAAATTTGTAACACGGAACTCAGAATTTTGAACACGGAACATGGAATTTGTGAACCTGGAACATGGAATTTGGAACAGGGAATTTGGAACTCAGAATTTGGAACATGGAATATGGAACAAAGAACTCGAAATTTGAAATACAGAAATTGGAACACAGAATTTGAAACATGGAATTTGGAACATGGAACTCGGAATTCGGAACATGGAATTTGGGACACGGAATTTGGAACAGGAAACACCGAATCTGGAACACGGAATCTGGAACGCGTAACTCGTAATTTGGAACATCAAAATTGGAACAAAGAATTTGGAACAAGGAACAAAGAATTTGGAACAAGGAATTTGGAACACATTATGTGGAACACGGAACACGGAATTTGAAACTCAGAATTTGGAACACGGAACTCGGAATTTGGAGCACGGAATTTGTAACATGGAAATCAGAAGTTGGAAAGCGGAATTTGGAACGCGGAATTTGGAACGCGGAAATTGGAACGCGGAATTTGGAACGTGGAATTTGTAACATGCAATTTGGAACACGGAACATGGAATTTTGAACATGTATTTTGGAACACGGAATTTGGAACACGGATTTTGGAATGCGGAATTGGGAACGCGGAATTTGGAACGCAGAATTTGGAACATGGAATTTGGAATACAGAACATGGAATTTGGAACATGTATTTTGGAACTCGGAATTTGGAACGCGGAATTTGGAACACTGAACTCGGAATTTGGAACAAGGAATTTGAAATGCGGAATTTGGAACATGGAAATTGGAACACGGAATTCGGAACACGGAACTTGGAATTTGGAACGGGGAATTTGGAATGCGGAATTTGGAATGCGGAATTTGGAACATGGAATTTGGAATACGGAACATGGAATTTGGAACACGGAATATGGAACGCGGAATTTGGAATACGGAACATGTATTTTGGAACATGTATTTTGGAACACGGAATTTGGAACTCGGAATCTATAACACTGAACTCGGAATTTGGAACAAAGAATTTGAAACGCGGAATTTGGAATGCAGAATTTGGAATGCGGAATTTGGAACATGGAATTTGGAACACGGAACATGGAATTTGGAACATGTATTTTGGAGCACGGAATTTGGAAATCAGAATCTGGAACATGGAATTTGGAATATGGAACACGGAATTTGGAACATGTATTTTGGAACACGGAATTTGGAACTCGGAATCTGGAACACTGAACTCGGAATTTGGAACAAAGAATTTGGAACGCGGAATTTGAAGCAAGGAATTTGGAACACGGAATTTGGAACAATAAACACCAAATTTGGAACACGGAACACAGAACTCGGAATTTGGAACACAGAATTTGGAACTCGGAATTTGGAACATGGAACTCAGAATTTGGAACGCGGAATTTGGAATGCGGAATTTAGAACACAGAATTTGGAACATGGAATTTGGAACATGGAATTTGGAACACGGAATATGGAATTTGGAACATGTATTTTGGAACACGGAATTTGGAACTCAGAATCTGGAACTTGGAATCTGGAACACTGAACTCGGAATTTGGAACACAGAATTTGGAACGCGGAATTTGGAACATGGAAATTGGAACACGGAATTCAGAACATGGAACTCGGAATTTGGAACTCATTATTTGGAACGCGGAATATGGAACGTGGAATTTGGAACGCGGAATTTGGAACATGGAATTTGGAATACGGAATTTGGAACATGTATTTTGGAACACGGAATTTGGAACTCAGAATCTGGAACACTTAACTCGGAATTTGGAACAAAGAATTTGGAACGCGGAATTTGAAACAAGGAATTTGGAACACAGAATTTGGAACAATAAACACCAAATTTGGAACACGGAACACAGAACTCGGAATTTGGAACACAGAATTTGGAACTCGGAATTTGGAACATGGAACTCAGAATTTGGAACGCGGAATTTGGAATGCGGAATTTAGAACACAGAATTTGGAACGTGGAATTTGGAACATGGAATTTGGAACACGGAATATGGAATTTGGAACATTTATTTTGGAACACGGAATTTGGAACGCGGAATATGGAATGTGGAATTTGGAACGCGGAATTTGGAACATGGAATTTGGAATATGGAACATGAAATTTGGAACATGTATTTTGGAACACGCAATTTGGAACTCGGAATCTGGAACACTTAACTCAGAATTTGGAACACAGAATTTGGAACGCGGAATTTGGAACATGGAAATTGGAACATGGAATTCAGAACATGGAACTCGGAATTTGGAACTCATAATTTGGAACGCGGAATATGGAACGTGGAATTTGGAACGCGGAATTTGTAACATGAAATTTGGAATACGGAACATGGAATTTGGAACATGTATTTTGGAACACAGAATTTGGAAATCAGAATCTGGAACACTGAACTCGGAATTTGGAACAAAGAATTTGAAACGCGGAATATGGAACGTGGAAATTGGAACGCGGAATTTGGAACATGGAATTTGGAATACGGAACATGGAATTTGGAACATGTATTTTGGAACACAGAATTAGGAACTCGGAATCTGGAACACTTAACTCGGAATTTGGAACAAAGAATTTGGAACGCGGAATTTGAAACAAGGAATTTGGAACACAGAATTTGGAACAATAAACACCAAATTTGGAACACGGAACACAGAACTCGGAATTTGGAACACAGAATTTGGAACTCGGAATTTGGAACATGGAACTCAGAATTTGGAACGCGGAATTTGGAATGAGGAATTTAGAACACAGAATTTGGAGCGTGGAATTTGGAACATGGAATTTGGAACACGGAATATGGAATTTGGAACATTCATTTTGGAACACGGAATTTGGAACGCGGAATATGGAACGTGGAATTTGGAACGCGGAATTTGGAACATGGAATTTGGAATATGGAACATGAAATTAGGAACATGTATTTTGGAACACGCAATTTGGAACTCGGAATCTGGAACACTTAAATCAGAATTTGGAACACAGAATTTGGAACGCGGAATTTGGAACATGGAAATTGGAACATGGAATTTGGAACACGGAACTCAGAATTTGGAATGCAGAATTTGGAATACGGAATACGGAATACGGAATACGGAATTTGGAACACGGAATTTGGAACACGGAATTTGGAACACGGAATTTGGAACTCGGAACTTGGAACACGGTACATAGAATTTGGAACGTGGTATTTGGAGCACAGAATTTGGAACTTGGAATTGTGAACATGGAACATAGAACTTGGAAAACGAAATTTGGACCATGGAACTTGGAACACGGAACTCACTTAGAATATGGAACACAAAATTTGTAACACGGAACTCAGAATTTTGAACACGGAACATGGAATTTGTGAACCTGGAACATGGAATTTGGAACAGGGAATTTGGAACTCAGAATTTGGAACATGGAATATGGAACAAAGAACTCGAAATTTGAAATACAGAAATTGGAACACAGAATTTGAAACATGGAATTTGGAACATGGAACTCGGAATTCGGAACATGGAATTTGGGACACGGAATTTGGAACAGGAAACACCGAATCTGGAACACGGAATCTGGAACGCGTAACTCGTAATTTGGAACATCAAAATTGGAACAAAGAATTTGGAACAAGGAACAAAGAATTTGGAACAAGGAATTTGGAACACATTATGTGGAACACGGAACACGGAATTTGAAACTCAGAATTTGGAACACGGAACTCGGAATTTGGAGCACGGAATTTGTAACATGGAAATCAGAAGTTGGAAAGCGGAATTTGGAACGCGGAATTTGGAACGCGGAAATTGGAACGCGGAATTTGGAACGTGGAATTTGTAACATGCAATTTGGAACACGGAACATGGAATTTTGAACATGTATTTTGGAACACGGAATTTGGAACACGGATTTTGGAATGCGGAATTGGGAACGCGGAATTTGGAACGCAGAATTTGGAACATGGAATTTGGAATACAGAACATGGAATTTGGAACATGTATTTTGGAACTCGGAATTTGGAACGCGGAATTTGGAACACTGAACTCGGAATTTGGAACAAGGAATTTGAAATGCGGAATTTGGAACATGGAAATTGGAACACGGAATTCGGAACACGGAACTTGGAATTTGGAACGGGGAATTTGGAATGCGGAATTTGGAATGCGGAATTTGGAATGCGGAATTTGGAACATGGAATTTGGAATACGGAACATGGAATTTGGAACACGGAATATGGAACGCGGAATTTGGAATACGGAACATGTATTTTGGAACATGTATTTTGGAACACGGAATTTGGAACTCGGAATCTATAACACTGAACTCGGAATTTGGAACAAAGAATTTGAAACGCGGAATTTGGAATGCAGAATTTGGAATGCGGAATTTGGAACATGGAATTTGGAACACGGAACATGGAATTTGGAACATGTATTTTGGAGCACGGAATTTGGAAATCAGAATCTGGAACACTGAACTCGGAATTTGGAACAAAGAATTTGAAACGCGGAATATGGAACGCGGAATTTGGAACGCGGAATTTGGAACATGGAATTTGGAATACAGAACATGGAATTTGGAACAAGTATTTTGGAACTCGGAATTTGGAATGCGGAATTTGGAACATGGAATTTGGAATATGGAACACGGAATTTCTAACATGTATTTTGGAACACGGAATTTGGAACTCGGAATCTGGAACACTGAACTCGGAATTTGGAACAAAGAATTTGGAACGCGGAATTTGAAGCAAGGAATTTGGAACACGGAATTTGGAACAATAAACACCAAATTTGGAACACGGAACACAGAACTCGGAATTTGGAACACAGAATTTGGAACTCGGAATTTGGAACATGGAACTCAGAATTTGGAACGCGGAATTTGGAATGCGGAATTTAGAACACAGAATTTGGAACATGGAATTTGGAACATGGAATTTGGAACACGGAATATGGAATTTGGAACATGTATTTTGGAACACGGAATTTGGAACTCAGAATCTGGAACTTGGAATCTGGAACACTGAACTCGGAATTTGGAACACAGAATTTGGAACGCGGAATTTGGAACATGGAAATTGGAACACGGAATTCAGAACATGGAACTCGGAATTTGGAACTCATTATTTGGAACGCGGAATATGGAACGTGGAATTTGGAACGCGGAATTTGGAACATGGAATTTGGAATACGGAATTTGGAACATGTATTTTGGAACACGGAATTTGGAACTCGGAATCTGGAACACTTAACTCGGAATTTGGAACAAAGAATTTGGAACGCGGAATTTGAAACAAGGAATTTGGAACACAGAATTTGGAACAATAAACACCAAATTTGGAACACGGAACACAGAACTCGGAATTTGGAACACAGAATTTGGAACTCGGAATTTGGAACATGGAACTCAGAATTTGGAACGCGGAATTTGGAATGCGGAATTTAGAACACAGAATTTGGAACGTGGAATTTGGAACATGGAATTTGGAACACGGAATATGGAATTTGGAACATTTATTTTGGAACACGGAATTTGGAACGCGGAATATGGAATGTGGAATTTGGAACGCGGAATTTGGAACATGGAATTTGGAATATGGAACATGAAATTTGGAACATGTATTTTGGAACACGCAATTTGGAACTCGGAATCTGGAACACTTAACTCAGAATTTGGAACACAGAATTTGGAACGCGGAATTTGGAACATGGAAATTGGAACATGGAATTCAGAACATGGAACTCGGAATTTGGAACTCATAATTTGGAACGCGGAATATGGAACGTGGAATTTGGAACGCGGAATTTGTAACATGAAATTTGGAATACGGAACATGGAATTTGGAACATGTATTTTGGAACACAGAATTTGGAAATCAGAATCTGGAACACTGAACTCGGAATTTGGAACAAAGAATTTGAAACGCGGAATATGGAACGTGGAAATTGGAACGCGGAATTTGGAACATGGAATTTGGAATACGGAACATGGAATTTGGAACATGTATTTTGGAACACAGAATTAGGAACTCGGAATCTGGAACACTTAACTCGGAATTTGGAACAAAGAATTTGGAACGCGGAATTTGAAACAAGGAATTTGGAACACAGAATTTGGAACAATAAACACCAAATTTGGAACACGGAACACAGAACTCGGAATTTGGAACACAGAATTTGGAACTCGGAATTTGGAACATGGAACTCAGAATTTGGAACGCGGAATTTGGAATGAGGAATTTAGAACACAGAATTTGGAGCGTGGAATTTGGAACATGGAATTTGGAACACGGAATATGGAATTTGGAACATTCATTTTGGAACACGGAATTTGGAACGCGGAATATGGAACGTGGAATTTGGAACGCGGAATTTGGAACATGGAATTTGGAATATGGAACATGAAATTTGGAACATGTATTTTGGAACACGCAATTTGGAACTCGGAATCTGGAACACTTAAATCAGAATTTGGAACACAGAATTTGGAACGCGGAATTTGGAACATGGAAATTGGAACATGGAATTTGGAACACGGAACTCAGAATTTGGAATGCAGAATTTGGAATACGGAATACGGAATACGGAATACGGAATTTGGAACACGGAATTTGGAACACGGAATTTGGAACACGGAATTTGGAACTCGGAACTTGGAACACGGTACATAGAATTTGGAACGTGGTATTTGGAGCACAGAATTTGGAACTTGGAATTGTGAACATGGAACATAGAACTTGGAAAACGAAATTTGGACCATGGAACTTGGAACACGGAACTCACTTAGAATATGGAACACAAAATTTGTAACACGGAACTCAGAATTTTGAACACGGAACATGGAATTTGTGAACCTGGAACATGGAATTTGGAACAGGGAATTTGGAACTCAGAATTTGGAACATGGAATATGGAACAAAGAACTCGAAATTTGAAATACAGAAATTGGAACACAGAATTTGAAACATGGAATTTGGAACATGGAACTCGGAATTCGGAACATGGAATTTGGGACACGGAATTTGGAACAGGAAACACCGAATCTGGAACACGGAATCTGGAACGCGTAACTCGTAATTTGGAACATCAAAATTGGAACAAAGAATTTGGAACAAGGAACAAAGAATTTGGAACAAGGAATTTGGAACACATTATGTGGAACACGGAACACGGAATTTGAAACTCAGAATTTGGAACACGGAACTCGGAATTTGGAGCACGGAATTTGTAACATGGAAATCAGAAGTTGGAAAGCGGAATTTGGAACGCGGAAATTGGAACGCGGAATTTGGAACGTGGAATTTGTAACATGCAATTTGGAACACGGAACATGGAATTTTGAACATGTATTTTGGAACACGGAATTTGGAACACGGATTTTGGACTGCGGAATTGGGAACGCGGAATTTGGAACGCAGAATTTGGAACATGGAATTTGGAATACAGAACATGGAATTTGGAACATGTATTTTGGAACTCGGAATTTGGAACGCGGAATTTGGAACACTGAACTCGGAATTTGGAACAAGGAATTTGAAATGCGGAATTTGGAACATGGAAATTGGAACACGGAATTCGGAACACGGAACTTGGAATTTGGAACGGGGAATTTGGAATGCGGAATTTGGAATGCGGAATTTGGAATGCGGAATTTGGAACATGGAATTTGGAATACGGAACATGGAATTTGGAACACGGAATATGGAACGCGGAATTTGGAATACGGAACATGTATTTTGGAACATGTATTTTGGAACACGGAATTTGGAACTCGGAATCTATAACACTGAACTCGGAATTTGGAACAAAGAATTTGAAACGCGGAATTTGGAATGCAGAATTTGGAATGCGGAATTTGGAACATGGAATTTGGAACACGGAACATGGAATTTGGAACATGTATTTTGGAGCACGGAATTTGGAAATCAGAATCTGGAACACTGAACTCGGAATTTGGAACAAAGAATTTGAAACGCGGAATATGGAACGCGGAATTTGGAACGCGGAATTTGGAACATGGAATTTGGAATACAGAACATGGAATTTGGAACAAGTATTTTGGAACTCGGAATTTGGAATGCGGAATTTGGAACATGGAATTTGGAATATGGAACACGGAATTTGGAACATGTATTTTGGAACACGGAATTTGGAACTCGGAATCTGGAACACTGAACTCGGAATTTGGAACAAAGAATTTGGAACGCGGAATTTGAAGCAAGGAATTTGGAACACGGAATTTGGAACAATAAACACCAAATTTGGAACACGGAACACAGAACTCGGAATTTGGAACACAGAATTTGGAACTCGGAATTTGGAACATGGAACTCAGAATTTGGAACGCGGAATTTGGAATGCGGAATTTAGAACACAGAATTTGGAACATGGAATTTGGAACATGGAATTTGGAACACGGAATATGGAATTTGGAACATGTATTTTGGAACACGGAATTTGGAACTCAGAATCTGGAACTTGGAATCTGGAACACTGAACTCGGAATTTGGAACACAGAATTTGGAACGCGGAATTTGGAACATGGAAATTGGAACACGGAATTCAGAACATGGAACTCGGAATTTGGAACTCATTATTTGGAACGCGGAATATGGAACGTGGAATTTGGAACGCGGAATTTGGAACATGGAATTTGGAATACGGAATTTGGAACATGTATTTTGGAACACGGAATTTGGAACTCGGAATCTGGAACACTTAACTCGGAATTTGGAACAAAGAATTTGGAACGCGGAATTTGAAACAAGGAATTTGGAACACAGAATTTGGAACAATAAACACCAAATTTGGAACACGGAACACAGAACTCGGAATTTGGAACACAGAATTTGGAACTCGGAATTTGGAACATGGAACTCAGAATTTGGAACGCGGAATTTGGAATGCGGAATTTAGAACACAGAATTTGGAACGTGGAATTTGGAACATGGAATTTGGAACACGGAATATGGAATTTGGAACATTTATTTTGGAACACGGAATTTGGAACGCGGAATATGGAATGTGGAATTTGGAACGCGGAATTTGGAACATGGAATTTGGAATATGGAACATGAAATTTGGAACATGTATTTTGGAACACGCAATTTGGAACTCGGAATCTGGAACACTTAACTCAGAATTTGGAACACAGAATTTGGAACGCGGAATTTGGAACATGGAAATTGGAACATGGAATTCAGAACATGGAACTCGGAATTTGGAACTCATAATTTGGAACGCGGAATATGGAACGTGGAATTTGGAACGCGGAATTTGTAACATGAAATTTGGAATACGGAACATGGAATTTGGAACATGTATTTTGGAACACAGAATTTGGAAATCAGAATCTGGAACACTGAACTCGGAATTTGGAACAAAGAATTTGAAACGCGGAATATGGAACGTGGAAATTGGAACGCGGAATTTGGAACATGGAATTTGGAATACGGAACATGGAATTTGGAACATGTATTTTGGAACACAGAATTAGGAACTCGGAATCTGGAACACTTAACTCGGAATTTGGAACAAAGAATTTGGAACGCGGAATTTGAAACAAGGAATTTGGAACACAGAATTTGGAACAATAAACACCAAATTTGGAACACGGAACACAGAACTCGGAATTTGGAACACAGAATTTGGAACTCGGAATTTGGAACATGGAACTCAGAATTTGGAACGCGGAATTTGGAATGAGGAATTTAGAACACAGAATTTGGAGCGTGGAATTTGGAACATGGAATTTGGAACACGGAATATGGAATTTGGAACATTCATTTTGGAACACGGAATTTGGAACGCGGAATATGGAACGCGGAATTTGGAACATGGAATTTGGAATATGGAACATGAAATTTGGAACATGTATTTTGGAACACGCAATTTGGAACTCGGAATCTGGTACACTTAAATCAGAATTTGGAACACAGAATTTGGAACGCGGAATTTGGAACATGGAAATTGGAACATGGAATTTGGAACACGGAACTCAGAATTTGGAATGCAGAATTTGGAATACGGAATACGGAATACGGAATACGGAATTTGGAACACGGAATTTGGAACACGGAATTTGGAACACGGAATTTGGAACTCGGAACTTGGAACACGGTACATAGAATTTGGAACGTGGTATTTGGAGCACAGAATTTGGAACTTGGAATTGTGAACATGGAACATAGAACTTGGAAAACGAAATTTGGACCATGGAACTTGGAACACGGAACTCACTTAGAATATGGAACACAAAATTTGTAACACGGAACTCAGAATTTTGAACACGGAACATGGAATTTGTGAACCTGGAACATGGAATTTGGAACAGGGAATTTGGAACTCAGAATTTGGAACATGGAATATGGAACAAAGAACTCGAAATTTGAAATACAGAAATTGGAACACAGAATTTGAAACATGGAATTTGGAACATGGAACTCGGAATTCGGAACATGGAATTTGGGACACGGAATTTGGAACAGGAAACACCGAATCTGGAACACGGAATCTGGAACGCGTAACTCGTAATTTGGAACATCAAAATTGGAACAAAGAATTTGGAACAAGGAACAAAGAATTTGGAACAAGGAATTTGGAACACATTATGTGGAACACGGAACACGGAATTTGAAACTCAGAATTTGGAACACGGAACTCGGAATTTGGAGCACGGAATTTGTAACATGGAAATCAGAAGTTGGAAAGCGGAATTTGGAACGCGGAATTTGGAACGCGGAAATTGGAACGCGGAATTTGGAACGTGGAATTTGTAACATGCAATTTGGAACACGGAACATGGAATTTTGAACATGTATTTTGGAACACGGAATTTGGAACACGGATTTTGGAATGCGGAATTGGGAACGCGGAATTTGGAACGCAGAATTTGGAACATGGAATTTGGAATACAGAACATGGAATTTGGAATACAGAACATGGAATTTGGAACATGTATTTTGGAACTCGGAATTTGGAACGCGGAATTTGGAACACTGAACTCGGAATTTGGAACAAGGAATTTGAAATGCGGAATTTGGAACATGGAAATTGGAACACGGAATTCGGAACACGGAACTTGGAATTTGGAACGGGGAATTTGGAATACGGAATACGGAATTTGGAACACGGAATTTTGAACTCGTAATTTGGAGCGTGGAATTTGGAACATGGAATTTGGAACAAGGAACATGGAATTTGGAACATGTATTTTGGAACACGGAATTTGGAACTCGGAATCTGGAACACTGAACTCGGAATTTGGAACACAGAATTTGGAACGCGGAATTTGGAACATGGAAATTGGAACGCAGAATTTGGAACATGGAAATTGGAACACGGAATTCAGAACACGGAACTCGGAATTTGGAATACGGAATTTGGAACTCGTAATTTGGAACTCGGAATTTGGAATGCGTATTTTGGAACGCTGAATTTGGAACATGGAATTTGGAATATGTCCAATTAGAAGTTCTGGCGCTAATCCAAGAGCTTGAAAAGTCCTGCAATATTCCTGTAATGACTCTTAACAGATAATGCACAAAGGCATATATAAAAAGTACCTGTAGCCACACTGTTCGCCCAATCCCAAATGTAGGACAACATGCAGATATTGTAAGAGAATTGAGGGATGGCGCTCAGATGTGTATACTATAAACAAAACAATCCCAGTGTGGACTCCAATGGATAGTCTCTTAAAAATTTTATTGTAGATCCAATGATAAAACAATACAATGCACAGACTTTTAACAGTCCTACCGCTCCCAGAAGCCTCTGTGTCTCCTCACTAGTTGATATGTAGAGACCCTTGGTGGGCTCATGGGGACCTGATGATGAGCCTAGAGGGTCGTGGCTGGCAGATGAAACGACGGACCGGATCGACAGCAGGGGGGCTCAAACGGTCTAGTGTGCGGCCGCCTTACTAGACCGGAGCCTCAGTGTTACGCTCACTCAATGCCTGCCGTGAGCACCGGAGGCGCACGCTGATGACGTCACCTCGCCGGGCCGGGAATCCGTGAATAGCCAGCCGAGGAGTCACTCAGAGGCCGTGAGGGGCGGAGAGCTGAGTGTCTGCACTTCTGTGGAGCCTCCCGATCGCCACAACGACATGTTTCGCTACAAATGTAGCTTTGTCAAGTTGTGGCTGAAAGGCAATCGGAGGCTCTAAGAAGCCAAATGGTGGGAGGAATTAGGCTCGCTGGCCAATAATAAAAAGCGGAGGAAGATCCCCCTAATTAAATCAGGAACAAACCACCTATTGAACCATAGGGTTAAATTGAGAAAAACATACATATATACATATATAAAAAGAAAAAGAAAGAATCTGGGTTAAAACGAAAACTAATATATTGGAGACCCAGAGTACTTCGTGGAGATGTATGAAATATTAAAATTTGTATTAAAAATCATGCATAAATCAGTATATATAAAAAAAAAAAAAAAACTTCATAAGAGCATATATACTAGGCTGTCATATTGTATATTCATAATAATACTGATTTAAAAATACTAAAAAATACATATTGATTCTATAAAGATACCTATAGAAATTATATAAATCTCTATATGTCTATGTGACTCGATTAGCTAAAAGCTTGCAAATACTAAAAATAATTTATTTAAAAATAATTTTTTTAAAAAAATATTTTCTTTAAAAAATGTTTTTCTTTATATATCAGACAAGACAGTTCACCTCTAGTTCTTCATTGAGACCCAAGGGCGCCAAACAATTAAATTTATAAATCCAGTTCGTTTCCCGTTTACATAAAAACGAGAAACGTTCATTTTCTGTCAGGGTGCCTTTAGGAATACTTTTTATTGCCATCACTTCCAATTTCTTGAAGTCCTTGTTATGGTACTTTAAAAAGTGACGTGGGACGCTATGCTTGTCACATCCTTTATGGATGAGACGACGATGTTCTCCTATTCTTTTCCGTAATGTCCGCATAGTACGTCCCACGTAGATTAATTTACAAGGACATCTTAACACATATATTACATATTCGGTCGAACATGTGATGAATTGTTTAATGGGAAAAATATCATCCTTATTATTAATGGAAGTACAGGCTTGTACTATAGATTGACATGTCAGGCAACCACGTTTCTTACATTGATATATGCCTGTACGGTTGTCAAAATAAAATCGAATATCATTAGGGGCACGGGCCTGAGATTTGAGTTTACTAGGGGCCAGAATGTTTTTAATTGTACGTGCCTTTTTGAAGGTAACCTGTGGTACCGAAGGTAAAGTCTGGCCCAATCTATTGTCAAGAAGAAGGATATTGAAGTGTTTCTTGACGATATGTGAAATGGCCCTATACTGGTCATTATAACCAGTTATAAATCTGACTTTGTACGTATTGTCGACTTTATTGTATTTTTGGGTTGATTCGAGCTCCAAATGTGAACGGAAGGCCTCTTCGACAAGGGGTCGTGGAAACCCCTTGTCTAGGAAGCATTCCTTCATTCTTACTCCCTGGTCACAATAATCTTCCTTTCTGGAACAGTTACGGCGGAGTCTGTGGAATTGACCCCCCGGGATGTTTCGTTTCCATGCGGGATGGTGGCAACTTGCATAGTGTAGATAGGAGTTTCCACTAGTGAGTTTTGTGTGGTTTTTGCTGATGATGTTCGGGCCTTCATGGGAGAGGAGAGTACCAGATCTAGGAATACCAGCTCATTGGGGTCAAGAACAGATGTAAAGGATAGCCCCAACGAGTTGGCATTGCAGTGAGCCACAAATGCCCTAAAAGTCTCTGGACCACCACTCCAAATGAGAATGACATCGTCAATATATCGTCCATAGTAAACGACATATTGAGCAAAGGGATTGTTATTCCAGACATGATGCTCTTCCCATAGGCCCATAGTTAGATTGGCATACACTGGAGCAAAGTTGGCCCCCATGGCAGTACCCTTGATCTGAAGGTAAAACTGATTCAAAAATGAAAAATAATTGTGACGCAGGCAGAACTCGATACACTCTACTATGAATATGGACTGTAAAGAGTTGAAAGAGCCAGAATGACCCAAAAAATATGTAATGGCTTGAAGTCCCACTTCATGTGGTATCGACGTGTATAATGACGTGACGTCAAGGGAGGCCCACATGTAATCTTCCTCCCACGTGTAGGACTTCAACGCTTCCAACACTTGTGAGGAGTCCCTAATGTAAGAGGGTAGCTCACATACTAAAGGCTGAAGAAAGAAGTCTAAATATTTCAAAATGCCGCTTGTAAAACTATTGGTACTCGCCACTATAGGTCTCCCTGGTGGCTGTATTAGGGATTTATGTACCTTTGGCAGGTGATAAAAGTATGGAGTACTGACTTCTCCTGGGAGCAGGAACTTCTTCTCTTTCTCATTGATGACACCTTGGTGCCATGCACTGTCAACTAATGATCTAAGTTCAAGTTGGTACTTAGGGAGTGGATCACAATTTAATTTAATGTAAGTCTCCGTATCTGCCAATAGTCGATGGGCCTCACTGAGGTAGTCGATTTTATTTTGTACAACCAGGCTACCTCCCTTATCTGCTTGCTTCACTATAATCTCTTCATTGTTAGTTAGTGCCTTTAGAGCTTCCTTCTCTACTTTACTCAGGTTACCTCGAAACGTGTCTCTCGGGGATCTAGAGAGTTTGATAAAATCTCTGTAAACCGCCTGATAATATGTCTCGATGTATGGACCCTTTGAATGGACCGGGTTAAAGGAGGAACTGGGCCTAAAGCTACTGAACCGTACTTCTGGATCAATTGATAGTAACTCTGCTAATTCTGGAAAAGAATCACCTGTCCATAGATCTTCCAATGTCTGTAGGGCTTCCTCGTCTAATGTGGTAACCGGACCAATTTCCACTGGTAGAGATGAACCCATCTCAGCCGTATTGGGAAGTGGCCCATTGGTGTGGTTGGTGGCATAATGCCTCTTGATTGTTAGCTGGCGAATGAATCTGTTTAGATCCTTGAATAAATGAAATTCATTGGGCCCTATAGATGGTGAAAAACCTAAACCTTTCCTAAGGAGGGACTTCTCTATATCAGACAATACGTGGGACGATAGATTGTAAATTTTAATAGTACCGTAATCTATATTAGCTCTGTTCTTTCTTTCTTGCTGTTCCCTAATTCGACATCCTCCTCTTCTACCTCTTCTATTTTTCTTTTTTCTTTCTGGGCTCCCCTTGGAGCCCATGCTTGAAAAACCAGTGTTTCATTACTACTCTCAGAGCTGGTTACAGCATCCGTGATGATATTACATGTAACCTTCGGTCGTCCACCTTCCCTAATGAAACTATCAAGGTCTCTAGCCAGTGGGCTATACCGATTTTGAATAGGTATAGAAATGCTGATATTATTATTATTATTCTTGGGGGAAGCAGGGGTGACTGTCGTGATTTCCGGTTGGGGATGGTATACGGATGTGGTGTCACTCACTTCATTATTTATGGAAATAAGTTCAGGAGCTCCCAGTGTTGCCAATGCAGCCCTGGGATCCGATTTGTGCCCTGAATGGGAAGGACGTTGGGTTGATAAAGGGCCTTTGAGGGATCCCCCTTTATATTTAGTCGATGTTTTCTTATTTTTATTTTTATTTGATTTGTTACCCTTTTCAGACCTATGAGTCAGAGGTTTCTCATTGTTATTATAAAGACTCGAGTTCCTATTGTTGGCATTTTTGTCTTTCAACTCCTTCCAATCGAAAATTCGATTGGTTTTATAATCCAATATGTCACGTTCCAATTTCTTGGTCTTGACATATACTAAATTGTCTTCATGGCGCTTAATATTGTCTTCTAATGTACTAGACCACTTGGTATATAGGCAGGAGGATTCAAACTTATGAAGCGCAGTAGTCCTATCTACAACCGTTTGTTGGGCCAACTGCAATTTCCTCTCTCTTTGCTGAATTATTAATTTAATCCACTTAGTGGTGCAAAATTCGGCCAAAAACCGCCATTCTTTGATCAAATCTTCATCTAGGAAACTACATTGTTTTTTGATTCTCAATCCTCTAGGGGTAATACCCAATTCTATGTATTTGGTGAGAAAAGATAGATCCCACCATTGGGTATTCTCATACTGTCTTGCCTGTTGCAGTTTAAAAAAAGCTTGTCTCATTTCAACCTCAAAAATTTCGGTGTGGGGAGGTGACCTGTGTGTAGGACAGGGCACCTCCATATCGTTAACCAGACCAACTTTAATCTCATTTGAGGTGGAGATGACCTGTTCAAAAATGGCTTGTAGGCGTAGTGACCTATTTGTTGCCATATTGTTTTTTTATATTGTAATTGTTACAACCCAAAAAAAAAAAAAGGATATATATACATATATACTCTGTATCAACCCTGTAATGGTAATACTCCGGAATCAGCAGTAAAAGTTAATAACTATAATACTGGGGGGCTCTAAGATGGTATGGATCACAAGAAACGCACAGAATTAGTGCTGGTAAGTCCTTGGGGTGATGTTCTCTGGAAAGCAGGAAGTCCAAGGGGAAAGCTGCCAAAGAACAAGCAGAATGTCCAAACTATAACCAAATAACTCCAATTAGAAGTTCTGGCGCTAATCCAAGAGCTTGAAAAGTCCTGCAATATTCCTGTAATGACTCTTAACAGATAATGCACAAAGGCATATATAAAAAGTACCTGTAGCCACACTGTTCGCCCAATCCCAAATGTAGGACAACATGCAGATATTGTAAGAGAATTGAGGGATGGCGCTCAGATGTGTATACTATAAACAAAACAATCCCAGTGTGGACTCCAATGGATAGTCTCTTAAAAATTTTCAGCCACAACTTGACAAAGCTACATTTGTAGCGAAACATGTCGTTGTGGCGATCGGGAGGCTCCACAGAAGTGCAGACACTCAGCTCTCCGCCCCTCACGGCCTCTGAGTGACTCCTCGGCTGGCTATTCACGGATTCCCGGCCCGGCGAGGTGACGTCATCAGCGTGCGCCTCCGGTGCTCACGGCAGGCATTGAGTGAGCGTAACACTGAGGCTCCGGTCTAGTAAGGCGGCCGCACACTAGACCGTTTGAGCCCCCCCGCTGTCGATCCGGTCCGTCGTTTCATCTGCCAGCCACGACCCTCTAGGCTCATCATCAGGTCCCCATGAGCCCACCAAGGGTCTCTACATATCAACTAGTGAGGAGACACAGAGGCTTCTGGGAGCGGTAGGACTGTTAAATGTCTGTGCATTGTATTGTTTTATCATTGGATCTACAATAAAATTTTTAAGAGACTATCCATTGGAGTCCACACTGGGATTGTTTTGTTTATAGTATACACATCTGAGCGCCATCCCTCAATTCTCTTACAGAATTTGGAATATGGAATTTGGAATATGGAACATGGAATTTGGAACACAGAATTTGGAACGTGGAATTATGGAACATGGAAATTGGAATACGGAATTTGGAACACGGAACTCAGAATTTGGAACGCAGAATTTGGAATACGGAATACGGAATTTGGAACTCGGAATTTGGAACACAGAACTCGCAATTTGGAACACGGAACATAGAATTTGGAACACGAAATTTGGAGCATGGAATTTGGAACTTGGAACATGAAACTCGTAATTTGGAACGTGGAATTTGGAGCACAAAATTTGGAACTTGGAATTGTGAACATGGAACATAGAATTTGGAACACAAAATTTGGACCATGGAACATGGAACTCGGAATTTGGAACACGAAATTTGTAACACGGAACTCAGAATTTAGAACATGGAACATGGAATTTGTGAACCTGGAACATGGAATTTGGAACAGGGAATTTGGAACTCAGAATTTTGAACATGGAATATGGAACACGGAACTCGAAATTTGAAATGCAGAATTTGGAACACAGAATTTGGAACATGGAATTTGGAACATGGAACTCTGAATTCGGAACATGGAATTAGGGACCAGGAATTTGGAACACGAAACACCAAATTTGGAACACGGAACACGGAATCTGGAACGCGTAACTCGGAATTTGGAACAAGGAACACCAAATTTGGAACAAGGAATTTGGAACACATTATGTGGAACACGGAACACGGAATTTGGAACGTGGAACACAGAACTCAGAATTTGGAACACAGAATTTGGAACTCGGAATTTGGAACACGGAACTCGGAATTTGGAACACGGAATTTGGAATATGGAATACGGAATTTGGAACACGGGATTTGAAACTCTTAATTTGGAATGCAGAATTTCGAACATGGAATTTGGAATATGGAACATGAAATCTGGAACATGTATTTTGGAACACGGAATTTGGAACTCGGAATCTGGAACACTTAACTCAGAATTTGGAACACAGAATTTGGAACGCAGAATTTGGAACATGGAAATTGGAACATGGAATTTGGAACACGGAACTCAGAATTTGGAATGCAGAATTTGGAATATGGAATACGGAATTTGGAACACGGAATTTGGAACACGGAATTTGGAACTCGGAACTTGGAACACGGTACATAGAATTTGGAACACGAAATTTGGAGCATGGAATTTGGAACGTGGAATTTGGAGCACAGAATTTGGAACTTGGAATTGTGAACATGGAACATAGAACTTGGAACACGAAATTTGGACCATGGAACTTGGAACAAGGAACTCACTTGGAATTTGGAACACAACATTTGTAACACGGAACTCAGAATTTAGAACACGGAACATGGAATTTGTGAACCTGGAACATGGAATTTGGAACAGGGAATTTGGAACTCAGAATTTGGAACATGGAATATGGAACAAGGAACTCAAAATTTTAAATACAGAAATTGGAACACAGAATTTGGAACATGGAATTTGGAACATGGAACTCGGAATTCGGAACACGGAATTTGGAACAAGGGATTTGTAACGCGGAATTTGGAACTCGTAATTTGGAACGCGGAATTTGGAACGCAGAATTTCGAACATAGAATTTGGAATATGGAACATGAAATTTGGAACTCGGAATCTGGAACACATTATGTGGAACACGGAACACGGAATTTGGAATGTGGAACACAGAACTCAGAATTTGGAACACGGAATTTGGAACTCGGAATTTGGAACACGGAACTCGGAATTTGGAACACAGAATTTGGAACATGAAAATCAGAAGTTGGAACGTGGAATTTGGAATTACGGAATATGGAATTTGGAACACGGAATTTGGAACTCGGAATTTGGAACTCGGAATTTGGAATGCGGAATTTGGAATGCGGAATTTGGAACGCAGATTTTGGAACATGGAATTTGGAACACATTATGTGGAACACGGAACACGGAATTTGGAAAGTGGAACACAGAACTCGGAATTTGGAACACGGAATTTGGAACTCGGAATTTGGAACACGGTCCTCGGAATTTGGAACGGGGAATTTGGAATATGGAATACGGAACGTGGGGTTTGGTACGCGGAATTTGGAACTCATAATTTGGAACGCGGAATTTGGAACGCAGAATTTCGACATGGAATTTGGAATATGGAACATGAAATTTGGAACATGTATTTTGGAACACGCAATTTGGAACTCGGAATCTGGAACACTTAACTCAGAATTTGGAACACAGAAATTGGAACGCAGAATTTGGAACATGGAAATTGGAACATGGAATTTGGAACACGGAACTCAGAATTTGGAATGCAGAATTTGGAATACGGAATTTGGTACATGGAATTTGGAACACGGAATTTGGAACTCGGAATTTGGAACTCGGAACTTGGAACACGGTACATAGAATTTGGAACACGAAATTTGGAGCATGGAATTTGGAACTTGGAATTGTGAACATGGAACATAGAACTTGGAAAACGAAATTTGGACCATGGAACTTGGAACACGGAACTCACTTGGAATATGGAACACAAAATTTGTAACACGGAACTCAGAATTTAGAACACGGAACATGGAATTTGTGTACCTGGAACATGGAATTTGGAACAGGGAATGTGGAACTCAGAATTTGGAACATGGAATATGGAACAAGGAACTCGAAATTTGAAATACATAAATTGGAACACAGAATTTGAAACATGGAATTTGGAACATGGAACTCGGAATTCGGAACACGGAATTTGGGACACGGAATTTGGAACACGAAACACCAAATCTGGAACACGGAATCTGGAACACGGAACTCGTAATTTGGAACATCAAAATTGGAACAAAGAATTTGGAACAAGGAACACAAAATTTGGAACAAGGAATTTGGAACACATTATGTGGAACACGGAACACGGAATTTGGAACTCGGAATTTGGAACACGGAACTCGGAATTTGGAGCACGGAATTTGGAACATGGAAATCAGAAGTTAGAATGCGGAATTTGGAATGCGGAATTTGGAACCCGGAATTTGGAACGTGGAATTTGTAACATGCAATTTGGAACACGGAACATGGAATTTGGAACATGTATTTTGGAACACGGAATTTGGAACACGGAATTTGGAACGCGGAATTTGGAACGCGGAATTTGGAACGCGGAATTTGGAACGCAGAATTTGGAACATGGAATTTGGAATACAGAACATGGAAATTGGAACATGTATTTTGGAACTCGGAATTTGGAACACGGAATTTGGAACATGGAATTTGGAATACAGAACATGGAATTTGGAACATGTATTTTGGAACACTGAATTTGGAACTCAGAATCTGGAACACTGAACTCGGAATTTGGAACAAGGAATTTGAAATGCGGAATTTGGAATATGGAGATTGGAACACGGAATTCGGAACACGGAACTTGGAATTTGGAACGGGGAATTTGGAATATGGAATACGGAATTTGGAACACGGAATTTGGAACTCGTAATTTGGAGCGTGGAATTTGAAACATGGAATTTGAAACAAGGAACATGGAATTTGGAACATGTATTTTGGAACACGGAATTTGGAACACGGAATTTGGAACACGGAATTTGGAACACGGAATCTGGAACACTGAACTCGGAATTTGGAACACAGAATTTGGAACGCGGAATTTGGAACATGGAAATTGGAACACAGAATTTGGAACATGGAAATTGGAACACGGAATTCAGAACACGGAACTCGGAATTTGGAACGCGGAATTTGGAATACGGAATACGTAATTTGGAACTCGTAATTTGGAACTCGGAATTTGGAATGCGTATTTTGGAACGCTGAATTTGGAACATGGAATTTGGAATATGGAACATGGAATTTGGAACACGGAATTTGGAACCCGGAATCTGGAACACTGAACTCGGAATTTGGAACACAGAATTTGGAACGTGGAATTATGGAACATGGAAATTGGAACACGGAATTTGGAACACAGAATTTGGAACTCGGAATTTGGAACACAGAACTCGCAATTTGGAACACGGAACATAGAATTTGGAACACAAAATTTGGAGCATGGAATTTGGAACTTGTAACATGAAACTCGTAATTTGGAACGTGGAATTTGGAGCACGGAATTTGGAACTTGGAATTGTGAACATGGAACTCGGAATTTGGAACACGAAATTTGTAACACGGAACTCAGAATTTAGAACATGGAACATGGAATTTGTGAACCTGGAACATGGAATTTGGAACAGGGAATTTGGAACTCAGAATTTTGAACATGGAATATGGAACACGGAACTCGAAATTTGAAATGCAGAATTTGGAACACAGAATTTGGAACATAGAATTTGGAACATGGAATTAGGGACAAGGAATTTGGAACACGAAACACCAAATTTGGAACACGGAACACGGAATCTGGAACGCGTAACTCGGAATTTGGAACAAGGAACACCAAATTTGGAACAAGGAATTTGGAACACATTATGTGGAACACGGAACACGGAATTTGGAACGTGGAACACGGAACTCGGAATTTGGAACACGGAATTTGGAATTCGGAATTTGGAACACGGAACTCGGAATTTGTAACGCGGAATTTGGAATATGGAATACGGAATTTGGAACACGGTATTTGGAACGCGGAATTTGGAACTCTTAATTTGGAACGCAGAATTTCGAACATGGAATTTGGAATATGGAAAATGAAATTTGGAACATGTATTTTGGAACACGGAATTTGGAACTCAGAATCTGGAACATTTAACTCAGAATTTGGAACACAGAATTTGGAACGCAGAATTTGGAACATGGAAATTGGAACATGGAATTTGGAACACGGAACTCAGAATTTGGAATGCAGAATTTGAAATATGGAATACGGAATTTGGAACACGGAATTTGGAACACAGAATTTGAAACTCGGAACTTGGAACACGGTACATAAAATTTGGAACACGAAATTTGGAGCATGGAATTTGGAACGTGGAATTTGGAGCACAGAATTTGGAACTTGGAATTGTGAACATGGAACATAGAACTTGGAACACGAAATTTGGACCATGGAACTTGGAACAAGGAACTCACTCGGAATTTGGAACACAAAATTTGTAACACGGAACTCAGAATTTAGAACACGGAACATGGAATTTGTGAACCTGGAACATGGAATTTGGAACAGGGAATTTGGAACTCAGAATTTGGAACATGGAATATGGAACAAGGAACTCGAAATTTGAAATACAGAAATTGGAACACAGAATTTGGAACATGGAATTTGGAACATGGAACTCAGAATTCGGAACACGGAATTTGGAACAAGGGATTTGGAACGCGAAATTTGGAACTCGTAATTTGGAACGCGGAATTTGGAACGCAGAATTTCGAACATGGAATTTGGAATATGGAACTCGCAATTTGGAACACGGAACATAGAATTTGGAACACAAAATTTGGAGCATGGAATTTGGAACTTGCAACAT
Organism: Pelophylax lessonae; assembly: GCF_965119305.1. Classification (NCBI taxonomy): domain Eukaryota; kingdom Metazoa; phylum Chordata; class Amphibia; order Anura; family Ranidae; genus Pelophylax; species Pelophylax lessonae. The sequence goes on from NC_138771.1 coordinate 346,489,110, forward strand.
GAAACTCGTAATTTGGAACGTGGAATTTGGAGCACGGAATTTGGAACTTGGAATTGTGAACATGGAACATAGAATTTGGAACAATAGTAGGAAGAGTTAGGAACAGGAGGCAAACTAAAGCGCCCTGCAATCCTCGGTGGTGGAAGGACATGCGCCAAATTGCTATCCGCCTCAGGTCCATCCGCCACTGCATTTACCCAGTGTGCCGTTAGGGAGATATAACGCCCCTGACCCTGCTTACTGGTCCACGTATCGGTAGTTAGGTGGACCATGGCACAGATGGCGTTGCGCAGTGCACACCTGATTTTTTCCCCCACTTGGTTGTGCAGGGAAGGGATGGCTTGCCTGGGAAAGTAGTGGCGGCTGGGCACGACGTACTGTGGGACAGCCACCGACATGAAGCTTTTAAAACTGTGCGTCTCCACCAGACGGAATGACAGCATTTCAAAGGCCAAGAATTTTGAAATGCTGGCAGGGATCGCGGGTGGGTAGGGGGGTACTTCCTCTTCCTCTGAAGTGTTTGGGAAATGGAAAGCTGAACGCTTCCACGGGACATTGTGGAGATGGTTGGTGACCCAGGTGGTGGTGTTGCTGACAGATCGTCTGTTTGCGGGGTGGCAGGTGCCGGTATCACTACAGAGGTGGATGGAGAGGCCGAGACAGCAGCAGAAGAGGAAGCAGGAGGAGTCAGAGACCTTTCTTGGTTTTGAAGGTGTCTACTCCACTGCAGCTCGTGCTTTGCACTTAGATGCCTGATCATGCAGGTTGTGCTCAGGTTGAGAAGGTTTATGCCTCGCTTAAGGCTCTGATTGCACAGGGTGCAAACCACTCGTGTCCTGTCATCAGCACATTTTCTGAAGAACTTCCACGCTAGAGAACTCCTTTGAGCTGGCTTTGGTGCAGTCGGTCCCTTGCTGGATTGGGCAATAGCAGGCGTAGTGTCTAGGACACGGCCGCTCCGCTTCTGCACCCTGCTCCCTCTTCTGCTGTGCTGGTGGATCTGTGCGACCACCGCCTCTTCCTCCAAACTACTCAGGTCACCTGCATGACCTTCATTCCATGTGGGGTCGAGGACCTCATCCTCCTCCACATCATCTTCCACCCAATCTTCACCCCTGCCCTCCTTGTCGGTCTCCACAATTCTGAGTGCCGCAGCAGTTGGCACCTGCGTTTCGTCATCATCGGAGACGTGCTGCGATGGTCCTTCCATGTACTCATCTTGAGAAATAAGTGGTTGGGCATCGCTGCACTCAATCTCTTCCACTTCTGGGGCAGGGCTAGGTGGATGGCCCTGGGAAACCCTGCTGACAGAGTCATCAAAAAGAAATAGAGACTGCTGCATGACTTGGGGCTCAGACTGCTTGCCTGATTTGCAAGAGGGTGAGGTGAAAGACGGTTGGACATTGGCTTCAGGTGCCAACTCTGACCTTTCTGCAGTAGACTGGGTGGGAGACAATGTGAAGGAACTGGAGGCACTGTCAGCAACCCAATCTACTATCGCCTGTACTTCTTCTGGCCTCATCACTTCTAGAGGTGCATGATGCCCTACCAAATACTTCTGCAGGTTCTGTCGCCTACTCACACTTGAGGAAGGTGTTTCACTTGTGCGTGTAGCTGGCACAGATTGACCACGTCCTCTCCTTGCAACAGGAGCTCTACCAGCAGCACCACGACCCAGGCCACGGCCCCTATTTGACGGTCTCTTCATATTTCTGTAATTTATGATCTTGCCCTAGAAAGGTGTTTATTGAATAGCAGAACAAAACAAGAACAGTATCGCACGGGTGTATCTCACAGTCAAATATGCAAACTATGCCGCAATTTATTTTTTTTTACCCCAAAAGGGTGTTTATTAAATAGCGGAATAGAAAAACAGTGTACAAATACAACGGGTGTATCTCACAGTCAAATATGCAAAGTATGACGCAAATTTAATTTTTTTCACCCCAAAAGGGTGTATATTGAATAGCGGAATAGAAAAAAGGATATAAAACGGTGTATCTCACATGTACAAACACAGACTAGGCCCCAATTACAATTTTTTGTACCCTAAAGGGAAGATGAGGAAGAGGAGTAGGAGGAGTTCGGAAAAGGAGGCAAACTGAAGCGCCCTGCAATCCTTGGCGATGGAAGGAGATGCGCCAAACAAATTTAAAAGGTGTATCTCACACGTACCGATACAGACTATGCCGTAATTTAATTTTTTACACTCCAAAAGGGTGTATATTGAATAGCGGAATAGGAAAAATTTTATAAAACGGTGTATCTCACACGTACAAACACAGACTAGGCCCCAATTACAATTTGTTTGTACCCTAAAGGTAGGATGAGGATGAGGAGTAGGAGGAGTTCGGAACAGGAGGCAAACTGAAGCACCCTGCAATCCTCGGCGGTGGAAGATGCGCCCCAAAAGATTGGAAGGTGTATCTCACACGTACCGATACAGACTATGCCGCAATTTAATTATTTTTACCCCAAAGGGTGTAGATTAAATAGCGGGATAGAAAAAAATTTATAAAACGGTGTATCTCACACGTACAAACACAGACTAGGCCCCGATTACAATTTTTTGTACCCTAAAGGCAGGATGAGGAGTAGGAGGAGTTCGGAACAGGAGGCAAACTGAAGCACCCTGCAATCCACGGCGGTGAAAGATGCGCCCCAAAAGATTGGAAGGTGTATCTCACACGTACCGATACTGACTATGCCGCAATTTAATTATTTTTACCCCAAAGGGTGTAGATTGAATAGCGGAATAGAAATTTTTTTATAAAAAGGTGTATCTCACACGTACAAAACACAGACTAGGCCCCGATTACAATTTGTTTGTACACTAAAGGTAGGATGAGGATGAGGAGTAGGAGGAGTTCGGAACAGGAGGCAAACTGAAGCACCCTGCAATCCTCGGCGGTGGAAGATGTGCCCCAAAAGATTGGAAGGTATTTCTCACACGTACCGATACAGACTATGCCGCAATTTAATTCTTTTTACCCCAAAGGGTGTAGATTGAATAGTGGAATAGAAAAAAATTTATAAAACAGTGTATCTCACACGTACAAACACAGACTAGGCCCCGATTACAATTTTTTGTACCCTAAAGGCAGGATGAGGAGTAGGAGGAGTTCGGAACAGGAGGCAAACTGAAGCACCCTGCAATCCACGGCGGTGAAAGATGCGCCCCAAAAGATTGGAAGGTGTATCTCACACGTACCGATACAGACTATGCCGCAATTTAATTATTTTTACCCCAAAGGGTGTAGATTGAATAGCGGAATAGAAAAATTTTTATAAAAAGGTGTATCTCACACGTACAAACACAGACTAGGCCCCGATTACAATTTTTTGTACCCTAAAGGCAGGATGAGGATGAGGAGTAGGAGGAGTTCGGAACAGGAGGCAAACTGAAGCACCCTGCAATCCTCGGCGGTTGAAGATGCGCCCCAAAAGATTGGAAGGTGTATCTCACACGTACCGATACAGACTATGCCGCAATTTAATTCTTTTTACCCCAAAGGGTGTAGATTGAATAGCGGAATAGAAAAAATTTTATAAAACGGTGTATCTCACACGTACAAAAACAGACTAGGCCCCGATTACAATTTTTTGTACCCTAAAGGCAGGATGAGGATGAGGTGTAGGAGGAGTTCAGAACAGGAGGCAAACTGAAGCACCCTGCAATCCTCGGCGGTTGAAGATGCGCCCCAAAAGATTGGAAGGTGTATCTCACACGTACCGATACAGACTATGCCGCAATTTAATTCTTTTTACCCCAAAGGGTGTAGATTGAATAGCGGAATAGAAAAAATTTTATAAAACGGTGTATCTCACACGTACAAAAACAGACTAGGCCCTGATTACAATTTTTTGTACCCTAAAGGCAGGATGAGGATGAGGAGTAGGAGGAGTTCAGAACAGGAGGCAAACTGAAGCACCCTGCAATCCTCGGCGGTGGAAGATGCGCCCCAAAAGATTGGAAGGTGTATCTCACACGTACCGATACAGACTATGCCGCAATTTAATTCTTTTTACCCCAAAGGGTGTAGATTGAATAGCGGAATAGAAAAAATTTTATAAAACGGTGTATCTCACACGTACAAACACAGACTAGGCCCCGATTACAATTTTTTTGTACCCTAAAGGCAGGATGAGGATGAGGAGTAGGAGGAGTTCAGAACAGGAGGCAAACTGAAGCACCCTGCAATCCTCGGCGGTGGAAGATGCGCCCCAAAAGATTGGAAGGTGTATCTCACACGTACCGATACAGACTATGCCACAATGTAATTCTTTTTACCCCAAAGGGTGTAGATTGAATAGCGGAATAGAAAATTTTTTATAAAACGGTGTATCTCACACGTACAAACACAGACTAGGCCCCGATTACAATTTTTTGTACCCTAAAGGCAGGATGAGGATGAGGAGTAGGAGGAGTTCGGAACAGGAGGCAAACTGAAGCACCCTGCAATCCTCGGCGGTGGAAGATGCGCCCCAAAAGATTGGAAGGTGCATCTCACACGTACCGATACAGACTATGCCGCAATTTAATTATTTTTACCCCAAAGGGTGTAGATTGAATAGCGGAATAGAAAAATTTTTATAAAAAGGTGTATCTCACACGTACAAACACAGACTAGGCCCCGATTACAATTTTTTGTACCCTAAAGGCAGGATGAGGATGAGGAGTAGGAGGAGTTCGGAACAGGAGGCAAACTGAAGCACCCTGCAATCCTCGGCGGTTGAAGATGCGCCCCAAAAGATTGGAAGGTGTATCTCACACGTACCGATACAGACTATGCCGCAATTTAATTCTTTTTACCCCAAAGGGTGTAGATTGAATAGCGGAATAGAAAAAATTTTATAAAACGGTGTATCTCACACGTACAAAAACAGACTAGGCCCCGATTACAATTTTTTGTACCCTAAAGGCAGGATGAGGATGAGGAGTAGGAGGAGTTCAGAACAGGAGGCACACTGAAGCACCCTGCAATCCTCGGCGGTGGAAGATGCGCCCCAAAAGATTGGAAGGTGTATCTCACACGTACCGATACAGACTATGCCGCAATTTAATTCTTTTTACCCCAAAGGGTGTAGATTGAATAGCGGAATAGAAAAAATTTTATAAAACGGTGTATCTCACACGTAAAAAAACAGACTAGGCCCCGATTACAATTTTTTGTACCCTAAAGGCAGGATGAGGATGAGGAGTAGGAGGAGTTCGGAACAGGAGGCAAACTGAAGCACCCTGCAATCCTCGGCGGTTGAAGATGCGCCCCAAAAGATTGGAAGGTGTATCTCACACGTACCGATACAGACTATGCCGCAATTTAATTCTTTTTACCCCAAAGGGTGTAGATTGAATAGCGGAATAGAAAAAATCTTATAAAACGGTGTATCTCACACGTACAAAAACAGACTAGGCCCCGATTACAATTTTTTGTACCCTAAAGGCAGGATGAGGATGAGGAGTAGGAGGAGTTCAGAACAGGAGGCAAACTGAAGCACCCTGCAATCCTCGGCGGTGGAAGATGCGCCCCAAAAGATTGGAAGGTGTATCTCACACGTACCGATACAGACTATGCCGCAATTTAATTCTTTTTACCCCAAAGGGTGTAGATTGAATAGCGGAATAGAAAAAATTTTATAAAACGGTGTATCTCACACGTACAAACACAGACTAGGCCCCGATTACAATTTTTTGTACCCTAAAGGCAGGATGAGGATGAGGAGTAGGAGGAGTTCAGAACAGGAGGCAAACTGAAGCACCCTGCAATCCTCGGCGGTGGAAGATGCGCCCCAAAAGATTGGAAGGTGTATCTCACACGTACCGATACAGACTATGCCACAATGTAATTCTTTTTACCCCAAAGGGTGTAGATTGAATAGCGGAATAGAAAATTTTTTATAAAACGGTGTATCTCACACGTACAAACACAGACTAGGCCCCGATTACAATTTTTTGTACCCTAAAGGCAGGATGAGGATGAGGAGGAGTTCGGAACAGGAGGCAAACTGAAGCACCCTGCAATCCTCGGCGGTGGAAGATGCGCCCCAAAAGATTGGAAGGTGTATCTCACACGTACCGATACAGACTATGCCGCAATTTAATTATTTTTACCCCAAAGGGTGTAGATTGAATAGCGGAATAGAAAAAAATTTATAAAAAGGTGTATCTCACACGTACAAACACAGACTAGGCCCCGATTACAATTTTTTGTACCCTAAAGGCAGGATGAGGATGAGGAGTAGGAGGAGTTCGGAACAGAAGGCAAACTGAAGCACCCTGCAATACTCGGCGGTTGAAGATGCGCCCCAAAAGATTGGAAGGTGTATCTCACACGTACCGATACAGACTATGCCGCAATTTAATTCTTTTTACCCCAAAGGGTGTAGATTGAATAGCGGAATAGAAAATTTTTTATAAAACGGTGTATCTCACACGTACAAAAACAGACTAGGCCCCGATTACAATTTTTTGTACCCTAAAGGCAGGATGAGGAGTAGGAGGAGTTCAAAACAGGAGGCAAACTGAAGCACCCTGCAATCCTCGGCGGTGGAAGATGCGCCCCAAAAGATTGGAAGGTGTATCTCACACGTACCGATACAGACTATGCCGCAATTTAATTCTTTTTACCCCAAAGGGTGTAGATTGAATAGCGGAATAGAAAAAATTTTATAAAACGGTGTATCTCACACGTACAAACACAGACTAGGCCCCGATTACAATTTTTTGTACCCTAAAGGCAGGATGAGGATGAGAAGTAGGAGGAGTTCAGAACAGGAGGCAAACTGAAGCACCCTGCAATCCTCGGCGGTGGAAGATGCGCCCCAAAAGATTGGAAGGTGTATCTCACACGTACCGATACAGACTATGCCGCAATGTAATTCTTTTTACCCCAAAGGGTGTAGATTGAATAGCGGAATAGAAATTTTTTTATAAAACGGTGTATCTCACACGTACAAACACAGACTAGGCCCCGATTACAATTTTTTGTACCCTAAAGGCAGGATGAGGATGAGGAGTAGGAGGAGTTCGGAACAGGAGGCCAACATGAAGCACCCTGCAATCCACGGCGGTGGAATATGCGCCCCAAAAGATTGGAAGGTGTATCTCACACGTACCGATACAGACTATGCCGCAAATTAATTCTTTTTACCCCAAAGGGTGTAGATTGAATAGCGGAATAGAAAAATTTTTATAAAACGGTGTATCTCACATGTACAAACACAGACTAGGCCCCAATTACAATTCTTTGTACCCTAAAGGCAGGATGAGGATGAGGAGTAGGAGGAGTTCGGAACAGGAGGCAAACTGAAGCACCCTGCAATCCTCGGCGGTGGAAGATGCGCCCCAAAATATTGGAAGGTGTATCTCACACGTACCGATACAGACTATGCCGCAATTTAATTCTTTTTACCCTAAAGGGTGTAGATTGAATAGCGGAATAGAAAAAAATGTATAAAACGGTGTATCTCACACGTACAAACACAGGATAGGCTCCGATTACAATTTTTTGTACCCTAAAGGCAGAATGAGGATGAGGAGTAGGAGGAGTTCGGAACAGGAGGCAAACTGAAGCACCCTGCAATCCTCGGCGGTGGAAGATGCGCCCCAAAATATTGGAAGGTGTATCTCACACGTACCTATACAGACTATGCCGCAATTTAATTCTTTTTACCCCAAAGGGTGTAGATTGAATAGCGGAATAGAAAAATTTTTATAAAACGGTGTATCTCACACGTACAAACACAGACTAGGCCCCGATTACAATTTTTTGTATCCTAAAGGTAAGATGAGGATGAGGAGTAGGAGGAGTTCGGAACAGGAGGCAAACTGAAGCACCCTGCAATCCTCGGCGGTGGAAGATGCGCCCCAAAAGATTGGAAGGTGTATCTCACACGTACCGATACAGACTATGCCACAATTTAATTCTTTTTACCCCAAGGGTGTAGATTGAATAGCGGAATAGAAAAAATTTTATAAAACGGTGTATCTCACACGTACAAACACAGACTAGGCCCCGGTTACAATTTTTTGTACCCTAAAGGCAGGATGAGGATAAAGAGTAGGAGGAGTTCGGAACAGGAGGCAAACTGAAGCACCCTGCAATCCTCGGTGGTGGAAGATGCGCCCCAAAAGATTGGAAAGGTGTATCTCACATGTACCGATACAGACTATGCCACAATTTAATTCTTTTTACCCCAAGGGTGTAGATTGAATAGCGGAATAGAAAATATGATATCAAAAGGTGTATCTATCTCACACGTACAGACCCAGACTAGGCCCTGATTACTATTTTCTGTACCCCAAAGGCAGGATGAGGAGTAGGAGGAGCTCGGAACAGGTAGGAGGCAAACTGAAACATTCTGCAATCCTCGGCGGTGTAAGATGCGCCCCAAAAATTGGAAAGGTGTATCTCACACGTACCGATACAGACTATCCCGCAATTTAATTATTTTTACCCTAGGGTGTAGATTGAATAGCGGAATAGAAAATATGATATAAAATTGGTGATTTTTCAATAGCACATGTGAACACAGCAGTGTCTTATGTCAGTCAGCTCTGCTGCGGGCTATGAAGGGAAAAAAAGAAAATTCCCTTTTAAGTATTGTAATTTTAAATAGATTAGTACAGACTATGCCACAATTTAATTTTTTTTAACCCAAAAGGGTGTATATTGAATAGTGGAATAGAAAAAAGTGTATAAAATTGAAAATCACTCAATAGCACATGTGAACACAGCAGTGTCTTATGTCAGTCACCTCTGCTGCAGGCTATGAAGGGAAAAAAAAGAAAATTCCCCTTTAAGTTTGTAATTTTTAAACAAATTAGTACAGACTATGCCACAATTTAATTTTTTTAACCCAAAAGGGTGTATATTGAATAGTGAAATAGAAAAAAGTGTATAAAATTGAAAATCCCTCAATAGCACATGTGAACACAGCAGTGTCTTATCACAGTCAGCACTGAAGCAAAAACGCTGCACACAACTGACTGATAAAAATAGATTTTTTTCTCCCTCCTCCTCCTCAGCGGGCGTAACTGAGGGCAAAAAGATTGTGTTCACTGCACCACCCCCCACACAGCAAAATCGATGTAGAACACTGACCCTGCCTATTCTCCAGCCTGTCCCTAATATACTCAATAAGATTGTTCACTGGCACTGCACAACCCCCCACACAGCAAAATCGATGTAGAACACTGACCCTGCCTATTCTCCAGCCTCGCCCTAAAATGCTCTAATAACTCTCCCTGCCTGCACTCCGACCTGACCCTGCATTCTTTTCGGACAAAATTTTTCACAGAATCACTGTCTTTCCTTAATCAGCAGCCAGCACATATGATGTGTGCTCTGTCCCTAAACTACAGCAGAATGACGCAGCGCGCTAGGGTTCTCGAACTTATAAAAACATGGTCACATGCTTCAGATGGCCAATCACAGCTACTAATACATTAGTAGGCATGGCTGGGATGGCTTAAGGCACACCAGTTAAACGCTTGTTGATTGGCTGTTGAAAGCCCGCCATTAAAAGCGCGCCATTACATACAAAACAGGAAATAAAATGACCGAACACAGATTTTAAACCCGAACATACAGTAAAGTTTTCGGGTCCGTGTTCGGGTAGCAAAAATCCAATTATTCAGTACGAACACGAATAATACAGTCCATGTTTGCTCAACACTATTAGTTAAGAAAGGTCTGAAATTGAAAGTTCTAACTAAGAAGGAGGCTACTTTTTTGGATCCCAGTGCATGCAGGACGCCAATCACATATTGTTTGCCAAAGATACATAAAAATGCCCAATCACCTCTGGGGAGACCAATTGTGAATGGCATTGATTCAGTCTCTGCAAGATTAGGACAATATATTGATTTTTTTCTTAAACCACTAGTCAATGAGACCAGAGCGTTTCTCAGAGATACAAAGCACATTACACAGATTTTAGAGTACCTTCCTTCTAGTAGTGGTAGTAGCATTTTGGTCACAGCTGATGTTAGCTCCCTATATACTATTATTGGTCATCAGGAGGCAGTATCTTCAGTAATATGGGCTCTAGACAAATCTGAACTCTCAAATAGACATAAGAAGTTCCTACTACAGTGCTTGGAATTCTGTCTCACCAGGAATTATTTTTGGTATGATAGACAGGTTTTTGTCCAAATCAGTCCAAAAAGTGGCGGTGGGAGCTAGGTTTGCCCCTAGTATGGCAAATTTATTTATGGCATTCTGGGAGGAGGAAACAGTCTTTCTGGACTGCCCCAGTCAATTAGTGTGCTACAAACATTACATTGATGTTCAAGTTAAATAACAATGCTAAAAACATTTCCTTTCTTGGAATATCGATACTGAACTATGTTTTTTCTTGACTTAGAAGTGTATAAAGAAGGTGATCATCTTAGAACATGTAATTTCTTTAAACCCACTAATAGAAATGGGTATATCCCTCTTTATAGTTGCAATCATAAGACATGGTTGTGTATTATTCTGAAGAAACAAAAGAGATTGGCCCACGGGACTTTATATGAGGTATTTGCTTTGTGGCTGGAGATCAATGAAATACACAATAGATAAGCAATATTTGATTTTTTATTGCATTATGTGAACAGGTTGTAAGAGTAAAAATAGTAACACAGTAGCACATGACGTAGCTCAATAGCTAAAATATAAATGATATACAACATGAACAATGTTACATCACATATTTGCAAACATCTTGGTGTAACCACTTAGTTTCAAAAATAGCCTGAATAGTACAGTATATTAGGATTCCATGACAGTAGAATATATAACATCGTGAACTGACGCATTTCGGGAGCAACATCTCCCTTCTTCAGAGATCAATGTATTCAAGATATATCTACAAGAGAACAATATGTTGGAGTATGCAGTAAGGGATTAAAGAATTTGAATAGAAGAAAGTTCAATCAAATAGTGAGGACTCAAAGGAGTACTAAATACTCACGGGTCAATGAGACTCAAATGGGAAAAATTAGACTCCTGTGTGGCAGCGGTATACCGTGTCTGACCCGCGAGCTGAAGGGTCCCAATAGGATAGCAAACCAGAGAGGGGGGTCCATGGCAGGTGGGTAATGAGTATGTAGTAGGGAAATGCACCTTCTAGACCTGTTATATATATAAGTAAAATAGTAGTAAAGATGTGGCACAGTGCTACCAATTGTAGTTGTAAGGGTTCAGCAGCAACTAGGGAGACCAGACACATGTAGCTACACACCAAAACAATATAGATAGCCTTAAAGTAAAATTTATTATAGTGAACCACAAAACAAACACACACAGCAACAGTGAACAAAGCAAATACCAGTAAACAAAAACCAACCCCAAAGACACAATAACTAAAGAACCAACTATCTACAAATATATACACTATACAGGACAAGGGGAGCAGGGTAGCAAGGAAGAGGGCAAACTAGACTGGATGACTGGATACAAGGCAGAGAGCAGGAGCAAGGGGTACAGGATAGATCAGGATCACAGACAACTGGTTCAGGCAGCAAGGAGGCATTCAAAATAGTGACGCGCCTGGGAAAGGGAGGAGCAGCCTTAAATAGCCACCTGGCAGCTGAACACAGTTTGGGTGATCATAGAAGCCTGCTTGCTTCTGGGAGACACCTGCTGGTGGACAATTGAAGTGCAGCATTCAGTCCAGGGCAACACAGTGTCACCAGCAGGGGAACTCAATCCTAACATATTCCCCCCCTTAAGGAGCGGCCTCCGGACGCTCCATAAGGCTCCACCACTGGGGTCTGCAAGCTGACTGGGTACCCCACTGCCAAGGTCTGAAGGCTGGCTGAGAACCACACCACCGGGGTCCCAAAACTGGCTGGGTTTCCTGCTGGTCAGATCCCTAAGAAGTCGCAACACCGAAGGCTTACCATTCTTATAAGCAGCCTGTGTCCCAATGTTGAGACACTGAAAGCTACCCGAATGCTTAATGCCCAAGTCCCTGGTCCATGCAGGTACCCTGACACAAGGGTGTCCCATCACAACTGGACCTCTTCTCACACTGTTAGAGACTGCTCTGTATTTTACCTGCCACTCAGGTCTACCCAGGGCATAGGTTACCCCACTCGGGTCCCCAGATGCACCAGGGATTGCAGAGATGACCCCTGGGTCAGGACAAAGTTCATATGGAACACTGCCTTTTCCCATAGGACCTCTACTACTGGGGCCGTAACAGCAGATGCAGTTCTCATGTTCAGAGTGGATATCTGGACATCCTGGCCTTAGCATAACAGGATCAGCTGGCTGCGAAAAGAACACAGAACGAGCAACAGTAGGGATCTTAACCCACACAGAAAACCCATTTGGGCCACATAACGCTGGAAGTTCAGGAGCCTCAGACATATTAGCAAGTGGGAGCTTAACCCGGTCAACAGAGTCCAGTTTAACAGCAAGGGGTGAATTGACAGAGTCCGGCTGGGCTGCGGCCCCGGTATCAGCAGAGTCCGGCGGGACAGCGGCCCCGGTATCAGCAGAGTCCGGCGGGACAGCGGCCCCGGTATCAGCAGAGTCCGGCGGGACAGTGGCCCCGGTATCAGCAGAGTCCGGCGGGACAGCGGCCCCGGTATCAGCAGAGTCCGGCGGGACAGCGGCCGGCAAGTCACCCGTGGCAGGTTTGGCAACAAACGGCAAGTCCCTATCGGCAGGCGGCAGCATGGAGGAGGACTGGATCCCATCAGCAGGCGGCAGCATGGAGGAGGACTGGATCCCATCAGCAGGCGGCAGCATGGAGGAGGACTGGATCCCATCAGCAGGCGGCAGCATGGAGGAGGACTGGATCCCATCAGCAGGCAGCAGCATGGAGGAGGTCTGGATCCCATCAGCAGGCGGCAGCATGGAGGAGGTCTGGATCCCATCAGCAGGCGGCAGCATGGAGGAGGTCTGGATCCCATCAGCAGGCGGCAGCATGGAGGAGGTCTGGATCCCATCAGCAGGCGGCAGCATGGAGGAGGTCTGGATCCCATCAGCAGGCGGCAGCATGGAGGAGGTCTGGATCCCATCAGCAGGCGGCAGCATGGAGGAGGTCTGGATCCCATCAGCAGGCGGCAGCATGGAGGAGGTCTGGATCTCATCAGCAGGCGGCAGCATGGAGGAGGTCTGGATCTCATCAGCAGGCGGCAGCATGGAGGAGGTCTGGATCTCATCAGCAGGCGGCAGCATTGAGGAGGACTGGATCTCATCAGCAGGCGGCAGCATGGAGGAGGACTGGATCTCATCAGCAGGCGGCAGCATGGAGGAGGACTGGATCTCATCAGCAGGCGGCAGCATGGAGGAGGACTGGATCTCATCAGCAGGCGGCAGCATGGAGGAGGACTGGATCTCATCAGCAGATGGCAGCATGGAGGAGGACTGGATCTCATCAGCAGGTGGCAGCATGGAGGATGGCTGGATCTCATCAGTAGTCAGCAGCATGCAGGGTGGCAGAGTTGTAAGAGCAGGAAAAAAGTTCTGTTCATCTTTAGGCTTACATACTGGAGTACTGTGAGCATTTGCATTATGCTGACCAGAGTGTACTGCTGATGGAAATGTAGTAACAGTACTGGGAAGAATAGAGTGAAGAGCAGCAGAAGTACAGGAAGAGGCCTGAGATGTTGCTATGGGTAACAGTATTGCAGGGGGAACCTCCAATGAATTACATACTGAGGAAGACTGGTTACTGGTGGCAGGGTACTGATCTACAGGTGGTAAAGAACACTCAGTAGCAGCTGTGGTTGCTAAGGGTAACAGAGGAATAGATTCTTGATTTATTTTAGTAGATATAACTTTATGTGGCTCCTCTAGAACAGGGGATAGGATCTCTGACCAAGCTTGTAGCAGAGGGTAAACTAAAGTCAGTTTGTCTTTCCCTAGTTGCCTTTGCTCCATTAAAGACTGAACAGCAGCAATGCAATCTAACAACACCTGCTGTGAATAGGCTGAATACTGATGGAAGAAAGAACCTGCACAATATTTCAGCAACCATCCCAAAAATCCAGCCTGGAACATAGTAAATGGAGGAGTGAAAACATCATGGCCCTGAGAGATCGACTGAAATACTAGTTCAGAACAGACCTGAATTAAAGGCTGAACTTGTCTATGGGAGTATCTGCCCTCAACAGCTAAGGCATTCGCTGTCAGAATGTTTTCCAACAGTTCCTCCTCAGTGAGACTCAGCGCCTGCAACAATGAACGACAAAAATCTTTATCTTCTGCTGCATGCACACGACTAATAACCTGCACTCTAAGCATCTTGACAACAGGAAAATGAAGTCAAAAGCAACTGGCTTCCAGCTCCAAAGTGTAGCTGATCTGGTCGTATTGGGCGTCACTATTATGTAAGGGTTCAGCAGCAACTAGGGAGACCAGACACATGTAGCTACACACCAAAACAATATAGATAGCCTTAAAGTAAAATTTATTATAGTGAACCACAAAACAAACACACACAGCAACAGTGAACAAAGCAAATACCAGTAAACAAAAACCAACCCCAAAGACACAATAACTAAAGAACCAACTATCTACAAATATATACACTATACAGGACAAGGGGAGCAGGGTAGCAAGGAAGAGGGCAAACTAGACTGGATGACTGGATACAAGACAGAGAGCAGGAGCAAGGGGTACAGGATAGATCAGGATCACAGACAACTGGTTCAGGCAGCAAGGAGGCATTCAAAATAGTGACGTGCCTGGGAAAGGGAGGAGCAGCCTTAAATAGCCACCTGGCAGCTGAACACAGTTTGGGTGATCATAGAAGCCTGCTTGCTTCTGGGAGACACCTGCTGGTGGACAATTGAAGTGCAGCATTCAGTCCAGGGCAACACAGTGTCACCAGCAGGGGAACTCAATCCTAACAGTAATGGACATACACAAGTGTATATTAGGTAGGAAGGGCTGGTGTAATAGAGATATAGGGATCCCGAATAGGTGTTGGAGAGGAGAAAAAAAAAAAAAACGCAAAATACAAAAACCACCAAGTGGTTGTGTGATGAAAGAAGAAAAATAATAGGTAACGGTGTACCATGGCCAAAGGCCAAGTTTGTGAAGAGTGACTGAAGTGAGGTCGTGAGTGAAGGGATAGGCTGCTGACCCAAGGAGAGTAAGTATGAGGGGAAAGTGTGGCCGTGAAGAAGGAAGTGGGGAAATATCCCAGTGACCGACCTACCATGTTGATCCGAAGCTGGCAGCAAGCCTGGGACCCTAGCGGGTGAAAACAGATCAGGCAGAGACAGGGCATCTGCGATCTTGTGGAGGAGAGGAACGCTGAAGGCGGACCTCCCGTCCCGCAGATGTAAGAGCACGCAGCAGCGTGGTAATGTCAGTGGAAACATTGACCCACAGCGCTGGAGGTGCAGCATAACGCCGATGTAAAGGTGGACCTGCTCGTCCCAAAGGGAGGGGAGGGGCGGGGACAGTAAGGGGGCGGAGCCTTCCTCTTAATACATCGCAGCTCCCGAGGCTCGAACAATCACCACTTAGCACAAGTGTATTATTCTGAGGGGTCAGTTTATTCGCCTTAGGCGCAACTGTTTCTCAGAATTTGATTTTTCAGGCACAATCTCAAGTTTTAGGGGAAAGGTTCCTTCAGAAAGGATATTGAAAAGAGTTGATCCAGAGGGAGATTAATGCTATAGGTAAACTGGATAGGAAGGGATTGGTCTCTGATTCTAATATTAGGAAAGATCGAAAACATGAGTATAAGATTGTTTTGGATTACAAAATCCAACATAAACAAGTTTGAAAAAATAATTTGTAAACACTGGGATGTACTTAGGAAGGATAGGTTGTTAAGTACAGTTCTTCCCACCCATCCCCAATTCATTTATAGACAAGTCCCTACAGTAAGAGACATGATTTCCCCTGGTGTTATAGACCCACCTGTTCATAAAGAGAATAGGATTTTTTCGATCCTTTCAGGATTTTTTGTCTGCGGGCGGTGCTCAGCGTGTAGACAATCTAAATGTAATATCAAAAAATGGAAAGAATTTCTCGTCCTCCTCTATTAATAAAAAATATCAGATTAAAAATTGAATCATGTGTAGCACACGGGGAGTTGTCTACATGCTGGAGTGTGATTGCGTCCTCCAATATGTTAACAATATAAAAAAGGGACTAAGATCTCACAGTGTCTCAAAACATTTTAGAAATTGTCATGGTAGGGATCCAGGGGGCTGGAGATTTTGGGGAATTGAGAGGGTTAATAGACATGGGGGGAGGGGGGATTTTGTTTGTCACCTTAGCCAGAGAGAATCACTTTGGATTTTTGAAAACAAAGTGATGACTCCTGAAGGTTTGAATGTTGATTTTGATTTGAATTGTTTTACTTCTGGCAAATAATCTTTTGTATATTTTATTCTTAATTTTATTTTTAAAAACATTTTTGCATAGATAGTATTATTGGATTATGTATTTAGTCATTGTTATTATCATCATTATGTATTGTAAAGGATGGCAGTGGGTGTGTGCTCATTTAGGATTTTAGGTAAGGAAGGTCTGATTTTTAGCCATACCTATATTTTATTGTGAATCTGATATATGTTTTTGGAAAAAAATCCTTGATAGGATTCTTTTTTGAGGTTTGAGGCAATTTTGTGTAGCCCCTGCCTATTTTTTGGGTTTCTTTTTATTAGGCTCAGTCAGTTATTCATATTTATCAGCGCTGTCAAAGGTAAATTAGTGAGCGGGCCAGAAGGTTTGTATTCCTTGTGCTGAAACCACTCCGTACTTCAGCTGTGTATGCACTGTGCTGATTATTGCTATGGCAACATGCCTCTTATAAGACAGGATGGGTGACGGTGTAGCTTCACCCCGCTGATGAAGTCCTATTTGACATAGCGCATATGGGGGAGGAGATACACTCGGATGACCTCACCTACTGCCATCCTTGAGAGACGAACATTACTCTGCTTGATGCCTTATAGCTGTTTACTAGCTTTTTAAATGCGAGTAGTTATTCATGTGTCTGAATAAAGCCTAGAATACTTTTAAACGGAGAGAACTTAGATCTTTCTTTGTTACATGTGCCTGTGTGGATCGGTGGGAGATCACTGCTGACTGCACTGATTCAAATTACCCTTAAGGGGACACGCACTATTGACTCCCTGTTAGTTCAGGAGTCCTTTGATTAAGATGAGCAAGCAAGCATCTTAGTGTTGGAGGGATTGTCACGCATATTGTGTGTTTCTGGATTCCTTTTCCCACTCGTGGATCTCTCCTGCTGCTGCTTGAGCTTTGTGGTTCATCATATGATTTTGTGTGGACTCTATAACTATATACATTTTTATATGGATTTTAGATTGGACTGTTTTTTTTTTTTTTTTTTTTCATTTATGACTGCTTTGGAGGTTTTGTGATGAGTTTTAAGGATCAGGATTTATATGTCTGGACTGATTGTTTATTCCTTATTTAACACACTATAACACACTAACTTGCTAGTAGCAATGAACATTAGTCCTGTTCTATCTATCTCTACTCCAATGTCACATTGCAAATGGCTGTTCTGGGAAGGAACCTTTTATAGTGTGCGGTGGGACTATGAGCAATGAGCCATTAATGGGCACAGTCATCATTACTTTCTCCAAATATGGCTCTGACTGTGTTCTGTGCCCTGATCTGGCAAATCCTTCATTGCTTCAGTCAATCAGGGCTTCCAATGCACTGTGCGGTGCGCAGTACATTGTGGGGCGATTGACGGGCCAAACAAATGGTCGAACACCCCCACAATTCAGGCGTTCGCCGAACAGATGCTCTGGTCGAACCGTTCGTCCAACACTACTGGTAAGGGGTAATCTACCTAAAACTGCTATTTCATGTCTGTTTAGAAGTTCATTTTTTTTTTGTACAATTTTCCTTTACATTTACCTTACACTGTGTAGTGCAAGGACTTGCCTAGTTGGATACAATTGAAAATAGTTTAGTTTTTACCTCATATTCAATATTTTTTGGTATATCTAAAGGAAATTTGGACAAGATAAATTGAACATGTATGGCCAGCCTTACACTAACTGCTGTGTAGATGGTGGAAATGATAGGAACCTAGATATAGTGTCTGGAAAAATACCAGGATCGGTTGACCAGAAACACAAACTATTTAGGCTGGCAAGACAGTTCACAAATATGACTAGCCACTGTGGTTTTAACAACGTACTTACACTAAATTTTTTCAAATTAGGCTTTAGTGTTTCAGCGCAAACAATAATGAAATACAAGGTACTTCAGTATGTACTTACAATTTCCAGAAGTACAAATTACAACAATATAAACAACATTATTCAGTACATCTATCAAAACATATCATAATCTATTGCTCATGAGGGGGCTGGGCAGATGTGTTTGCCATGATTAACTCTCTCTATACTGTGCAGACAGACCTTGAGTATCAGTTGTACCTAAATTTGTACACTGTACAGTATATCCTAGGGTTTAGGGGTTAAAGGTGTGGAGGCTGGGTTCCTTGCATTGTAAGGTAATGAGGACAGATTTGGGACAGACTCACTGTAAGATTTTTTTAAAAAAAACCTCGCAGTCAGCCATTTTTTTTAAAAAACATTGTTTAGGCATGCTGCGTAAATGACAACACATAACAAACATACAATGTTTTTTTTTCCTAATTTGACTGCAAAAGTGGAAATACATTTTAAGGACATTGCAATTCACATCAAGATTTTTGGGAAAAGTAAGTAAAGTTGAACTAATCCTTTACTTACACCCTATAAACATAGAAGAACGAAGAAAGAAAAAGACCAAGTGGTCCATCTAAGTACCAACTGGTGTTCACCAGAGCTCCTGATGGTGGAGATGGATTTTGCTACGTGTTAATACCAGACTGCGGTCCTCAGGATTGCCCTACCAGGAGGTGAGCAAGCTGGAATCCAGTATTGGATATGCAGGTAGGGATCAAACAAAAGCATAGTCAGTAAACAAGCCAAAGGTCGATAACAAGTAGTTGCCGTTTGGGATCAGGCAGAAGTGTAGTGGAGGAACAAGCCAAGGGCCGATAATGAGTAGTACCAAAATATAGATGGCAGCAGGGAAGACAGGAGTGAGATACTGGCTGGAAAAAGCACAATAATCTGGCACACATGAATTTCAGAGACACGGCTTAAATCAGGAAGTTCATGGAGCAGAGAGTTCAGCGTTCAAGAAAAACAAGGTTCCAGACAGAATCATTCAAGGAATTGTCTAGGGAACAGTCTGCATTCCAGGTAGCACAGCAAAAAAAAAGACATTGCCTGAAGCAAAGATTTCAAGTTCAAATCCAGGCCCTGACAAATTCACTTTCTGTTGATAGGCGAGCTACATCTGCCTGATTTGTGAAAGATAGCACTGAAAACTAGTTCTGAGAGATATAATGTACAGTGCTTTTTCCTTCAAAGAAGTAGATCCATGATGAAAATTTACTATGAGTGGACCTTTTTCTGGTCCTAGGCTGCTACCTTTCTAATCCTAACAAAGTAAGTGCTCAGCAGTCACTTCTCTGATGTATACTGGGGAGTGCCTAGTACAAACATTTATTTTACCTAAAGCTCTCTTTGAAATGGTTACTGTAGCTAAGATCATCAAATACAACCAATGTGTTCTGGGGGGAAAAAGCCTCCCCCTTCTTTTATCGTGATTCTATTAAAATTGACTGCTCAAGCCCTGAAGACGGGGGGGACTTTTTTCCCTGAAATGCTTTGGGTGCATTTGATGATCTTAACTAGAGTTGAGCGAGCACCTGGATGTCCGGGTTCGGCGGGTTCGGCCGAACTTGAAAAAGAAAGTCCGGGTTCGTGACCCAAACTTAACCCGAACTTTACCCCAATCCTGAACCCCAATGAAGTCAATGGTGACCCGAAATTTTGAGCACTAAAATGGCGCTAAAAAAAACATGGAAAGGGCTAGAGGGCTGCAAATGGCAGCAAAATCTTCTTAAGAGCATGGCAAGTGTTCTGCAAACAAATGTGGATAGGGAAATAACTTAAAATAGCATAAAAAACATAAAAATAAAAAATTATCATCTTGATCTAGGAGGATGAGGCCCATATGGAGTAGGAGGTTGAGGTGGCGGTGGATGTGGCGGTGTAGGTGGAAGCGGCAGTGGAGGAGGACGAGGCAGCCAACACTGGTTTTTGTTTTTAATTTTAAATTTCTTTTTACTCTAGGGTACACCCCAAAAGAGTGAGAAAAATACAACAATGGCTGGGTAAGACCGGTATACATGTCTATTCTGCACAAGGTACAGACAAGTCCTGAGGGATCCATGCCTGGTTCATTTTAATGAACATGAGCTTGTCCACATTATCTCTGTGCTTGTCTGTGATAACGCCCCCAGCCATGCTAAATACATGTTCAGATAATACACTGGCTGCAGGGCAGGCCAGCACCTCCAAGGCGCAAAGGGCAAGCTCAGACCATGTGCCCAATTTGGAGACCCAGAAGTTGAAGGGGGCAGACCCGTCATTCAGTACGTGTATAGTACGTAAGAAACGATAAGGAACTGTATATGGTATATGGCAAGGAACGGTGATGGCGGCAGGGTTTTTTTTTTCCCCTTCTGGGTTGAGTTTGGCCTTGGAAAAGGTATGTGTCCCTGGTTGTGGGCCGGGCTCTCACAAAGCTGTCTAAGTTCTGATGCCTTCTGGTAGGGACGGGGCTGCACTGGTCTTGCCAGGGACCAGGATTCTGAAAAGCCTGTGGTGTATGTGCCCCTGGAGTAGCAGTCCAGGGGTGCCATAATTCACGGTGGATGGCAACACTCCAGGGGTGCCATAATTCACGGTGGATGGCAACACTATGAGTATAACGTCAAGGACACTGCACTTCCTACACACGTTTTTCACACCTGCCTCTAGGGCCGGGCCTTTTGGTCAGGAGTCAGGACCAGAGGAATTTTTTTTATATCCCTTTCCCCACTTTTATTTGTTGTGTGTCTCACGTTTTGTGTTTTTTATTGTGGCGGTACACTTTATTTTGCACAGCGTGATTAGAAGGGTGTAGGTCCTTGGGCCTGTCCCTGAAAGTCTTGGGAGGGGGTGGATATGGCCTTCTGGCTTGGTTCGCCCTCTCTCATGGGGTCTCTCTACGGAGAGCCCCACCTAGTACTTGGGGTGGTCTGTTTCAGCAGACCTCCTAAAGAATGGGATTGCCTGGTTTCGGCCAGGTTAGCCAGTTTAAGTATCCCAGTCCCTGTCAGTAGCCTTGCGTCCCTGGGGATCAGGGTCAGGGACCATGTGTACACCCTGTGCACTTTTTGTGTTTCACTTTTTTGGTGTGCACTTTTTTATGCACCCACCGGGTGATAGTCTGAGTGTGTTCACACACCCCACAGGCTTAAAAAAAACAAAAAAAAGCTGGTGGTCCTGGTTGTTGTGGCGTGCTGACAAAGCTTTTCCACATTTCATAAATGCTAACCCTGCCTCCTGAGGTGCTGGTGGTGCCCTGGCTGCGTTGGCGACCTCTCCTCCTCTGCCTTTGCCTTGTGCTTCCACTGTGCCCCCACTGTCAGGTGGGAATCAAGTGTAGTATCTGTTGTTATCTGTTATCTGGGTGCCACCCTGCTGTGAACATGGTTCCTCCTCATCCATCTCCTCCTCCTCATCCTCCACCTCATCATCCTCCAAAACTGTGCCCTTGCTGGACAATTGTGTACTTTCCGTTTGTGGGTGCAGGAACCCACCCTCGGAGCCACTTGTGAATGACTGCCCTGAAAGCCTTGGAAATGATCACTGCTCTGGATGCAGAGGCGGTAGAGGATGAGGATGAGGAAGCGTAGTAAGAGGAGTTAGTAACAGGAGGCAAACTGAAGCGCCCTGCAATTCTCGGTGGTGGAAGGAGATGGGCCAAACAAATTTAAAGGGTGTATCTCACAGTAAGATAATGAGCAAAGGCTGCAAAATTATAAATTGTCCCCTAAATGGGTGTTTATTGAATAGCAGAATAGAACAACAGTATCTAAAAGGGTGTATCTCACACGTACAGATACAGACTAAGCCGCAATTTAATATCTTTCTTTCCCCTAAATGGGTGTTTATTGAATATCAGAATAGAATCACAGTATCTAAAAGGGTGTATCTCACACGTACATATACAGACTAAGCCGCAATTTAATATCTTTCTTTCCCCTAAATGGGCGTTTATTGAATAGCAGAAGAGAACAACAGTATCTAAAAGGGTGTATCTCACACGTACAGATACAGACTAGGCCGCGATTTAATATTTTTTTCCCTAAATGGGTGTTTATTGAATAGCGGAATAGAACAACAGTATGCAACGGGTGTATCTCACAGTAACATATGCAGACTAGGCCACGATTTAATTTTTTTCCCTAAATGGGTGTTTATTGAAAAGCGGAATAGAACAACAGTATCCAACGGGTGTATCCCACAGTAACATATGCAGACTAGGCCGCAATTAAGTTTTTTTCCCCTAAATGGGTGTTTATTGAATAGCGGAATAGAACAACAGTATGCAACGGGTGGATCTCACAGTAACATATGCAGACTAGGCCGCAATTTAATTTTTTTTCCCTAAATGGGTTTTTATTGAAAAGCGGAATAGAACAACAGTATCCAATGGGTGTATCTCACAGTAAAATATGCAGACTAGGCTGCAATTTTTTTTCCCTAAATGGGTGTCTATTGAATAGCGAGATAGAACAACAGTATCCAAAGGGTGTATCTCACAGTAACGTATTAATGAAAATTTTTTATTTTTCCCTTTAATTGGTGATTTTTGAAGAGCAGATTAGAACACAGCAGTGTCTAAAGGCTATATCCACAGTAACATATAAAGGAGAAAATGAAAAAAAAAAATGTTTTCCCTTTAACCGCTTGCCGACCACCGCACGACTATTTACTGCGGCGGTCAGCCCCTCACAGGCAAAGCGACGTAGGGCTACGTCGCTAGCCTGTGAGGCTCTAGGGAGCAAATGCGCGCCACCGGAGGCGCGCTCCCGCGCGGTCATGGACCCCCCTGCGCGTGTGCCCAGCGGACCCAATGTCCGCCGGGCACACGCAATCGTCCGTTACACCGGAAGAAAGGCAGGCGGCTGATGTAAACAAAGCCGCCTGTCATTCTTCCCTGTGTAAGAATGGAGATCAGACGGTTCTACTATGTATTCTTACACTAGTAGCCACAGCCAATCACAGTTAGAAACACGCCCCTAGGACACACTTAACCCCTCCCTCTCCAGTACAGTTAACTCCTTCACTGCCAGTGTCATTTTTACAGTAACAGTGCATATGTATAGCACTGATTACTGCAGTAATGTCACTGGTAACCCCAAAAGTGTCAAAAATGTCAGTCAAGGGTCTGATCTGTCCACTGCAATGTCGCAGTCCCGCAAAAAAATCGCAGATCGCCTCCATTACTCATTAAAAAAAACAACAAAAATGACAAAAATCTTTCCCTTTGTTAGTAAACACGATAACTTTTGCGCAAACCAATCAAAATGATTCAAAAAATCGCACAGGTGATCAAATACCACCAAAAGAAAGCTCTGTTTGTGAGAAAAAAAGGACATCAAATTAGTTTAGGTACAGCGTCGCACGACCGCGCAATTGTCCGTTAAAGTCACGGAGTGCCGAATCACAAAATAGGCCCTGATCAGGAAGGGGGTAAAATTTTCCGGGGCTTAAGTGGTTAAATTGGTGATTTTTGAATAGCAGATTAGAACAGCAGTGTCTAAACGCTGTATGTCACAGTAAAATATGAAAGAAAAATTTTGATTTTTTTTTTAAAAATCCAGATTAAGCAGACACATATGCACTGAGCTTGCATTACATGGCCGCTACACGCCGCACGCCGCACACCGCCCACCTAACAGGTGTGATACTGTTGTTGTTCTATTCCGCTATTGAATAAAAACCCATTTGAACGAAAAACTGAAAAATAATGATTTTTTCCCTAAAAGCTGAAAAATAATTATTTCCCCCTTAAATTGGTGCTTTTTGAATAGCAGATTAGAACAGCAGTGTCTAAACACTGTATGTCACTGTAAAATATGAAGGAAAAAACGTTTTTTTTTTAAATCCAGATTAAGCAGACACATATGCACTGAGCTTGCATTACATGGTCACTGCACGCCGCCAACCTAACAGACTGATAAAAGTTATTTTTTTCTCCCTCCTCCTCACTGGGTCAGGGCAAAAAGATTTTGCACTGCACCCCCACACAATAAAATTGATGTAGATCGCTGTTTGAAAGAAGATTCTTCCTATTCTTTCCCTGAAAGAAATCTCCATCCTGCCCCTACAATAATCTCCTATCTCTCCCTCAGTAGCATCAGGAACTTCTCCCTACAGTAGTTAGAGCAGAGTGATGTGCGGCACTACGTGACTCCAGCTTATATAGAGGCTGGGTCACATGCTGCACTGGCCAATCACAGCCATGCCATTAGTAGGCATGGCTGTGATGGCTTCTAAGGGCACACTAGTTAAACGCTTTTTGATTGGCAGCCCTGCAGCTGTTGAAACCGCACCATTAAAACCACGCCAAAACATGAAATAAATTACTGAACAACGGACTGTATCCCGAACATACAGTAAAATGTTCAGGTCCGTGTCCGGGTACCGAACACCCAAAAGTCCGGTATGATCCCGAACAATACAGTCTGTGTTCGCTCAAACCTAATCTTAACCATTAAACACTTTAAAAAGTTAAATTAAATTTTGTACCAGACACTCCTCAGTGCACATCTAAGAATTTACTACCTCTGCCAGAAGTCTGTCCTAAGTATCCACTATTCTTCAGTAAAATAATATGTTCTAAGGCTAGTCTTGAACTTTCTGCCTGCTAGTTTGAGGTCATGTCCCTGTGTTCTTGATCCTAACATCATATTGTAACTACTCCCCACCTATAACTTATTTAAAGTTTTCAATGTCCCCCATTTTCCTTCTATTTTTATAACTGTATATATTAAGATCTATACTGGGAAAGATATCCCAAAGGATGAAACCCACAGCTAGAACCTGAGGTGTGCAGGTAAGTGCTGGGGTGAAAGGACAAAAGAAAAACCAGAGTGTGAGTAAGAGAAGAGAATAGAAGAGGGGAGAAGAAAAGAGGGAAGGGGGGGAAAAAGGAAGAAGATGAAAAAGGGGGAAGGAAAGAAAGGGGAAAGTAAAAAGGGGGAAGGAAGAGGGGAACGGAACAGGGGAGGAGGGCAGGAACCAAGGAAGGATAGGGCAGGGGAAAAGGGAGACAAATGAAGATAGGAAGGAAAATGGGAGGGCTAGTGGGACTTTTAAGGTACCAGATAATTCAAAATGATAGATACATGGTTAAAAACTAGAAATATTTATTAACATGACATCTTTAAAATCAAAAACAAACAATACAACATTGATACATGTATTTTGACATATACAAGAAGAACAAAGTGTGAGACATAAGGCAGTAAATAAATGATGAAGATGAGTGGGTCCAATGATGAACATCAGACCAATCCCGACATGTTTCGCGGGCAACAGTGCACCGCTTCTTCAGGGGAATAAGAACATATCAGTGTACAGTGCCTGTATAATACAGCGACAACAAACATTTGTTATTGGTTCAAATACATCTATGTATAACATCAAACATAAAGTGCATGCCAATATGGAACATCAAGATGCATCCAAGACCGCCACCATAGAGAGATCCACTACCAGACCAGTTGGATAGAAAACTCCCCAAAGAAAACGGTGAGATATGAGGTAGATATGAGGTAGGATAAAGATGTAAGTATAGTAAACTGAAAAAACCTCCACCGCCAAGAAAAGAGGAGGAAGGCAATAAAGAAAAACCTGTATATAAGGCTAGCATATATACCTTATTCAGTGTCTGAAATAGACACGTTTATATAGTCAAAAATGAGCGGGGTTAAAAGCAGGAGGTATCAAGTATGGCGGCCAAGTTGGAAACCACCACGCGGGGTAATGATCTGTTGGGATGGAAATCAAAAAGTATACCTGTAATCCAGAATCTATAAAGTATATCTCCATTAGGTGATTGAAAAAAATGGGTGGAAGGGAGCTTTACCTGCAAAATGGAAGATAAGCCCTTCCTGGTAAGGATAGCTTGAGATCTAGATAAAGCCCAAGTATGGGCTATTATACTTGTATCGCTCGGTCAGGGGGGGAATAAGACCAGCCGTCAAAGACTTCTATATAACATTACCGAAGAGATGAAAAAATTCAGGAGTTAGAGAACCCATCTATCACCAAGTAACAAAGGCACCAGTGTAGTCAGAAATTCTTACCCGCGTGGGACCGCCATACCCACACACGCCAAATCCTGAGTGAGTGTATGAGGCGTTTGATCCCACCTAATATGGCTCTCAACCCAACGCCACGCTGCGCATGACGTCATGCGCAACGTGGGCGGGTCAGGTCCTCAACTGCACGCGCATCTGGGGAGGCGCATGCGCAGTGTCGTTCTGATCGGGCCACAGACGGCAGCCCGGAAACGGCCACAACAGCGCCGGACAGAGAGGAAACATCCGGCCAGCGATGTGTGAGAGGACCACACATCCGCTGGGACGTCTGAGGAGCACACCACCCAGTGGTCAGAGGGGAAATCACAAGGGTGGATAACGTCCTGGATGCAATTCGGTTACCAAAAAGATCATGGCATGCATATGCAGAAAAACACCAATCGACACAATTAAGAAATAGGATGATAGCAAAAGACACCTATTAACATTTATGTAGAATATAGGGTTACAATCCTAAATGTGAATAATCGTTATAGAAGAAACTTATAGGGAACAAGAAGTCCCCCTTAGTTTCTACAAATGGATACCCTGTTATGGAGTACAAAGATCCTCCAACACATGGGAAAATTAACACCACAAAAGTAAGAAATATCGTAATTTTAAATGCTGCAGCAATTTAGGATATAAAATCTCGGAGAGACACAAACTCAGGAATTTAAATATAGAAAAAAGCAGTGTTTCCAATAATTGGAATAACTGACAAACTTACCATTCTCCAGAGTCACATCTGCGGTGTCGCAGGAAGTGGATGGTCCAGGAACATGTTGTGGGCAAAGTGAAGGCATGGACGCCCAGCAATTCATATCGATCGGACTCAAGGGTATTCCAGAAATATAGATAGAAAAGGAGGAGATAAGGGAAATAGGCAATGGGGAAAAACCTTTTTAGCCCAGAAATGGTTTATAAGTCAAAACCTTGTTGATCCCAGGAGGTATAATAGCCTCTAGGGATTCTATCCAATACGATTCCCTTTGTAGGATCCGTTTGTCCCAGTTTCCCCCACGGGGATCCTGGGGGATGACCTCCAAGACAAAGAACGAAACCATGGAGTTATCATACTTATGGCAGAATGCTATGTGACGTGTGACGCTCGTTTGTATGGTACCTCCCTCAGAATGATAAATATGGTCATCTATGCGCTTGCTCAATTTCCGAATGGTTTTGCCGACATAAAATGCCCCACAGCGACAACTCATGAGGTAAATGACCCCCTGAGTGTCGCAGTCGGCATAATGTCTGGACTGAAACCATTTCCCACTGGGCAAGCGGATACCTGTTCCAACTTTTACCCAAGGTCATTTGTCACAAGACCCACAGCGGTATGTACCTTTTTGGGGACCTGCATTGGTAGATTCTTTGATATAATAACTTTTAGTTAAACAGTCCCTGAGGGACATTGATCGTCTAAATACCAGACTGGGTCTGGCACTTAGATATTTGTGAAGGGTAAAGTCTTGAGTAAGAATCGGCCAATGACGTATCAGGATCTTTCGCAAAACATCATCATGTGCAGAGTACGTGGTAATAAACCTGACACTTTTATCATCTTTTTTTGAGGTGGTTTTGTATAGCAAATCAGCTCTCGAATAGGTAATGGCCCTATTGTAAGCCTTCCTGAGCAATGTCTTAGAATATCCTCTGGCAAGGAGTCGCTCACGAAGCAGGCCAGCTTGGACATAAAACCTGGCCTCTGTGGAACAATTCCTGCGGAGCCTTAAATATTGGGCATAAGGGATACTTGCGATCAAGGGGGCGGGATGGGCACTTGCTGCGCTGAGAATG
Source organism: Pelophylax lessonae (assembly GCF_965119305.1). NCBI lineage: Eukaryota > Metazoa > Chordata > Amphibia > Anura > Ranidae > Pelophylax > Pelophylax lessonae. The sequence goes on from NC_138771.1 coordinate 346,517,124, forward strand.
GTATTACCCGCGCTCGGTTTGCGATAAAGGTCCGTATCAATGAGGCCATCCGGGGAGAGGTTGATGTTCAGGTCGAGAAACGAGATCGAATGCCTGTCAAACGTATGGGTAAATTTGAGATTTAAATTGTTGTTATCAATAGCTTTCAAAAAAAGTGAAAGTTCATCTACTGTACCTGTCCATATGATCAACAGATCATCAATGAATCTGTACCAAATTAAAATGTGAGACATCCATTGTTCCATTCTCTCATCTGAAAAGACCAGCCTCTCCCAGGCACCCAAATATAAATTGGCATAAGAGGGAGCGCAGCAAGTGCCCATAGCCACCCCCTGGACCTGCAAGTATGTTTGTTCCAAAAAGATAAAATAGTTTCTCGTGAGAATAAATCTTAGCAACCGGAGGACAAAGTCCATCAAAGGCCAGGTTCTATAGTCCTGTTCCTTGAGGAAAGATTCGGCCATCCGGATGCCCTGGTCGTGTGGGATACTGGAGTATAATGCCTCAATATCAATTGCTACAAGCAGGGCATCCGGAGGGACCTGAATCTCCTCAAGGTGTTTAAGAAGATCAGTAGTATCCCTAATGTAGGACGGGAGTGCAAGGACATGAGGAAGAAAAAATGAGTCCACAAATTTGCTGGCGTGCTCCGTGAGCGACTCGTTGCCAGAGACGATTGATCTACCAGGGGGGTGCACAAGGCTCTTGTGCACCTTGGGCAAGGTATAAAAAGTGGGAGTTTTCGGATGTTTATTGGACAGAAAGTTATACGTATCCCTGTCTATGAGGCCCTGGGTAAAGGCCTCAAAGCACAGGGATCTGTATTCACAAATGAAGTCCTTAATACAATCAGGCTCAATGGGGAGGTACCATTCCCGATTGCATAAGACTTCTAAACACATGGTTTCGTACTGGGGGGGAGACATAACAACTATGTTGCCCCCTTTATCTGATTGTTTTATAAGAATATCTTTATTGTTTTGAAGTGAAGATAAAGCTAGGGCCTGATCTTTGGTGAGATTTCTAGGGATGGGGGGCAAAGAGGTAGTTTTTAAATCTCTAGACACCCGTTGGACGAACGTCCAGATGTTAGCATTGTTGGATAGATCTGGAAATTTTTCTGATTTAGGTTTAAAAACCTTTTTTGAGGAAATTTGGGAAATAGGAGGGGGAAGGGTTTCATCAGGTGAATCCATCCAATCAATGATGGATACAACTTCCGTGTTGCCTTCTTCATATAGCAAAACTAGGTCTTTGATAGCCCAGCTCTCAGCCATGGTAAAGTGCTTGGTCTGTTCGGCCAGTTGTTTTTCTAAATTTTTTTGTTTCCTATCTTCATCGAACATAAACTTGAAAGTAAGATTTCTTGCAAAAAGATGCAAGTCTTTAATGGTTTCAGAAGTATCAATAGCCCTGGAGGGGCAAAAGCCTAAACCCAGACCAAGCACTTGTTCCTGGACAGGGGTCAAGTCAATCGAGGTTAGGTTAATAATATTGAGTTTATTCGAGGAATTGGTATGTGTATTGAAATTGTTTAAGTTGTTTTGGGTTTCACATACATGTTTAGGTTGCCCTGTTTGGTGTTCCTGGGTGTTTGGGGGGTGGGTAGCTCTAAAAAACCGTCATCCGATGTGGCGGATGCGGAATCACTAGTGTTCAAGGGGAGTGAAGTGTTTCTAGCTAATACTTTCTGTAGTGTGGGAGCTATGTTAGATAAATTAGTGGATGTGTTTAGATTGGCGAGTGTATCAGGTTTTTTCTTATTTTGACTCGAGGGTAAAGTGGGTGAGGGACCAGCACTGCCTCGTCCTCGTTTCTGGGCCTTGGTGCGTTTGTTAGGGGCTGGTGGACCTGATCGTGATGCTCGTGATTTGTGCGAAAGGGAACTAGCCAAGCTGGAATCAGATTCTAAGTTATCATCCGTGGTTTCTGCGTGATTAATAGTGCGTGTTCGGTGTGTGCGTGTGGGACGGGTTTTGAAATTCCATTTATAGGCATAGCCTTCATTGAAGGCTTGTTTGTCTTTTTGGAATTTAACTTGTTTTTTATGAATAATTTCTTTATTCATAACCTCTAGTTTAGCCTTCACCTCTGTCCAGGCTGGAGCAAAGTTAGGGGCCTCAAAGACCTGTTTGTATTTGATATTCATTTGATCTATTTCAGTATCTAACGCTGTCATATCCACCTTATACTGGATCACGAGTGATTTCATCAAGTCTTGACTACATGTATTGAGTATACTCTCCCATTCTTTCTTGAAAGTCTCCGATGGATCTCTCAGAGTAGGGAGGGTGTGTATCCTTAGACCCTGTGGACTGATGTTCTCATCAATATACCTGAGGAAATACTCTATGTGCCAGTAGAGGTGTGATTTGCGTTTTAATAAGTTATACATTTTGCCTAAATAAGTCCTAAGGTCTTCCTCTGTTTTGGTATGAGATCCACATGTGGATTGTATACCTGTCATGAAGCCGGTCCATGCTGTACCTAGCAAATCCATGCCTATGCCCACAATTCCAGACCAATCGACCACCAACGACCTCACAAAGTGCGAAGCTGGAGAAAAAGCACAACTACTCCGAAGCAGAGTGTGTGCCAAGGGAAACAAAACAAAAAGGTGAAATTACTGTCTCTCCGAGGTATTGATAAAAAGCTGAGCATACAATCAAGACAATAAGTCCATATAGAAAATGCTATGGGAAAATACAGTTTTAAAAACACTTGGCATATAGCCAGAAAAAGAGGGCGCCCTCAGGTGTGTTATCCACCTAAAATGTATTCAAATAGAGAGTGTGTTTGTATTATAGAGTTATAAAAAAAGGTACCACATCCCTAATCTGTATAAGATCTATACTGGGAAAGATATCCCAAAGGATGAAACCCACAGCTGGAACCTGAGGTGTGCAGGTAAGTGCTGGGGTGAAAGGACAAAAGAAAAACCAGAGTGTGAGTAAGAGAAGAGAATAGAAGAGGGGAGAAGAAAAGAGGGAGGGGGGGGGGAAAGGAAGAAGATGAAAAAGGGGGAAGGAAAGAAAGGGGAAAGTAAAAAGGGGGAAGGAAGAGGGGAACGGAACAGGGGAGGAGGGCAGGAACCAAGGAAGGATAGGGCAGGGGAAAAGGGAGACAAATGAAGATAGGAAGGAAAATGGGAGGGCTAGTGGGACTTTTAAGGTACCAGATAATTCAAAATGATAGATACATGGTTAAAAACTAGAAATATTTATTAACATGACATCTTTAAAATCAAAAACAAACAATACAACATTGATACATGTATTTTGACATATACAAGAAGAACAAAGTGTGAGACATAAGGCAGTAAATAAATGATGAAGATGAGTGGGTCCAATGATGAACATCAGACCAATCCCGACATGTTTCGCGGGCAACAGTGCACCGCTTCTTCAGGGGAATAAGAACATATCAGTGTACAGTGCCTGTATAATACAGCGACAACAAACATTTGTTATTGGTTCAAATACATCTATGTATAACATCAAACATAAAGTGCATGCCAATATGGAACATCAAGATGCATCCAAGACCGCCACCATAGAGAGATCCACTACCAGACCAGTTGGATAGAAAACTCCCCAAAGAAAACGTCTCACCCGCGGATGTGGAGGGGCATATGAGGTAGGATAAAGATGTAAGTATAGTAAACTGAAAAAACCTCCACCGCCAAGAAAAGAGGAGGAAGGCAATAAAGAAAAACCTGTATATAAGGCTAGCATATATACCTTATTCAGTGTCTGAAATAGACACGTTTATATAGTCAAAAATGAGCAGGGTTACAAGCAGGAGGTATCAAGTATGGCGGCCAAGTTGGAAACCACCACGCGGGGTAATGATCTGTTGGGATGGAAATCAAAAAGTATACCTGTAATCCAGAATCTATAAAGTATATCTCCATTAGGTGATTGAAAAAAATGGGTGGAAGGGAGCTTTACCTGCAAAATGGAAGATAAGCCCTTCCTGGTAAGGATAGCTTGAGATCTAGATAGAGCCCAAGTATGGGCTATTATACTTGTATCGCTCGGTCAGGGGGGGAATAAGACCAGCCGTCAAAGACTTCTATATAACATTACCTGCACACCTCAGGTTCTAGCTGTGGGTTTCATCCTTTGGGATATCTTTCCCAGTATAGATCTTATACAGATTAGGGATGTGGTACCTTTTTTTATAACTCTATAATACAAACACACTCTCTATTTGAATAACTGTATATATTATGTTCCTTCAGTCTCTCCTGGTATGTTTTATTTCTCGGTCTTTTCCCCATTTTTTTCGCCCATCTCTGGACTCCTATAAATATATTTTTGTAAGTGATGTCTCCAGAACTGGAAACAGTAATCTAAATAAGGTCTAACTAAATAGTTACATAGGGGAATTATAACCTCTTTCTTCCCTCTGGTGAGCCTTTTAGTGATGCACTTAGAGTATTATTTAGCATTTATAAATGTAGAACTGCAGTTTCCAGTGCTTTGACTAATCTTCCAACAATGCCAAATCATGTTTAATGTTACAAACACCTCCAGGAATTGCAAACTAAACATTTAGCTATATAATATACAAACAGATTTAATAGAACAGGACCTGGTACAGAGCCTTGTGGTATACCACTAGTAATTGGTCTCTATTTATATTATTCCTATAAATATTAGGAAACCTAATTAACATTTTTGTGTGATCTTACTTGTGTATATCTGTTTTCTGCCTTCTTTCCCCTGTCATTTGACACTAATCACAAAAGACAAAGATTGTTGTCCTTTTGAGACAAGGCTCTTAAAGTGACTCTAGGCTGTGCGTAAATGAATAAATGGACAGCAAAAGCTAATAAATTGTAAAAAGCCTTAATAACTGGGTGCAAAGTAAAGTGGTCATTATAAGGTCCTGGTAAACTATGTTGCTCAAAAACATCATTATAAGTGTACTAATGGTTTGCTATATATAGTATATACTTAAAGGTTGTATTATATCCTCAAAAAAAAAAAAAGTATTAAAGAAGCTTTGTACAAAGTCTTCTATCTTTTTAGCCCTTTCCAAAACAAAAACATTCCACCAATTCAGCTCTCAAATAGCCCATTTAAATACTATATTTTTCATGTCCCCACATGCCAGTGTTTTAGTCACGTAATAAGTAGGGATGATCGAACTTTTGAAAAGTTCGGTTCGACCAGAACACCCGAACTTCCCGAAAGTTCGGCCTGGATTTCAGAACCCATTGAAATCAATGGGTCCCGAACTCCGGTAGTCAAAAAACACCATTTTGAAGCCCTAAAACCAAATAAATGCCCCTAAAAAGTGCCTAGAGTTCTGGGTCATGCCCCAGGGACCATTAATCACACAAAAAAAGTTTTTAAAAATTGTCATTTTTGATAGAGAGCCAATTATTGAAAAAATTATTGAAAAAAAATGAGATTTCTTTGGATTTAGTGTCTGGGGGGTCTAAAAAGTGTACCTGTGACGTTTCAGCTCTGTAGCATGTCCAGAACCAGAAAAAAAAGTTTGTTTGTATTAGAATTGCAGTAGAGCAGGATAGTGGCTTCGCTATTTTCACACCCGGCTTTTTGTTGCAGGCATTTATAGGGCTTTTTTGTGGACGTGTTTGGAGGCAGGCATGACATCTGAACTTCTGTGTAGGGGTATATATACACACACACATGTATGTATATATACACATACACATAAATAGGTGTGAAAGTAGCAGAACCCTATTCCTGCGCTAATGAAATTATTAGCAGGCATAGAGCTATGCTCCTATCACACCTATATGTGTGTATGTGTATAAATACATATAAGTATGTGTGTGTATATATACCCCTATACAGAAGTTCAGATGTTATGCCTGCCTCCAAAGATGCCCCAAAAATGCCCCCAAAAAACGCCTGCAACAACACACCTGGGCGTTTTTGTAGCAGGCGTTTTTTTGGGCATTTTTTGGGCGTCTTTGGAGGCAGGCATAACATCAAAACTTCTGTGTAGGGGTATATATACACACACACACATGTATGTATATATACACATACACATATATAGGTGTGAAAGTAGCGAAACCCTATGCCTGCGCTAATGAAATAATTAACAGGCATAGGACTTCGCTCCTATCACACCAATATGTGTGTATGTGTATAAATACATATAAGTGTGTGTGTATATATACCCCTATACAGAAGTTCAGATGTTATGCCTGCCTCCAAAGATGCCCAAAAAATACCCAAAAAAATGCCTGCAACAACCCACCTGGGCGTTTTTGTAGCAGACACTTTTTTGGGCGTCTTTGGAGGCAGGCATAACATCAGAACTTCTGTGTAGGGGTATATACACACACACACATGTATGTATATATACACATACACATATATAGGTGTGAAAGTAGCAGAACCCTATGCCTGCGCTAATGAAATAATTAACAGGCATAGGACTTTGCTCCTATCACACCTATATGTGTGTATGTGTATAAATACATATAAGTGCGTGTGTATATATACCCCTATACAGAAGTTCAGATGTTATGCCTGCCTCCAAAGATGCCCAAAAAATGCCCAAAAAACGCCTGCTACAAAAACGCCCAGGTGTGTTGTTGCAGAAGTTTTTTTGGGCATTTTTTGGGCGTCTTTGGAGGCAGGCATAACATGTGAACTTCTGTATAGGGGTATATATACACACACACTTATATGTATTTATACAAATACACACATATAGGTGTGATAGGAGTGAAGTCCTATGCCTGTTAATTATTTCATTAGCGCAGGCATAGGGTTCTGCTACTTTCACACCTATATATGTGTATGTGTATATATACATACATGTGTGTGTATATATACCCCTACACAGAAGTTCTGATGTTATGCCTGCCTCCAAAGACGCCCCAAAAATGCCCAAAAAACGCCTGCTACAAAAACACCCAGGTGGGTTGTTGCAGGTGTTTTTTTGGGGCATTTTTTGGGCGTCTTTGGAGGTAGGCATAACATCAGAACTTCTGTGTAGGGGTATATATACACACACACATGTATGTATATATACACATACACATATATAGGTGTAAAAGTAGCAGAACCCTATGCCTGCGCTAATGGAATAATTAACAGGCATAGGACTTCACTCCTATCACACCTACTGTATATGTGTGTATTTGTATAAATACATATAAGTGTGTGTGTATATATACCCCTATACAGAAATTCAGATGTTATGCCTGCCTCCAAAGACGCCCAAAAAATGCCCCAAAAAAACGCTTGCAACAACACACCTGGGTGTTTTTGTAGCAGGCGTTTTTTTGGCATAACATCTGAACTTCTGTATAGGGGTATATATACACACGCACTTATATGTATTTATACACATACACACATATTGGTGTGATAGGAGCGAAGTCCTATGCCTGTTAATTATTTCATTAGCGCAGGCATAGGGTTCTGCTACTTTCACACCTATATATGTGTATGTGTATATATACATACATGTATGTGTATTACAATGCTAGAGATTTGGCAGGGCTATCTTATATACTGGGGGGCGTATTCACTAATGATTGGCCTCTGGACCCCCTAGTCACTCCAATCAAATTCCTAGCATTCTACTGCCCCCTCAATTGACTTTTACTGATGGTTCTGGTCCAATCATGGGCTTTTAAATGCCAGTTCCTGTCCCATTGCATTTTGGTCGGTTCTGGTTGCCGAATTCCGAACTTTTTCCGCAAAAAGTTCGGAATTCGGTTGAAGTTCGAACAGTCAATGTTCGGGTCGAACCGATGGTCGACCCGAACCGTTCAGTCATCCCTACTCCTGAGTCCTGCCCCTGAAATTCGAACCAGACCACTATCCAGGTATGTAACCTATATGGCTGGAAAAGGAAGGGTGGCACTCCTTCCTATACCATACAATGCCTGTCAACATTAGGGGCAGTGGATTACTGTGGCAGTGGGACAATATTGTAGAGTGACAGGGTGATATACCAGGCCACATGTTTTTAACAATGGGGAGTACCTTACAAGAGGGGCAGCAAACTCTATTCTCCCCCCCCCCCCGCAAAGCAACCTGTCCCAGTGTTGAAGGACAAGAGCCTCTTTTCTACATCCTGCCCCCCAAAAAATGTTGGGTTTTAATGTGGAGACTTATACGAATCAAAAAGCCCTTTTGAGAATAAGGGGAGCCCCAGATATCTTCCCTCCTCTTAGCAGAATGAGTACAGTGGTACTTTAACATCCTGGTTAACTGAAGACCCCAAACACCTAAAATGTAAATAATAATAATACTAATAATAATAATAATATTATTAAAACTGAATTTAAACATTTTTAGCAATGTTCCCATAAGTCAGTCACTTTGCCCAGCAATGTAGATCTTTCATAAATCTTGAAACCTAAACTCGATGTCCAACTAGTGATGTCGCAAACCTAAAATTCGCCGTTCGCGAACGGCGAACGCGAACATCGGCAAATGTTCGCGAACCGGCGAACCGCCATAGACTTCAATAGGTAGGCGAATTTTAAAACACACAGGGACTCTTTCTGGCCACAATAGTGATGGAAAAGTTGTTTCAAGGGGACTAACACCTGGACTGTGGCATGCCGGAGAGGGATCACGCAAAAAAAAGTTCTTAAAAATTATAATTTTTTGATAGAGAGCCAATTATTGGAAAAATTAAAAAAAAAAATAAAAATAAAAAATTTCTTTGGATTTAGCATCTGGGGGGTCTAAAAAGTGTACCTGTCAAGTTTCAGCTCTGTAGCATGTCCAGAACCCCTAAAAAACAGCATTTTTCTTATATTTTCAGGAATACGGCTTCTCTGCGGCTGGCTTTTTCTCTTGCAGGCATTTAGCGAGCATTTTTTTTAGGCAGGCATGTCATTTTTTGTATTTAGTGTCTGGGGGGTCTAAAAAGTGTACCTGTCAAGTTTAAGCTCTGTAGCATGTCCAGAACCCCTAAAAAAAAGCATTTTTCTTATATTTTCAGGAATACGGCTTCTCTGCGGCTGGCTTTTTCTCTTGCAGGCATTTAGCGGGCATTTTTTTAGGCAGGCATGTCATTTTTTGTATTTAGTGTCTGGGGGGTCTAAAAAGTGTACCTGTCAATTTTCAGCTCTGTAGCATGTCCAGAACCCCTAAAAAGAACCCCTAAAAAAAAGGATTTTTCTTATATTTTCAGGAATACGGCTTCTCTGCGGCTGGCTTTTTCTCTTGCAGGCATTTAGCGGGCATTTTTTTAGGCAGGCATGTCATTTTTTGTATTTAGTGTCTGGGGGGTCTAAAAAGTGTACCTGTCAAGTTTCAGCTCTGTAGCATGTCCACAACCCCTAAAAAACAGCATTTTTCTTATATTTTCAGGAATATGGCTTCTCTGCGGCTGGCTTTTTCTCTTGCAGGCATTTAGCGGGCATTTTTTTAGGCAGGCATGTCATTTTTTGTATTTAGTGTCTGGGGGGGTCTAAAAAGTGTACCTGTCAAGTTTCAGCTCTGTAGCATGTCCAGAACCCCTAAAAACAGCATTTTTCTTATATTTTCAGGAATACGGCTTCTCTGCAATTGGCTTTTTCTCTTGCAGGCATTTAGCGGGCATTTTTTTTGGTAGGCATGTCATTTTTTGTATTTAGTGTCTGGGGGGTCTAAAAAGTGTACCTGTCAAGTTTCAGCTCTGTAGCATGTCCAGAACCCCTAAAAAACAGCATTTTTCTTATATTTTCAGGAATACGGCTTCTCTGCGGCTGGCTTTTTCTCTTGCAGGCATTTAGCGGGCATTTTTTTAGGCAGGCATGTCATTTTTTGTATTTAGTGTCTGGGGGGTCTAAAAAGTGTACCTGTCAATTTTCAGCTCTGTAGCATGTCCAGAACCCCTAAAAAACAGCATTTTTCTTATATTTTCAGGAATATGGCTTCTCTGCGGCTGGCTTTTTCTCTTGCAGGCATTTAGCGGGCATTTTTTTAGGCAGGCATGTCATTTTTTGTATTTAGTGTCTGGGGGGGTCTAAAAAGTGTACCTGTCAAGTTTCAGCTCTGTAGCATGTCCAGAACCCCTAAAAACAGCATTTTTCTTATATTTTCAGGAATACGGCTTCTCTGCAATTGGCTTTTTCTCTTGCAGGCATTTAGCGGGCATTTTTTTTGGTAGGCATGTCATTTTTTGTATTTAGTGTCTGGGGGGTCTAAAAAGTGTACCTGTCAAGTTTCAGCTCTGTAGCATGTCCAGAACCCCTAAAAAACAGCATTTTTCTTATATTTTCAGGAATACGGCTTCTCTGCGGCTGGCTTTTTCTCTTGCAGGCATTTAGCGGGCATTTTTTTAGGCAGGCATGTCATTTTTTGTATTTAGTGTCTGGGGGGTCTAAAAAGTGTACCTGTCAAGTTTCAGCTCTGTAGCATGTCCAGAACCCCTAAAAAACAGCATTTTTCTTATATTTTCAGGAATACGGCTTCTCTGCGGCTGGCTTTTTCTCTTGCAGGCATTTAGCGGGCATTTTTTTAGGCAGGCATGTCATTTTTTGTATTTAGTGTCTGGGGGGTCTAAAAAGTGTACCTGTCAAGTTTCAGCTCTGTAGCATGTCCAGAACCCCTAAAAAACAGCATTTTTCTTATATTTTCAGGAATATGGCTTCTCTGCGGCTGGCTTTTTCTCTTGCAGGCATTTAGCGGGCATTTTTTTAGGCAGGCATGTCATTTTTTTTATTTAGTGTCTGGGGGGTCTAAAAAGTGTACCTGTCAAGTTTCAGCTCTGTAGCATGTCCAGAACCCCTAAAAACAGCATTTTTCTTATATTTTCAGGAATACGGCTTCTCTGCAATTGGCTTTTTCTCTTGCAGGCATTTAGCGGGCATTTTTTTAGGTAGGCATGTCATTTTTTGTATTTAGTGTCTGGGGGGTCTAAAAAGTGTACCTGTCAAGTTTCAGCTCTGTAGCATGTCCAGAACCCCTAAAAAACAGCATTTTTCTTATATTTTCAGGAATACGGCTTCTCTGCGGCTGGCTTTTTCTCTTGCAGGCATTTAGCGGGCATTTTTTTAGGCAGGCATGTCATTTTTTGTATTTAGTGTCTGGGGGGTCTAAAAAGTGTACCTGTCAAGTTTCAGCTCTGTAGCATGTCCAGAACCCCTAAAAAACAGCATTTTTCTTATATTTTCAGGAATACGGCTTCTCTGCGGCTGGCTTTTTCTCTTGCAGGCATTTAGCGGGCATTTTTTTAGGCAGGCATGTCATTTTTTGTATTTAGTGTCTGGGGGGTCTAAAAAGTGTACCTGTCAAGTTTCAGCTCTGTAGCATGTCCAGAACCCCTAAAAAACAGCATTTTTCTTATATTTTCAGGAATATGGCTTCTCTGCGGCTGGCTTTTTCTCTTGCAGGCATTTAGCGGGCATTTTTTTAGGCAGGCATGTCATTTTTTGTATTTAGTGTCTGGGGGGTCTAAAAAGTGTACCTGTCAAGTTTCAGCTCTGTAGCATGTCCAGAACCCCTAAAAACAGCATTTTTCTTATATTTTCAGGAATACGGCTTCTCTGCAATTGGCTTTTTCTCTTGCAGGCATTTAGCGGGCATTTTTTTAGGTAGGCATGTCATTTTTTGTATTTAGTGTCTGGGGGGTCTAAAAAGTGTACCTGTCAAGTTTCAGCTCTGTAGCATGTCCAGAACCCCTAAAAAACAGCATTTTTCTTATATTTTCAGGAATACGGCTTCTCTGCGGCTGGCTTTTTCTCTTGCAGGCATTTAGCGGGCATTTTTTTAGGCAGGCATGTCATTTTTTGTATTTAGTGTCTGGGGGGTCTAAAAAGTGTACCTGTCAAGTTTCAGCTCTGTAGCATGTCCAGAACCCCTAAAAAACAGCATTTTCTTATAATTTTTAGTAGAAAACTAATGCAGTGTCTTTCCAGCTGTCTTTTTTTCTTTCTGGCAAGCTGAAATATGATATGCCAAGGCAAACATGCCTATCAGTTGAGCTATGACACAGACAACACTGCACACATGGGGAAATATGTAAAACAAAAAACAGGGAAAGGAAATTAGGTGATGGTCACAAAACATGATATTGTGATTGGCCAAATAAAAAGTCGCCTCGCGATGAGGTCGCGCCAAAGTCGCGCTAAGTCGCGCCAAAGTCGCACTGGAAGCAACGCTACTTTAGTGGTAGCGGCAGTGTAAACCAGCACTAAAACATCCAGTGTGTGAATACGATCAGGTATGATGTTTTATCGGTCAAGTAGTGTAAGGGTTACGCCCGTCGCCCGCTTCACAGTGACAGACCAAACTCTGACAGACCAAACTCCCCGTTTAACAGTCAGTCAGTCCATTTGCACAACCGCAAACTCCCCATTTGCACAAGGTTGGATACCAAGCTAGCCATGTCCCGTTCCTTGTCCTCACTGACATCATTGAAGGTCTCTTCCTCCACCCAGCCACGTACAACACCAAGGGTCCCCGAAAGGTGACAACAAGCCCCCTGGAACGCCTGCTGTGGCTGGTATTCCACCTCCTCAAAGCCACCTTCCTCCTCTGACTTCTCTTCTTCAGACTCCTCTCTCTGCGTTGCCACAGGTCCAGCAATTGACAACGACAAGGCTGCTTCTGGTGGTGATGGGGACCACAACTTCCTCTTCATGCTCATCTACAGCCTGATCCAGTACTCTTCGCAGGGCACGCTCCAGAAAAAACGCATATGGGATGAGGTCGATGATGTTGCCTTGGGTTCGACTGACCACCAGGGTTGTCACCTCCGCAAAAGGACGCATGAGCCTACAGCCATTGTTCATGAGCATTCAGTAACGCGGCCAAAAAATACCCAGCTCCGCAGAAAGAATGAAAGAAAATGAATGTTTTTTCTATGAAAAATTATCCTGCGGATCGCTTTTGGTCTGTACACAATGAAGCAAGGACCTTATCATCTGGGGTGTGCCAACACAATCCTAGAGGTGATCGCTTCATTGTGATACGCAAGCCCCTTCACCACGACAAGGTAACGATCACGAAGGGGAATTGACACATGTATGTGCCTTTTTTTTTGTTTTTTGTTTTTTTGCAGCCCAGAGGCCAGAAAAATTAGGCATGTACACATGCATGAAAAAGCAGGTATTGTTGCAGCCGCTGCTGTAGCAGCGGCCTGAAAAATTGAGGTTTTAAGGCAAAAAGTGCACTAAAACATTGCGGCTTGAACCGTAGTTGGTGGCGGAGACGTCACGTAAGTCATCCGGCATGCAGAGAATGATTATATACAGCAGCGTGTGGACCATTTTTAGGCCAAGGCATCTCAGTCATCACCAGGCCTTTTTTAGTCAAATGCATCCCCCACTGTCAGTCCCTTCAGGATCCATGCCTCATTCATCTTAATAAACGTGAGGTAATCAAGACTTTTTTGACCTAGGCGACTTCTCTTCTCAGTGACAATACCTCCTGCTGCGCTGAAGGTCCTTTCTGACAGCACACTTGAAGCGGGGCAGGCCAGAAGTTCAATTGCAAATTGGGATAGCTCAGGCCACAGGTCAAGCCTGCACACCCAGTAGTCAAGGGGTTCATCGCTCCTCAGAGTGTCGATATCTGCAGTTAAGGCAAGGTAGTCTGCTACCTGTCGGTCGAGTCGTTCTCTGAGGGTGGACCCCGAAGGGCTGTGGCGATGCATAGGACTAAAAAAGCTCCGCATGTCCTCCATCAACAAGATGTCTGTAAAGCGTCCTGTCCTTGCCGGCGTGGTTGTGGTGGTAGGAGGAGGATTACTTTCACCTCTTCCCCTGTTGGATTCCCGTTGTGCTGTGACATCACCCTTATATGCTGTGTAAAGCATACTTTTTAACTTATTTTGTAGCTGCTGCATCCTTTGCGACTGCCGGTAATTGGGTAACATATCACAGACTTTCTGCTTATACCGGGGGTCTAGTAGCGTGGCCACCCAGTACAGGTCGTTCTCCTTCAGCCTTTTTATACGAGGGTCCCTCAACAGGCATGACAGCATGAAAGACCCCATTTGCACAAGGTTGGATGCCGAGCTACTCATGTCCAATTCCTCATCCTCACTGATGTCATTGAAGGTGTGTTCTTCCCCCCAGCCACGTACAACACCACGGGTACCAGATAGGTGACAACGAGCACCCTGGGATGCCTGCTGTGGTTGGTGTTCCTCCTCCTCAAAGCCACATTCCTCCTCTGACTCCTCTTCCTCACACTCCTCTTCCAGTGTTGCCGCAGGTCCAGCAATCAATGGTAAGGCTGTTTCTGGTGGTGGTGATGGTGACCACAACTCTTCCTCTTCACGCTCATCTACGGCCTGATCCAGCACTCTTCGCAGGGCAGGCTCCAGGAAAAAAACATATGGGATGATGTCGCTGATGGTGCCTTCGGTGCGACTCACTAGGTTTGTCACCTCCTCAAAAGGACGCATGAGCCTACAGGCATTGCGCATGAGCGTCCAGTAACGTGGCAAAAAAATACCCAGCTCCGCAGAGGCTGTCCTAGCACCCCGGTCATACAAATACTCGTTGACCGCTTTTTCTTGTTGGAGCAGGCGGTCGAACATTAGCAGTGTTGAATTCCAACGTGTCGGGCTGTCGCAAATCAAGCGCCTCACTGGCATGTTGTTTCGCCGCTGAATATCTGCAAAGTGCGCCATGGCCGTGTAGGAACGCCTGAAATGGCCACACACCTTCCTGGCCTGCTTGAGGACGTCCTGTAAGCCTGGGTACTTCTGCACAAAACGTTGCACAATCAGATTCAACACATGTGCCATGCATGGCACATGTGTCAACTTGCCCAAATTCAATGCCGCCAACAAATTGCTGCTGTTGTCACACACCACTTTGCCGATCTCCAGTTGGTGCGGGGTCAGCCACTGATCCACCTGTGCGTTCAGGGCGGACAGTAGTGCTGGTCCGGTGTGACTCTCTGCTTTCAGGCAAGTCAACCCCAAGACAGCGTGACACTGTCGTATCCGGCATGTGGAATAGCCCCTGGGGAGCTGGGGGGGTGCAGTTGGTGTGGAGCAAGACGCAACAGCAGAAGAGGACTCAGCCGAGGAGGTTAGCAAAGAGGATTGAGTAGGAGGAGTAGAGGAGGTGGCAGCAGGCCTGCCTGCAAGTCGTGGCGGTGTCACCAACTCCTCTGCAGCAGAGCCACGCATTCCATGCTTGGCAGCCGCCAGCAGGTTTACCCAATGCGCAGTGTAAGTTATATACCTGCCCTGACCGTGCTTTGCAGACCAGCTATCAGTGGTCAGATGGACCCTTGCCCCAACACTGTGTGCCAGACGGGACATGATTTCCTTTTCCACAATAGAGTACAGGTTGGGGATTGCCTTTTGTGAAAAATAATTTCGGCCGGGTACCTTCCACTGCGGTGTCCCAATAGCGACAAATTTTTTGAAGGCCTCAGACTCCACCAGCTTGTATGGTAAAAGCTGGCAGGCTAAGAGTTCCGACAAGCCAGCTGTCAGACGCCGGGCAAGGGGGTGACTCTGTGAGATTGGCTTCTTACGCTCAAACATTTCCTTGACAGACACCTGACTGTGGGCAGGTGAGCAGGAACTGCTGAAGGTGAGAGGCGGAGGGGCGGGTTGTTGATAGGGGGCATGGAGGACAGCAGTGGTTGACGTGGCTGAAGATGCTGGACCAGGAGGAGGATGGTGGCTTTCAGTTTGTGTGCTGCTTTTACTCATGTGTTGATCCCATAGGCATTTGTGATGTGAGATCATGTGCCTTCGCAAAGCAGTTGTACCTAGGTGGGTGTTGGACTTCCCACGACTCAGTTTCTTTTGGCACAGGTTACAAATGGCATCGCTGATATCAGAGGCAGACACACAAAAAAAATGCCACACTGCTGAGCTTTGCAAGGACGGCATTCTGGTGGTGGCAACAGCTTGCGTTGATTGGCGTGCTGTCTGGCTGACCCCGGGTGCCGAATCTACATGCTGTCTGACTGCGCCACTAGCTCCTTGCGATGACCTCCTCCCCCTGCTTCCAACTCGTCTCCTCCTCCTCTCTGTCTCCCCATCTGAACTTTCCCCCTCTTCTTCTGCTCTTCGAGCAGGCACCCAGGTGACATCCACAGACACATCGTCATCATCAGCCGCTTCACTTGACAACTCAGCAAAGGCAGCAGCAGCAGGTACAACATCATCATCATCATCATCACAATGTACGTCCATGTGTATAATGCTGCCTGACTGAGACATATCCCCGTTATCTACATCCTCTGGCACTAATAGTTGCGCATCACTTATTTCTTCCAACTGATGTGAAAATAACTCCTCTGATGGATCAAGTGAAGCGGCTGTGGTGCTAGTGTTGGTGGTGGTGCCGGCGGGCTGGCGAGTGGTAAATTGAGAGGTGCCCGAAGCTGAGCTGGAGGAGGATGGTACATTAAGGTTCCGAGCGGAAGCTGTAGATGATTGGGTGTCCTGTGTAAGCCAGTCAACTATGGCCTCAGAATTTTTTGAGTTCAGGGTCTGTGGTGGCCTCTGAACACTGGGCATTATTCTAGGGCCTAAGGAAATCACAGCACCACGACCACGACGGCCCTTGCGGGGTGGCCTGCCTCTGCCTGTCATTTTTTTTAATGTGTTGTTACTGTTGTACTATGAGTGCAAGCTGCTGTGCCAACTTATATATCAGTGGTGGGTGGGCAGTGGCACAGTACACTCTCTGTGGACCTGACAGCAGTCACTGGCACCCAGGCAACTGCAATTTAAAAAATATATATATTTTTTTTTACTTTGCAAGCTGCTGTGCCACCTTATATATCAGAGGTGGGTGGGCAGTGGCACAGTACACTCTCTGTGGACCTGACAGCAGTCACTGGCACCCAGGCAACTGCAATTTAAAAAATATATATATTTTTTTTTACTTTGCAAGCTGCTGTGCCACCTTATATATCAGTGGTGGGTGGGCAGTGGCACAGTACACTCTCTGTGGACCTGACAGCAGTCACTGGCACCCAGGCAACTGCAATTTAAAAAATATATATATTTTTTTTACTTTGCAAGCTGCTGTGCCACCTTATATATCAGTGGTGGGTGGGCAGTGGCACAGTACACTCTCTGTGGACCTGACAGCAGTCACTGGCACCCAGGCAACTGCAATTTAAAAAATATATATATTTTTTTTTACTTTGCAAGCTGCTGTGCCACCTTATATATCAGTGGTGGGTGGGCAGTGGCACAGTACACTCTCTGTGGACCTGACAGTCACTGGCACCCAGGCAACTGCAATTATAAAAAAATATATATTTTTTTACTTTGCAAGCTGCTGTGCCACCTTATATATGAGTGGTAGGTGGGCACACAGTGGCACTGCAGTGGGCACAGTACACTCTGTGGACCTGACAGTCACTGGCAGCCCAGGCAACTGCAATAATAAAAATTTTTTTTTTTTCAATTTATTGCAACAAGATGCTGTGCCACCGTATATATATCAGTGGTGGGCAGTGCACTGCAGTGGGTACAGTGCACTCTGTGGACCTGACACAGCACTCACTGCAATTATGACAGAGGGAAAAAAAAAATATATTTTTTAAAATGCCAGGTACTGTGCCTGTGCCACCCGAAATGAGTGTGGTGTGCACACAGTACAGTCTGTGGTAGGTCTGTGGCCTCTCACACACAGCGGGCAGGCAACTGCAGTCACAGTGTACAATATATATATATATATATATATATATATATATATATATATATATATATATATATATAGAAAAAACTCTATTACCTTACCAGCCCTTAAAAGGGCTTTTGGGGACGCTAAATATATATATATGTATATATATAAATAAAAAAAAAAAACCTCAATTACCAGCCCTTAAAAGGGCTTTTGGGGACACTAGATAGATATATATATATATATATATAAGAAGAAACAACTCAATTACCAGCCCTTAAAAGGGCTTTTGGGGACGCTATATATATATATATATATATATATATATATATAAAATTACACAAATACCAGCCCTTAGAAGGGCTTTTTGGGGTGCTGTCCTTACAGCAGTAGTGGACCAAGAACACTGCAAGACCAGGAACACTGACTAACTGTCCCTAGCTTAACAGCAGCAGCAGCTCTCTCCCTACTCTCACTACACACACTGCTTCAGAATGATCTAAGATGGATGCTGCCCTTGCTTATTTATAGGAGGTGGGAGGGTGTGGGAGGGAGGTATGCTGATTGGCTGGAAATGTGTCTGCTGACTGTGAGGTTCAGGGTCAAAGTTTGCCTCAATGATGTATTATGGGGGGCGGACCGAACATCGCATATGTTCGCCCGCAGCGGCGAACGCGAACATGCGAAGTTCGCCGGGAACAGTTCGCCGGCGAACAGTTCTATACATCTCTATGTCCAACAATGTTTTGTTGATGACTGGCTGCTTGACGATGCTTTACCACCATACTACAATGCTAAATGACAGCCCTAGCTGCTGGAATGTAAACAAGGAACCACAACGTAGCTCAGTCTTCAATCATGGAAATCCAACAGTTTTTCCCCACAACCTAATGATATTTTACTGCTTTTCATCTCTAGTAATAAGCTGCTTAGCTACTGAGCCCTGCATTGTTGGAGGCAGGGAGCAGTGCATATGTGTGCTCAGCGCCTATAAGTAAAAGTTTTTCTCCAATTGTCTTCCAGGGCAGCACCTGAGAGATAGGCTCCTACTACCTGAAACAGGAAAAACAATACACCAGTATAAAAATGTCAGTCATACTGTACCTTGTCAGGGTTATTTGGGGAAGTTAATTTCACAAATAGAAATGATATGTCATATTTTGATCTGTATAGAATTTGCAGTAGCATCCATTTTTGTCAGGTTTCTAAAAGGTTAAAATATCCTTTAACAAAAAGTGCCTATGCAAGAAAAGTGGCTATTCAACAGGTTTATCCCAGACAGGCTGTATAAATAAATAGTCTGTTGACTTTCTTTAAGATAAGGTCTAAGACACTATTCCAAGGTAATCCTGTTTGTGTGGGATCATAAAATTAGTCAGCATTTACTAAAATCCTTAGTTAAGTATTTTCTATGCTTAGACCTATGTAAAACTAAAAATTTACAAATATGTTGTAATCTTATATGTAACATAATATTAACACTGAAATATGAAATGTATATATAACTAGCATACATAAATATGTAGGAAAGCGTTATACATTATAATGTTTCATATTTTGCTAACTTCTAACCTTGCTGATTTGATGACTCATCTCTGTATGTCGAGAGGCTTCAGTAAACATTTGTAAATTGTAAGTCGTAGAAAGCATCATAAACTTTTCTGGCCTTGCCAGGTGTTTAATTTAGAAGGTCTGGTTGTAAGCTATGGGTCAATATAAAGGTTCGAAGTTTATTTGAAGATAAATAATGCTGTCATACTGAACCTAAGTGCAATGCAATACTGCCATTTTGCTGACTACGGTAATTGAAGTCTTTGGGTTAAAAAGTAAAATCCAATATATTTTAAATAAGATATATTAAATATGAGAATGGTGTTATCCAGATTAATCTTTATTCAGATACCTGGTGGATTGAATGGACATTTAGTAGATAAAAGCATGGTTACATTTTGTTGTGTTATAATAGTTTTAAATGGAGAAATCTTATTTAATTTTAATATACTGGTTGACCAAGAGGTGTCACCCTATGACATCACCAGTTAATGAATAAGATGTTCAAACCAATGATGATCATGTTCCTCCCTCTGGGTTTAACTTATGGTAATTTTAATAGTCCTTTGTTCATACCATATAAAAGCCCAGATGAGAAAGACACATGACACATCACATTTTGCCCAATATACATTACACTTACAACATACACACTACTAACAGCTATGCACAGACTCATCTACACAGACTTCCTTTCAATCTGCCATGTATCTGAACCTTTTAGGGACGCCAAACGAAGCTCCTCCCTAATTGGCCACCATCTTGGAAATGCAGCCATCTTAAGGAACCTGGTAACTACTATTCTAAGCTAGCGGCCATTTTAAATATGGTAATTATGCCTTGCTGTTTATTTGATTATTATTCAATATTGTTTATGTACTTCCTTAAATGTTTTACATTTCATATTCAAGGGTAACGAGAGTACAATCCCAGCCGTATAAACCATATGTAGATTTTTCTCTAAAGAGATGATTTTTGTTTTTATAAAAGTTTTATTAATATCAGATTAAGCGCATTATTGGCGTATTAGTTTCACGTTTTGCATAGCCTATTCTCACTTCATCTGCAGTGAGGTGATTATCAAGTTGTGCATGGCGCAGACAATTGTTGTCTGATTGTATAGTATACTTAAATATGGTTTTTACTACATCTGGGAAATGGTAATCTTGCTTTCGTTTCACTTTCACTTTGTTTAGTTTCACTTTCATTATTGAGCTACACATCACATTGCATTTATTGTTTGAAGTTTGTATTTTTGTGAAGTTATTCTTTTTGGTGTCATCTCAAGTTTGATCATTTATCGTGATTACATGTCTCGTGAATAAAACTTTTATATATTCCAACTGTAGACTATTTTCACTAAGATTGGTGTATGCTTTTAAAAAGAAATTATTCAATAAAAAGAACTCGCTACATATTGATTTATGGGATAAGTTGAGATTCTCCTTTCGCACAGATCTTTGCTTATTATTAACCATAAATAGATACTGTTATAGTCAGAGCAGTATCAACATTCTAACATGATGGAGGCACAGCGAGATATTATTAATTATTATTAATTATTAATTCTGACAACCTGCATGCCTCAGTTTGATTGTGTTTCCGCTGGATCCACAGGAGTTGCAGCAGTTTGTTTTTTTTCCAGTTTCTGTGCTAACTGCAGGGGACTTCCTGGCCAGCCTCCCATGCAGCCCAGCAGGCTTCGGGTATTGCAGACAAAGGGCTAAAAAGTTGGGGCAGTTGGCCTCTGCCTGAGGTTTCACCCCTACTGAGGGGCATGCAACCACCCCCAGCTGTACTGACTGCTGGTGGCATTCTCCCTCAGAATTGCTGCATTTGCACCTGGCACCAGCCATCCGCCCGCACCCCATGCAAAGCGAGCAGCTTCCCGCCGACAGCCCTGTCATCCTGGTAAACCAGAGTCCATGCTGCCTGAAGGAGCAAGATGGCAGTGGGCACATCATTTCCACTAGCTCGTGGTGCTTCTGGTGAAGCATTTCCGGTCAGCAGCCATCTTGGTGTAGGCTGGAGCCCCAGAGCCAGATGATAGAGTGAGGCACTTCCGGTGACGTCATTTCTTGGCGGCAGTGGCGCAATTTTCAAAGAAAAAGGATAAGAGAGAAAAAAGAAGAAATAAAGGAAAAGAGGCAGATTAATTCCCAGCTGGGAGGAAACCAGGAGAGCAGTGGCAGAGCAGGTATGTCCACCAACCTGCACAGGGTCAGCTGGGGGCAGGGTTGGAGCTGGAGCAGGAATCATTTAAAAAGCCCCTAAGTAGAGGCTCTCAGGGGCTGACCATGTCGGATGCTTCCCCACCCTGCCCTGCAGATCCTGCATGTCAGGACAGCTCCAAGGTAAGCCAGAGTACTCTGGAGTTTCCTCTGTCTCTACCTCACTACAAACGGTTCTTTATGTTTATGCATGGAAATCACCTATCTCACTGGGTCCTTTGTGCTTACTTACAGACAAAGAACCCAGAAGAGAAAAGGGCAAAGACTAGCAGCAAGGCATGCGCCTCTTGCGGTCACCGGTTTCCCCCAGAATGGAAAAAGCCATAATGCCAGAAATGCATCAACAAAATGGTGGCCAAGGAATCACAAGGTTCCCTTAAACTCAACTCCTTCAAAAAGGAAATAAAAAGCATGATTGGGTCACTACGCTCAGCTATCAAAAAGCTAGAGGTTCCAGCCAGACCAGTACCCCATCTACCAGCAGGCCATCCATCCCCTCATGTAGCTGGGAAGAGGTGGACTAAGCAGAGCAGGAGGCTGATTCAGATGACTCAGAATCCAAAGACAGCCTATGCTCGGATTCAGATGATGAAGATCCAGCATCAGAAGGCACCCTTTTTCCTTCAAAAGACATGGATAGTCTGCCGAAAGCCATAGCAGACACGAGTGGCATCAAAGAGCAGAAAATGGGGGAGCTTTCCTTACACGATAAGATGTATAAAGACTTACAATCAAAAAAACTGAGAACTTTCCCAGTACATCAGACTCTGAAAAGCATAGTCAAGAAGGAATGGGAAGAACTGGAAAAGAAGCTTTTTACACTATCCGTGATTAAATGCAGATACCCCTTCACAGTGGAGGATATGAAAACTTGGGCAAAGTGCCCTAAAGTAGATGCCTCCTTCGCCAGAGTCCGACTTAGCCTTTGATGACTCTGGGACCCTTAGTGATTCCATGGACAAGAAAATAGAGGCTCTGCTAAAGAGTGCGCTCATCTAAAGTGCACTAAGTGTAGTGTTTTAATATATAAATATTGAAAGTAAATCACTAATAACAATTGATATGAATATAAATATAAAGTGCATTAACAGTGGTGAATATAAAGTGCAACAGCAATAAGTGAAATAAATCACATATGAAGTCCCATGCACAGTGAAATAAATATAAAGTGCAGCAGCAATAAGTGAAAAAGTCGGATATAGAGTCCCATGCACCAACAGACTTTAGTGTAGTCTCCACAGGATTCTTCCACACACAACCAGATCTTCAATCCCTTCACCACATGGACACCCAATGTGTGAAAAGGCTTACCAGAAATCACCGACCCCTTAGTTATAAGGGGTCAGTGTAAGCAGAATGGTATTCATCAGAAGCCAATATTCCAGAGTAGATTAGAGCCCTCCTGGAGGAACCACCTTGTAATCGCCAGTATAATCTATAACTTCAGAATCCTTAGCCAGCCCCACGTTCTGGCGGGTATATGATATAAAAAAGTTCATATCTTGTTACTCTACACATGTAACGTATCTGCTATCCTGCCCGTTTGGTCTCCAGTACGTTGGAAGGACTACCCGTCAATTAAAATCGAGAGTCAATGAGCACCTTAACAATATTTTAAAGGGATTTCCCAAGCACAGCCTTTCGAGGCATTTTGATACACACCATAATCGCAATCCACGACTTTTAACTGTCTATGCTATAGATAAAATAGAACCCCATTGGAGGGGGGTGAAATTTGACCCAACTTATTTTTTAATGAATGAAACTGAGTGGATATATTGGTTGAATACTTTACAGCCTTACGGCCACAATATAGATATTGACCTTAAGGCCCCATTCACACTGGGGCGATCCGACTTGCTGGGGCGACCTCATAGGTCGCGGCGCGCTGCTCGCACCGCGACCTCGGAGCGGCCGGCACGGACTTCATAACATTGAAGTCTATGCAGGTCGCTCCGGGTCGCCCCAAAGAAGCTCCGGACCCTTTTTCTAAGTCGGAGCGACTTGTGTCGCTCCTATTAGAATGGATCCACAGCTTCTCCATGGCAGGTGACCTACGGCGACCTGTCAGGCAACCAGGTCGCCCCAGTGTGAACGGGGGCTAATTGTTATATTTCTAATTATTTATTTTAAATTATTTATTATAATCAGCACACCATTATATATTGCTTAAATTTTAATAAATATTAAATCTTAATAAATAATTTTTAATATATTTATGCATACATATGTCAGAAGTTACCCTAGACTTGTCAAATTCATATTGTGGCTATGATTAACAGACAATAGGGCATTCACATCACGATTTATTATAGTTTTTAACAATTTTATTTACGTTCCCAATGTACTTAGATTAATAATTAATAATAATTATACCCGCCTTTTTAAATATTCCCGCCTCTGTAGATTTTATGCCATGTATTGTGTATTATAGTAGTAATCTTTATCCCGGAGTTTTTAAACACAGTAAATTATTTAATAATTTGTCTTTGATTGCTATACTTGTTAAGAATATTCATTATTACATTCGGCTGTGTAATCTTTCTCTGATACCAATTGCCCATAAGCTCGCCAGCATTACAGTATGGTTATTTAACTATGACGAATGCTCAATCTAGCTGGTGGTCTATGTACTAGTTCTTATTGAGACCATAGATTGTGCTATTACACCAATTTGAAAACGAGCACTTGTGCTGACAATTGTTCGTTCTCTTTCCCATTTGATTAAGGGCGGAAGTGAGCTTCTTAGCATTACCATGCCCTACTTCCGGGTTATGTACCATGACCTACTTCCGGGTTATGTACCATGCCCTACTCCCAGGTTATGCGAGTAAGCATAGTGATGTAACATCCTGTTCACATCTCTTCTGCTGATTCAACACCGGAGTAAGGGCGGAAGTGAGTTCCTCGGCATCACTCTGCCCTACTTCCGGGTGACTCAAGCAAAACAGGATGTGAATCGTTGACCTACTTCCGGGTGACTCGAACAAAACAGGATGTGAATCGTTGACCTACATCCGGTGGGCATGTAAGATTACTGGAGTGAGGCAATTGGCTGAAAGAGGGGGTTGAATTGCATATTAAGATATCCATTAGTGCGATTGCGACCCTATGACCCTTGACCCTATCGAAACCGGTCAGGACCTAGGAGTGCAATCACACTGCCATGTTATTTCTGGGACTGGATGAGACGCATTGAGATGTGGAAGCGCCACCCAATATCCCCAGTATTTGTTTGATCCAATGCCTGTTTTTTTCCTGCTAAATGTAAGTGTATCTACCTTATTTCAATAAATATTGCCTGTACGTACTTCACTATATTGGCCATTCCATTACTTTACACTGCTGAGGAACGTGGGACTGGCTAAGGATTCTGAAGTTATAGATTATACTGCAAGGTGGATCCTCTAGGAGGGCTATAATCTACTCTGGAATATTTGCTTTTGATGAATTCCATTCTGCTTACACTGACCCCCTTTAACTAAGGGGTCGGTGATTTCTGGAAAGCCTTTTCACACATTGGGTGTCCATGTGGTGAAGGGATTGAAGATCTGGTTGTGTGTAGAAGAATCCTTTGGAGACTGCACTGAGGTCTGTTGGTGAATGGGACTCTATATGCAATTTTTTCACTTATTGCTGCTGCACTTTATATTTATTTCACTGTGCATGGGACTTCATATGTGATTTATTTCACTTATTGCTGTTGCACTTTATATTCACCACTGTTAATGCACTTTATATTTATATTCATATCAATTGTTATTAGTGATTTACTTTCAATATTTATATATTAAAACACTACTCTTAGTGCACTTTAGATGAGCGCAGCTCTGTACACCTCCATAGGTGTATTTAAACCACTCTTACGTTATCTACGATTCAGCTGCAGATCCTTTATATGGTTCACGCCTATATGTTGCACTTTATCATTCATTAATTCTGCATAGAATTTACACGGTACACATTTTTCATTTTTAGTTTTATTGTCATTTTATTTAAATTTGCCATTTGCGTAGGTACTGTTGGCGATTAATGCCAACATATATATCTATCTGCTAAATAGAGCTTGGGAAGCAAGGGCAGCGAATCTGAATCAGGCTATAGCTTCCACCTGCATGCCTAGGACCGTATTAGTCTGGCTGACTCAGCTATAAGAGCTGCTAGAGGGAGACTCCCCAAGAGAAGAATTAGTAAGGACCATTTCACGCTAACCAGAGCGACAGCCTTCCTCACAGATGCTTGCAGTTAAAGCAGTGAGGGTATTGGCAAGAACCACTGGCCTAATCAATTCAGCCAGGAGGGCCCTGTGGCTGAAGTCGTGGGGAGGGGACATCGCTTCCAAAAATAGATTGTGCGGAATCCCCTTCATAGGCAATTTACTGTTCGGACCAGACTTGGAGACGGTTTTGGACAGAACTGCAGCCAAAAGTTAAGGGTTTCCTCAAACCAAAAAGAAGCAGGGGAAAGCGCCCCTTTGTCAGTCCAGGGGATTAAATAAAACGGGACCAAAGAAGCGCTGGACACAACAAAACAAAAAAAAGCAAGGGAGATTTTATCCTTAAGCCTTTAATCCCAAAAAGCAATGACGGTCTCCAGGTGGGGGCAGATTGGCTTATTAGTGGAGGAAGATCATAAAATAATGGATTTGTCCTTTGCACGATAGCGGAAGGTTATAGAGTTTTCCACCCATCCCCCAACCAAGTACCTGGTGACGACACTCCCAAAAGACACAGACCACGCAAATGCCTTTCTATCCATACTAGAGAACTTACTGAAGAAGAAAGTGATTTGTCACATCTCACCTGAAGAGGAAAAAACAGGAGTTTACTCACACATATTTGTGAGGAAGAAGCCATCAGGCAATGTAAGACTCATACTGAACCTCAAACCACTCAACAACAGGATAAGGTAGTACAAGAGACCTACACTTGCAGTACACAGCCCTGCCTTTTGGCATCTCTTCTGCACCCAGGATATTTTCAAAAATGATGGCAGAAGCCCTAAAAAAACTTGAGACAGCAGGGCATAGGCGTGATACCATACCTAGACGACCTGCTGTTCTTCGCTGAATCAGCAGAAAGCCTAGAAGCCAATCTGAGCATGAGCATCTCCTTCTTGCAAAACTTAGGTTGGATAGTGAGGAACGCAGATGGACGCAGACCAATCTGGTGCGGATCACTAGAGATGCCAGCACTCTGGGATGGGGAGCACTGCGCACAAGGTGAATGGAACCCCCATTGGTCCCAAGCCTCCTCGAACATGAGGGAATTAAAAGCCATAGAGGAGGCTCTAAAAGCATTCTAACTGGCCATGCAGGGCAGAGATGTCCGGATTCAGTCAGACAACACCACAACTGTGGCAAAACCTGAACAGACAAGGGAGACAAAATCTACTTGTTTAATGGGCCTCACAGAAACTATGCTGTTAAGGGGGCAAAAAAAACATTAGATTAATCTCCGCCATCCATCTGAAGGGAACCGACAATACGCTGGCAGGCTTCTTAAGTCAAACAATCATAAAGCAGACGGAATGGTCCGTAAATCAAGCTACTTTCTCGTGGATCACCCAAGCCTGGGAGGTGCCCGAGGTGGATCTGTTTGTGTCAAAGATTAATACGAAACTCCCAAAGCTCTTCTCCCTGGACCCGACAGATGGCAACATTGGAGCAGATGCGTTCAACCACAGCTGGGCATACCAGCTGTGTTATGCATTTCCTCCAACTGCCCTAATTCCAAAGGTAGTACAAAATATCAAGAAAGAAAGGACAAAAGTGATATTTTTTGCACCCCCATTGGCACCAGAGTCACTTGAAAAGCCTCAGTGTTTGACCAAATCTAACACAGCCAGACATACGGAACCTCCTGTCTCCGGGGCCAGTCAACCACCCAAATCACAAGGTCATGAAGCTCCTGGCCTGGTTCCCAAAAGGCTTCAGAGGAAGGGTCTGTTGAACAGGGTGATAGACACCATTTTAGCCAGCAGAAAACCTGTGACAAAAGCCATCTACGAGAAAGTGAGGAAAACATTTGTTTTCTGCTACGGGAGCAAAGGAGACCCCAAAAAGGGCACTGTTACAGCAATTTTAGATTTCTTACAGAAAGGAGCGGATAAAAACATTTCCCATAAAACTTTGCAAGTCCGAGAGGTGGCTCTATCTTCCTGCCTAGACATCAGGTTGGCAGAAGACGCACTCATAAGAAGATTCCTTCTCTCATTAAAAAAGCTAGACCCACAAAGCTCAGCAGAATCCTGACATGGGGCCTCTCCATGGTGCTTAACAACTTCAGCTCTGGAAGGTTTTACCCCCTTAATGACCAGGCCATTTTTTGTGATTTGGCACTGCGCTTCTTTAATAAAAAATTGCACGTTCATGCGACGCTGTACCCAAATACAATTTATGTCCTTTTTTCCCACAAATAAAGCTTTCTTTTGGTGGTATTCGATCACCTCTGCGGTTTATGGATTTTGCACTATAAACAAAAAAAGAGCGACAATTTTGAAAAAAAAAACACAATATTTTTTACTTTCTGCTATAAAACATTCCCAATAAAAAATTTTTAAAATCTATGATTGTTATCAGTTTAGGTCAATTTGTATTCTGCTACATATTTTTGGTAATAAAAATCCCAAAAAGCGTATTTTAATTGGTTTGCGCAAAGTTATAGCGTTTACAAACTACGGAATAGATTTTTGGACTTCTTATTTATTATTTTTGTTTTTATTAGTAATGGTGGCGATCTGCGATTTTTAGGGGGACTGCGACAGATCGGACCCCGTAATTAAATTTTTGACACTTTTTGGGGACCAGTGACATTAATACAGTAATCAGTACTAATTATTATGCACTGTTACTGTATAAATGACACTGGCAGGGAAGGGGTTGATACTGGGGTCGATCAAAGGGGTTAATGTATGCATAAAAATGCTTACTGACTGTGGGGGGGGGGGGGGGGCTCTGTAATAGGCACAGAGAGATTTTTCAGCTTAGCTTTGTTTACATAAGCAAACGGGTCTTCTGTCAGTTTCTCTGACGATCGCAGGAGGCCGGCGGCAATCGCCGCGGCTCCTCTCGCTGCCTGACACCCGCCGTGTCTAAACACAGCGGGAGCACAGCCTCGGCGGTGCACGGGAGCACGATCTCGGCGGACCGCATGCACCTAATCACGTAGTAAATCTGCTTGGGGTGGTGGGCAACTGGTTAAAGGATTCCTCTCTCTACCCTTTGAACCACTGGAGGAATGCTCAGATAAATACCTTACACTAAAAACAGTACTCATAGTGGCCCTTGTGTGAGAAAGTGAAATACAGCGAACTGTATTCGCTGTATTGCAGCTAAACTGCCAGCGAAATACAGCCTCTATCTATGTTAGAACCCTACTGTCTGATTCAAGATATATGATAATCCTCACCCAAGAACTGACTTTTCAACCTAAAGTCTCTTCAATTTTCCACAGAACACAGAATGTGGTTATCCCCTCCCTCCCATGTTTGATGGATAGCAAGAAAAGAGACACGTACAACAAGCTAGATGTAAGAACAATTCTCATAGCTTACCTTGAGAGGACTAAGGACTGGTGAAAAACAATAACATTATTCGTTCTCTACATAGGAGTCAACAAAGGATAGCAGGCCTCGAAAAGTATGATAGCTAGATGAAAAAAGCTTGCTATACAGGCAGCTTACCAAGCACAAAACCTTGCCCGACCCGGAGTCAAAGCCCACTCAACTATAGCTTGGGCATCCTCAAGCACAGAAAGGGCTAGGGCAACACTGGAGCAGATCTGCAGGGCAGAGACATGGTCAAGCTTCAGGACCAGAGATTTGGTCACAAGGTGCTCTAGACCTTATCCCCTTCTTAATAAGTATTGCTTGATACATCCTCTCAGATGCTGCCCTGGAAGACGATTAGAGAAAACAGAGTTATGTACCTGGTAACACTTTCCTAAGAAGTCTTACAGGCCAGCACTTGTTCCCTCCCTTAACAACAGTACAAAGGATTTTTGCGGATTTATAAGCTTACTGAAGGTTCCTTCGGTGCTTTACTAATACTGAGGCATGCAGGTATGACTGACATTTTTATATTGGTGGGCTGTTGTGTTTCCTGTTTCAGGTGGGGGAGCCTATCTCTCAGATGCTGCCCTGGAAGACTTCTTAGAAAAAGAGTTACCAAGTACCTAACTATGTTTTTCTTAGGGTTAAGCTGGGCAGAGAAAGGGGGGGCATCCTCTGGTTAATGTTACAAGCGTCTTCATTAATTTAATTAATTTGTTTATTTTTTGAATTTTAAGTTTGTTTTTCACTTCAAAAACTGTGTGATTTCTTGGAATCAATTGTCATTCTGAAGATAAACACGATGTTGACTTAATGGACATTTGCTTTTTGGTTTCCCCAAAAATCATGCAAAAACAAGGAGTGACAAACAGAGCTAAAACCTAATTTACTCCACCACTAAGTTCAGTTACCCAGGACTTTAGCGTTGCTTACAAATATGATCCATCAATGGGATTGTAGGAAAAAATGAGAAAAGACAAAATGAATACAAAATTGTATATTAAGCATTTTACTAGTTTATGAGCTGCTATAATTGTTGTGAATACTTTTCATTGTAGTTTTTTCCACGGTTCCTGCAAACTACTATATATAAGTATCGAGTATCTGCATCCTCCAGGGACTCAGGGCAGTAAAGTGTAACATTCTGTTGTATAATTAAAATAAACTTGTAGCAGAAATTAGGATGCCACTTTTGATGTTTTTAAATTACAACAGAAAATAGCTCTGTTCTGATTTCTGGTTACAAAAGTTGTTATCAAAGAATTTTTAATCACATTTAAAACCATTTGGGAATATGGATTTATTCATTTTAAAAAGAACAATGAAAGAACATAGATATACTGTACATTAAAACAGGACAAACATGTATCTATGCCTATACAGAATAACAAGCAAATATGTACAGCAGAACTCTATTATAACCTTGTGTGGAATACTGTAGCATATATATACAGTACTGTGCAAAAGTTTTAATCAGGTGCAAAGAAATGTTGTAAAATTAGAATGCTTTCAAAAATATATATTTTAATTGTTTATTTTTATCAATTTACAAAAATCAAAGTGAGCGAACAGAAGAAAAATCTAGATCAAATCAATATTTGGTGTAACTACCCTGTGGCTTCAAACCAACAACAATTCTTACACTTGCACAGTTTGTATACTTGGAAAAAGTCAGGGTTTTTTTAGGATTAGAGTCAGGTGTATGATTATCCATTTATACCAAGCAGGTGGTAATGATCATCAATTTCAGATGTAGTTTAAAACACGGTCAATAATTGAAACAGAAACAGCTGTATGGGAGGTTTAAAACTGGGTGAGGAACAGCCAAACTCTGCTACTGAGGTGAGGTAGTTTCATGTCACAGGTAATGTCACATGACAGTTTCATGTCACAGGTCATACACCATAGCAAGAATAAGAACAGCAACAAGACACAAGGTAGTTATGTTGCATCAGCAAGGTCTCTCCTGGGCAGAGATTTCAAAGCAGACTGAGGTTTCAAGATATGCTGTTTAGGGTATTTTGAAGCACAAAGAAATGGGCAACATTGAGGATCGTAGTTGCAATGGTCGGCCAAGGAAACTTAATGGAGCAGATGAAATGCTTTACCAACCAGAATTGGTCTTTTTTGAACATACGAGTGGTACAATAACATCAGGCATTAAAGTAGAACATAGTAGTAGTAGTACACTATATTACCAAAAATATTGGGACTCCTGCCTTTATATGCATAGGAACTTTAATGGCATCTCAGTGTTACTTTAACTGACAATTGTGTGATTGTACAATGCTGTACCTAAACAAAATTGAAGTCCCTTTTTCCCCACAAATTGGAGCTTTATTTTGGTGGTATTTGATCACCTCTGTGGTTTTTATTTTGTGTGCTATAAAAAAACTGACAATTTTGAAAAAAATATATATTTTTTTACTTTCTGCTATTAAACATATCCAAGAAAAAAATGTATTGAAAAAAATCAAATATCCTGCATATTTTTGGTAAACAAAAAATACCCAATAAGCATATATTGATTGGTTTGCCCAAAAAGTAAAGCTTCTACAAACTATGGGATATTTTAATTAATTTATTTATTTTTTTACTAGTAATGGCAGTGATCAGTGACTTATAGCGGGGCTGCGATACTACAGAAAACAAATCGGACACTAACTGACACTTTTTGGGGACCAGTGACATTAAAACAGTGACCAGTGCTAAAAATATGCACTGTCACTGCACTAATGACACTGGCTGGGAAGGGGTTAACATTAGGGGCAATCAAAGGGTTAAATGTGTGGCTGACCAGTGCTTTACTACTGTGGGGAAGGTGTCTGTACTAGGGTAAGGCATGGATAGGTGCCTTCTGCACTGACAGAACAATGATCTGCCTTGTTTAAATAGGCAGACCTCAGTTCTGCCTGTGTACAGAAGCATCGGTGGTTGCCAGTGGACATCGAGTCTGCTGTACCCACCGATCACCTCCTGCTGTGTCTAATCACAGCGTGAGCGGGCCACAGAACCGGAAGTGCAGGATCAAGTACTAGGTACATTATCCTGTGAAGCAGAGCTGCCTTGCAGCCATATATATACAGTATACGGTCGGCAAGTGGTTATATTATACATTGGCAACACTGCATTAACTGCAGATTCCCATGACATTAGTGAGGGAGGGGAGAGGGAGGTCCACTTGCAGAGTCTTTCTTTGCATAATACAATGATTATGAAACCAATAGCTTACTATACCTAGGTCTCTGCTCATCTTCCTGTATACCCAGAAGAGCAGGTGAACATGGGAGGGACAGTTGTAGACGGGTATTAATAAGATCAAACACATCTGTCCAGAAATTTGCCATCCTAGGGCAGGACCAAAACGTGGGAAAAAACATACCAACAGATGTGTGACACCGGGTACAATCCAGAAGGCTCTGTAGGCAGATTCTGTGTAGCATCTGAGGCATGTTGTACACTCTATGTAGAAATTTTGTTTGAGTTTACTTATCCTTTGAGGAAGTAACTAATTTATAGCTATCTTCAAAACTCACCTCCCTGGACTCCTTGATATTTGCCTTCCACTGATCCTAGAGTATATCCATCTTAGGGAACTCCATCCTAAGCAATGCTAAATAAAGTGCAGAGAGCAGCTTCTGGGGGTGTGTGTCTGGAGGAAGCCTGTTGTGCGGCAGAATGGGGTTGCCCCAAAGAGGGTGATACAGGGACCAATGGTTGGGTTGTCCAAAACATGATCTAGCCACAATCCAAACTAGAGTGCAATTCTAATATGGAGTGGGAGGGAGGACTAGGCCCGAGAGCCTCTGTATACCAGATTACCTAACTCCATGAGAGACCTCAGTAGGGCAGCCTCCAAACAAACTGCCATATTCGTCCTAGATCTTGTGAACCACCATCTGTATCTAATATAGCTGCCCAGTAGTATACCAGGTAGCTTAGCAGTGCCAATCTTCTATATCCAATTAGGAGCTGAAGAGGAGATTTTGCTTGACGAGGAGTACACCCACCTCAAAGAAATGAGCCCACACAACGTTCAATCTCCTTAAAAAAAGGAACTGCCATTCCAAATGGGACAATTTTGAAAGTTGTATTTAAATTTGGGGAGGAAAATCATTTTAAGGAATATTTATGCGCCCCAGTAGATTTAGGGGCAAGCTGGCCCAGGAGGAACATTTATCATTTAGTTGCAAAGGTAAGGGATTAAGTTTAAGGTTGCAGAAGCACCTCAGATCTCTCATCATCCTGATGCCCAGCTTCTTGAACTCATCAGCCCATTATAGAAGGGGGTCCAGGGGGAAGAGGATCGAACAGTTGATCCGAATGCCAGACAAACGTCCAAACTCATCAAAGAACACCAGGGTAGCCCACAGGGAGAGGTTCACATTGTGCAGATATAGCAAGGTCTCATCAAAGTAAAGCAATAATTTCTCCTCCAAGGTGCCAACCCCCAGCCCTCAATGAGCCTGAAAATCTGCACCAAAATAGCCAAAGGCTCCAGGGCCACTGCATAATGTTTTGGGGCTAGGGGCATCCGTAGTGAGTACCCCGATCTAAAGGGGAACGATGCAGACCATATATTGTTAGTTCTGACATGAGCACAGATGGCACGATAAAGCATACCTAACCACTGGAGGAATCTGGGTTCAAAGGCGAAACTCTGCAAGATGTGGATGATTCTCCAATAGAACTCTGGGAAGCATGTCCTCTCAGTCTGCCATCTTGGACACGCCCCCAACACATCATGCTTATTTCCCTTCAACAATGTAAGATGTCCAGCAATGCCATCAGCACAGAACTGGTGGAAACTGGTGGGACCGAGGCAAACCCTGAAAGAATTCTGGACAGAAGAGCTCTTAATGGAAGAATTGTGGCCCAAAAGCCATACCTCTGATTTGGAAACAAGGCTAAATGACTCAACTCTACATGAGACCATAGGAACTGGGGTGGCAAATAGCAGGTTCTCTAGATTGATAAGTCAAGATTTGAAATATTTGGCTGTAGCAGAAGCGATTTGTTTGCTGAAAGGAAGACCAGGACAATAATGAGTGTCTGCGGGCAACAGTGAAGCATGGTGGAGGTTCCTTTCAAGTTTGGGGCTGCATTCCTGCAAATGGAGTTGGAGATTTGGTCAGGTTCAATGATGTTCTCATTACTGAGAAATACAGGCAGGTACTTACTCATCATGTTATACCACCAGGGAGGTGTGTAAATGGCCCCAAATGTATTTTGCAGCAGGGCAATGACCCCAAACCCACAGGCAATGTCATAAAGAACTATCTTAAGTGTAAAGAAGAACAAGGAGTCCTGGAAGTGATGATTTTGCCCCCACAGAGCCCCGATCTCAACATAATTGGGTCTGTCTGGGATTACATGAAGAGGCAGAAGAATCTGAGGCAACCTACATCACAGAAGATCTGTAGTTAGTTCTCCAAAATCTTTGGAACAACCTACCCACTGAGTTCCTTCAAAAACTGTGTGCAAGTGTACTTGTAATTGATGCTGAATTGAAGGCAAAAGGTAGACACAACAAATATTGATTTGATTTGATTTGGATTTCTCTTCTGTTCATTTACTTTCCATTTTGCTATTTGATTAAAATAAACAATTAACACTTCTATTTCTGAAAAAAAAAAATGTTATTTACAGCGGTTTTTTACATCTGCCTAAAACTGTTGCACAGTAGTATATAGTAGGGATAGGCCGTTTTTCAGGGCCGATACCAATATTTTGGTCACAACATATTGGTATCGGCCAATATGGGCCGATATTTTGTACATTTAAAGTTTTGAAAAATAAAGAAAATTTTTGACACAAATCTGGTACTGAACATGTTAATTTTTGTTTAATGCTTAATGGCTGGCTTTCTGGCACCCTGTGGTGGGTGGCTAGCTGGCTGGCACCCTGTGGTGGGTGGCTGGCTTGCTGGCACCCTGTGGTGAGTGGCTGGCTGGCTGGCACCCTGTGGTGGGTGGCTGGCTGGCTGACACCCTGTGGTAGATGGGTAGCTGGTACAGGGCCTGTGGGCAGCTGGCTGGTACCCTGTGGTTGGTGGCTGTCTGTTTGGCACCCTGTGGTGGGTGGGTGGCTGGCTGTCTGGCACCCTGTGGTGGGTGGCTGGCTGTCTGGCACCCTATGGTGGGTGGCTGGCTAGTAAAGGGGCTGTGGGTGGCTGGCTAGCTGGTACAGGGCCTGTGGGTGGCTGGCTGGCTTGCTGGTACAGTGCCTGTGGCTGGCTGGTACAGGGCCTGTGGATGTGGGTGACTGGCTAGCACCTGGCTGCTGTGGGTGGGTGGCTGGCTGGCACCGGGCTGCTGTGGGTGGGTGGCTGTTTGGCTGTGATAAACTCCCACAAGTCTAGTCCCGACTCCAGACCAGACAAGGAGAGGGAGGCAGCCTAAGAAGGCAGAATGACGTCACAAAATCATCGGCAATATCGCCCAGTTCCGGGGCTGATACCGATATATCAGGGAATGTGCATATCGGCCGCTGACATAGCGGTCTTGCAGTATATACAAATGTATATAATCTACTATATATTTTTTGTGTGAGTATATAAAGATACATTTGCATCAAATTAGCAGTATATTGCTTGGTTTGAGGGCCCACACAACACATCTCAGTGGTGTGCTAGGGATTATTGAGACATTAGTAATGTCTAACTTTTTGGTTCTATGAAAACAGTTTCCTTAAAGTTCAAACTTCAAAAATTTTAAAGCATGTTATAAGCATTCAGTACATATTCAGTCTTCTGTAAATATTCATTACATATTCAATCCAGCAAAAAAAAACAAAAAAAAACATCCTAACATTCCATGTGAGATACTGCAAATTTGGCACAAAGGTATTTTTATGCAAACTATAGAAATACATACAAGAAACAGACTATATACAATATAGACTATATTTTACTTGTAATAAAATGAAATACTTGGTTTGACTTAATGATTTTATTTATTTATTTGTTTAAGAGGAGCCTTACAGATAGTCTGCTAGAGTCATCTAGCACAAGATTCACTCTCTTCAGCTAATATTATCCAGAATAAATCAAAGTTTTTTATTTTTATTATTTTTATCGCAAATTCAAATGGGAAAACAATACAATGCACAATGTATGAAAATGCACTTATATTGCCATAACGGCAAGTAATTCAAATTTTTTCATACCATGTAACTCACAAAATATCATCTAGTTTAGATATTGGCATATTTCAAACATACATATAACCTGCATTATCTTCTGTTAAAGACAAACTTTTTCCTCCTTCCCTCTCTACTCCACCCCACTTAAGAGGAGTAGAAGGAAAGAGGGAAGGTAAATCAAAATGTAACAAGAGAAAGAAAGAGAAGAAAGGAGAACAGAGAGAGAAGGAAAAAAGAAAATAATAAATCAAATAATAATAATAATAATGACCAAACAGTGGACATCTCTAAAGAAAAGCTAAAAAAAGGTTATTTGCAATATGGCCTCTATTTCATTTAACCGCACATACTAGATCTAAACAGAATTTAAGCTAAATTCCATGCAGATAGTTATATGAGATGTCTTATTTGCCAAAGGACTCGTAGGTATGTCTATTCACAAGTGTGATTCACACAGCTCAGTCAGATATAAAGGTGACACTACTTTCTTTGTTAGGCTGATGACACATGGGCAACTCTTCTATTAATGATCCGTCCACTGACAATTTGTCAAAATTAACAATGACATAATCGTTAAAAGACTGTCTATTTCTAATGCTATTTTGTACTAATTTGCAAATAATTTCAAATCCTTTGCACAGCAGTGCTCAGATTTGGAGAGGCAGGGATGAACAGAGAACATACAGACAGAATGGCAGCAATGTGTTCTATAATTTCGGGTGATTAGCTCAAATGGTGGTGAATGTTTTAAGTGAAGGGCATGTCAGTCCACTTATATTAAAACAGATCAAAGCAAAGTCCACAAACTTGCCCACACAGGGGTGTCAGTTTCACACCATAACAATAAAAAATATTAGCCCACCTGGCTACATTTAAGCAGTTGGGCTACCCCTTTTGGTCTCCTATACCATGGGCTCTCCAGGGTCTCTTAGCCTTTTTAACACAGTGCCTTGCTGTATGGGCCCACTCCTGCCCCCCCTGAAAGTGTTTTCCTGCCCCTTAATCTTCCTCCCTCTTAACACTTTGAGATTCCCTTCAGCCCCCTGTACCCATCAGCTGTCCTGACTTTCCCAGTCCTTGGGAAAGGAATCCCCCTCACAAGGATTGCAGTCCTCGTCAGGAACACCCAGCTCTGCTGTCAGGCTCTGTCTCAAACTCTGTCTCTAACTGCTCTGAGGTACTCTCAGACCTGGCTTATAATGACCCTGCAAACCTGTGCACTTACACAGACTGCAGGAGTCCAGAAAAGTCCAGACACAGGATTGAAGGTTCCCTCCCATTGAAGACACTTTGGAACCTTCAAATTCCAGGCCCGATCTGGGATTACAAAACCTGGAAAAACTCAAAACACAGCTTTCTCTAATACACACACTGAACCTGTAACTATGAGAATCCTGTTTCCTTTCCATATCTCTTCTTCTAATCTCACATAGCCTTTTACTGTTACAGTTGATACTCCTTCTGTGTCTAATCAAGAGATTCCACAACAATAATGCCAGGGTTGTGAGAAAGATGTTCTTGTTCTCATCAAGATACCTTCCCCCATGTTGACGGCTTGTGTCCTTTTCCTGGCCTGCTAGGCTGAAGGCCCAGATAAGGGTCTGGTGTGGATTTTTCTTTTTGTATTTGCATGGTTTCCTCCTTACGTCATATAATGGATCTGGCTCATCCTTGCTGATCACCATTGTCACTGGGAATGAAAGCAGAATAAATACAAACGTTTAAGTTGCTACCAGAACAACTCACAGCCCTGCCTTTCCACCTCATCCAATCATAGAATGTTTTGAGATCATTGATCATGATTCACTGAGAAAATGCATAGCAATGTTTAAATGGTGATTGTGCCAGGTGGGCAAACTCCTGTGTTCACAATGCAGCAGGGAAGCTGTTTGGCATGGGGCCTATAAGCTAGTGGATATCTCTAGAATACAGGTATCTACTACAGAGGTTTCCAGCTTTTGGAGGAATCTCACAAGTATAGGATATGCATAGTTACTGTGGTGCAAGCTGGGCCAATAAAACTACAGTATCTAAACCATGAACAATTCTTTAAAGTTATTGTAAATGCAAACATTTTTTGAAATAACAAACAGGTTTATACTTACCTGCTCTATGCAACAGAATTGAACAAAGCGGCCCCAAATCTTCTCTTCTTGGGTCCCCTGCCGACACTTCTACTCCTCCTCCCTGACAAGTGGAAGGTGGAGTGGAATCCTGTATGGGCAGCCATTTCGTATGGTGGCAATCATGTAGGCTTGCTCCCAAGCCTTGCTGTCTGTGTCTGTAGGCACAGACAGTAAGGCTTGGCCCGACCGCTCACCATTCCTTTGTCACTGGCTCAAAGACCAGTAGCTATAGCAGCTTACACAGGAACCAGCTGGATAGGAACACAGGTAGGTCACTCTGGCAGATAACGCAGGATCACCTGAGGTGCAGAATCAAAGTACTAACCAGTGTTCACCAGCACTCCTGATGGTGGAGATGGATTTTGCTGCATGCTAGTACCAGGTCGAGGTCCTCAGGATCGCCCCACCAGGAGATGAACAAGCCAGGGTCCAGTAGCAGATATAGCAGGTTGGGAATCAAACAGAAGCGTAGTCTAGGAGTAGCCAAAGGTCGGTAACGAGTAGTTGCAGGTTGGGATTAGACAGAAGAGTAATTGAGGAGCAAGCCAAGTGTCGATAATGAATGGTAGCGAACATACGGATGGCAGCAGGAGAGATAAGCGAGGTATTGGCTGGTGAAGGCACAATATTCTGGCAACCAGGTGCAGAGACCTGGCTTAAATCAGGAAGTTCATGGAAGGAGCAAATGGTTCAAGGTTCAAGGCAATTAAGATTCACGGCAGGATCATTCAAGGATTTGTCAAGGTAGCTTCCAGCATTCCAGGTGGCTCAGCATGTAGAGTCATTGCCGGTCCCAGGTTCAAGTCCGGGTGCTGACACTTTGATTAATAGCAGCAGGAGCCAACAGCTCTTGCTGCATGAGCAAAGTGTGTGAGGTCAGGGGAGAGAAGAGCTGCAGATAGGCACAGTGGTGGATCAAATGAGGGCTCAGGTAAGTGTATGGGTGGTGAGGGAGAATATTAATTTTTAACTATATTTAAAGTAATTCAAAGCTTCACTAATTTGCAACGCATTGTTTTTTTACACAAGATTTGTTTGCAAATATACTGATTGGTTGGAAAAGGTTTACACAAATACACAGTTGTAATTGCTATATGGGAACTATTTTATCTGAGAAAAAAAATTGTAATTCTGCACCAA
Source organism: Pelophylax lessonae (assembly GCF_965119305.1). Lineage (NCBI taxonomy): Eukaryota > Metazoa > Chordata > Amphibia > Anura > Ranidae > Pelophylax > Pelophylax lessonae. Next base: position 346,556,426 of record NC_138771.1, read on the forward strand.
ATATTTGCAGTATGAAGAAAATATAGAAATAAAACGATTGGCAGAATGAACAGACTTACAGAACTACAAATCCTTTAGCAAGTAATGTTGCTCACAATTATTTTAAAACAGTTATTAAAGTAAAAAAGATTGCACTTACAATACAACACTCTAAAATACACATGAAAGTAATAAGCCAGCCAGCTCCCTGTAGCAGCCTGTCCTTCCTAGGTTAGTGATGTCAGCACGTCGCTCCACCCGATGCATTTCGTCAAACATTCACATCGGCCTGGGGCACCCAGGACTGAAAAAGATTGTTTGCATAGATAAAAGGTTATAAATCTTTTTACAGGTAAAACAGTTCACTTCACATCTACCTCTTTGCCTGTAGTAATCCTTTAACAATTTCACGATCCCAATAAGATTTTTTTAGTCTAAATGTAAAATGCACCATCGCCATGGGCAGATTAATTACCCTTACAGCAGAGAACTTGGAATTTGCATGGTCAATCTGACAGATTAATTGTCAAGTAAACTGACACATACTAACGCTAATGCTGGCCATACACAAGCCGTAAAATCGGGCATGTGCGGTTTAGAAAACCGAACAATGTTTTGGAAGAGCAAAAGATACTACCATCATGTAGCGATCAAATTTTGAAAGATAAATGTTCAATGGACATAAATGAACCAGTTTATTGTTCGATTTGGTCACATTAGAAGTAAAATGATAACATAAAAGTGACCTCTATACGTCCCTTCCGGGTATTCCTCCCTCGGAGTTCCGGGACGTTTGTTTGTATGGATCATGTGGATGAGAGTACCATTGCCATAGTAATGTTTGGTATCATTGCAATACAACAGGCAAATGAGAAGAAAAGAAGAAGTCAATGGACCAAGCAATGGCTGGGGAACCATGAAAAATATTCACACATGACATCAGAGACCTGAAGGAGAATAATCTGGATGACTTTTGGAATTATCTCAGAATGCCGATGAATCCTTTCAGCTGCTATTGAGCCAAGTAGCACCACTCATAAGAAAACAGGATACTGTGCTCAGACAAAGCATAACAGTAGAGCAACATTTAATAGCAACACTTTGTTTCCTAGCAATTGGAAGGACATATTAGGATCTCAAGTTTAGCACAGGCTTATCAGCCCAGTCTCACGGTCGCATCATTCCAGAAACATGTGCGGCTATAGTGATGGTCCTGCAAAGTGAATATTTAAAGGTAACCACATTCTGTCTATTCCGGTGTTGTTCACCCCATCTGAAAAATTACCCACCCCTACCTGTAAAGGCCACACTCTATGTCCCCCAGACCACAAACACAACATAGAAGTAATTTATCAATACATTTTATTTTAAAAGTAACATGTCACCAACAAATTTTGATTTTAACTATAAAACTGACATAACTTTTGTCAAACTACAAAATATATAGCAAACATACAACTTTTCATAGTGATGTGTAATGGTAATCATTTCCCCAGGTGTGTGGATCATATGGGGGGCAAGGTGCACGCCACTGATGTTGTAGATGCATGTCTTGTGACGGTGTGGGAGTACGTTCACCTAAATATGAATTTGGGGTAAGCTCCCCTCTGATGCCCTTATTTAACAGCTGTAGCAACAGAGGTTCCATCAGCTGCTTTTGCTCCTCTGACATCCGACGAATCTTTTTTGCCGTAAGTGCTCCCAGGTCATCAAACTCATCCCTCGGTTTGTTAAGGGCTGGTGATGCCTGTGCAAGGAACGCATCAGTGTGATCGTGCACCGACCATCTCTTCCTCCCTCTAGAAGGTGTGTGCGTCACAGCCGCAGAGGTGGAAGGTTCCCTCTGAGTGACGAATAGATCCTGTGTTGTATACATAAGGAATTTGTTATTATAGTACATTAAATCGCTTACAACCTTAAACAGTTATTCATTTTTGTTACAGTTACCAACATCATTTGAGGAATAGCTGGCAACAGCTAAAGAAATTTCAAGACTATTGGAATTTCCCAAATTGTGGCGGTGCCATTGTTGGGAAGCATTTGCATATTACAACCCCTGCAAACTCTGGTTCATACTATTACAATTATATTTCAGTATTGTGTTAATGGCAATAGTGAATGCCAAGTATGAGTTAATTTTTGTAGATATCGGGAAGAATGGACGAAACTCAGATGGAGGGGTAATAGACAAAACAGAGTTTTACAAACAGTTGAAGAATGAGTCACTCAATCTGCCATCAAGACAAGAGACTGTACATGGACTCAACTTTGTCTTTGTTGCTGATGAGGCATTTGGTTTAGGGAAAAATCTGCTGAAACCATTTCCAATGAAAAATCTTAGCTCAGATCAAAGAATATTTAATTACAGATTTTTATGAGCTAGACGTGTGGTTGAGAATGCATTTGGTATCATGGCCAATAGGTTTCAAATCTTCAATACTGCTATCAATGTCTCCCCTGATAACATTGATACAATTGTGCACAGTTGCTGTGTTTTGCACAATTTCCTGCATCGCACTACTTCGACATATATGACACAGGCAATGCTAGATAGGGAAGACACAGTTGCAAGTAATGTGATTATTGGTGATTGGTGAAGTGACACTCAGGTACTGATGAACCTAGACCATGCACATCCACACCTCTCCAGTCAAATTGCATGCCAAAATCGGGTGGAATAAATGCAATACTTTGTTGGGCCTAGTGCTGTAGATTGGCAGAATAATATGTAACGTATATGCTACTCATTTTGTATCCGGTTAAACCAAAATCCATCTATAAAAACATTCGCTTATCCATTAAAGTGTACTAAATAGATGTTACTTGTCATACAATGTAATAAAAGATACATATAAAATGGACAATGACAATCCATAATGTGTTAAAGTATGTTTCATTTAAATACCATAATATTCACACAGTACACATGCAATGCATTTCGTGAACATTACCTGACTAAGGACAGATTCCTCAGGTGTCCTCTACTCAGAATCGTGGGTACAATTTCAATTTGGAGACTGCTGACGGATGGTCTTGATTCCTCCTTCTCATTCAGGATTCGCAGGCTTTCAAAGTACCAAAGGCGTGATATGTATACGTCACCTGTACCAGCTCCTGATCTCTTGGAGCCATTAATCTTGTTCAATTCCTTCTTGAAAACTGTTCTTACATTTGCTATCTTCCCCTTTACATATGCCACATCAGCTTTAGCATACACAGCAGTGCAGAATTCGAGTATTTCCTGGATCGCACTTTCCAGAGCCAGGGGTTGTCGTAGTACAATTCAATAAATTGTGGCAGAAAGTCAGGAGACGTAAACTTATCTACCATATTGCCAGTAAAAAGAAAATATATATATTTTTTTAATATTCATCACATGCTCACAGACATGCTATCTTTACAAATAAAGATATTTAAAGCAGTAAATATAAGTACTTACCGATAATTCGCATGAAAAGTCTCGTGAGGTGATCTGAGCAGAAAACTCTTGTGAGGTGACAGAGAACGTTCGTAACAACGATCTTTCAACCGCAACAGGAAATATGTCACCTTGTGTAAAGAAACTCATGTGCTCCGCCCTTCTTCTTATTACAGTGCCACATGCACTAGAAACATGGTAAGAGTTGAGGAAGCCTATACAGCTACCTCGAAGCATCGGCGCACAAGCAAAGAAAAGGCCACAGCAATGTCTTTAAGGGAGATGGTCACCATTGTTATAATATTGGAAAGAAAAGATTATGATGGCAGATTAGCGAATTATCCCAAGCCAAACTCCAGAAAAGATAAAATTATGCAGAGACTACTGGAGGCCCTGTACAGCAAGCATGGAGTATGACGTTCCAAGGATCAGCTAAGGAAGAGATGGTCAGACCTTAAGTTGAGAGAGCAAGGACAACTGCACAAAATCCACAAAATCATAAAAAAAGGTATTCAATATGGTTTATTTAATTAATTGCAATTCTATGTTGTATTCAGCTATGTTTGTGTATGCTTGGGTATTTATATGCAACATTTTCATTATATATATGTTGCTGGGCTCTTCTTTGCAATAAAGTTTTTTTATAATTGCAGTATTTTGATTGGTTATTGATAACTCTCATTTCACAAGCTGTGTGCACACTTGTTTGTTGAGTTTAGGAATGAACATTCATGGAAATGAAGTGCACTTTACACAAAACAATTTTTTGTGGATAATAGATGTCTATTTATTCTGTTCATTCTGTAAACTGTTAACCTTCCAGGTTAAAGGATTTTGCACATGCGCACAAAAAGTCGTACAATTGTTCTCGTGCGAGGCAGCCACAGAACTTCAGAATTTCGTTTGATCAGTAAAAATATTTGTAAATTCTCAAATGATTTTTCAAGGCCGAAAAGTTGAAAGAGATTATCGTTCGTCACTAACTATAACAAAATTGGCCGAACGATTGTCACAATAGAATTTTGACCGATTTTTCTGCTGGTGTAGGGCCAGCATAACACTAAACTTGGTCTGGGCATCTAAGCTCCAAAAAACTTTGGTCTCGAGAGAGTTAAGCATGCTGTTATGGCGCTTTTCATGCTAGAGCTTTTCTTTCTTTTTCTTTTTTGTAGCACAAATAATTCATTTAATTCCAGACTTGTGCAAAGAGATTAGGAATACTAAAACTACTGACAAATAAGTAATATAAAGACTATTGAGATCTGTAGAGTAATTAAAATGAAGTAAATGCTTCTGTCTTGCATGCAAGCTTGTAATTGACAATCAAAATTGATTTAAACAACCAAGCAGAAATAAAACAACAAAGCATAAATTAAAGCGATAACTAGAGTATATGTCTGTGCAATAATCATTCTAACAAAGCAACTGCACATTTTTTTTCTGCCAGGTACAGAACTCGGCTAAAATGTAGGACATATCACTTCAATGACCTCAAACATATCACTTCTGCAAGACTTGTTCAGCAAAGGGTAATCTAAATCAACTTATTTTAAGCCAATCGTGGTTAACTGCACTATGGTCTTATGATCTTTCTTTTTTCAGTTGCAGTGTTTTTTTAACTTTTTAAAAGAGAATTGAAAATATGTTATTACACTGAAAAGGGTCTCAGGATATTCATACACAAGGCAACTGTCTTCCTCATACCTCCAAGTATTATATCTATTACAAGGCATGAAACATGGATAGTGATGACCAGATCATTTGCTACCTGATTCAATCATCTCTGAAATGTTAAAATGTCCCCTATAGCCACTACCTTTGTAAGTGCGCTCAACATTTGTGAATGCTACAGTATAGCTAAATAACTAAGCTTACTGCATGGTTAATGACAGGTTTTCTGTTTAGGTGAAAAAGTGAATAAGCTATCACATAGCATTCCATAAGTTATTTTGAACCATATTGTTTCACAGCAATGTAAAAAAAAAAAAACATAATCCTTTCTATTTAAGTTTGCAGCTGTTTATTTAGTCACAAGAACCGTATGCAGTTATTTATCATCACATTTTTCAGCAGTCAAGCTTTCATAAACCACAGCTATGAGATTTTATTTATGTGTACTCCCATAAATCATCCCAGATTTACACTTGCACAGGCACCTTACACTTAGTGGTGTAAGGCTTCTATGTTCTACTGGATATATATGTAAAAAATAAATTCCCACTTTCTCTTATATTCATAATTCGTTTTGGATATTTGGATATATAATAGCGAAGGTTTCAAAATCCCTGTTATGTTTTTATTGCTGTCTGTGGCTCTACTGACAGGACTAAGCGCCCATTCACACTGGCGCGACACGACTTGCTGGGGCGACCTGTGAAGTCGCGGTGCACAGCATGCACCGCGACCTCGGCGCAACTTGCATGGACTTCATATCATTGAAGTCAATGCAAGTCGCCTCCAGGTCGCCCCAAAGTAGTACAGGACCCTTTTTCTAAGTCGGAGCGACTTGTGTCGCTCCTATTAGAACGGGTCCTGTACTATTCAATGACGGGCGACCCACTGCGACTTGTCAGGCGACCAAGTCGCCTGACAAGTCGCGCTAGTGTGAATGGGGTCTTACCCTCTCTGTTTGTCCTGGTGACCTGGTGGATGTAACTGAGACAGAAAGTGAAGGAAATGAATGTGATTACCTAAAACATTTAGCGGTTGATTTACTAAAATCAACCACTGAAGCATGAAATATCACAAATTGATATTGTGTAGTACACTACACAGTCAGCAGGGTAAGCTTTAGGCTTCTTTTCACATTTCCCTTCTTTCCCTTGGAAAATGCCTGTTGTCTACAGAACTCAGTAGCTCAAGCTAAAATTTACACACATAAATGGATCAGCGAGAGGCATCCTTTACATAAAGCTTTGTCTAAAAATAAAATAAGACAAAGTGAGCTTGAAGACAGATTTTGCTGTGCTATAACACACAGGGGTTGATTCTAAAACTGGAGAGTAAAAACTCTGGTGCGGCTGTGCATGGTGGCCAATCAACTTCTAACTTCAGCTTGTTCAATTAAGCTTTGACAAAAAAATCTGGAAGCTGATTGGTTTCTGTGCAGACCTGCACCATATTTTGTATTCTCCAATTTTAGTATATCAAACCACTAACCCCTAATGTTTTTCATATAGATAATGTAAGGATAGTGCAACATATACAATGTATACTCTACCATCCTCCAAGTTTGGGCCTACAAAGCCTCTATGTCTGGGATCCCCAGTACACCACACTTAACCCTAGCCACAAATACAAAAAAATGTTAAAAACAATTAATTGAGAGGATGTGGCTAATGTTCATTTTGTAAAAGTTTTGATATGTTGTTATATTTGTATTATAACTTTATGTCGGTCCGTAGTAGTTTTGTAATGGTAGTTTTGTAGCTGGGGTACAATGTAAACTTTACTGCACTTTTGATTTCTGGCGTTAGTTTTAAATCTAGCATCTGTTTTTATAGGCACCAGTCATAGGAGTCAGCTTTCCCCAGTGCTATTTACCTCTTAATGATGACAGTAAAGCAAAGCTTAATGCCTGTACCCAGTTTTGCTGCTTAGGTATTTGTTAGAAAACTTGACATATCTTTGCAATCACTTAGTGCATCTTGGTGAATTATACTTTGTTTTTTTTTTTTCAGAAAAAACAGGCCTTTATTTGACTGACATCTCTTGATTTTTTTAAACTTTGTATTATTATTATTATTATTATTAATAAAATAAAAACTGGATCAAAATAGTAAAACAATGTTTTTTTTCAAACTTTATCTGAATATTTCTTACTATTATAATGACCAGTGAAAAGATGATATGTCAGCGCAAAACAAAATAAGGATCAGCAGCTTGCAAGCAGTGTATATATACTAACAATGAATTTTCAACAAAAGGTTACAGCGCTGTATAGTCAATGTCATTTTAATGATAAAGTGCAATAACAAAGCAATAAACAATATCACAAAATTAAATGTGACAAAAAGCAAACAATATCTGAAACTTATGAGTCCATAAAAAATGTACAAAGTGGAAATGAACTGTAATAATTCTCAGTGCTCGTTAATCTCTACGATGTGTCACCACGGTGATATCCTCCACCCATTAGTAGAATTGCAAACTCACCAGAACCATATGCTGTCTAGTTTATAGGACAGCAAACATGCCATGGTATTGATAAACTCTTTCTCTGGAAGTGGTCTCAAAAAACAGCGTTTAATGGGCTCCCACGCTATCAAGTTGACGTCTTCACCCAGGGTATTTAAAACCAGTCATGTAAGATGAGTCACCAGACATGAGAAATAAAATCTCATAGTGTAGTAATTATTTAAAATAAATTATTATACAAAAATAGTAATCTGACACTTACTCACTCTGCAAGTTAAGTGGTCAACTAAAACGTGCAAAATATTACTAAAAATCCATAAAGTTCGATGTAGTTGTGGCAAACGTAAGCTCCTGAGAAAGCACTTGACGCGAAACGGCCGTTGACCAGAGATGTCTCTGAGGTCCTAGCCACCATTCTACTGTCAGTTTGGTGGCTTTCATAGTAAGTGCATTACTTACATTTGCCACAACTACATTGCACTAGACAGCATATGTTAATCTAGACAGCATATGGTTCTGGTGAATTTGCAATTCTACTAATGGGTGGAGGATATCACCGTGGTGACACATCGTAGAGATTAACGAGCACCGAGAATTATTAAAGTTCACTTCCACTTTTGTATACTTTTTATGGACTCATAAGTTTCAGATATTATTTGCTTTTTATCACATTTAATGTTGTGATATTGTTTATTGCTTTGTTATTGCACTTTATCATTTCAATGACATTGACTATACAGCACTGCAGCCTTTTATTGAATATTATAATGACCAACTACCTAAAAATACCAAAATGAATTACCCTACTTCTCATATGCATAAGGATACCACATACAATACGCATTACTTGTTGTGCTAGTGGCACGTGATTGTGCATGCTCCATGCAAAAAACAGTTATGTGTAAGATTTATTAAGTTAAAGTGAACCTAAAGTCTAAATGTAATCAACATACAGTGGGGATCGAAAGTTTGGGCACCCCAGGTAAAAAATTTAATTATTGTGCATAAAGAAGCCAAGGAAAGATGGAAAAATCTCCAAAAGGCATCAAATTACAGATTAGACATTCTTATAATATGTCAACAAAAGTTAGATTTTACTTCCATCATTTACACTTTCAAAATAACAGAAAACAAAAAAATGGCGTCTGCAAAAGTTTGGGCACCCTGCAGAGTTAAAATCTTGTACTGCCCCTTTGGCAAATATCACAGCTTGTAAACGCTTTTTGTAGCCAGCCAAGAGTCTTTCAATTCTTGTTTGAGGTATCTTTGCCCATTCTTCCTTACAAAAGTCTTCCAGTTCTTTGAGATTTCTGGGCTGTCTGTCACGCACTGCTCTTTTAACCCTCCTCTTATGTTAGCTTTCTGTTACTATTCATGATGTTAACGGGTCGCTTTTGACCCGTGTCTTAAATCAGCCATAAAATACCCTCTGAACAATTATTTATCATCCAATTTGTTTCTTACCTCTTGGTTACCTTGTTAGGCTTCTTTATCCTTGAAATGATTGGTTTTAATATTTTTGGTGTGACCCCTTAGACCTTTCTTTTGATAGCATACCTCTCATTTTCAAATTTAAAAAATGGTAAAATAAACCAGCAACTCTGAAATGTATTGGTCCTATGTTTCTTTACTTTATTTAGAGAAGCAGACAAGCAGGCAAAGAGATAGTCCCCTCCCTAACTACAGCTCACAGGGTTGAGAGGTGATTGGCTGTCAGTGTTACTAAGCAGAGAGAGTGTTTAGGATTTCAGTTTTGGCACGTATTAGTATCCTATAATCCTATATTATAACTGGGTGAGAATATAAACGTCTTAATTTTCACCACAGTATTTTATAATTTAGTGAAAAGGATTCTTTTTCTATTACATTAATTAAATAGAGGTTCCTGACAAAGTAAAAAAATCTTGATGCAAAAAACAAATTTATGTGATACTTATAGACATTCAAAACCTGAAAACGGGTCGGTTCTGACCCTAACACAAGAGGAGGGTTAAGGTCTATCCATAGATTTTCAATTATGTTGAGGTCAGGAGATTGTGAAGGCCATGGCAAAACCTTCAGTTTTCACTTCTTGATGTAATCCCCTGTGGATTTCGAGTTGTGTTTAGGATCATTATCCATTTGTAGAAGCCATCCTCTCTTTAACTTCAGCTTTTTCACAGATGGCATCAAGTTACCATCCAAAATTTGCTGAAATTTTATTGAATCCATTTTTCCTTCTACTCGTGAGATGTTCCCTGTGCCACTGGCTGCAATACAACCCCAAAGCATGATTGATCCACCCCCATGCTTACCAGTTGGACAGAGGTTCTTTTCATTAAATTATGTGCCCCTTCTTCTCCAAATGTACCTTTGCTCATTCCGGCCAAAAAGTTCAATTTTAACCTCATCGGTTCACAGAACTTGTTTCCAAAATGCATCAGGCTTGTCTATATATTCATTTGCAAAGTTCAAACACTGATTTTTGTGGTGAGGACGTAGAAGAGGTTTTCTTCTGATGACTCTTCCATGAAGACCATATTTGTACAAGTATCTCTTTATAGTGGAGTACCACAACTCCAGTGTCTGCCAGATCTTTCTGGAGGGATCGTGCAGTCAAACGTGGGTTTTGAATTGTTTTTCTCACAATCCTGCGAGCTGTACTGTCTGATATTTTTCTTGGTCTTCCAGATCTTGCTTTAACTTCCACTGTTCCTGATGACTGCCATTTCTTAATTACATTCCGAACAGAGGATATTGACATCTGAAAACGCTTTGCTATCTTCTTATAGCCTTCTCCAGCTTTGTGAGCGTCAACTATTTCCAGTTTCAGTTTTCTAGACAACTGCTTAGAAGATCCCATGGTGCTCATTGTTGGGGCAAGGTCAGATGAGTCTGGGCATTTAAAACCTTTGATATTGACATCACCTGGTCTTCCCAGACGATGATTGAGATCAATCTATGACACTGGCAGGTCTCAGCCTTGCAAAGGGGGCAGTGCATGCTATAAATTCTTTTGCAGATGCCATTTTTTTGTTTTCTGTAATTTTGAAAGTGTCAATGATGGAAATAAAATCTAACTTTTGTTGACATTTTATAAGAATGTCTAATCTGTAATTTGATGCCTTTTGGAGATTTTTCTATCTTTCCTTGGCTTCTTTATGCACATTAATACAAATTTTTACCTGGGATACACAAACTTTCGATCCCCACTGTAGGCTTACTGCACAATAGGGCCTCATGCACACTGTAAGCTTAAAGACATTTCTTCTCCTATCTGCAAATATATTTTTCATTTTAGGATAAACATAAAACATACATGCATTTTCTGTCACATGTTGCCATGGTTCTTTAGATGCCAAGCTTCCTCCTCAGTCTCCTGGCTAGGCAGAAAAGGGATAGAAGTTAGGTGCTTTGCAGTCAGTTATAGTGAATGCAGGCTAGACTATGCAGGCAGTTAGTTATAGTGAATGCTTCAAAAAAGTCTGGAATAATTTGAATGTTTTTAAAAATCAGCTTATTTATAAAACATAAGAAATAGCACCGTAGAATGTGGATCCAGGGAACAGCCAATTGCTTTTGGGGATCAGAAAGGATTTTTTTTCTCTGAGCAAACTGGACCTTGCGTTTTATAGGTTTTTAGCTCCCCCTGGATCAACTGTGGGCTTATGGTTATAAAGATGCAGGGCTCTTATTTATTAGTTTAGGTTTAACTTGTTGGACTTTTTTCAACCTAACTTTGTAACTATGCATCTGGGCATCCTTGGCAGCTTGTGACCAGGAAGTGCAGGAGATTTTATTAATTCATTTTTATTTTCAAGTTTTGTCTTTTTTTAGCACAACCTTGTGTATTGCAGTGCCATTCAACTATCCCACAATTGACCATTGCAAATAAATAACTGATCAAAGAGCTTCCTGTTCAAAGTGAACATTTTAAAATGTGCACAAGCACAGTGCTTGTAAACATACTATCATTGAACAGCAAAAAAGACAATGAGAGTGGCTCTGTAACCGATATTTTGGTCACAAAGTATCGGTATCGGCCGATATGGGCCGATATTCTGCACATTCAATCATACATCCAATGCAGAGTGACCAGTGCCCCCATCAATGCAGAGTGACCAGTGCCCCCATCCAATGCAGAGTGACCAGTGCCCCCATCAATGCAGAGTGACCAGTGCCCCCAACAATGCAGAGTGACCAGTGCCCCCATCCAATGCAGAGTGACCAGTGCTCCCATCAGTGCAGAGTGACCAGTGCCCCCATCCAATGCAGAGTGACCAGTGCCCCCATCCAATGCAGAGTGACCAGTGCCCCCAGCAATGCAGAGTGACCAGTGCATGGGGAATAGAGCACCGCCTGATTACACAGAGCAGGGTTCTTCTGCTTAACCGGAACGGCGCTGTCACATGAAGTCCCGCCTCCTGGACCGGCTCCTAAGACAGACGTCACCAGTGTGCTGTCTATCATAGGTACAAGCTGGTCCAGGAGGTGGGACTTCGTATGACAGCACCGGCGCTGGGTAAGTAGGAGAACCCTGCTCTTTGTAATCAGGCAGCGCTCTAATCCCTATCTCCCCTTCCCCTCCAGAGGCAGCCCAATAAGCCCTACCTTAAGAAAATATTGGTCATATCGGCTAAGTTTGTGGCCGATACCGACACTTTGAAAAAAGTGCATATCGGCCAAACCGATAATCGGTCGATCCCTACTCTGTACCTTGTGATCACTGAGACCAATCACATCTATCACAAGTGTAAACACTGGCCATGATCTCCCCTTCCTTTCACACACACTTAGCCATTGTGAAAGGAAGGGGCTGAGCTAGGTGTCAATCACAGGCAGTGTTTCAATGTTGCTAATCTTAATGCCTCTTTCTACTGCTGATTCCAACCAGTGCTAGTTTTTCAGTTTGCTCATAACAGCCAGTGCCAGTGTTTCAAGTTTGCTCATCACAGATAGTGCCAGTGTTTCTAGTTTGCTGAACGCATCCAGCACCGATGTTTCCAGTTTGCTGGTCACAAACGGTGCCTTTGTTTCCAGTGTTGTCAGCGTCAGTGTTTTCAGTTTGCTGATTGCAGAAAGTGCCAATGTTTCCAGTGCTGCTGACTGCAGCCAGTGTTTCTAGTTTGCTGCCATATGATAGAAATCAGGCCTCTCATCAATTTCTTTGAAAATTGTATACCACAAAAAAAAAAAATTCTGTATTAATGAGTGCCTAATCTATTTCATAGGCAGACTTAATATAAGGCAGTTTGCCCCCAATAAACATGCAAGGTATAGGGTGGCTTTTGGTTTGGTCTGAACCCAATTGAGAATGCTGGACATTTTGCTCCTGGGGCTTCCACAGGGTGATCCTCTCACTAATCTATGCAAACCAAGCGGGCTTTTTGCCGGGAAGAAATACCTCTTTTAATCTGCGGAGGCTCTTTATGAACCTCCAAACGCAACATGGCAATGTAGGCACTAGAGTGGTGGTTGCCTTGGATACTGCTAATTCTTTTGATTCAGTTGAGTGGCACTATCTCTGGCAATGCCTAGAGCGATTTGGTTTTGGACCGAAATTAATAAAATGGGTTCAGCTATTGTAGCAGGCTCCCGTTGCTAGGGTGTTGGTGAATGGATTGGTGTCTGAGTTGTTTCCCCTTGCTAGGGGGACTCGACAAGCTATATACCCTGGGGGCAGAACCTCTTGTGATCACCATAAGAGCACACCCTGGGGTGAAGGAACTTAGAGTTGGCTCCATAACAGAGAAAATTAGTATGTACGTGGACGATACTCTGGCATATCTGGGAGACCCTGATGCATCCCTGGCAACAGCGCTCCCCCTCATAGAAGAATTTGGTGCCTTCTCTGGCCTTAAAATAAATTGGGACAAATCCCAAATACTCCCTATTGACTCCTTCCCACAGGTATGCCCCCAAATTGATCTCCCTGTGCAGAGGGTGAGTTGTGTTAAGTATCTTGGAATTCGGATCACTAATAATCAGGCAGACCATATCCCCAATAATATCCAACTCCTCTTCAACCTAATTAAAGCAAAAACCCAGATATGGGCTTGATTGCCTGTGGGTGTAATGGGCCGCATAAACTTGATCAAAATTATACTCCTATCCAAAATACTGTATGTCCTATGGCATTCCCCAGTCTACCTACCCCTGAAACATTTTCAGTTAATGGAATCCCTCCTGAAGTCATTCGTATGGGGAAATAGCAGGCATAAGTTGCCTTGGAGGAAACTCAAAAATCCCACAGACCTGGGGGTGTGGCACTCCCGGACTTTAACACATATTATCTCGCTTCTCAATTGTCACATCTTTTCCACATAGATAAGATGGATACATTTAGATTCTTATTATTTCTGTGCCCTACATGGTCTCACTCCTCAATTGACCTGTTGAGTGCTGTATTCAGTGGACTTGTGGGGGCGGAGGCGCCGGGAGATAGAAAGTCACTATTATATCACTATAGGCGGGTTTGGGACATAGTGTCCAATTGGCTGGACCTTCCTAAATATCATAGTTTTACACCTTTATGGCATAATTCCTCTCTACCCAAGTTCTGCTCCATCCCTGACTCCCATTTATGGAGCTCAAGAGGTATATACTTCTTGTTCCACATAATGGTGGATGGAGACCTTAAAACCTTTCATCAATTGAAGTCTGAATATACTCTGCCCACTCATGTGTTTTTTAGGTATCTACAACTCCGGCATGCATTTCGGGCACAGTTTAGTTTGCAACTTGCAAGATGGTTTCCCCTAAGCTGTCTGACACAACAGTACATACTAAACCGCTCTTACCTTACCCCCATTAGTTTGGCCAAGTACAAAAGGGAACAGGGTACCTCATGTTCTATGTGTACACGGGAACTAGGCACTTTCTATCACCTTCTTTGGCAATGCCCTCTGATACAGGGATATTGGAGGCAGATAGTGCAGTTTTAACATGATGAAATGGGGTCCCTCTTAATGCTCCACCCTAAGCCATGCCTTTTGGGGATCTTCCCTGATGGGGACATGAATACATTTACCAAGATCTTCCTTCATGAAAAGATGTTTATAGCCAGGAAATGCATTGCTAAGCAATGGATGTGCAGCATACCACCTGAGTTCAACACTTGGAAATTAGAGGTCAATAATACATTGCCAAAGAAAACGTCTGGTGTATATCAACAGGGGCTGTTCAACTAAATTCAACAAGATTTGGGATAGGTGGCTTCAGGAGCCTCCACAGGGTTATAGAGGGAACCATTAACCTTGATTCTTTGACTCCCTGTATTCTTACTGGTATGCCTGGGGGTTATCATGTGCATAGCATCCCTCACCTGTCTCCTGGGAGTAAATATGTATTATTCCACTGTTTTGTTCTTTACTCCCTTCTACAGTTCTGTGGCCTATGTCATATATGTGTAACCTGAAAAAGTGTCCACCGGACCATTTTTTTCTGTATTTAACTCCTTTCTTTATTGTTGCCAAGTTAAATTTTACTCTCTGAATTGTCAATGCTATACAATTTTCTTTTTTTCAATAAAAGTTACTGTTTGAAAGTTAAAAAGATTACAGATTCCTATAAGCCCCTAGCCCACAGACCCCGACAATCACAGCCCAGGGTTGTCGGGCAGACCCCCCCCTGCCCCAAAGCACCCACTCCCCCATGTTGAGGGCAAGTGGCCTGGTATGGTTCGCTCACTCGTCCCTTCCACTTTCCTGACCTGGCAGGCTGCATGCCCTGGTAAGGGTCTGGAATGAATTTTAGGGGGACCCCACAGAGTTTTTTTTTAAATATTTTGGTGTTTTTTCTTTATTTCTTTTTACCGACCCATTATTGTTTTTTTTTTTTACTGTTCTGCTGTCAGTGGAGAAACCCATTCCTGGCCCCGCTCCTTAACAACCAACTTACACTGCTTTTGACCAATCAGGGCGCAGAATGCACTCTGCAGTGCTCAGTGCATTGCAGGGTGTTAGTCGGGGCGAACACCCGGTGAACACCATGCAAATTTGGGTGTTTGGCGATTGGCTGAACAGGCAAATGAGTTTGGGCTTATCCATTGGCCCATCCCTGTTTACATTTAGTGGCTGGGATCAGGAGATGTCCTTTGCAGTGAGTGTAGGGATAGGATCAGAAATGTCCATTAGTCTGCAAGATTTTTTTTCCAGCGATTCAGTGGGAATTGTTGATGGGATTTACATCATGGGAATTTCATGTTTTGCTATTTTTTTCTTATAAAGGACTCTCCAAAAAGTGTGAGCGTTTTATTTACACAAAATTTTTTGTGAATTAGTAATCTGTGATTCTAATAAGCCCACAGACCCCCACAAGCACCACTTGGAGTTGTGGGGAAGATGCTCTTGTCCTCATCAACATAGGGAAAATTGTACTTTTGCCATGGGGTACTCCCCAAATTAAGGGTATGTGGCAAGGTATGGCTCAGGATGGGGCTTCATGCTCATCCCATTCCCTTTCCTGGCCCACCAGGCTGCATGCTCAGATAAGGGTTGGTACAAATTTTGGGGGAATCTCACTTTTATTTTTTTCAGGCACACAACAGGGGGCCTACTTAACAAAAACAGTATTCTCTGTATCCATGTCAAAATTTCTCAGAGAAATTACTGCCTTCCTTCAGCAATCTTTGTCCAAAACTCCTACTCCCATTTCTCAACTGGACCCTGATATACCAGTCTTAGAGGAAAATGAATCAGAAGGGAATGTTTAGGCAGTGTTGGAGAAAGCTGCAGAAGCTTTCTCTCCCCCACATTGCCACTATAACATTGAAAAGTCAATCGCATCTGTCTGCTAATGCCTTGGAATTGTGAAAATTTACTTTCCTTCATCTCACCCTTTGGCCACAAAAAAAAAACTATAAAAAAAAAACACTCCCTGTTCTTGAAATGATAGAATGTGTTGTCTATAATGCATGGGTCAACTCTTAATGGATTTATACGCCCCCAAAAATCTTTGTTGAACACTATCCAATGGAAAAAGGGGTTTGAACAAAAATGGGTTATTCCTGTGATTGACACTGCATTCTCTGGCCTAACCAAACATTTCACTGTACCTATTGAAGATGTTCTGTCTTTTAAGAAACCTACTTACAGAAAATTTGAGATGCTCCTAAAAGCTGTCTTTAACCTGGCAGGCCCAGTCCTGCGATCAGGTTTTGCTGCTATTTCTGTATGTCAAACTGCAGCTAACGGGACCAGGACAATAAATAACCAGCATTACCCTGTTTTTTTTAGGATCTTGCTGCTGCAGAACAATAACAGCAACTCTCTTCTGCTATTCTTTTATTTGTAGATGTCCTGGAACATCTTATGAGACAAATGTCCAAAATGGCTCTCTATTCATATTGTATGGCTAAAGGCTTGGAAAGGGGAAGCTGCCTGTAAAATGTGGCTCGCATATATACATTTTGAAGGAAGATGTCTGTTTGGTGAGGCACTTGACCAGTTCATCAAGGAGATAACAGGTGGGAAAGTTTAACTTCCGTAGAGGAAGGTTAAAAAAAAAACTCTTCTCACAAAGAGCACCTCAACACTCAAACCAGGCTATAACTTCAAAACCTAGAATCACAAGTTCACAAAGAAGAGGTGCCCTCACTCCTAAGAGTGGGGGGAAGGACATATTTTGCAGTTTGCATCTCTCTGGGTCAGAGGTGATCCTCTAAATCCAAGGTGGTTCTTGGATGCTCCAGTTATCTCCTGGTCTCATTTCAATCAAATTTGTATAATCCCTCCACTGCAAATTGTGCTTTGCCTGCTCCACAAAATAGAGTAAGAGAGGATTTTAGTGATTCTACTAGCTCAGAGGAACTTGGTATACAGACATACTCAGACTTCAGGCAATTGATCTGTAGCTGCTTTAAACAGTCCAAATGTCCTATCTCAAGGTTCTCTATTCCACCTTGCTTTACAGTCTCTGGCTTTAAAAGCATGGCTGTTGAAACACAGGTCCTAAAGTATAAAGGGATTTTTGAGGCTGTGATTTATATCTTGCTGCAGGTAGGAAACGCCACTTCCAGGAAATGTTATTATAATAACTGGAAATCTTACTTTGCCTTGTGCAAATGTAGTCAGTTCAGTCCAGGAGATTTTCTCTGTACCTCACATTCTGGCCTTGATTACAAGAGAGCTTATGCTGCTCTTAAATAAAAATCTTCTACTGCGCTGATGAATCACCTGAAGGTATAAGCCTTTAACGCATAGTGTAAGAATAAGTTACTGTGTCCTGTGCTGTACAATTACGATAATGCAATTTAAATTATTATTATTAATATACCTCAGGATTTATATGGAGCCAGCAGTTTGCACAGTATTTCAAAATATAAAGTAGACAATACAGTTACATTACAATTCAATAAAAAAGGTTAAGACAGCCCTACTCGTGAGAGTTTACAATCTAATAGATAGTAAAAGACAGCTCCCAGCTACTTGTTTCAGTTTTAAGCAAAGCAGACAGGAATTTCCTTCATCTATCCCTTATCTTAGATGGGGGTCTGATATAAATATTAATAGGGGATCCCTACACAAAAATATGGTTTGGGGTTCCCCCTAGAAATGCATACTATACTTCTATTGTTGAGGGTCTGGTATGGATGCCAAGGGGGATCCCACCAAAAAAACAAGAAATAAATGCGTGTCATGTACTGTACTCTAAGATAGGAGGAATATAGAAGGATTTTTGCATTTTTAGTGTTTCGCTTCAAGCATTATTAAAATTGCTGTTCCTTGCCAAATCAAATTAAGTTTTCTTACTTTGGTACATGCTCCCCAGGGCAGCACCCAGTCCCTATACCATTTGTTTGACAATATCTTGACTATTAGCCTAGAAAATGTCCATTACTATTTTTTATCATTCAGCTCCTTTTGACTTCAATAGGATTTGGATCCAGCCGAACAGAACTCAGCCCATGGGAGTTTTATGAGTGAGGCATAAGAAAAATTCAACAGCATATATATAAAAAAGTGCAAAATTTATTAAAACGCAGATTGAATATAGAACTTTTGTGCCTGTTCACCATAATGCCAAAACAAATCATCCTTAAAGCAGAGTTCCACCCATTTTTAATAGGTTGGAATACATAGATCTATGTAATCCCCTTTAAAACGGCTTTTACCAATGGAAACTTTTTTTTTTTTTTTGCTAGTAAATACCTTAATTTCTGCTTTATTCCTCCTCTCCTCACTTCCGGGTCCGATCGGCGATGACGTCATTCGGCGATTCGCAGTGTCTGCTGGGATGTATTCTATTCCAGAAATCTTGCAGTAGCTAAACTGTACTGAGCCGTGCCTGAGTTGTATTGTATGAATGTATTAAGGCCGTTCTCTGCCCCGCCTCTGCCCCGCCCCCTCTCTTTGAGTTGTATTGTATGAATGTATTAAGGCTGTTCTCTGCCCCGCCTCTGCCCCGCCTCCTCTCATTAAGTTGTATTGTATGAATGTATTAAGGCCGTTCTCTGCCCCGCCTCCGCCCCGCCTCGGGGCGGAGGCGGGGCAGAGAACGGCCTTAATACATTGCATACAATACAACTCAATGAGAGGAGGCGGGGCGGAGGTGGGACGGATGCGGGGCAGAGAACAGCCTTAATACATTCATACAATACAACTCAATGAGAGGAGGCGGGGCAGAGAACGGCCTTAATACATTCATACAATACAACTCAATGAGAGGAGGCGGGGCAGAGGCGGGGCAGGCACGGCTCAGTACAGTTCAGCTACTGCGAGATTTCTGGAATAGAATACATCCCAGCAGACACTGCGAATCGCCGAATGACGTCATCGCCGATCGGACCCGGAAGTGAGGAGAGGAGGAATAAAGCAGAAATTAAGGTATTTACTAGCAAAAAAAAAAAAAAGTTTCCATTGGTAAAAGCCGTTTTGAAGGGGATTACATAGAGCTAAAGTTCCAAAAATGGGTGGAACTCCACTTTAATACTTTGTGCTTTGCAATGCATTGGGAACTGTAATGTCATCTTTTCTAACTATATCTGTATTTCCAGATAACAAGGTTTTATATTCCAACAACAAACATTATTGAAAATAATTCAATTATGATTTGAAACACCAATCATGATATAGATCATATACATATTCTCCTTAGGAGATGTAATGTGTCCCATTGACCCTCTGCACTAAGTAACCTAAGCATGTTTGGTGTCTAACTGGTGTTTTTTTTTTTTCTAATACTTTAGTGCAATCGTGTTATGATGGTAGCTCCATTACAGCTGGAATTATATATAAAATAAGGCACTCTGGCAGGGTTTATTGACACTGCTGCATACCTCTTAGCTGGCCTGTGTCCTGTCAAAGGTGCTTTAACTGGAATGATTTAATGGGCTCTACAATGACTGCTTTTTAGTAAATGCTGTGTTGTTGTTTAAGAGTGATTCTATCTGGTTTGTGGCTTTTAAAGTTGTCACCCTCTTATACATAAACATAAGATGTAAATCTGACCCTTTTCTTTACTGGCATGCAAAATCTGGAGAAATTAGGGTGGCATGGTGTTCTGTAGGACTTTCCCACTCTCACTCAGTTTGTCATCATCACTTAACCATTTCCTACTAAAGATGTTTTGGCTATAGATATATTTTAAATTACAGTTGTTGTTGTTACTTTAAAACATTCTGGTGGAGCTTTTGCAATTAAAAGCCATTTTTTTGGGGAAAAAAAGAAATTTGATATTTTACTCTAAATAAATTTGATATTTTACTCTATTTAGATGACCTTTTTATTTTTTTTTATTTTTTGGTGGCCTGTAAGGGGATCGAACCCACAATCTTGGTGTTATCATCACTGACCTATTTCTTTTGATAAATAATCTACCAACTACTTTGAGGAAGATCATCAAGGTAACTCAGTAGTTTGCTTACTTCTTGGGCAGTACAGTTACTAGAGCCAAGTCTTGGTTTAAAAGCAGGAGAATGCCAAGTTTAATTTACTGTAGTAATTAGAACTCATTAGTACTTGAAAATAATCCAATATAGAAGAACACAATAGCCTTGGGGATAATGTAGTTTTCAAAAAGTTAATTGTCTACCAGTTATTAGCTCTATTATATAATTTTTGGCTAAATAGTAAAACATGCCATTATATTTTGCAGGTTTTTTTTAAGCTGTAATAATACCTACATTTTTGTTTTTTTACACTAACACCTATTATGAAAATCAGTGGAATAAAATAGTTTATTCCAAATGATTAAACTTCGCTTGGTGTGAATAGAGAAGAATATCAACCGATAATTAAGCTATAAAGATGACTGGTGCTTACAGAGTTTATTTTCCTAATGTAGTTGCTAAAGTAAGATTTATTGTAGAATGGACAAATAGTGGACAAATGAAGGCAAAGTATGTTAAACACTTAACTTTATCTTGATGGTAACTTAATTCTCTACAGGCTCTGCAAATTACTGTTTAATATTTATCAAAGGAATTAAGAGGAATGCATTATTTCAATGTACTTATAGAGAATGAAAAAAGATAAACTCTGATCTAAAAATTATTAGTGTTTCTTTTTTTTTCAATCTATACTCTAATTAGGGATAAAGTGACAGTCTGTGACATATTTTTTTTAATGGTAATAAAGAAATTTGGGATTAAAACCTGTGGTTATCTATTACATAAAACACCGTGAAGAATACCAACTTTCCATTTAAATCCGCTAAATACTTTCTAAATGCATCAAAACAAAATGTGCAAATGATCACATTTTGTCTTGTTTTAAAAAACAGCCACAGCCTGAGTAGAAATGCCTGTTTTCTGCCAACATAGTGCAGGGAGGAGCACCTGCCTTCTGCGTGCAAGCAGTGGGCTTCATTGCTGATGGAAGAGCTCTATTACTGACTTAGCAGGGGGCATGTTGGACTTCAGCATGGAGACCACTGCTCCCACATAGATCATCAAAGACCTTTTCTACAATTTACTGATAGGAGACTGGCTTTTCTATGCACACTGTGGCTTCTTTATAAAAAGAACAAACTGTAAGACTTCGCACACATTTTGTTTTGAAGCATCTGGGATGTAGTTAGCTTATTTAAACAGAAAGTCTGATTGAGGTTTAAAGCCCAACTCCAGGCAAGACCTTGTTTTAAATATCAGATAGAGTTAAAACCTCTGTAAGGTCTTAATGGATTTCTCTGACTCTATTGGGGAGATTACCCTCAGTTTCAGTCCTTATGACACCTGTTAGATAAACAAGACACTAACACAGATCCTATACCTTCCATAGTCTATTTGGCATGTTTTATTGCTGTGCTCACTGGAAAGATTTAGAGCCGGTCCACACTAGCACGACTTGTCAGGCGACTTGTCAGCCTGACAAGTCGCGCTCCCTCGCGGTCCATTTACCCCTGCAGGACCCGTTCTAATAGGAGCGACACAAGTCACTCCAACTTAGAAAAAGGGTCCTGTACTACTTCGGGGCGACCTCGGAGTGACTTGCGTAGACTTCCATTATGTGAAGTCCCTGCAAGTCGCTCCGAAGTCGTGGTGCATGGCAATGCACAAGTCGCCCCCGAAGTAGTACAGAGTCGTGTCGCCTTAGGGTGAACCGACTCTTAAACTCACTTATTTTGTTAGTAACACCTTCTAACTAGTACAGGAAATAAGAAGAAATAGATAATAATAGTACAGGTAATAAGTAATAGTTGCATGTGTTCTAACCATTCCCCCATCTAAAAAATATTAAGCACAAGTTGGATACAACATTTAAAGGATAGTGATGAGTCTGAAATTTAGTCAAACTTTTTGCTGTGAAATTGCCAATTTTGTAATCTGAGAAATTTCAGGGAAATTGCCCTGTATTTCTTCAATTTTTTTTTAGACAATATGAAAAAAAAAAAAAGCATATAAAAAGCAGACTTATGAACTTAATGAGGCAGTATGCAATGTTGTTCCTTATTTGTTTTTGTTATAGTTCATTGATATATAAAAAAATAAAATAAAATAACAATTATAACACTTAAAACAAACATTAAAGTAGTAGTAATCTTGCATGGCGTGTTACTAGCACATTATGAAATACTTACCTTAGAACGAAGCTCTCCAGCGGCACGCTGTCACCTCTGACAGGGCTTCCATCTTCACTAGGTCTTCCTTTCAGGTTTGCGCGCTCCGGCCGCCTGACTGGCCAAGCCGCGATGAGGTCACTCCCGCGCACGCAAGCAGGAGTCTCAGGGGCAGCACACAGTTCTGAAGGAATGGCAGGGGTAAGCCGTTCATTTAGAGCACATGCTTATCGGATGCATGCTGTATGAATACCTCCTTAACACTGTAAGTTTCGGAAATAATCATTGAACCTACAGGTAAGTCTTATTATGGTCTTACCTGTGGCTACAAGTCCATAAAATGAAGTTTACTATCACTTTAAAGAAAAAAACAAAAAAAAATATTTTTAAATATTTCAATTGCTATTCATACTTCCTATTGTCTGACAATAAAAAAATGATAAATACACTTGGAACGAAATAATCGCATTGAAGTATTGAAGAAGAATTGAACTATTTAATTTTATTGAATTGAACTTTTTAAAGACACTAAAATCTTAAAAACAACAAAAACCAACATCAGTTTGCCATCCTGTTGACTAAAATGGATTAGAATTAGTGATGTCGCGAACATCGGCGAATGTTCGCGAACCGGCGAACATTGCGAACCACCATAGACTTTAATAGGCAGGTGAATTTTAAAACCCACAGGGACTCTTTCTGGCCACAATAGTAATGGAAAAGTTGTTTCAAGGGGACAAACACCTGGACTGTGGCATGCCGGAGGGGGATCCATGGAAAATTACGTAGTTGACGCAGAGTCGGGTTTTATTCCATAAAGGGCATAAATCACCTAACATTCCTAAATTGTTTGGAATAACGTGCTTTAAAACATCCAGTGTGTGTATACGATCAGGTATGATGTTGTATCGATCAGGTAGTGTAAGGGTTACGCCCGCTTCACAGTGACAGACCAAACTCCCCGTTTAACGCACCGCAAACAACCGCAAACAGACCAGAACCGACCAAAATGGGACAGGAACTGGGCTTTAAGGGTTAGGGTTAGGTTTAGTGTTAGGGGCTAGGGTTAGGGTTACGGTGAGATACTTAGGGTTAGAGTTAGTAACCCTACCCCTATGCCTCTAACCCTAACCGTCTAACCCTAAGCACTAAAAATAACCCTAACCATAGCCCTAACCCTAACCCTAGCCCTAACCCTAATTCTAATTTTTTTTCTGGTTCTGGACATGCTACAGAGCTGAAACTTCACAGGTACATTTTTTAGACCCCCAGACACTGAATCACACAAAAAAAGTTCTTAAAAATTGTAATTTTTTATTAGAGAGCCAATTATTGGAAAAATTAAAAAAAAAAAATAAAAATAAAAAATTTCTTTGGATTTAGCATCTGGGGGTCTAAACAGTGTACCTGTGAAGTTTCAGCTCTGTAGCATGTCCGGAACCAGAAAAAAGTACGAATTAGGGTTAGGGTTAGGGCTAGGGTTAGGCTTAGGGCTAGGGTTAGGGTTAGGGTTAGGGTTAGGGCTAGGGTTATTTTTATGGCTAGGCTTAGAGGGTTAGGGTTAAGGTTAGAGGGTTAGGGTTATGGTTAGAGGGTTAGGGTTAGGTTTAGTGTTAGGGGCTAGGGTTAGGGTTACGGTGAGATACTTAGGGTTAGAGTTAGTAGCCCTACCCCTACCCCTCTAACTCTAACCCTAAGCACTAAAAATAACCCTAACCTTAGCCCTGACCCTAACCCTAGCCCTAACCCTAGCCCTAATTCTATTTTTTTCTGGTTCTGGACATGCTACAGAGCTGAAACTTCACAGGTACACTTTTTAGACCCCCCCAGACAATAAATCCAAAGAATTTTTTTTTAAGTTTTTTTTTTTTTTTTTTTAAGTTTTCCAATAATTGTCTCTCTATCAAAAATGATAATTTTTAAGAACTTTTTTGTGTGATTTAGTGTCTAGGGGGTCTAAAAAGTGTACCTGTGAAGTTTCAGCTCTGTAGCATGTCCAGAACCAGAAAAAAAGATCATTTTTCAGTAGAGCAGGGATGGTGGGAACCCCTTTTACACCTATATGATCTTTTTTTCTGGTTCTGGACATGCTACAGAGCTGAAACTTCACAGGTACACCTTTTAGACCCCCCAGATAATAAATACAAAGAATTTTTTTTTTTAAGTTTTTTTTTTTTTAATTTTTCCAATAATTGGCTCTCTATCAAAAATGACAATTTTTAAGAACTTTTTTGTGTGATTTAGTGTCTAGGGGGTCTAAAAAGTGTACCTGTGAAGAGTGTACCTGTTGAGTTTCAGCTCTGTAGCATGTCCAGAACCAGAAAAAAAGATCATTTTTCAGTAGAGCAGGGATGGTGGGAACCCCTTTTACACCTATATGATCTTTTTTTTCTGGTTCTGGACATGCTACAGAGCTGAAACTTCACAGGTACGCTTTTTAGACCCCTAGACACTCATCCAAAAAAGTCATGCCTGCCACCGTATATATCAGTGGTGGGTGGGCAGTGGCACTGCAGTGGGCACAGTACACTCTGTGGACCTGACAGTCACTGGCACCCAGGCAACTGCAATTATAAAAAAAATATATATATTTTTACTTTGCAAGCTGCTGTGCCACCGTATATATATCAGTGGTGGGTGGGCACGCAGTGGCACTACAGTGGGCACAGTACACTCTGTGGACCTGACAGTCACTGGCAGCCCAGGCAACTGCAATAATAAATTTTTTTTTTTTTTTCAATTTGCAACAAGATGCTGTGCCACCGTATATATATCAGTGGTGGGCAGTGCACTGCAGTGGGTACAGTGCACTCTGTGGACCTGACACAGCACTCACTGCAATTATGACAGAGGAAAAAAAAAATATTTTTTAAAATGCAAGGTACTGTGCCTGTGCCACCCGAAATGAGTGTGGTGTGCACACAGTACAGTCTGTGGTGGGTCTGTGGCCTCTCACACACAGCGGGCAGGCAACTGCAGTGTACAATAGATATATATATATATATATATATATATATATATATATATATATGTAAAAAATACTCAATTACCAGCCCTAAAAAGGGCTTTTGGGGACACTAGATAATATATATATATATATATATATATATATATATATAAATTACACAAATACCAGCCCTTAGAAGGGCTTTTTGGGGTGCTGTCAGGATGCTGTCCTTACAGCAGTAGTGGACCAAGAACACTGACTAGCAAGACCAGGAACACTGACTAACAACTGTCCCTAGCTATTAACAGCAGCAGCAGCAGCAACACTCTCCCTGCTCTCACTAACACACTGCTTCAGAATGATCTAAGATGGATGCTGCCCTTGCTTATTTATAGGAGGTGGGAGGGTGTGGGAGGGAGGTATGCTGATTGGCTGGAAATGTGCCTGCTGACTGTGAAGTTCAGGGTCAAAGTTTGCCTCAATGATGTATTATAGGGGCGGACCGAACATCGCATATGTTCGCCCGCAGCGGCGAACGCGAACATGCTAAGTTCGCCGGGAACTGTCCGCCGGCGAACAGTTCGGTACATCTCTAATTAGAATGCCAAACTTTTGGCAAAGCAAAAATGGTCAGTATTACATATGCCTACTTGTGGACAAAAAAAGAGACTGAGAACCTTTAACCTTTAAGTAACAGGGATGGATTAATAAAATAAATTAAGATATTATTTGAAATGGTTGTGCTATGCTTTTACTGTGTTTGATATTCCAGACAAGGGACTATGGGGAAATAACAATGAATATCCCAAATATTGTAAATTTGAAGCCTTTTACTGAAATGTTTTGGGGTACTATCTATTCCTTTCTGCAAAATGTAAAATGTTCTAAGCCCACTTTTGAATTTCTTTAAGAAATAATCGTTCTAATACAGATCTGATTTTTAGATTTTGTGTTATCTGCCAGTAGAAGAACTACTTCTTTCTGGGTACCTCCTCGGTTTGCGAAACAAGTATTCAGATTGATAAGTGTAAATTGTTATTGGTTGCTGCATCTGTAAACCACATATACTCAATTTTAAACAACATGTTTTATTAAATATATGTACCAATAAAATGTATAACTTTAATATAAGAATATAGTGGCTACCTATCCCAGGAAATACATTTTTTCGGACACTTACTTCTTTGATAAAACCTATATTAATAACCTAATGCTTATGCAGCCCATATTAAAAACATAAATAAATAAAATACATTTACAGATCTACAGTGCATCTTTTTACTTAAAAAAACTGGACAGTGCATATATGAGAAACTGGATGTCAGTATAACTAAAACTGATATTGCTTTGTTATTTATTTATTTATTTTTTTCAGTTTGTTTTGCATTCATTCTGGTTGTGTTTATTTGATGTGGCCAAAAAGCACTGTTTACACTTGTTTAGTTAATTACGTAAAAGAAATACTGAACTGGAAAAAGTAATTATAATGGACAATGTCCTTACAGTCAACCAGGATAAAATTGGAGTGCTGATCATTTTAGACACACAAACAATGATTTGCTGTAATTTTTTTTTTTTTTTTTCAAAATTGCAAAATTATCCTTACAGGCCACTTTTCATTTTTTAAGCAATAGTCATTCTCAAAATCCAACATGTGAATGTTTCCTTGGGTATGAAAGACATAAAGAACTTACTATAATTAGTGCCTCCATTCTAGTATAGAAAGGAGTGTGGTGTGACCTGTTCCTTAGACATCACAGGAAAGTAAAATTTGACAAGGTCAGTTCAATATTGTTCATTCTTTTTCTAGTTCTTTCTATGAAAGGAAAGTTGTTAAAAGCCTTTTGATTTTCTTTTTCCCAAAACACAATTTGTACTAAAAAGAAAGTACCTATAAGAAACAATACCACTGGGATGCTGTGTGCTAAATAAAATAATAGGAAAGCAGTCACTATTATATTAAAAATGGCTTATAAACTACTTTGCTAACCGTTTTTCTTGTGCTTGGAGATAGTAGGTTTTTTTATACTTGCCCTGCTATTTTTTTCATATACTATGAGAAAGCTGTAAAAACTATTGTCTTTTCTCTTAGTCCATGGGGTATTTGATGCGTTTGGTTGTATGTGTTCCAATATTTTCCCAGTTATTTGCAGTAAATTTCTTTTCTGAGAACTGGAAGAAACAAAAAGACATTTTATTGCAATATCTGGCAAAATAAACTATTTTCTTTTTTTTCAAACTTATGAAAAACTATTTCACATGAATTGTTTACCCACAGGCACAAATTAAGCATTAGTCAAAAGTAGGTCCGATATGAATGTAGGTGGTCAGTTGTTTAATAAATGTTCCATAATGCTTTGCCAGATAGATATGAAGAGAAAAAAAGGTCAGTTGACCATGACAACCAATCCAGTTTCACTTTTTAGTCTTTAACACACCCTGGGTAAAAGTTATAAGGAATCTGGTTGGAGTCTGGGGTAGCATCTACTTTTCATTTCTCCAGTTTCATAAATTATCTGCACTGTCTGTCTACCCCTTGAGACAAAAGCAATAGTTTAAAAATTGCATTTCCTGAAAGAAAGTTTGTGTCATTGACTTCACAGTTTGTTCTTTATCTCTCCTTCCGAAAACAGATCTTAGATTTCTGTGTTTTAATTTCCTTGGAGCATTGATTGAATTCAATTAAGAGTTTCATTTTCAGTCTGTGAGTGTATCTTTTTTTGTCCTTGTTCACGTGTCCTTGGCTCTGTAGGTTTGTTGAGTATATTGAGTTGACAAGTAGTATAAAAATGTCCTCTTTCTTCATTGGAACTTTCATGAAAGGATCCACATACTGCCAGAGAAAGAACATCCATTTAACAATTATAAAAGGCCATTTAAGTACATAAAACCTACAGAAGCAATGCTGTTTAATATAATGAGCAAATTAAAAAAAAATCCCAAATGTGTGAAAAGAGCATGATTTTTTTTTTTAACAATAATATATTGTAGATCTTGCATGAAATATAAATCATACCCATTTAATCCACAAAGGACTAAACCATGGCATTGTGTAGGTAGTTTTCATGCAGCCTTTCAGTATAAATAAAAAATGAGAAGATTCACCACTTTCTGCTATATCATTTCACCACCACAGTCAAGTAGAGCCACATACATCACACAAAATGACATGCTTTACTCATACTTCCAAAACAAGGTTTAAAGGCATTATAAGCAGGTCTTGCATTTTTTGCAAGGCCTGTTTTAATACATTGCAACCCATCTCACTTAAAGTTACATTACAGGTTCAGGTTGCCTTAGGGTCAGGTAAAACTAAAACCTTTTGAGACAGAGGCAAAAAGGAACTACAATAATACCTTGGAATGCAAGCATAATTTCTTCTGGGAACCATGCTTCTAATCCAAAGCACTCTTATATCAAAGTGAATTTCCCCATAAGAAATAATGAAAACTCAGATAATTCATTTCACAATCAATTATTCATAAGTCTTTCAGTTTATACTCCATATAAAAAGATTACTGCAATGTGATAGATTGTGTAACCATACAATGTCCATCAACAATTGGCAGCCTCCACAAGGGGATTAGAAGCCGTCAGTCTGCAGTCGTGATGGGGAAGGCTACCCTGCAGTAGAGCGTTCTAAAAGTGAGACTTGACACCCTCGTGGATCGCAGTGGGGAAGGGATGACGTAGATGGCGGTGCGGAGGACTGTCTATGTGGACAGCTTTACTCCAGATGCCTGCATACTTAGCTGTGCCTGTTTTAATCATCAACCATGTTGCTAAATGTTGTACCTTCATTAAATAAAAACATATTGCTACATTAGAGGCACCTCTCTTCTCTTTTACACTCAGTTGTGACATGACGCTACTTGTATATCAAGACATCGCTTGTTTATCATGTCAAAATTTATAAAAAAATTAGCTTGTCTTGCAAAACGCTCTCAAACCAAGTTACTCTCAATCCAAGGTTTTACTGAATATGACTTATTGAAATGTGATCAATGTTAAACGTCAGCATACATTAAAAAAAACAAGAAATCCTTTCAATAGTTTATAATATATATAAGTTAGAGACCCCTTTTCAAGTCCCTTGGAGAGCTCGGCCATCTCAAACAATTTTATCCAACACATACAGGACTTTCAAATACAGCGCTTATAAAGTACATTTGACAAACACAGATAAAGTATGAAAAAAATACAACATTCTTATTTATATATAAATGTAAATAAAATCACCTAGATACATAGGCTATAGTGCTCACTAAGAACCATTAAAAAGCATATTGGCACACTTATCATATAGTGTTAACTGCAATAAACTCAGATACAGTACAATCCAATAATATACAAACAAGAGTCTACACGTTTTTCTGATAAACCAGATGCGTCTTCAGGACCCCACAACCAATTAGTATACATTGGTTACATGTTCTTTATTTAGATAACCTCACTTGAGAAATGACACAAACTTCTCCACTATGTTAAAAAAAATTGCAATCATAAGTACACTATATTAACAAAAGTATTGGGACACCTGCCTTTACACACACACGTGAACTTTAATGGCATCCCAGTCTTAGTCTGTAGGGTTCAATATTGAGTTGGCCCACACTTTGCAGCTAAAAAAGCTTCAACTCTTTTGAGAAGGCTGTCCACAAGGTTTAGGAGTATATCTATGGGAATGTTTTGACCATTTTTCCAGAAGAGCATTTGTGAGGTTTAACTGATGTTGGACAAGAAGACTTGGCTCGCAGTCTGTGCTCTAATTCATCCCAACGGTGTTCTATCGGGTTGCAGGCCACTCAAGTTCCCCCACCTCAAACTTGCTAATCCATATTTTTATGGACCTTGCTTTGTGCACTGATGCGCAGTCATGTTGGAACAGGAATGGGCAATCCCCAAACTGTTCCTACAAAGTTGGGAGCATGAAATTATCCAAAATGTCTTGGTATGCTGACACCTTAAGAGTTCCCTTCACTGGAACTAAGGGGCCAAGCCCAACCCCTTAAAAACAACCCCACACCATAATCCCCCCTCCACAAACATATTTGGACCAGTACACACAGCAAGGTCCTCACAAATGCGCTTCTGGAAGAATGGTCAAACATTCCCATAGACACACTTTTAAACCTTGTGGACAGCCTTCCCAGAAGAGTTCAAGCTGGTATAGCTGGAAAGGGTGGGTCAACTCAATATTGAACCATACGGACTAAGACTGGGATGCCATTAGAGTTCATGTGCGTGTAAAGGCAGGTGACCCAATACTTTTGGTAATATATAGTGTATATATAATAGCTTAATGTTCCCATAGTCCATATATTATACAGTATATCACATAACATGCTGATATTAGCTTATACTCACATAGATTGTGAAAGCATTCTGTTGTCACCCAGCCAGGGGTGTACCTAGAGCATTTGGCACCCTGGGCGGATCCTATATCTGGCGGCCACCCCCCCCCCCCCCCCACACACACACACACATACACACACACTTTAAAATGTAAAAAACACCCACAAAAATTTGTAATGATTTCCAGAATGTTTATTGCACAAATGTCACAACCCCACATCACAGTGCCCCTGCAGTCTGCCCCTCCCCCATCTCTCTAATCACAGTGCCCCCTTTTACACTCTCTGCTTCCCCTGCACAGACCTACCCTTGGTAATAAAAGATAGCTAATACTATTAGCAATGTGTTTAAGTTTGAGCAAGAGATTGGAGACATGCTACAGGAGATGGTCATAGACTGCGGACATGATACAAGAGATGGTCAGAGACTGCAGATATGATGCAAAAGATGGCCAGAGACTGCAGACATGATACAGAAGATGGTCAGAGACTGAGGACATGATTTAAGAGATGGTCAGAGACTGCAAACATGATACAAGAGAGGATAAGAGACTGTGGACATGATACAAGAGATGGTCAGAGACTGCGGACATGATACAAGAAATGGTCAGAGACTGCAGACACGATACAAGAGATGGTCAGACTGCGGACATAATACATGAGATGATCAGAGATTGCGGACATGATAAAAGAGATGGTCAGAGACTGCAGACATGATAGAAGATAGTAGAGCACTAGGGGGGCCAGAGAGCACAGGGGGAGCAGAGAGCACTGGAAGAGCTTAAGGGCACGAGGGGGGGGGACTGGAGTGTATTAGGGGGTCTTGAAAGTATTGCAGGGGGGTCGGAGAGCACGGGGTTGGACAGCACTGGGGGGGGGGGGCAGGGAGCACTTGGGGGCAAGGGAGAACCAGTGGGACAGAGAGCGTTTTTTTTTTACATTTTGGCGCGGGGTTTCCCTTAAAATCCACAGCAGACCCGAGGGGCCTGGTATGGACTGGAGGGGGGACCACACGCCATTTTTTTCAGCAATACTGACATAAACTGATATAAACTGAAGTGCTAATATATACTGTGTATATATATATATATATATATACACACACACACACACACACACACATATATATATATATATATATATATATATTTATAACTTTGTGGTATACACTGCACTCAACAAACTGTAAAAAGCAGAAATCTCTCTTTCCCTGCCAGCAATGTGTGTTTATTAACTATAGAATTCCACTTTAAATCACCCACTAACTAAGGGATTCGAACCCACAACCCTGCAATTAGCAAGGCTGGTGTTCTACCAGCTACACCACCATCAAGCACACTTAGGTTGAACACACTTTCCCTGCCTAACTAACTCCTATCTCATAAAAAGTAGTTTGTTAGGAGTATGGTTTAGCTAAGTCTATGTGCATGCCCGTGTTAACTGTGTAAGTTTGGCTGGCTTAACCAAAAAACAGCATATAAACAAAGTATTTTCTGTATAGGTCATAGAAAGAAAGACAGGTTATCATAGACATAGACATTTATTAAAAAATCTGGGGTGTAATTCCCATGCAAGATAACGAAAATAGTGGTTACAATCAGTGCAAAGACAAGAAACAAGACATACATAACATATAAACAAATAGTGACAAAAACCGGCCGGTATATAAATTAACTTTCAAGACTCTTAAACAGATATGTATTCAATCGATTGCAAATTTGCGTTAATGATGTTCTTGAAAAGGCTCCTTGTAGAGCAGTGGGATGCCAATGAGGTTGATTGAGGGAGATAACTCCTATCTCACCCTACACACACAATGGATGAGATAAAAATTAGGGAGAGTGTGATTAGCTTAAGCAGGTTTAACAGTGGCATAGATGGTAGAATGGCTGTGGGGTTTGAATCTCTCGGCCAGCAGGTGATTTATTGATTTATTGAGGTCAGAGTTCATGATGATAGGATGACGTAGCTCGAAGTTCCCATGAAGAAGCCCATTTATTCGACAAACCAGCGAACAGCCAATGTTCGACTGGAACTCGAAGCTCATCCCTATTTGTGACACACGTCTAGTTAACATATATGTACCACATGGACTTTTATAACCTAGAGCAGTGATGGTGAACCTTTTTGAGACCAAGTGCCCAAATTTCATCACAAAACCAACTTATTTTTTTCAAAGTGCCAACACTGCAGTGAAACTGCAGACACCCAGCCACCCAGGTGATGATCGCACACTCCAAGAGAGATTGTAGTCAATTCAGCACTCACCCAGCTCCGGTGTCCAGTGTCAGTGTGCCTGGCAGCAGCTTCTCCTTTTGTTGGTGCCTTTGATCACCCTCCTCACTCTTGTTGGTGTCCTCTCAGCTCCGTCCTCTTGCTCCTCTCTGGCTAGTTCAACTCCAGGGGTTGTTGTGGCTTGGGCTCTCTCTCCTTCCTGAACCACCTCAGTCTCCTCTCACTCTTGTCTCCACACTACCCTCATCCTTGCTCTCCCTTCTCTCTAAACCCTTTTTTTTCCCGGGTTCCAGGCTGTCTTTCCTCTTATTTTCTCAGGGCATGTTTTAGTTTTTCTCTAATTGATTAAAATGGAGCCATAGTCTTCCGGGACTACACGTCCCATAGTGCACTTGTCCTGGCTCCTTATTGGTCCCTGGCTTCAGCCAATGGGGATGCAGGAGGAATCAGAGTGGGCAGCGATCCCTGCAAGCGCCTCTCTGTCCCTGTCCCGTGCTGCTTGAAAAAAGAAGGGGGGCGAAGGGGGGAAATAAACTGACACGTCTTCCCTTGTCACAGTGCGGGCAGTGGCGGTGGCTCTCATGTGCCCACAGAGAGGGCTTTGCATGCCAGCTGTGGAACACGTGCCATAGGTTCCCATCACTGACCTAGAGTAACATACTTGTGCATCAGGGGAGAGGGAAAGGAAGTTATATTCTTCCCTATGGGCCAAGGGGATAGCTGTTGTGCAGTTAACCACAGGAGGGGTAATCAGATCGGCAAAGGAGGCTGAAAAACTTCTTTGCCTATCTGATTACCCCTCCTGTGGTTAACTGCACAACAGCTATCACCTTGACCCATAGGGAGGGATATAACTTCCTTCCCCTCTCCCCTGATGCACAAGTTGGATGTAGATTTGTGCTTGAACAATTCTTGTGAATCCAGTGTACATTCAATTATTGTTAGTTCTGGTAAGATGCCCTTCAAAAATCTTTATGTATTTATATGTATTTTTTTATTTCTATGTTTATATTTGTCAACGTCTGTGGATTATGATATCACTGCATGACTACATTTGGTTGGAATCTGTTTACATTACTATATGAATAAAACTGCTGCTATATATTAAATTGGATAAACTTCATGTACATATACTTATTTTTGTATTTGATTCATCTGTCTACGTGTAGTAGTATATTGTATATCCCCTGAGGAAACCTATTAAATGGTGAAACACTCGGGATTGCTACACTGTAACAAGCAACTGTAACAAATTTGCTGGATGGATATCAAACATTAATTATTTTCCTATTTTTCATATGTTTATACTGTCTTTCTATATTTTTTTGAATGAGATATATAAATAAAGTAATCAGATTTTAATATGTAACTATGATTTGAGTTACTGGCACCTAAAAAAATCCCAGCTCTTAAATAGGAGTACTCCCGAGTGTCCTGTTTTCCAAGCAGGAAATGATGTTTCTGGGGTGTGGTCAGTACACATTCTGTGTACAGAACAACTCCAGGTAGCCATATTGCATTGCATTTTCAGAAAATTACAGAGCTGCAGATTGAAAAGGAAAGGTATTTTTAATAACGTTCAATTACAATGTGACTTGTGTTGCAATTGTATAAGCTATATTATTTTTTCTTTATTTGCTATTAATTCCCCCACGAAAGTAGAGTTACCCTTTAACTACTTGAACTTCGGAAGGTTTTACCCTTTTCGTGATCAGGGCATTGCTTGCTATTCCGCACTGTACTACTTTAACTCGCTTAAGCAGTACTGTACCCAAAGGAAATATACATCATTTTTTTCACACACATTGAGCTTCCTTTTGGTGATATTTTATTTGCTATAAAAATGTAAAAGTATTGCAAATTAACCACTTGCCGACCGCCCACCACAGTTTCACTGCAGCAGGCTGGCTCGGCTGCGCGAAACGACGTAGTACTATGTCGGATGCGCGTGTGGTGCAGGGGGGCGAGCTTGCACTGCCGGCTGTGCTCTTCTGCCAATGCAGGTGGCCGTCGGCCCGATTTCCGCCGGGCATCCACGATCACTCCCCGTAAACACAGCTGACCGTTCTTTTCTCTGAAAAGAACACAGAGCGCCTGTGATCCTTCTATATAGGACCACAGGTCTCTATAGTCATTTCACAAGCCCACCCCACCCCCCCCACTGTTAGTAAACACTACCCAAGGTGCACATTTAACTCATCACTCACCACTCACTAGGTTAACCCCTTCCCTTCCAGTGTCATAACATCTCACAAAGTAAAACGTGTGCTTTGCCTTATAGTCAATCAGAGAGGGAATTGGGGGAGAGAGCTGCTAGTGTAACCAAAATTAAGGTAGACTAATTTTATTTTTGTATTAATTAATACCATCCTAAGTAGTAATATGGTTTCACATGATACTAACAGCAGGGGTGCCTACAGTAACTGATGAAACAAAAGAGAAGGGAGAGACAGGCAGCAGTTATAAAAATGATATGCATTCTTACAGCTCTGTCAGTTTTATATTATATACATTAAAGCGGTTGTAAAGGCACAAAGGTTTTTTTTTTTTTAAATCTGAATGCATTCTATGCATTCAGACAAAAGCCTTCTGTGTGCAGCAGCCCCCCTAATACTTACCTGAGGTCCTTCTTCATCCAGCAATGTTGCAAGAGCATCTTGGTTGCCCGGGACTCCCTTCTTCCTTGGCTGGGACAGCAGCAGCTGCGCCATTGGCTCTTGCTGCTGTCAATCAAAGTTAGTCAGCCAATCAGGAGAAAAAAGATGCATGGTCAGGCTGCGGCTCTGTGTCTGAATGAACACAGGAAGCTGTGACTCGGCTCGGGTGCCCCCATAGCATCCTTCTTGCTGTGGGGGCACTCAACAGGAGGGAGGGGCCAGGAGAGCTAAAGAGGGACCCGAGAAGAGAAGTATTCAGGCTGCTCTGTGTAAAACCACTAAACAGGGTAGGTAAGTATAAAATTTTTGTTATTTTTTACTAAAAAAAAAACAAGGCTTTAGTATCACTTTAACATTGGGTGGGGTGAAAGAGGAGTTTGGGCCACACAGAGAGGTCAGACAAAGGAAAAGAGGTGTTACCTTTCGGGATGAAAGTTGAAATGTAGATTTTATTCTAGATTCAGACCAAGGCAAATAGTGAGATTATGAAAAACAGTAACTAAGGACTTCAGTATATAGAAAATATTAATACAATCAGCGCAAACAAATCTAAAGAACCTAAAAACTACAATATGCAAGCTGAACACTTAGGTAAATCACTAAAAACCTGAAGCATATTAAATATAAAACAGTGCAGCGCAAAAAAAAATTCCCGCTGACAAAGTTCCATTGGACGATACGCGTACGGGAGGTGAAGTCACATTACGTCACCCCCTGCTATTCTCGGCCAGTCGGCGGCTCAGCTGTTCGGCTGAGCTACACGCTGTCACGCTGCATCGGATCATTGCTCCTATGTATATTCCTACATGCCGCGATTATTTATTTTTTATGTGAGTGTAACCTTTATCTTTGGACAGGGGCGTAACTACAGAGGTTGCAGGGGTTGCGATTGCAACCGGGCCCCATGCTCCAGGGGGCCCGTGCAGCTCCCCTGTACACCTGGATAGGAGGGGGGCCAGGGGCAGCATGTAGAGAAATCACTGCCCTCCTTTTTCCTCCTGTAGCTGTAGGAGGAAAATGAAGGAGATTGGTTCCTCTTTATGCTGCCCCCGCCACTCCTCCTATCCATTTCACTTGTGTTCTGCTGTTTCTGGGCCCCTGTGTGCTCCCCTGCCCCCCCCTACTGTGCTGCCCCCTCTTCCCTCTCCTGTCGGCTGCTGCAGGGGATGTGTCACAATTAGAGAACCAGGAAGGGGTCGGTAAATATGTAATTTACCAGCTCCTTCTTTTTCTGAATGGACAGAGTCATAGCCAGTGACATTGTAAAAACATAAAATAAAATTATAAAAAATAGTACAATTAAAATGCCAAAAAAAAAAAATACTGACACCAGTGGGTGAACTGCTAGGATCGCAAAGGTCACAGTTGCGACTGGGCTTTGGCATTCCACTACCGTGGGGAGGCCCCAAGATGGCAGGAAGTTGTGCAAAGGGTCCTAAAACAAGAGTAAAGGGCCCCAGGATCAGTGGGAAGAGCCCCAGGCTTGAAGGGAAGGGCCCCAGCCAGGGGTCCGGGGGGGCCCCTTAATGGTTTCTTGCACCGGGGCCCTGAAGGTTCTAGTTATGCCTCTGTCTTTGGAATAACATTTTTTAAATGGAGAGCACTTAGATCTGCCTTTTATATATTCTATATCACAGAGGATCTGTTGGTTGTGAAGACCTGACCAATAAGTGTTCCCAGGAAGAGTTCCAGTTTTGCTATTTGCATATCTGTGGAGCAAGTGGAGTTTGTTACCCTGGCTTTTAAGTGTGTTTGACCTGCTGGTAGTACAGAGGTCATTGCTTTCAGGTGAGTGTGGTATATTTTCACTGGTGAAGGGTTTCTTATCACATGGGATAATATAATCTCCCTCCCTCCACACTAAATTGGACCACTTGGAATCTCTGGGCTCCTTCTGGACTGTCCTATTTATTAATAATTTTTAGTGGTCTATAAATTTTTTATTGCGCTGCACTGTTTTATATTTTATAAACTAAGGACTTCAGCATGATGGCTGTCTTTATCTCTATCTCTGTTCTATTTTTTTCATTTATTGTCATTCACTTTTTCTGTTCTATTCTTTAAGCATTTTTTTTTCTTCCCTCTCATATGAAGCTTCTTTCACTTTGAACTGCTACAGCAACCCATACAAAGTTATAAGAAACATGACATAAAATATTATAGCCGAGTACAGTAATAACTACAATTCTTGAGAGATATTGGTAAGCACACAACAATGAAAAGAAGATGAAATGGCTGTAAATAACACATGCTCATAGTGGTATCAATCCCTAAGTGCAATAACATTTCTACTCTATGGCAGGAGTAGGCACTGTTAGAGAGGTAAAGATCAACTTTCATTACACTAAAGCATACCATGATAAAATGATATTTAATTTTTGCTTCCAGACTCTTTGAAAATATAAAATATAAGCAAGAAAGAAGGGAAGATAAACTTTTAAAAATGTTCTTGCAGGCACAAAACTGGGAAACCTTCTGACATACCCTTCGATTGCCGCTGTTAAAAAAAGTTTTCATTTTGAACCACTGTTTATTTGCTAGTTTTTAACAGACTTCCAGTGACAAAAGAGCTGCTCTGTTTCCATCAGTGTTACTCAGCCCAACCATGGAAATCAATGTGTTTCCATAACCAAAATATTATATGGTAGTAATCACAGCACTACTGCACAACAGCTAGGGGGAGTTGGCAGGCAACTGGATTTTCCATTTTCTAAGAGCGTTTGTTAAAGTGTAACTCCACTTTTGTTGAGAAAAAAAAAAAACTTTCCCCTCCGGGTGATCCATGTGCATTGCAAGGATTTTAACAAACTTTGTTGCAGATTCATACTTTTTGTTATTCTGAATAAATCATTGTTTGTTCCTCGGTGCCCCTGTGCTGAGTGGGTCAAATGGGAGTGGTTTCATAATTATCAGTCAGCTGCAGCATCTGCAGAGCACTAATAAGGAAATCTGCTGGGTCTGCATCCCTTTAGACGTGTTCCTATTGGGAGTATCTCACCAAAAATGACATTTTTGTTGCAGGGGATGTCAGAAATCTGACTTGTATCTTAGTGCAGACTTCTGGGAAAATTGGTGAGCCAATCACACAAACAGGAAATGATGTTTCTGGGGTGTGGTCAGTACACATTCTGTGTACAGGACAGCTCCAGGTAGCCATATTGCATTGCATTTTCAGAAAATTTCAACAACTGTAGATTGAAAAGGAAAGGTATTTTTAAATAATATTCAATTACAATATGACTTGTGTCGCAATTGTATACGCTATATTATTATTTATTTTCTTTTTTTCCCCCACAAAAGTGGAGTTACCCTTTAACCACTTAAAGACCAGTTCTCTTGCGCAAACCGATGTATGAGTATCGGCTCGCAGGAGCGGGTCTCTACTCTCTAGCCCTGCAGCTAAGCAATGGGAACCCAGCAATCACTTGTTATTTCAGAACACAGGAGCCCTGTTTTCATCCACCAAGTCTGGCCCCCATACAGTTTAAAATCACCCCCTAGGTACACATTTAACCCTTTGATTGTCCCTGGTGTTAACCCCTTCCGTGCCAGTGTCATTATTACAGTATATTTTTAGCACTGATTATTGTAGTAATGTCACTGGTCCCCCCAAAAGTGTCAAAAATGTCAATTAGGGGTTCGATCTGTCCGACACAATGTTGCAGTCCTGCTAAAAATCACAGATCACCGCCATTACTAGTAAAAATATATATATATAAAAATTACATAAATCTTTCCCCTAGTTTGTAGACGCAATAACTTTTGAGCAAACCAATCAAAACACACTTATTGGGATTTTTTTAACCAAAAATATGTGGCAAAATACAAATTGGCCAAAAATTATGAAAATATTTGATTTTCATATTTTTTTTTTTATTGGGAATGTTATAGAGCAGAAAGTGAAAAATACTGCTTTTTTTTCAAAATTGTCTCTCTTTTTTTTGTTTATAGTGCATAATAAGAAAAACGCAGAGTTGATCAAATACCATCAAAAGAAAGCCCTGTTTGTGGGAAAAGAAAGGAATTCAATTTTTTTTGGGTACAGCGTTGCATGACCGCGCAATTGTCAGTTAAAGTAACAAAGTGCCGTATCGCAAAAAATGGCCTAATCATTAAGGGGGTAAAACCTTCCAGTCCATAAGTGGTTAAACTACCAAACTAAACTTTGTACTTTATATTCAGTTAACCATTAAACAACCCCCTGCTCCAACAACCCCCCCCCCTTTCCCCAAATTCTACATTTACCTGTCCAAAATCCTCAGAGATCTTCACTGAGTTACCTACTGGGACCTTTAGACGTGTTCCTATTGGGAGTATCTCACCAAAAATGACATTTTTGTTGCAGGGGATGTCAGAAATCTGACTTGTATCTTAGTGCAGACTTCTGGGAAAATTGGTGAGCCAATCACACAAACAGGAAATGATGTTTCTGGGGTGTGGTCAGTACACATTCTGTGTACAGGACAGCTCCAGGTAGCCATATTGCATTGCATTTTCAGAAAATTTCAACAACTGTAGATTGAAAAGGAAAGGTATTTTTAAATAATATTCAATTACAATATGACTTGTGTCGCAATTGTATACGCTATATTATTATTTATTTTCTTTTTTTCCCCCACAAAAGTGGAGTTACCCTTTAACCACTTAAAGACCAGTTCTCTTGCGCAAACCGATGTATGAGTATCGGCTCGCAGGAGCGGGTCTCTACTCTCTAGCCCTGCAGCTAAGCAATGGGAACCCAGCAATCACTTGTTATTTCAGAACACAGGAGCCCTGTTTTCATCCACCAAGTCTGGCCCCCATACAGTTTAAAATCACCCCCTAGGTACACATTTAACCCTTTGATTGTCCCTGGTGTTAACCCCTTCCGTGCCAGTGTCATTATTACAGTATATTTTTAGCACTGATTATTGTAGTAATGTCACTGGTCCCCCCAAAAGTGTCAAAAATGTCAATTAGGGGTTCGATCTGTCCGACACAATGTTGCAGTCCTGCTAAAAATCACAGATCACCGCCATTACTAGTAAAAATATATATATATAAAAATTACATAAATCTTTCCCCTAGTTTGTAGACGCAATAACTTTTGAGCAAACCAATCAAAACACACTTATTGGGATTTTTTTAACCAAAAATATGTGGCAAAATACAAATTGGCCAAAAATTATGAAAATATTTGATTTTCATATTTTTTTTTTTATTGGGAATGTTATAGAGCAGAAAGTGAAAAATACTGCTTTTTTTTCAAAATTGTCTCTCTTTTTTTTGTTTATAGTGCATAATAAGAAAAACGCAGAGTTGATCAAATACCATCAAAAGAAAGCCCTGTTTGTGGGAAAAGAAAGGAATTCAATTTTTTTTGGGTACAGCGTTGCATGACCGCGCAATTGTCAGTTAAAGTAACAAAGTGCCGTATCGCAAAAAATGGCCTAATCATTAAGGGGGTAAAACCTTCCAGTCCATAAGTGGTTAAACTACCAAACTAAACTTTGTACTTTATATTCAGTTAACCATTAAACAACCCCCTGCTCCAACAACCCCCCCCCCTTTCCCCAAATTCTACATTTACCTGTCCAAAATCCTCAGAGATCTTCACTGAGTTACCTACTGGGACCCGTGCAGCCTGAAGCAAAGTTTGACATGCACAATACGATCCAATTCATTTAAATGAAAAGACAATCCTCCATTGGGACGAATGATGATTGCCTTGACATAGAAGAAAATGTATCTTTATATGTCTTGCTTAGGCATTGTACCTCATGTCAGCATAATTGTCAGTTATATACACTACCATATTTATTTATTTGATTTTCATATTTTTTTTTTTATTGGGAATGTTATAGAGCAGAAAGTGAAAAATACTGCTTTTTTTTCAAAATTGTCTCTTTTTTTTTTTGTTTATAGTGCATAATAAGAAAAACGCAGAGTTGATCAAATACCATCAAAAGAAAGCCCTGTTTGTGGGAAAAAAAAGGAATTCAATTTTTTTTGGGTACAGCGTCGCATGACCGCGCAGTTGTCAGTTAAATTAACGCAGTGCCGAATCGCAAAAAAATGGCCAGCTCTTTAAGGGGGCAAATCCTTCTGGTCCAGAAGTGGTTAAAGACTCACACTGCAGAGCTGATACAGATTACTTCTGTATTACAAAGTAAGGATGTGTACACAAATTTTATGATGAGCACCCTTGTCCTTAACAAGAAGTGCCAGAGCAAGGACTTTCATGACAGAATCACCAGGTAATTTTTGAGTGAAAGAAAACAGCAGATTTCAAAGCAATGAAAACAACTTTTCGAATGAAATCAATGTTTCAGTTTGGTGGCAATGCCTCAAAGTGACGAGGTTCTGGATCACAATGTTTAACTTTATAGCAGGTGTAAATAGACTTACTGTATATAATTTTCTTCAAGCTGAGCTTGAGGCAAACAGTTAAATACACAGATGAAAGACATATAAAAGCTGTTTTACCTACAAAATTATTAGTGTTATTGTCGGGTTCACAGTATGGCTATCCGACTTCGGTGGCGACTAGTGAAGTCGCCATGCACCGCGACTTCGGCACGACTTGCACGGACTTCACATAATGGAAGTCAATGCAAGTTGCTCCGACTTCGGTCAAAAGTAGTACAGGAACTACTTTCTAAGTCGGAGCGACTTGAGTCGCTCCTATTAGAACGGTTCCCATTGCACTGAATTGACCGCGACTTGTCAGGTGGCCAAGTCGCCTGACAAGTCGCAGTAGTGTGAACCGGGACTTATTGTCCATACGTATGTATATGTGAGATTTACGCAGCTCTTCCACACCACACAGTTTTGCCTGGGAGGGCAGGATGTCCGTTTTTTACCTCCCCCCAGCCTGTGACAGGACAGTGAACAGAGAAAAGGAGACTAATTAGATCGCCTCTTGTCACTGTGCTTACTCCTCCTACCCTCATGCTCCTTGTATTGCAGTAAAACTGATTAGCTGATACTGCTACTTCTCCTTCCCCCCAGGCTAGGTTCTGCTATAATGGGGCTACAAAAGGCTGATGCCAGGTCTCTGCTTACATTCAAAAAATATAAAATTGAAAATACTTATTGTAGCAACCCCTAACCCACTAAAGACACTTGAGGACCCCCAAGTGACTTGGTTGACTGACGTTTCACCTCAGGATTGATTTATAGGGTGTGAATAATTAAGTGCTATTCACTTTTGAAATGTTAAAAGAGTTTATTTAAACTTGCTAACCCATGGAGAGAGGGATTAATGAACAGGGTACCCAACATCATGCATCTGTGATGCTTTTTTGAAGCTTTAAAGAAGCTTGGCAAATGCCCTGTGTGTGTTGATTTTCTATTTGTTTTAAAGAGGCCCAGTTGAACCCCCAGCTCAGTAATACCCACACTCATCAGATCTCCAGCTCATTAGTACCCCTGTTCAGGCGATCCCTAACTCATTGCTACCCTTGTTCAACAGGTCAGCAGTTTATTACCAGCCTCATTTACTAGATCCCCTGCTCAGTAGTACTCCTCAGCTCTGCTGATGTGCCACTCTGTAGTACCCTCAGATTTGCTGATCCTCCACTTAGTAGTACCCCCTGGCTCAGCTGATCCCCCACTGAGTAGTATCCCCAGATCTGCTGATTCCCAACTGAGTAGTTACCCCCAGCTCTGTTGAGCTCCCACTCAGTAGTAACCTTCAATTCTACTCATCCTCTGGTTCGCTGATCCTCCTCTCTCTCCAGTACCTACTCACCTCCCGCTATATTGCTCTCCTGGTGCACACCAAGTGTGACATTGATAGCTTGTCCTGCTCCAAGCTGCCCACTCCGCTGATGCTCTGCCACTCAGTCTTTTCTCTCTGATTCCCACTCATCTTCTGCTATAGTGTTACCATGTATGCCGCCTGCTAGTTTCTCTACTCTAGTCTGGTGCCTGCTCACCTTCCTGCTGCTCCACGTTGCACACCAGATGTGACGTCTACATCAGACACTTCCAGAATACATACATATGAACTGAAAATTACTGCTGCTGACATCTTTCTGGTTCTCTTGTTGGTTTCCCAGTGCATACTGGGATATCACACACTTTCAGTACCTGCAAATCAAACTGAAGCTAACACTGAATTAAAGCCCTTCAAAAATATCAGGTGCTTACTTTTATTGAGGCATTTGAGAAACTTTGAAGCACCAAGAAAGCAATGTGGGGTATAATTTGTGAAGCAAAGTGAAGCAAAGTGAAGCAAAGTAAACACAATGTGTGAACAGGTAAGGTAAGGTACCCATTCTATTTAGTGGCAGGTGCAGCTTTCCAATCCTTTAATGTGGTGGTTACATTTGTTTTCTTTTTTTTTAGCCTTTTCCCTTTTCACCTGGGGATCTTGCTAGTAACACACCTCCAGTAGTAGAGTGCCCCCACTCTGGATGAAGGAGCACAGGGGTACCTTTGGACAGCACCATTGTCACTCTGTGAGTAGGGGAGCATATTTAGAGGCCCTAACAAATGAAAGCCAGCTTACACTACAGTTACAAAACCCTATACAGCAACAGTTCTTTTTCTTTTGGCGAAAAGGGTTTTACATAAATTAAACTGATTGTAAATCCTTACCTTGTAAAACAACCAATTCTTTTAAAAATAGAAATGAAAGGCAAAACATTTACTGTATGTTTAGATAAAAAAATCAAAATTAATACCTTTTTCACCTTTTTATAGGTGATCACATCCCCTCTGTTCTCAGCTGCATAATAAGAGCTGGGGAGGAAAAGCAGCAGCACACTGATCTTCCCAGTGGAAGGCTGTGCAGTGGGGGTGTATCAGGAGACATCTGATATTGGTGGAGAGCAGACTGAGTTCCCCGTATAGCTAGAGAGCTGACAACAGTGTGTTCTCCTGCTTAGTGTGGTCAGTTTTTAATGGGAAGCAAATTGACTGGCAATAACAGCAGGGATTTTACAGAAAGGAAGCAATACAAAGAGAACAGGATACTCTTTCATACTTTACATGGTACAACAAGCACATATCAGGAATA
The DNA here is from genome assembly GCF_965119305.1 of Pelophylax lessonae. Classification (NCBI taxonomy): domain Eukaryota; kingdom Metazoa; phylum Chordata; class Amphibia; order Anura; family Ranidae; genus Pelophylax; species Pelophylax lessonae. Next base: position 346,601,133 of record NC_138771.1, read on the forward strand.
TGGAATGCTAGGTTTACATATTTTTTAATGACAAATTTTGGAAGCACCATTGTCAGTGGTAAATGGTTTGAAAAAACATCAGACTTATTGTCTGGATCACTAGGTAAAAATAATCTAGGTTTCATGAAGAGGCAAAGTTTGTTCCCCCGAAACACATAACCAAGCCCCCTACATCCTGACATCATCTCAGAGTGCTCCCTAGGATTGCTGAAGACTCCAGAAAGCCGCCTTACCATGGAAGGTGGCTTGCGTTCCATGCCAGCCTGACAGCCTGCACAGTCTTCCTGTCTAGCACTCCAGATTACCTGCCAAACTCTGAAGACACACCAGCCACTTGCCTTCCGATCTCTGCAAAAAGACAAGCCGCTGCCTGCCAGACTCTGCACAATAAAGCTAGAACACCAGGACTTCTCTTAAAAACGGATGTCCCTTCATCCTTCTTATGCAGTGAATGCATTTTAATACTATATTATTTGAATTCCTTTATTAAACAGTTTGCATTAAAATGAATATAAATAATTATAACTCAGACTCTTTCTTCTGTTCTTCATGTGTGAAGTGCTTTATTTCTACATATTGTGTATCAATAAACAGGTCCATACTTTACTTTATCCAAGGTGTGAGGTCATGAAGAAAAATATGTTATGTGTAGGAAATTTGGGTTAGTACTTCCACATACATTGCACTCAATCGACTTTTTCTTATGCTCAGTAAGGAAACAGCCTTAATGAGACTCCGGAAAAAGCAGGATCCATATTATTGAAACGCGTTGAGAAGGAATCTCCAGTCCACTTCCTATTTAAAGAATATGTAATCTTATTAATACGTATCTAGAAATTTTCATGATTGTACAGTAATTCAAGAAGTTTAATACATATAGCTAATAGGTTTTGGATGGGGACCATTATCTATGCAGCACTACTCCCAAGGGAGCTGCTGGTGACGGGTTTCCCTGGGTTACCATTAGCAACGGTAGAACATTCTGGCATGTTTCCAAGTGTTTTTACCTTAGAAAAGAGCTAATCCAGTTTCTTTGGTTTTTAGGTTTTATTAGGAACTTGGATAGAAGAAGGGATGAGTGGTATACTCCAACTGAACTAAACTATGCACAATAGGCTGGGACGACTTGAATAAATGCTGGTTAACGCTGGTTAATGCTAAGTAACGCTGAATACACTGCAATGGAGATAGCCACAGCTAGGCCGCTGCTTCACTTTGCCCTTGGCTATGAAAGGTTCTCTTTAAGCTTCCTGAGGTAATTCTGTCCTAAGGCAAGCTATTCCTTAAGGTAGACTGTACTGCTGAACAACTTCAGGGCCCTTCCTGAAGCCCCCTTTATCCCTAATCTTCAGGGCTTAACAACTTGGCACCCCCTTTACTGTAACACTCTGCGTTACTGGCTCCTTGATCCCTTTGACCCCGCTGGGGTGGTCCCCTCTCTTAGGCAGACCCCTGGGCAGATCCTTGAGTACTCATGACACTATTTTTCCTGAAGTCCTCTGCCTAGCAGCTCCACTTGGTCAGAACACTGGATCCTGTCAGCTCAGCTCAACCCCTGTTCCCTAGGCTGACTACCTGGACCACCTTCCTCACTTCAGCAGGAGGAGAGAAAGCCGTCCACCTCCTCCTGGGACTTTGCTCCCACCAAAAGACCCTTGTCACATGCCCCCCTCAGATATATTCCCAATCCCAGGATGCATTGCAGCAATGCCCACCCACTGGGACAGTCATAAACCCTTGTGTGCTATTGGCTAGGTTTTCTCCACTGTCCAACAAGGCCCCTCATTGGATACAGTGGGGAGACTCCCCAGACTCAACAGGTCACACCTGGAAGCATGTGACAGACTAACTAACAGATCAGGCCATCCTGATAAGTAGAACAGGGCCACATATATACTTTGCCTAGCACCTACCTAGGAGGGTGCTACATCTAATTGAATTGCATTGGAAAAAAAAGCGTTTGAGGACAATAAGATTTTATTCATGCTTTACTGTGATATTAACAAAATGACTTGATTTTGTGCATGTACAAATCTCTTTTTCTTATCTCAGATTAGATGCACACATTAGGACTCACCAATATGGTAGGCTTAACTGGAAGTTTTTGTGGTTTGTTATACATTTCTCAAACTGAGTTCTCTGTTATTGCTAAATAAAAATGTACATATCTGTTTAAAATCATGATTGTGTCCATACATTCTCTCTAAAACAAATTTTAAGACTTCTAAAGCAATGCTGGCCCAGCGCAGCTGGGTTGGCTTAAAATGAAAGAGGGCAATTCTGCTTTACTGCCTTTTGATTCCATCAGGTAAATGACTGTTGTAGCAGAAATAAAACAGAAATAAAGAAACACAATATACTAGACCAGCAGGTATTATATAAAATAAAATAAAACCCCTAATCCTCATAATCAGTGCATGTATAATAATGTCATTTTACAGCTATATCTTTATAGTCAGCCCTGCACACAACACCAAATATTTTCCCTTTTATGGTCATATTACTATGCTCTCTTTGTGGTTAATGAACACCTTTGTGGCTACCATTGCTACTGACAAATGTCATCAATGCTGCTGACAAAAATCTTATGGGTATTATTGGGCATTATTTTACTATACATTAAACAGACCTAAAACATGCTAGGTAATATTTAAACTTGGACTGTACAAAAATCCTTGGCAATTACACTAATAAAAGGTGTAAAAATGATATATTTGGTAAATTAAATATATATAAAAAAAGCCAATTAAATGGGTAACAAAGATGTACAGAACCATTGAATCTATCCACTCACATATAGTCATTTGCATTCAAGCTTAACTACTACTACGTGCTAAAGAGGCCATATCATCGACTTAAAAATTGCAGATAAAAGCATAGAAAAATGTTTGCAGGTAAGTATAACATGTTTGCTTCTGGATGTCCCAATTGATGTGAATCAAGAAGACTACGTCTGTCAATGAGCGACAGAGAAAATCGGATTTTTGTAAGATCTTACCGTAAAATCCTTTTCTCTTAGCTCATTGACAGACGTAGTCTTCTTGATTCACATCAATTGGGTTATGTTGTCTCCGCAGGAGTAGGACTAGGCAGAAAGAAAAAACGTTCTGGCTCCACCCTAGGGGCAGTCCCAGAGGGTATATCCTCCCTCTCTCTGCTACAAGGAATCAGTTCTGTTATAAAGCAGCAACAGAGAATTTAACCCAACTCAATGATAGAGGGGCGGGTACTACGTCTGTCAATGAGCTAAGAGAAAAGGATTTTACGGTAAGATCTTACAAAAATCCGATTTTCTCTGTCGCTCATTGACAGACGTAGTCTTCTTGATTCACATCAATTGGCACATCCAGAAGCAGTGCCACAAATGAGGGGTGGGATTGACAGAAATCAAAATCCAATCTAGAAGGCCCAACCGGTGCCAACTAGAAGTTTTAAAGGCTCATTATAAACAAAGAATGAGACTCAAATAAAAATTTCCAACGGAAAAAAACCCTCGAGGTAGACCACTGGTCTCCTCAAATTGTGGCCTGCAAAACCTTGCGGCCAAACGAGGCATCTGACGATGCCATTACATCAACTTTATAATGTTTTGTAAAGGTATGCACCGACGACCAGGTAGCCGCCTTGCACACCTGGACCACTGACGCCTGATGGCGAAAGGCCCATGACGCACTAAGTGTCCGAGTGGAGTGCACCTTAACAGGGAACGGGGGCTCCCGACCCTTAATAGAATAAGCCTGTACCACCGTCTGTCTGATCCTTTTGGAAATAGTCGCGGCAGATGCAGGCAACCCCTTTTTGGGTCCATCCGGGATCACAAAAAGTGAATCCGTCTTGCGAAACGTGTCTGTTTAGTATACCCTGATCGCCCGGACCACATCCAAGGAGTGTAAAGCAAACTCCCGAGGATGACTGGGCTTAGGACACAGGGAAGGTAATACAATTTCTTCATTCAGATGAAATTCTGAAACCACTTTTGGTAGGAAGGATGGATTCGGACGAAGAACCACCTTATCTCTATAAACCACCAGATATGGGGAACGACAAGATAATGCGGCCAGTTCTGACACCCTGCGTGCAGAAGTGATAGCCACCAAGAAGGCCACCTTCTGGGACAACGTAGGTAGAGGAATCTTCCTAATATCTTCAAAGGGAGGTTTCTGAAGAACCGACAATACTAAATTAAGATCCCAGGGTGGTAACGGCGCGCGCACTGGCGGAGCCAGATGTCGCACCCCCTGGATGAAATTCCGCACCAAGGAATGAGTAGCCAAAGGCTTCTGAAAGAAGATAGCTAATGCTGAGACCTGACCCTTGATAGTGCTCAAGGCCAGTTTCTGCTCAACCCCTTGTTGCAGAAAAGCTAATATTCGACTAACCGAATAAGATCGTGGGTGGAACCCCAGGGGTTCACACCATGCAATGTAGGACTTCCATGTGCGATGATAAATCTTTCTGGAAGTCGCTTTCCTTGCTTTAACTAGAGTAGGAATAACTGAAGCTGACAATCCCTTGTCCTTCAGCACCTGGGTCTCAATAGCCAGGCCGTTAAAGCCAGCGATCGTAAAGCAGGATGGAAGATCGGTCCCTGAGACAGTAGATCCTCCCTGAGAGGAAGTCTCCACGGGACGTCCGCCACCAGTCTGACCAAGTAGGCGTACCAAGCTCGGCGAGGCCAGTCCAGAGCTACCAGGATTACTGGAATTCCTTCCTCCTCTATCCTGCGAAGAAGTCTTGGCAGTAACCCGAGAGGAGGGAAGGCATACATTAGCTGGTATTGCCCCCACGGGGCGACCAGTGCGTCTGCGGTCTCTGCTAGAGGATCGCGGGAGCGAGCCACGAATCTCTGTACCGCAGAGATAGCTGGAACAAACCGTTCCGCCCAGCGAAGAATGCAAGCCACTTCCTTGGCCGCCCGGACACTCTTGGTGCCCCCCTGGTGATTGACATAAGCCACAGCCGTGGCGTTGTCCGACTGGATCCGAACCGGGCTGCCCTGGAGCTGCTCGGTCCAGTGAATCAGACAAAGTCTGATCGCTCTCAGTTCCAATACATTTATCGGTAACCTGGATTCTTCCGGGGACCAAAGTCCCTGAATGGATAACTGACCGAGAATTCCTCCCCATCCGGATAGGCTGGCATCCGTGGTCACTATCATCCAATATATTGGCAAAAATTACTTTCCCTGGCTGAGCATCAGAGACCGAAGCCACCAGACCAGAGACTCTCTGGTCTGTTCGCTCAGTCGGATCCGATAGTCCAGGGATTCCGGATTCCGATTCCATCTGAGGAGAATCTCTTGCTGAAGAATTCGGGTATGGGACTGGGCAAATGGGACTGCTTCGAAGGAAGCCACCATTAACCCCAGAACCCTCATGCAAGTCCGAAGGGAAGACCAGCTGTTGGATAGTAACAACTGGACTGCTGATTGAATCTTCCGGAGTTTCCCTACCGGAAGGAAAACTCTTGTCCTGAATGTGTCTAGAATTAGACCCAGATATTCAAGCCTCTGGGTGGGAACCAGAAATGACTTTTGCTGGTTCACCAGCCCCCTGAATTCCTGTAAAGAAATTATAGTAATTTCTATGTTTTGTAGCAGGGTCTGAGGAGACTCTGCATGAAGCAGGAGATCGTCTAGGTAACCTAGAATCGATATGCCTCTTTGGCGCAGTAGTGCCAACATTGGGGCCAACACCTTCGTGAAGACCCGAGGAGCCGTGGCGAGACCGAAAGGTAATGCCGCAAACTGATAGTGGTTCTCTTCTACGGAAAAACGTAGAAACCGCTGATGTCCTGAGAAAATGGGAATGTGAAGATAGGCGTCCTTGATGTCTATGGACGCTAGGACATCCCCTGGATGCAGGAAGGCTGCTACTGTGCGAATGGATTCCATCTTGAATTTTCTTATGTTGAGAAAGGAATTGAGTGCCCTTAAGTCCAGAATTGGACGCACTTTGCCCTCTTTCCTGGGTATTGTAAATAGGTTTGAATAAAACCCCTGAAAGCGTTCTGTCCAAGGAACGTGGACTACCACTCCTTGTTGTAGTAAATCCGTGACTGCTCTCCGCAGATCTTCTAAACGATCCGGGGATAGTCGGATATTGGAAGGGAAGAATCGCGCCGGTGGGAGAGATCGAAACTCGATCTTGTACCCTGACCTTATGATTTCGCAAACCCACTTGTCCGGGATTCTGGAAAGCCATGGATCCGGGAACCGGCGAAGACGTCCCCCCACCCCAGTTATGGGTGGGGGCGCACCTTCAGGCTTTGGTAGACTTATCTTCAGGTCTGGAGGGGGCGGGCATTTGCTTGCCCGACCAACGACCCCTGAAGCCTCCTGAAGGAGCTTTGGAGGACTTAATTTTTTCACCCGCGGGGCGAAAAAAATTTTTGTGAGCAGAAAAAGAAGGCCCTCGTCTTTGACGAGGTCCTTTACCCTTAACATTTTGCGGTAAAAAGGTGCTCTTTCCTCCCGTGAGATCCTTAATGATCTCATCTAAGTTGGCTCCAAATAAACGCTCTCCTAAAAAGGGGATATTAGCCAATGCTTTTTTGGAACCTTGGTCGGCTAACCAACCTTTTAGCCACAGTGTACGCCTGAGAACCACTGCTGAAACTGATGCTTGCGCCAATAATGGAGTGGCGTCTAACGCCGCATCACACACAAACTGTAACCCCTGTATCATCTGTTCCAACAAATCTGATACCGCCTGAGGGACCTCTTCTAAGTCCCGGCGTAACCACTTGGTCCATTCAGTTACAGTCTGCGAAACCAGCCCAATAGCAATTATTGGTCTGAAAGCTGATCCAATCAAGGAAAACATGGTGCGAGACATAACTTCTATCTTGCGATCCACCGGATCTTTAAAAGACAGAGCGTCTTCTAAAGGAATAACCGTGGCTTTATTCAATCTAGCAATTGGTGAATCCAGCACAGGTGGTTCTGTCCATTTCTTAATGAGGGTTTCCTCAAACGGATAACGCCTGTTAATGCGTTTAGAAATAGCAGAAGTGCGTTTTGGCAGACTCCATTCTTCTTTGATTGGATTGCCAAAACATTTGGGCAATGGAAAAACCTTCGCCACTTTGATGCGTTTTTTAGTCCCAAAGGGGATTTCAGTTTCAGCTATTTCCGACGGAGTACCCTGTAATCTTAAGGTTTCTTGAACAGATACAATGAGTGCGTTTACCAACGCTTCCTCTCGGGCTATGGCTGATGCCGAAACATCCTCCTCACTGTCTGAAGAGACAGTACCCGAGACACCAATCCCAGATGAGGTACCTGCAACTGCAGAAATAGGCTCAGATTCTGAATCCGAAGTTTCAGATAATATGGGGTTAGGCGGGGGTCGCTTTCTTGCGCCCTGTCCCTGACAAGCCACTTCCACCCGGGACACAAAAGTTTCCATAATAGCTGACAATGATTCAATCGTCAGTGGGGTGCTGGAGGATCCTGCAGACACCTCGAGGGGATCCGGTGGAGATACATGAGTGGCAGGGTCCATGTTAACTCAGGACACCTCTGCCAGAAAAAACAAAAAAACCTTCTTTTTTTTTTTTTTTTTTATGTGTATCCCCCTAGCGCAATAGCGCCCCTCAGAGTACCTGCTTCTTGATCCCCACAGAGAGAGAGAGGGACCCTCAAGGCTCACCACTTGATGCAGAGAAGTTTCCTACCAACTGCAGTCAGCGTTTGTCTCTTACAGACTGGAAAGAGCTGTGTTCGTTTTCCCGGGTAGAAGGAAGTGGCTCCGCCCCCTGTGTACGCCTTCCGGCGTTCCCAGCTCTCCTCGAGGTTAGCTGGGCTCTTCAAACATGGCCGCCCCCATACAGGAGACAATAGACTCCAAAAAAATGGCGGCCGACGTGACCTGCGGACATACATGTACCTGGTCTACAGCAAAATGGCGGAGGATTGCCGAAGTCTCGTTTTCCCAGCACATCCACCTGTATATCATGCTGATGGCGGTTTATCGATCTGCAGGAGGTCCACTACAATTAAGGTGGGATTATACCTCCTATGTCTGCTGCAATACTGCAGTCTGCTGGGTAGAGTGTTAGCTCCCAAACCAAGTCCGCTTGCCCATTGTATTTACAAGGGGGACTTTTAGTGTCAGATAGATACTGACCATGTATGGAGGGGCCCATATTCCACACTGCCTCATAACGAGGAAAAAAGGAAACATTTACTCACCATACCGAACCGACAGGCACCCTCTCTTCACAATACCCTCTCCACCGGGGTGGGGGGTTGTTGACCACTCCGGACGCCTCGACTCTCTGGTTCCTGGCGTCCAAGAGAGACTTTTAACTCGCAAGGTCAGTCCCTCCAATGGGACTCCGTCGCGGCCGACCCAGCGCGGAGCTCTGGTCTGCACGCGCTCGTAGGCAGAAACCGGGGTGACCACTGGATCTCAACATCCAGCCCGTCGTCCGGCCCCGCATACTTACTTGAATGTGTCGCGGCCGACCAAGCGCGATGCAATGGTCTGCTGGGTGACCACTAGTGTCGCCCAGATCCGGCATAATTGCTTGAAGATCTCACAGGAAAAAACACTGGAGAAAACTACCTAAAAAAATATTTTTTCTAAAAAAAATCTTGCCAGGACCAAAAGATCCCAGCAAGGAACTTAGGTCCTTACTCCTGACTAGACAGAAAAAAACTGATTCCTTGTAGCAGAGAGAGGGAGGATATACCCTCTGGGACTGCCCCTAGGGTGGAGCCAGAACGTTTTTTCTTTCTGCCTAGTCCTACTCCTGCGGAGATAACATAACCCAATTGATGTGAATCAAGAAGACTACGTCTGTCAATGAGCGACAGAGAAACCTATGTTACAGCCTTGTTCCAAAATGGATTATATTCATTATTTTCCTCAAAATTTTACAAACAGTACCCCATATTGACAACATGAAAGAAGTTTGTTTGACATCTTTTTAAATTTATTAAAAATAAAAAATGAAAAAATCCTATGTACATAAGTATTCACACGAATCCAATTGCGAAAGTTAAGGTTAACAATGTATTTTCCACACCCTTACACTTAAAAAATGGGACGAGACAAGGCTGCCCTCTTTCACCGATCCTGTTTATCCTAGCCTTGGAGCCGCTGATCAGACACATTAACGCAGACTCAGCAATCCACGGATTTCGGGTCAAGGACAAAGAGTTTAAGGTCTCGGCTTATGCCGATGACCTTTTGTTCTATATCACTCAGCCCCACATTTCCATTCCTAATCTAAACCTCCAATTCCAAAAATTTAGATTCCTTTCAAACTTTAAAGTAAATCACGCGAAATCAGAAGCTATGGACGTTTCATTACCAGAAAACATTAAGTCGCTCACACGTGCCAATTGCCCTTACAAATGGGTGCCCAAATCATTAAAATATCTGGGAATTCAATTAACCCCTAAAATTGATGCGATCTTTGAGGCTAATTTCACCTCGTTGTTATCAAACATAGGTAAAGACCTCAAGAGCTGGAATTCCAAGAATTTCTCTTGGTTTGGGAGAGCAGCTATCTTGAAGATGGTAATTCTTCCCCGCCTTCTATACCTTTTCCACGCTCTCCCGATTAAAATCCCAATTAGCTTTTTTCGTAAATTAAACACTATCCAGAGACATTTTTTATGGGCGTTGAAAAGACCTAGAATTAAACTCCAGACTTTACAGCGTTCTAAACCCAATGGAGGCATAGGTCTACCAAATTTTTCTAAGTACTACCAAGCCACCCACATTACAAGAGTTGTAGATTGGCATTGCCACTCGCTACAGAAGGATTGGGTAGACTTGGAAAAAAGCTGCTCAAACTTTCCTGCACACAATTTACTATGGACGAATCCTGAGAACTACCCGTTAGAAATCAAACAACATCCTTTGATATCCACTACTCTAAACATTATCAATCGCATAGCAACTGAACATCAACTGATAACTAAATATGGGACAATGACCCCCATTTCAAATAATCCCGATTTCACTCCAGGCCTGGATTTCAGGACAAAGAACATAGACAGGTGTCAACCTCAATCGCAGTTACGAGTCATTGACTGCCTAAACGGAACTAGGTTACTCTCTCTTGACAAATTTAATAACTTGCAACCCAAAGGATTTTATCTTTCCTTTTGGAATTTTCTGCAACTTCATGATTTTTTCCGAAACTCAAAATCCAAATTTCAATTAAGCACTCCCCTGACGGTTCTTGAAGAGACCTGCCTTAGACAAACACCCTGCATCAAAACCACTTCGCAGGCCTATAAATGGTTGTCCCAACCTACGAGAGGTCTGCCTGACAAATACAAATTAGTTTGGGAAAGAGAATTAAATTGCACCATCCCTGACAAGAAATGGGAAAAAGCGTGTGTCTTCACACATAAGTGCTCCTTAAGCACGAAAGTGCAAGAAACCTCTTTCAAAATCCTGACACAATGGTACATTACCCCAGTGCAACTCAGGGTGTGGTCCCCACAGGTCTCTGACAGATGTTGGAGATGCTTGAAAGAGAAAGGAACGTTCCTGCACTTATGGTGGTCGTGTCCTGTCATCCAAAAATTCTGGAGTGAGATCATCCACCTCATAAAATATATCACCAACACCACTTTATCATTAGACGCCGCATGCTGTCTCTTACACCTGCACAATCTATCTTATAAAAAATACAAACAATCTCTTGCTAGACATTTGCTCAATGCAGCGAAGGCGGTCATCCCCCTACACTGGAATGTTCAGTCCAGACCTTCCACAAAAGAATGGATAGACAGAGTAAAAATTTTCTATGAGATGGAAGAGATCCTTGCTATTAAAAAAGAAAACGATTCAGCTTTTCACAAAACTTGGCGACCCTGGTTTGAATTTACACTTTCTGATGTCTTCATAAGCCTTTCTGCCCATTAGATCCGAATACTACTTTATGCTGACGGTTCAACATACTCTGAAACCCACATAATTTGACAACATGATTAATTTGCTCGTATCTGCTTGCCCTGGTCTCATTTACCTCTCCCACTCATCATCCTGATCCTCATTCCCACTCCCCCCTTTCCCCCCTCTCTTTTTCCCCTCACTCTTTTTCCTTTCTTGTCTAATTACGGCGCACTAGCCGTTGCTGCAGACTTGCCCTCGGCACTTGATTACTCTATGTATTGTTGCTCTCAAGGAAATCGGTCACAGCATTTGGCTAGATTTTATACTTTAATATCCTTTGTTGCACTACCTGTGATTCTGATTTCCATTTGCTTATGTTATTCACATGTCTCATTGCGCTTCAATGTGTATTATTGTTATGAAGCTTATGTTTGTATTTGTATTTTTTGCAATAAAGCTTTTTATTGGAAGAAAAAAAAAAAAAAGTATTCACAGCCTTTGCTCAATACTTTGTTGGAGCACCTTTGGCACCAATTACAGCCTCAAGTCTTTTTGAGTATGATGCTACAAGCTTGGCTCACCTATTTTTGGGTAGTTTCTCCCATTCTTCTTTGCAGGACCTCTCACGCTCCATCAGGTTGGATGGGGAGCGTCGGTGCACAGCCATTTTCAGATATCTCCAGAGATGTTCAATTGGGTTCAAGTCTGGGCCCTGACTGGGCCACGCATTCACAGAGTTGTCCCATAGCCACTCCTTTGTTATCTTGGCAATGTGCTTAGGGTTGTTGTCCTGTTGGAAGATGAACCTTTGCTCTAGTCTGAGGTCTAGAGTGCTCTGGAGCAGGTTTTCATCAAGGAGGTCTCTGTACATTTCTACATTCATCTTTCCCTTGATCCTGACTAGTCCCCAGTTCCTTCCACTGAAAAACATCCCCACAGCATGATGCTGTCACCACCATGCTTCACTTTGGAGATAGTATTGGCCAGGTAATGAGCTGTGAGTGGTCTCCTCCAGACATGATGCTTACCATTTAGGCCAAAGAGTTCAATATCTGTTTCATCAGACCAGAGAATTTTGTTTCTCATAGTCTGAAAGTCCTTCAGGTGCCTTTTGGCAAACTCCAGGAGGGCTGGCATGTGTTTGTTTTACACATGAATGGCTTCCTTCTGGCCACTCTACCATACAGTACTGATTGGTGGAGTGCTGCAGAGATAGTTGTTCTTCTGGAAGGTTCTCCTCTCTCCACAGTGAAATGCTGGAGCTCTGTCAGAGTGACCATTGAGTTCTTGGTCACCTCCCTGACAAAGGACCTTATCCCAGGATCACTCAGTTTGGCCAGGCGGCTCGATCTAGAAAGAGTCCTGGTGGTTTCAAACTTCTTCCATTTATGGATGATGGAGGCCACTCTGCTCATTGGGACCTTCAATGCTGCATACATTTTTCTGTACCCTTCTCCAGATCTGTGCCTTGAAACAATCCTGTCTTGGAGGTCTGCAGACAATTCCCTGGACTTCATGGCTTGGTTTTTGCTCCGACATACACTGCTAACTGTGGGACCTTATATAGACAGATGTGGGCCTTTCCAAATCATGTCCAATCAACTGAATTTACAACAGGTGGACTCCAATCAAGTTGTAGAAACACCTCAAGGATGATCAGTGGAAACGGGATGCACCTGAGCTAAATTTTGAGTGTCATAACAAAGGCTGTAAATACTTATGTATATAGGATTTATTTTGTTTTTTATTTTTAATACATTTGCAAAGATTTAAACAAACTTCTTTTACGTTGGCATTATAGGGCATTATTTTTAGAATTTTGAGGAAAATAATAAATTAAATCCATTTTGGAATAAGGCTGTAACATAACAAAATATGGAAAAAATGAAGCACTGTGAATACTTTCCGGATGCACTGTATCACTGAGGTTGAGCACATTTTTGTTTGGAATAATTATTATATTCACAGTTTTTTATGCAAATGATTATCTTTGAGCACTATTAAGGATGTTTTTATGGACATGCATTTATTAAATGTAATTGGATGTTTGATATATGGTTCATACAAAGGTGTTAAGAATTAGGGTCCTTTCACACAAACGATCCGATCGGATCCGCCTGTCAGTTTTGTAGGCGGACCTGATCGGATGCTCCATGCATTCCTATGGGGCAGGGGATGTCAGTGGAGACATGTCTGCTGACACCGGCTGCTGTCCGCTTCCGATCCTATCCATGAAATCCAGACGGATGGAAACCCTATTTTCTATCCGTCCAGCGGATCAGATGAGAAGGGACAGGTGGTCCATTCTCATCTGATTCCCCCATAGAGGGCAGCAGGGATCTGAAAGCTCTGTCTCCGCTCTGTGAGCTCCGCGCTGTCATCCGCCTGCTCAGCGGGTATCGGCGGATCGATCCCCCGCTGAGCAGAGCGGCTGCATTGTTACTTTTTGTTATTTTAAAATGTAAATATATATATATATATATATAAAAAATGAAGAATATTTTAACTACCTCCCATCCGCACTGTAGCCGAAGTACTACACATTTTCTCACATTTTCGGGAGGCCGTCTTGGCTCCCCGCGCGCTCCCGCGAGCGCGCATCGGGGAAAATCTGTGTCGGCCGTGTCCCTTGGACACAGCCGATCACAGATCGTGGTGAATAGCCAATCACAGCGGCCATTCACCACGTGATCGGACCATCCAATGAGAGATGATCTCATATGTAAACATATGAGATCATCTCTCATCGCCAGCGCTCCTTCCTCACACAGAGACTGCAGTGTGAGGAAGGAGAGAGCCGATCAGCCGTCGGGGACAAAGAAAAATGTAATCAGGGCACTGATCACCAGTGCCCTGATTACACAAGGTACACTAAACACACTAACTGCCCACCATCAATGCCCACAGTGCCCGCCATCAGTGCCCCCCATCAGTGCCCACAATCAGTGCCCATAGTGCTGCCAGTCAGTGCCCATCAGTGCCTGCTCATCTAGGCACTGATGAGCACTGACTGGCAGCACTATGGGCACTGAGTGTGGGCACTGATGGTGCTGCCCATCAGTGCTCATCAGTGCCGCCCATCAGTGCTCATCAGTGCCACCCGTCAGTGTCAATCAGTGCCACCCGCCAGTGCCCATCAGTGCCGCCCGTCAGTGCCCATCAGTGCCGCCCGTCAGTGCCGTCTCTCAGTGCCCAGCAGTGCCACCTCTCAGTGCCCATCAGTGCCACCTCTCAGTGCCCAGCAGTGCCACCTCTCAGTGCTCATCAGTGCCGCCTATCAGTGCCGCCTATCAGTGCCGCCTATCAGTGCTCATCAGTGCGGCATATTAGTACCTCCTCATCAGTGCCACCTCATCAGTGCCCATTAATGCCACCTCATCGGTGCCCATAAGTGCCACCTCATCAGTGCCCATCAGTGCAGCCTATCAGTGCCCATCAGTGCCGCCTCATCAGCGCACATCAGTGAAGGAGAAAAATTGATTTATTTTCAAAATTTACTCGCAGAAAATAAGAAAAAAAATTTTTTTCAAAATTTTCTGTCTTTTTTCTTTTTTTTTGTAAAAAATAAAAAACCCAGAGATGATTAAATAACACCAAAAGAAAGCTCTATTTGTATGAAAAAAATGATAAAAATTTCATATGGGTACAGTGTAGCATGACCACGCAATTGTCATTCAAAGTGTGAGAGCACTGAAAGCTAAAAATTGGTCTGGATGGGAAGGGGGTTTAAGTGCACAGAAGGCAAGTGGTTAATTTCAACTTTACTAAAGCTAACAGAAATGATGAAGTGCTCCCACAATTTATTACACAGCCATTGTTGCTTGTCTTTGTTTGGTTTGGTTACAAATTGGGTCAAAATACAGTAACAATTTTATTATTAATAATATTATTATTATTTGGCTCCTGGAATTAAAAAGTTTAAACTACTTGCTGACCAGTGGGTGTAGTTTTACTGCAGCAGGTCGGCTCTATTGCGTGAAACGACATACCTGAATGTCGCTTCGTGCAATAGCCAGTGGGGGTGTATATTTTTAGCACTGATTACTGTAGAAATGTCACTGGTCCCCTCAAAAGGGTCAGTTAGGTGTCTGATCTGTACGGCGCAATGTCGCAGTCTGATCACCGCCGTAACTAGTAAAAAATAAATGAATAAAAATGCCATAAATCTATACCCTAGTTTGTAGACACGATAAATTTTGTGCAAACCAATCAATATACGCTTATTGGGTTTTTTTTTTACCAAAAATATGTGGCAGAATACATACTGGCCTAAAATAATGATTATTAGTTTATTTTTTTTTTTTATTGCCTGTGTTTTATAGCAGAAAGTAAAAAATATGTTGTTTTTTTTTTTCAGTATTGTTGTTCTTTTTTTGTTTATAGCGCAAAAAAACAAAAAAATGCAGAGGTGATCAAATACCATCAAAAGAAAGCTCTATTTATGGGGGAAAAAAGGAAATTAATTTTTTTTGGGTATAGTGTCGTTGGGTACAATTGTCAGGTAAAGTAATGCAGTGTCTTATCACAAAAAATGGCCTGGTCATTAAGGGGGTAAAACCTTCCGATCCAGAAGTTGTTAAGAATCACTGAGCTAGTGTAATGCATACCGTATGGCAAAGTCTGCATTTTTTTTGTACATTAGTAACAACATGGATATTTAGAAAATAATAAGGGCTTTTTCATATATCCATATACCAATGCAGAGGGCCATGTTTATTTGCCTGGAATAACAGATGGGCCGTGCAGCTGTGCACAGCCAGCCTGTTAAAATCAATAACAGGCTGACGTCTGCATGTATCTTCACTAACCTTCTCACATAAACCTGCCTGTATGTAGCAACCTCCTAGGTATGTGCTAGGATTAGTGTAGAATATTTTTTGGTTTCTCTCTCTGCTTAACAGAGAGACATGTGATTGGCTAGTGTAGTCTGCTCAGTGTGATTTGGTGCTGCTCATGCTGTCTTGAGATTTCCTGTATCCAAGAAACTAGGGAAGGTTCTAGAAAATAGGCATAAACCATGCAGATGGGAGCATGAACATTCATACAGCCCTGGCCAATTAGAGGGGTAAGAACTCCTATGCATGTTGGGTGCCTGTATTTATATTCTAGGAGCTAGGAGCACATGAACTCAGGGTCTTTCCTAGAAGAGGATTGCACCAGCTGGGGGAGAGGCTGCTCAGCTTCCCTGGTATTTGCTGCTATGTGGCCTCAGATGGGCGACCTGAGGGCCTGAATCGATAGAGTGTGCTGCCATGTGGTCTCAGGTGGGAGTCCTGAGGGCCTGAAGTTAGTGAGAGTGACCCTGATTTTGCAGTGAGCTGGCTGAAGGGGCTGTCTATTCAAGATCTGGTCTAGTATCACTGGTATATAGTGTCGCTTGGAAGTTGGAAGGAGGCTATCAGCTGTCCCTGTAAATTTTAGGCAACCTAAAGGATCTATAGACTTGTGCTATTAACCCCTTCTGGTGTGCTATGTAGTCAGCTGAGGGTCTGAAAAAGGAAACACTGGCTAGTGTTCTAAAGAGCTTGTCGAACTGTTACTACTGCATAGGACTTTGCTCAGTTCTACTACTTTTGGACTGCCAAACAGTCTGCCATAACTGGCCTGTACCTGGGGAGCTTTGCCCTGCTACTGCTACTGAGGGACATTGCTCACTCCTGAAACTGATGTGTGCTACTTTCAAGGAGAAGTCTGCTATCTGCTAATAGCAGGGACTTCACCAGAGGTTAACCAAGAGATCGGTTAGATGTCCTCAATTGTGAATAGTTCTATTTCTTGGAGTATCCCACTAAATTGCCTTCCAAGTTCACCAAAAATAATACAACAAAAAAGCGAAACCCCTAGACTGGTCATTGAAGACAATGAGAGGAAGTGTGTGTGCACCTGGCTGAGTGAATCTACCTTGTGCCTAACTGTGAAGCGAAAGTGGGGAAAACCTGAGCAAAATACCAGTGGCTCCTACAGGGGTAGCGCTACATGCATATCTGGGTGGGATTGATGGACGCACTCTGTCTGTATTCAGAGCCATGCATGAGATGTAAAAGCAAGGATGTTTATGAAGATCAGTGAAGATCTGTGCAGCTGTCTGCCTGTTGATTTTAATGGACTGGCTGCATGAGCCACCCGTGTTTCCTCGATAGATAAACACTGCTCTCTTCATGGGTGTATGGATCTGTGCACCCATGTGAACGAGCCCTTAAACTGTAAGCAAAGGAGCTATCAGTAAGTATTTTTAATTACAGTGATTAAAAACATAATTGAGTGTTTAAAAAATATTTACACACAAGCATTGCAAAATGGTAATGAATATATAAATGTCAGGAAGAATTAGAGATTAGGTAATCTACAACGGGGGTATTTTGTAAGAACTGGTATTTCTTAAAGAGGTATATAATTTAGTGGAACAGAGGAAAGCTGATATATACTGATTCAGGTAACACTATTTAATAGAGAACATAGTGGTCCTTGGTTACACTCCATTGGATGGTATTCACAGACTCAGCAGAAAATATCCTCAGAAAATGCTAGATTCAGAAAATGCTATCAATTTTGTGTGCACAGTCTGTGCTGCGAGAAGTAATTAATTGCATATAATTAATATGCAAAGTTTCTATACCTATAATTTTAGTCTGTATATTGGTGTTGATGCCAGCAGCATATGAAGGCACATGTAAGAACCTGCCAAGATTGAACATATATAGATTTGTTTTTTCTTTTCATATACAAATTTAGGGCTGCAACCTTGTTACAGGATTCTCAAAGCAATTAAGGATATCTTAAGACAGAGAAAAGCAGGAGCGCTTTGTCAGTTATTCTTTATTTGACTACCCCCCTCCGCAGCACCCCCCCCCCCCCCTAAAACCTCATACACTCATACACACTACTAGGTTTTTAGTCAGGGCCACTGTACTAACAATCTGATCAAGTAATGATCAGAGATCTCTCCTGCTGAGCTATTGTGTCTTGACAGGGGGACTGTCCTGCCACCAGAACACTCTGTTCAGCGCTTTCAAACATTGGCTGAGAGCATAGAGAGGGAGCCCTTCGGTAGACCTTTTTCGGTCATGAGCCTTTGACAGGCTTCTGTCGGACCAACTGCTATACACACGGGCCAAATGTCGTCCGGTTTCTATTGAATTGGCCAATGCTGGCCACCATTCAGCCCATGTGTACTAGGCTTAGACCTCATATTCACCTGTCCTTGCTACCCTTGCTACTACTAGAATTCCACTATGCAGCCTGCTAGGATTAGAGATGTACAATTTCTGGAAATGTTTAAGCCATGGGAAAAAAACTTTTTTTTCCCCTGTTTTTTTTTTTCCGGAAAAAAAAATAGTATGGAGTAGTTGTACAAATTGAAAATCATTTTGTTACACTAAGAAGTAAAAATGCAGTGTATTATGGTTGAAATAAAGTACAGCTTATTCAGTAAATAAACTAAATTTGCTTTTTAAATTTTTATTACAAATGGAATAACAAGGACTGTATATGTTAAGAACATTTCAACTATACATGAAAACAGGTAATCACCCCCCTTTCCTTCATAATCATTTAAAAGCTTCCTGCCAATATGCATTTTCAGTTATTAACAATGCTGATCCAGAAGCACAGATTGCTCTTGCAAGAGCTTGATCAATCTTCTGGTGTAATTGTATCAATAAATGAAGGTATTATGTATTTTTGGGAGGCCGTTATTTGCAGCACTTCATTACTTGATGCTGTTGATGAAGAAACACATCTAGAAATGTTTCCAAGCATTGGTTGGTTGGTCTCACCTTTTTACTGAGAGGAGGAAAAGAAAAACACTATTTACTGAGCAGACTATAGGGAAACATTATGCTGTGATGGTGGGGAACATTAATAGGAATCATTTAAAGGTTAAATAAGATAAGCTAATTTGACAGACAAATTTACCCTCTTACCTGTCAATTAAGGCCTGAGAGGACTGAAACTATCATCTACTGTATCCCAACAATACAGTATCTCGACTGTAGGAGGTACAACATGGAGCCCACAAGCAAACTAAACTAGAGCCTTTGCCCTGTCGTCCCCCCCTATTGTCGCAAATGCATATTTCTCTTGTTTGAGAACTGCATTGAGAAGTAAAGTGTTACTTGAATTGTGTTGCAGGATTTGCTGTCTTGAGCTGGGAGAACTTGCAATAATTTAAGTATTTACACCAAGTCTCAGAAATCTTTCATTATGATCCTTGTGTTATATAGTTTGCATACCATGTCATAGATATATATTTTTCTCATTGTAAAATAACAAATTCAACACTTTTTTTTTTTCTTTCAATTTTTCCAGGAAAAAAAAAAAACGATTTTTAAAAAAAGGAAAAAAAAAACATATTTTTTCCTATTTTTCCTGTTTTTTTCCCCAGGCCTTTTCATCTCGAGCTAGCAGTTACACAGCTGCTGCTGCAAAGTATTCCAGCTGGGCATTTCTTATTGCACACATGCACAGAATAATCTCTATTTATTCCTATGGACTTTGTCCACCATTGAGACTGAATAGATAGGAATTTTAGGAGAATTTCCTCTAAACGGCTCAAGGAAGAAGCCGCTTGCCTGGGAGAATTTACAGAGTCTGGCAGAAGTGAATATATAATATGGGTTGGTGTTGCGAGGGGGCGGGGGCAGTGTACAGTTAATTGATTGCATATTTACCTTACAAAAAACAAAAACATTCTCTCTCTCTCTCTCTCTCTCTCTCTCTCTCTCTCTCTCTCTCTCTCTATCAATATCTATATATATATATATATATATATATATATATATATATATATATATATATAGATATATATATAAATATACATACTGTATATAGTTGTCAGTTAGGCTGAAGCTAGCCTGATCTCCAACTTGGTTTACGTTACCTGGGTTACTTTGTTTGTTGGGTTACCCCTAAGGCCAAGGACGTTAGCTTCTGCCTGGTACTGTTGAGGGTTCTCCGGTAGGTAGGATACAAGAGGATACAATGCACTGGGTCAATAATATTTATTTATTTTATCCTGACCAAAAAACTAGTGAGCAACAGGAGTTCCCTATTATCTTTTTATCATGCCCAGGGCCCCTAACCAGCATAGATAGCCTCTAGCCTGCAGAGACACTAGAAGACTTTGTGTATAAGTCACAAATTGAAAAAATAAAACAAAGAAATCCAAAGTGAAGCCAAAAACTGTGAATTCAGTGATTCTTTGGGAAATGACAGATGTGGATACCAAACTCCACCAAGCTACTTAATGATAAACCACACTGTGAATTCACAGTTGTTGGCTTCACATTTGGATTTCTTTGTTTTATTTTTACAATTTGTGGTGACACATAACAGTTTGATATATTTTCATTGCACTATTGTATTACACTTACATTTTAATTTATCTTAGTGCTGCTTTTGTGATGTTTGTTGTGCTATGTATTATGTTATTGTGTTAGCTGGTATGTTTTTAATACCCAACAGAGCCCTAGAGCATTTTTTAGTTCTTATATAAACTGCAGAACCCATATATATCAGAGGACCTCCTGAATGAGACTATCTGGACGTGCCTAGGCCCTACAGACCTAAGGGACTGTTATAATGTTGGGGGGGGGGGGGGGTTGTTTAGCTTTAGTGTAGAGCTCACCAGTGTGTAGAAACCATGCCAGTTGTGCCATTTAAGCGCTTGTTTGTCCCTTTTTATTGCAGAGAAACAAAAGAAACACACAGCTATCCATACAGGGGTTTCTACCCTCAATAAAAAAATAAAGAACATTTCAGCCTCCTGGCTCTCTGTCGCAGCACCACTGCTCAGACTTTGTGCCTTGGTCCTTCTGACAATGTAACAGTGTCCCTAGTTTCATGCACAAATGGTACACCAGTGGTCGCCCATTCATTGGAGGTACAGGGGCACCGCCCCCCCCTATCCATGCGTCCGGCCCCCTAAACTACATGCAGGGTGCATGGATTCCAATGGGTTTTTTCTTAAGCACCTGATTAGAGCCAGAGGCTCTAATAGGCTTCAGAAGGAGAAGCCATGCTATTGGACAAGGAGGAGGAGACATAGGGGAAGCCCCCGCCACTGCCTGCCCTCCATGTCAGTCCAGGGTGAGGGAGCCAGCGACAGGGGGTGGTGTGGTCTGGGGGGGGGTATGGTGTTGTCCATCTGCCGTCCCCCTCTGCCCATGAAGCACCAGCCGACACTGTGGTACACCCCAGTTAGCACTCTATCTTTTGCAGCCTTCCTGCTGCTCCAGCCCATGGGGAGACTGTGTCCTCTGTCTGCTCTGTCAGACTGCACCATTCAGACATGCACACTTGTGGCTGCTCCCTTACACCCACATGGACTCCTCAGGAGGGTGGAGCCCAGAACCCTGCTAGTTCTGACTCTATAAAAAAAAAAAACACAACCAACCTGCATAATCAGTTCCCTGGCTATTCCTAAAGCCTAGCCCTAGGATTGGAGATTTCCTCTCACCTGGATCAGTATGAAATCTCCAGGCTCCAGGTCCCAAACCGTATTCTACTAACTAACAGTTTCCTCCAAATTTAACAATCATCCTGGAGACCCTCAATCTGCCTATTTGAGAATCCTGGGCCATATACAGTGTGACAGGGAACCATACTGTCACACTCTGAATATAACATCACCACACTAGCCGAGAATAGGAAACCTGTCAAGTTGGCAAACAAAGATATGATTGATAGGCTGTCAATTACTTTCTTTTCCTGCTAGAGGACCCGTTCTGTAATTTAATGCTGCTGTGTGAATAAAAAAAAAAATTAAAAAAACATTGTTCCTGGACTGCCAGTGGTTAGAACTGTTAAACGTTTGCAATGATTTATAGTAAGGGCTCTTGGTCACCTTACAGCACTTTATTTTTTGTTAATAAAAATATTAAACATGTTATAGTCACCTGCTCTATGCATCGGTATTGTACAGAGTGGCCTAAACCTCCTCCTCTGGGGTTTTCCGCCCGCGATCTTGGCATCACCTCTTTTGCTTCTGCCCCTCGTAGCAAGCCACTTGCTATGCAGGACAGATGTGAGGGCTTGCTCCACAGCTTGGATGTGAGTGTCAATTGACACACACAGCGTGGCTCAGCCCAACCCCCCCCCTCTCTGTTCACAGGATTTAATTAAAAGGAGCAGAAGTGAATGTCTCCTGCTGCTCTCAGTGTAGTTTAGTGGAAGCAGGAATCAGGGAGAGAAGACCGGCAGCTGGGCCCAGCTCTGGATCAATGAAGAACTGTTGGGTAAGTGTTGGGGGGGGGCACAGTAAGTGGCAAAATTGTTGATTACCTTAATGTAGGGAATGCATTAAGGTGAAAAATGCATTAGCGTCCAAACCACTTTAATGTATAATCAGGTAAAATTTTGTATGAGCTGGGACTTTTTTACTCCGTCAGAGTGCATATAGTTTATAGTTAGGAAGGGTGAGATCTGCAGCAATTGCATGAAGTTATTTTGTGTTAAAGCTAATAGATTTTTTTCGCTGTTTGGTGGCGACTACACTCCAGAGAGGGATGGTTGGAGAAATAACTAGCCACATTATTGCCTTATCCCCTTTCCGCTCAACTCCAGCATCTCTTTCCTGGGTCTTTAAGATCAAGGGGTGAGAGGGATTGCCTGATCACGTAACCAATGTGATTGACTGTCAGCTGCTATGTTTTTAATACCCAATAGAGCCCTAGAGCGTTTTTTAGTTCTTATATAAACAGTCCTTATTAGAGACTGTTAGCTGTCTACTATGACAGCTCAGTCACTGTCCTGAGAGTGTGCTCTTAGCACAGAAACCTCAGCTGTCCATGGATGAATACTATATGCACGGGAAGTGGGAGTTAGCCCTCCTTAATTGTTGATGCGCATACAGTGGCTTGCGAAAGTATTTGGCCCCCTTGAACTTTGCGACCTTTTGCCACATTTCAGGCTTCAAACATAAAGATATAAAACTGTAATTTTTTGTGAAGAATCAACAACATGTGGGACACAATCATGAAGTGGAACAACATTTTTTGGATATTTTAAACTTTGTTAACAAATAAAAAACTGAAAAATTGGGCGTGCAAAATTATTCAGCCCCTTTACTTTCAGTGCAGCAAACTCTCTCCAGTGAGGATCTCTGAATGATCCAATGTTGACCTAAATGACTAATAGGGATGATCGAACGGTTCGGGTCGACCATCGGTTCGACCCGAACATTGGGTGTTTGAGGTTCGGCCGAATTTAGAACTTTTTGCCCAAAAAGTTCGGAATTCCGCAACCAGAACCGACCAAAATGCAATGGGACAGGAAATGGGCTTTAAAAGCCCATGATTGGACCAGAACCATTAGCAAAAGCCAATTGAGGGGGCAGGAGAATGCTAGGAATGTGATTGGAGTGACTAGGGGGTCCATAGGCCAATCATTAGTGAATACGCCCCCCAGTATATAAGATAGCCCCCGCCAAATTCCTAGCATTGTTATACAGGGACATGGAAGAGAGTGGAAGCAGTTTGTGGACTTCTGCTACAAAGTGTCATTTAGCATTTATTAGTGTGAGGAAAGGGATATCTAGTGTAGTTAGGGTGCTCTTTTACACTTTAGTTAGCTTTAATTATTCAGTTTCTGTAGGGAAAGTGGTAAGTGCCAGGGTGACCGTAGTGTAGGGTGAACTGACAGTGACTGCTATGGCAGGGTGATCAAACCCTTCCAAATCAGGGTGACCGCTATAGAGAAAAGCTAGTTTCTCTGAAGTCACTTTCGTTGCAGTAATATGGCTTCGCCCCAGCTTGCTTTTTGGCTGCAGGCGTCTATAGGGATTTTTTGAGCACATGTTTGGAGTCAGGCATGACATCTGAACATGTGTATAGGGGGTATATATACACACCCATGTATGTATATATACACCTGCACATATATAGGTAACACCAATATAGATACGCTCCTATCTCACCTATATATGTCTAAGTGTAAAATACATATAAGTATGTGTGTATATATACACCACTATACACAAGTTCAGATGTTTTGCCTGCCTCCAAAAACCCCCAAAAAAATGCCTGCAACAACACACCTGGACGTTTATTTTTTGGCGCTAGCGTTTTTTTGGGCATTTTTTTGGGTTCTTTGGAGGCAGGCAAAACATCTGAACTTGTGTATAGTGGTATATATACACACATACTTATATGTATTTTACATATAGACATATATAGGTGTTATAGGAGCGGAGCCATATTCGTGTAAATGATTTCATTAGCGCAATCATATATTTCTGCTACTATCACACCTATATATGTCTAGGTGTATATATACATATAAGTATGTGTGTATATATACCACTATACACAAGTTCAGATGTTTTGCCTGCCTGAAAAGACCCCAAAAAATGCCCAAAAAAACGCTTGCTACTAAACCGGCAAGGTGTGAAAAGAGAGAAGCCACTAACCTGTTGTAACGCTCTGGGGTTTGATTTAGTGAACTGGATTTGCAGCTGCAGAATTTCCACTCAGTAGTCTTGTAGAGATGTGTTGAATCACCTTATCCAACTCTCCTGACTCATCACAGTGGCTCAGCCCGCTTCAGTATGCACATACACAAACACTCAGATAAGATGTTGCTGGAGTGATAGATATCTATGCAATAGTATTGAGGTGATATACTGAAGGAATAGGCTTGAGTAGTGATAGCAATTAATGATAGGCACTCAGGTAGTAATGTTGCAGGAGCGATAGCAGATGGTGATAGATAGTATGCAGGAGGGTTAGCAATCATGTACAAGTAACAGGTGGTAGGGGATAGCAGATGAAGTGTACAGGAGATGCTAAGTTAATGCAAGGATATAAGTTACAGGTGGTAGTAGGCTCAAGAGTTAGCAATCTAGGTAACGATGCAGGTGATAGATATTGTAGTGCATATATCCTAGAGTTTAGCAACAGTTCTTAATATGCAAGAATAGATAGCATGTGACTAGCTGGTAAGCAAGGTAAAGGATCAGGTAGCGAGGTAAAGGATCAGGTAGCGAGGCTCCGGTCAATCCAGGTATAGGAAGATAGCTGGAGGATTCGGCAGCGTCAGACAGGGATGTATAACGAGCGGTTGCACGAACACCTTGTGAGTGCACAGCGTCGGTTGAAATAGCCGCTCAGAGCGGCGCCTAGTGA
Source organism: Pelophylax lessonae (assembly GCF_965119305.1). NCBI lineage: Eukaryota > Metazoa > Chordata > Amphibia > Anura > Ranidae > Pelophylax > Pelophylax lessonae. Next base: position 346,626,115 of record NC_138771.1, read on the forward strand.
TGACGTCATCAGATGTTAAAGAGACATGCAGCTATATGCGTTCCACCTACCTGAATGGTGGAACGCAATACGGAAGTAAGAGGCTAGAAAGGTACTGAAAGTACCAGGATCTTACAGTACCCCCCCCCATAAGGCCGGCTCCAGAAGGCCTATAGCACTGGTCTCTCAGGGTATTTAGAGTGGAACCTTTTTATAAGCCTGGATGCGTGAACGTCCGAAGCATCCAACCAGGTGTCATCTTGGGGTCCATAGTTTTTCCATCTGATGAGATATTGGAGTTTTCCTCTGTGGATACGAGAATCCAAAATCTCCCTAATCTCAAATTCTTCTCCCCCTTCAACTTGTACTGGAGGTGGAGGCAAGATGGTAGGTCTAATTCCTTGGTTGGGTATATGTGGCTTTAGTAGAGATACGTGGAAAATGGGGTGTATCTTAAGATCTGCCGGTAAAGTAAGTCGAACTGCAGATGTCCCAATGAGTTTCTCGATTGGGAAAGGTCCCAAAAACAGAGGTCCAAGCTTTTTACTGGGGATTTTCAACCTCAAGTTTTTTGTAGATAGCCAAACAAGATCCCCAATAGTATATTGAGGAGAAGGTCTTCTACGAAGGTCATAGTACCTTTTTTGTTGGCTATGAGCATGTGAGATGGTGGTGTTAAGTAAACCCAGAGAGTCTTTTATTTGGGTAAGATAGTCAGAGGCTACTGGATTACTTGATGGTAGGATGCGTGGTGGAAGAAGTGTGGGATGAAACCCATAGTTTAGGTAGAACGGACTTTGCTTAGTAGTACTGTGGGTTGCATTATTATAAGCAAATTCCGCCAAAGGGAGGAGGTCCACCCAATCATCTTGTAGGTATGAGGTGTAGCAACGCAAATATTGTTCAATACACTGGTTGACTCTTTCAGTTTGTCCATTGGTCTGTGGGTGATAAGGGGAAGTAAGTTTTCGCTCAATACGTAGTATATGACATAGAGCTTGCCAAAACTTAGAGATGAACTGTGAACCCCGGTCAGATAGAAGAGTCTTTGGAATTCCATGTAGTTTGAACACATGTTTCACTAGTAATTCCGCTGTTTCCTTAGATGAAGGTAGTCTGCGAATAGGAATGAAATGTGCCATCTTTGTCAGATGGTCCACTGACACTAGGATGGTAGTAAATCCTTTGGAAGGTGGTAAATCTACTATGAAGTCTAGAGACACAACTTCCCATGGAACTTTGGGTATTGGTAGACTGCAAAGTAGACCAGATGGTTTTGTAGTGTCAATTTTGGACCTTGCACAGATGTCACATGAGGAAACAAATTTCTGTACAGACGTCTTCATTCCAGGCCACCAAAATTGCCTGGTGAGCAAATTAAATGTCTTAGTCATACCCATATGTCCTGCCATAGGTACGTCATGTGATAGTTCCAAGATTTTAGTATGCATACCAGGAGGTATGTAGAGTTTGTTGTCAAAGTAGAGGAAGCCTTCTGCATCAGCACTTAGTTGTGGTGGTGGTGAATCCAGTCCTAGACTGTGCAGAATCTCTTCCTTTAAGGAACGAACAACACCAATAATACGGTCATGGGGTATTATAGGAAGTGAAGGGATTTCAGCACAGTTATCTTCGGTTAACCGTGATAACGCATCCGCCTTCTTGTTTTTATCTGCAGGTGTGTAGGTCACTAAGAAATTGAATCTTAGGAAGAATAATGACCAACGTACCTGCCGATGGGAAAGGGTCTTGTTGGTCTGAAGGTATTGGAGATTCTTATGATCTGTATATATGAGTATTGGCAACCGGGTACCTTCAAGTAAATGTCGCCAATTTTCAAGTGCCAGTTTTATGGCAAGCAACTCTTTTTCACCCACTGGGTAGTTCACCTCTGGGCTACTTAGTGCTTTAGAGAAGAAAGCAACTGGGTGGAGTGGTGAAGTATTCGTTGGTCGTTGGGAAAGAACTGCTCCTACAGCCATATTTGACGCATCCACCTCTAGGATGTATTGGAGGGATGGGTCTGAATGGTGTAGTATGGGAGCAGAAGTGAAGCTTGATTTTAACAAGCGGAAAGCTTTATTTGCTTCTTCAGACCATTTGTATGTTTTTTTCACACTTGTAAGTTGTGTGAGCGGTCTTACAATAGAAGAGAAGTTCTTGATGAACTTCCTATAAAAGTTTGAGAATCCAAGGAATCGTTGTAATGCCTTACGAGTTGTTGGTACAGGCCAATCCAGAATACACGATATCTTGCTCATATCCATCTTGATGCCATTCTTTGATATGATGTATCCTAGGAATAATACTTCTTCCTTATGAAATAGGCATTTCTTCAGCTTTACATATAAATTGTGTGCGAGTAATCTGGACAACACAAGTCTTACATGTCTTACATGTTCAGACAAGGATTGAGAGTAAATGAGTATATCATCCAGATATACCACAACACAAACATCGAGTAGGTCTCTGAAGATGTCATTTATAAACCGCTGGAATGCTGTGGGAGCATTACACAATCCAAAGGGCATCACTAGATATTCAAAAAGTCCATATCTAGTTCTGAATGCCGTCTTCCACTCATCCCCATTACGGATACGGATGAGATTGTATGCCCCTTTTAGGTCCAACTTTGAAAAGTAGGTGGCTCCACGCACTTGTTCAATGAGTTCCGGAATGAGAGGTAAAGGATAGCGATCCTTTATTGTGATAGTATTTAACTGCCTATAGTCAATGATAGGCCTGAGACTTAGATCCTTATTGCGGACAAAGAAAAGTCCTGCAGCTGTGGAAGAAGTAGAGGGTCTAATAAACCCTTTCGCTAAATTCTCATCCAAGTATTCCTTAAGATGAGAAAGTTCATCCTGAGATAGAGGATAAACATGTCCGAAAGGTAGTTTACTGTTAGGGAGTAGATCAATAGAACAATCATAGTCCCTATGGGGAGGCAATACTTGAGCATTTTTCTCAAGGAAGACTTCAGATAGATCCTGATAGCATGGTGGTGGTGTGATTTCATCTGACACCATGGACAGGATTTTTTTATAAGATTGGAGGTTACACGTGGTCTCGCAATAGTGAGAGGGGAAGGTTAGTGTCCGCGTTTTCCAATCAATGTTTGGTTGATGTATGTGTAACCAGGTAAGCCCCAAAATAATGGGAAAATGTGGTGAAGTTAATACATCAAAGGAGGTAGTCTCAACATGAGACTCGTTAGTAGTAACAAGAAGTGCTTGTGTCTGATTGGTAATTGGACCAGAAGATAACGGAATACCGTTAATTAAACTAACAGAGACAGGAATAGGTTTTGAAATAATAGGTATTTTATTCAAAGCAACAAAACTAGTATCAATGTAGTTCCCACAAGATCCTGTGTCGATCATAGCCTTGGTAGTGATTCTATTTTGGTCCCACTGTAAGATCAAATGAATGAAAAGATAGGGATTAGAAAAAGAAGTCGTTAATCCCGCCAGTAATACATGTGAACACTCACCCTCATTTTTTGCGGACAAGGGGACAGACGCTTATCAGATGATCAGCGGAAGCGCAATACATGCAGAGATTTTGAGATTTTCTCCTGGCTCGTTCAACAGACGATAATGGTGGGCGTATGATTCCTACCTCCATAGGAGTAGGGTCAAAGGACGAAAACCGAGAAGGATTGGGTAATGGTACTCCCATTTTCTCAGCCTTCCTTTCTCGTAAACGTCTGTCAATATTGATGCTGAGTTGTATTAAGGCATCCAAAGTGCCAGGTAAATCCGCTCGGGCGAGCTCGTCTTTAACGGCTTCGGATAACCCGAGCCTGAACTGGGTTCGCAGAGATGCATCATTCCACCCTGAATCAGGGGTCCATCTCTTGAACTCTGCTACGAAGTCTTCAACAGGTCTCCTTCCCTGTTTTAAAGCCCTCAATTGGCTGTCAGCAGTACTCTGCCTATTTGGGTCTTCATACAGGCTAGAGAGTTCTGCTAGGAACGCAAGATAGGAGTTGAGAAGAGGGTCATTTTTATCAAAGAGAGAGTCTGCCCAAGCCCGTGGATCACCTGACATATATGAGATAGTGGTGCAGACTTTAATTTGGTCTGTATTGTAAGTACCAGGTTTTAAATTAAAAAGCAATTGACATGCATTTTTAAATTCACAAAATTTTTTCGATCACCTGTAAACACTTGTGGAGGGTTTATTTTGGGCTCACGGGGTTGAGCAGCAGTGAGCTGTGATACACGGGCTATCTGCTGTCTCAAAGTCTGATTTTCTGTTTGCACTTCGGTAAGAGAAACAATTAATGCATCTACCTTTTGTGTTAGGTGCATCACATGAGTGGCTAATTCTGCTGAATCCATTTTTTCTGGTTCGTGCAATCTGTAACACTCTGGGGTTTGATTTAGTGAACTGGATTTTCAGCTGCAGAATTTCCACTCAGTAGTCTTGTAGAGATGTGTTGAATCACCTTATCCAACTCTCCTGACTCATCACAGTGGCTCAGCCCGCTTCAGTATGCACATACACAAACACTCAGATAAGATGTTTCTGGAGTGATAGATATCTATGCAATAGTATTGAGGTGATATACTGAAGGAATAGGCTTGAGTAGTGATAGCAATTAATGATAGGCACTCAGGTAGTAATGTTGCAGGAGCAATAGCAGATGGTGATAGATAGTATGCAGGAGGGTTAGCAATCATGTACAAGTAACAGGTGGTAGGGGATAGCAGATGAAGTGTACAGGAGATGAAAAGTTAATGCAAGGATATAAGTTACAGGTGGTAGAAGGCTCAAGAGCTAGCAATCTAGGTAACGATGCAGGTGATAGATATTGTAGTGCATATATCCTAGAGTTTAGCAACAGTTCTTAATATGCAAGAATAGATCCCCTGCGGGGTACTTATCACTAGCTGGTAAGCGAGGTAAAGGATCAGGTAGCGAGGTAAAGGATGAATCAGACGGGGGTCCCATCAAACCCATATGCATTTTATATAGAGGAGTTGCTGCGTGCATGTGTGGCTGCGTATGTACATGAGCCTGCATGCCCCTTGTGGGTTTTGTACGTGGTTGTGCATGTGTGCCCACACGGGTATACAATAGGACTACATCATTATTAGTAATTGTATGTAGCAAAAATATACACATGGATAAATGCAATCTTCTTGATTCCATCAAAGATATATAGTGGCCTAAATATAGTTTTTAATCAAGTATATAGAAGGGTGGAGGCTTTCTAAACAGAGATATTGGCACAATGGAGTTCCGAATTCAGGAATCTACAGAAGCGCCTAGAGGGTAAACAAAGTGGGATATGATGTCATGTATTAGGGGCGCTGATGGCGTCTGTTGGGCCAATGCAGAGATAGAGGGAGTGGCCCGAGAGACAGACCGCCCCGCTGCACACAGTACCTCGACTCCCGAGATACAGGAAATGACGTCGGCGGAAGTGACGACAGGTGGAACGCATGACGCAACAACCCGGAAGTCGGGCAGCGGCGTGCGTTCCACGGGGCCGATGATCGGTACAGCATGACCGATCGGCTCCAAGTTACATTATTATCTATGCCCCACTCGTCCCATGAAGTTGGGGAGTGGCCGATCGGCCTCCTACCCCCCCCTCTCTGATCTCTCCTATTCAGTGGGGATCCCCCCAGCCTTCCATCCCTCCCCCTATTTCCATCCCTTCCCCCAGTATGATGGAATCGCCTGGGAGAACAGAGAGCAGAACATCATCATATATAAACAAAAATCTAGCCTGGACTAGACACAATAGACAGCGAAGGTAATGGGAAATATTGTGGGGGAACTATCGATTATTGATAGATTATATTAGCTAACCTTTGCTGTCATTCTATGGAATGTTTACAATGATTTTAAGTGCACCCAGCAAGCATTTTTATCCGTTTTTATCCATTTTTAGTATTTGTTTATGGTAGTATTTGTTTATGGTGGTTTTTTATCCAGATTATTTTATTGTTGCACCGTTTTCCTTGTTGCACTGTTTCTATGCATATACATTTTAATTTCACGTATATATTCCAGCATTTGTATTGCACTTGCATGATCAATGTATGCCACTGTATATTACTAATGATGCCACAGAAGTGGGTGGGGTGGTGCTCCAGTCACTCCCCCCGGGGGAGGGACACTCCCACTTGGGGGTAGTGGCTGGGTCACTACCTCACTACTTAAATCAAAGAGACAGTCATGACACAGTGGCTCTGAGGAAGAGGCTATGCCTCGAAACGCGTCAGTCATCTCATCGGTCATGGACGATTATATGGACTAAACACGGACAATTGAGCAAATCAGCTTGACACGCCTTATGTTTATCTACGTCTGTGAGTAGCCATTTTTTAATGTTACATAAATAAAGCCTTTTATTGAGGATAATGCGCTAGGTCGGTGCGCCCTTTTTTTGTTCTTTTTGCTTGTAGTACCGGTGGACGACCCCAGTCCGTTAAGGGCAGCAAGACAGTAGCCATCTAAGAAGCCATTTGTCAGTCCCGTGAAGAGTGTGGTTGAGGGGCTTGGATACCAAGCGCAGGAGAAGGGTGGTTTCACCTTATTGTTTTTTGGAGCGAGGTAAAGGATCAGGTAGCGAGGCTCCGGTCAGTCCAGGTATAGGAAGATAGAAATAGGTTGAAATAGCCGCTCAGAGCGGCGCCTAGTGATGACGTCATCAGATGTTAAAGAGACATGCAGCTATATGCGTTCCACCTACCTGAATGGTGGAACGCAATGCGGAAGTAAGAGGCTCAGAAGGTACAGAAAGTACCAGGATCTTACACCTGTTCTATAAGTGACAAAATACAAACAATCTTTTTTTTATGGTTCTGGACATGCTACAGAGCTGAAACTTCACAGGTACACATTTTATACCCCCCAGATACTAAATCCAAAGAAATTTTTTTTTTTATTTTTTTTTTTCAATAATTGGCTCTCTATCAAAAATGACAATTTTTAAGAACTTTTTTTGTGTGATTAATAGTCCCTGGGGTATGACCCAGAACCCTAGGCACTTTTTAGGGGCATTTATTGGGTTTTAGGGCTTCAAAATGGTGTTTTTAGATTACCGAAGTTCGGGTCCCATTGATTTCAATGGGGTTCTGAAATCCGGGCCGAACTTTTGGGAGGTTCGGTTTTCAAAAGTTTGATCATCCCTAATGACTAATGATGATAAATAGAATCCACCTGTGTGTAATCAAGTCTCTCTATAAATGCACCTGCACTTTGATAGTCTCAGAGGTCCGTTTAAAGCGCAGAGAGCATCATGAAGAACAAGGAACACACCAGGAAGGTCCAAGATAAAGTTGTGGAGAAGTTTAAAGCAGGATTTGGATACAAAAAGATTTCCCAAGCTTCAAACATCCCAAGGAGCACTGTGCAAGCAATAATATTGAAATGGAAGGAGTATCAGACCACTGCAAATCTACGAAGACCTGACCGTCCCTCTAAACTTTCAGCTCATACAAGGAGAAGACTGATCAGAGATGCAGCCAAGAGGCCCATGATCACTCTGGATGAACTGCAGAGATCTACAGCTGAGGTGGGAGACTCTGTCCATAGGACAACAATCAGTCGTATGCTGCACAAATCTGGCCTTTATGGAAGAGTGGCAAGAAGAAAGCCATTTCTTAAAGATATCCAAAAAAGGTTTCATTTAAAGTTTGCCACAAGCCACCTGGGAGACACACCAAACATGTGGAAGAAGGTGTTCTGGTCAGATGAAACCAAAATCGAACTTTTTGGCAACAATGCAAAACGTTATGTTTGGCGTAAAAGCAACACAGCTCATCACCCTGAACACACCATCCCCACTGTCAAACATGGTGGTGGCAGCATCATGGTTTGGGCCTGCTTTTCTTCAGCAGGGACAGGGAAGATGGTTAAAATTGATGGGAAGATGGATGGAGCCAAATACAGGACCATTCTGGAAGAAAACCTGATGGAGTCTGCAAAAGACCTGAGACTGGGATGGAGATTTGTCTTCCAACAAGACAATGATCCAAAACATAAAACAAAATCTACAATGGAATGGTTCACAAATAAACATATCCAGGTGTTAGAATGGCCAAGTCAAAGTCCAGACCTGAATCCAATCGAGAATTTGTGGAAAGAACTGAAAACTGCTTTTCACAAATGCCCTCCATCCAACCTCACTGAGCTCGAGCTGTTTTGCAAGGAGGAATGGGCAAAAATTACAGCTGTAATCGCAGCAAAAAGTGGCACTACAAAGTATTAACTTAAGGGGGCTGAATAATTTTGCACGCCCAATTTTTCAGTTTTTTATTTGTTAAAAAAGTTTGAAATATCCAATAAATTTCGTTCCACTTCATGATTGTGTCCCACTTGTTGTTGATTCTTCACAAAAAAATTACAGTTTTATATCTTTATGTTTGAAGCCTGAAATGTGGCAAAAGGTCAAAAAGTTCAAGGGGGCCGAATACTTTCGCAAGGCACTGTATGTGGTACATGGGTGGCTAAAGGTTAGAGTATACTAGCAAAAGTGAGCTTTTTTTTAGAAGATTCAAGGGTGGGGATGGGAGGTGTTGTAAAGTACAGTGGTGAATGGAGGCTGGCCTTCACACATAATCATGCAGGGTTGTGGTTCAATTGCAATACGGTGCAATGGTGCAAGTAGAGTGTGCAGGTGTTCAGGTAATGGTTGGATGTTGCTTACTGAGTGGTGTAGCAGGGATAAATGAGTGAGGTTGGGATTGGGATGTATTCAGGGACAGTGGTGAGAGGAGAGTAGTGCTGGCAGAGAGTTGAAAGTGGGAGAAGGGAATGCTTGCAGAATAGATAAGGTTCTAATATAGTTTTTACATTTTTATGCACTTAGATAGAATGTACATTCTTGTAATTATATGTCAAAGACCAGTACAGCAATGACTAATGAACGCCAAGAAGAAAAAAAAAACACACCATCAACTATCCAGGATAATGAATTAATGCTATAGAAACATATATTTCACAATATGTGGGGAAGCAATAACAATCCAGTAAGCAGTAGGTTATATCCTAGCTTGCGTTGGGTCCCACTTAAAAATCCATACCAGACTTCAATCTGCAATAATAGTCTGATATAGATTTAGGGGGATGCCATGTAATCTGCAGGGCATGTGGACTTTCTGCTTCTCTTATTTACTGGCTACCTAGGCTGAAAGCTTGTTGCAATTGAATTGCGCAGAGCAGCTCGAACCTATCTGTTCAGTGCCCCTAGGGGAAGGTGATTCCCCTCGGGGGACCCATTCATGGTCGCTCCCGAGCCCCGCTGCTGCATCCATTGACACAGACAGCGGGACTCAGCCCTGTCGCCCCCTCCCTCATCATTGGAGTTGATTGACAGGAGTGGGAGCCAATCTGCCCAATGAAGAGAGAGACAGCAGCGAGGACTCAGGTAAGAATAGGCGGGGGGCTGAGGGGATCCTGGAGCAGAGAAGGTTTTTTTCCTTAATGTATAGAATGCATTAAGTTAAAAAAAACTTGAGGCTTTAGAAACACTTTAAGGGTGCCCCACATAAAAAAAAACATTTGTGGTCCCCCCAAAATCTATACTATACCCTTAGCTCTTACCCTTATCTGGGGATGCTGTCTGGCTTGCCAGAAAAGTAAGACAGCAAGTGTGGCCCTATCCTTCTGAACAATAACAAGCCACATGCCCTCAGCAAGGGAGGGAACCTTTCCATAGAGAGGGTATCTTGCCATGTTGATGGTGACAAAGGCCTCATTCCTAAATCCCTGGATTGGTAAAAAGGGGGGATTTGCAAGGGAACAGCGTATCAGATCCTGTAAGCTCTGTTTAAAATCTCTGGGCCCCCTTATATCTGACCCTTCCCGCTGTGTGAAATAGTATAGGTGTACATAGTAGCCCTTGTTCCACTAAAAAAAGTTAGAAATAAAAAAATAAAAAGAATATGCCTCTGAAAAAATAAATAAAAACAATGTCCTACAATGTAAATCCAATGTCATTCATGTCATTCAGTGGTGTAAATCCATTGTTAATCATGATTAGCAATACCCTGAACTCTGGTTGGTTCAGCCAGCACTGTACTCCAGTAGAAGAAGGAGGAAGATATAATGTAGAGAATACATTATTGGAGAGGTTTTTCAGATGGGGTTTTGCTCACCAGGCTTTGCTTGCAGAGTATGGGAGTCCAGGGGTTCTTGCTTCCTTGGCATGTTCTTTGGGATAGAGGTCTAGTTCATGTTTCTATGTCCTGCTGCCTGGGGAAGAAAGTCAAAGCTGAAGAAGAGTCTTGCTTAGTCAATTTCTGGTTCTAGCCTAAAGGTCCATAATGATAAATTACCCATCTGGATTAAAGGTCCATTACTAGCCTGTGAGAGAGGCTAGTAAAGACCCGTAGCAGATAAAGATACTGAAAGATTCTACCAAGAGGAGGGAATTGCTAGTTGTTGTTTCTGGGCATCCTGTACCCTCAAACCTCTCGTTGCAGAATAACTGAGCTAATAAAAAAGCAAGGTTTAGACCAGCTGAAAAACTCTTGGATAAAGCCACTAAATTTTACTTTACTGCACAAAGCTTGACTGGGACTGATTGTAAGTGCATTCATTTTCTTGTCAGTGGCTTTCTCTCTGTCCAATGAAAGTAGATCAAACACACATACAGCAGAAACATCGAAATCCAAGGCATCTAAATAAACAGCGCATTGCAAATGTAGCAGAAATTTCACAGCTAAGTTGACTGTATACATTTTTGTTATAGGAACAGTCAAACTAGAGATATTTTAAATTCAATAGCTTTACCAATGCCAAATGAAAACTTGCTTCATTACTGGGGGTGACTGGAGCACGATGCTCAGCATGACTGGTGTGCCACTCCACATTTAGGATCGCTGTTGGTATCATACAAAATGCAGGCTGTTGATATATCAAAATTATGTTTTATTCATCAATGTGTAAATGGAAAAGCAAAATAACTGCCCAGGGAAAAAGGTTGATATTTGAAGCTTAAAATTATGCAGAGGTTACTAAGAAATAAATGTTTAGAGCTAGGTACTATAAGAGAGAAAATATCTTGAAGATTATTTAAGTAATCAGTGGTGTACGTTAAATCTCTTTCATTAAATGATTCTGCCAAATACTTTTAACATATCCTTATTCAGTAAAGAGTTTTAAATCTTAGGTGCTCATTCCTAAGTGCAGTAACCCATAGCACCCAATCAGAATCCACTGTATTAAAGTCATACCCATGTAAGATTAATTCTGAACTATTGCTTTGAGTTACTGCACACGTTTAGGAATTCTTTATTTAACCACCTCACTACTACTGTAAAAGAAAGGGGAAGTGGGCATCTTTTTTTGGAGTGCTGTTAATAAATGTCACTCCAGAAATAACACATGGACAGCCAATCTTACCCCTAACCACTGTAAGAGGAGCTGCCAGTGGACGGTTAAAGGAGTTGTAAAGGTAGAAGGTTTTTTTTCTTAATGCATTCTATGCATTAAGATAAAAAGCCTTATGTGTGCAGCAGCCTCCCCAGCACCCCCTAATACTTACCTGAGCCCCATCTCTATCCAGCGATGACCATGAGTCCTTCGGCCGTCCGTGACTCTCCCCCCTGATTGGCTAAGAAACAGCAGTGCTGCCATTGGCACCCACTGCTATCAATCAAAGTCAGTTAGCCAATCAGGAGAGAGAGGGGGGTGGGTCCGAATGCACTGTATCTAGTGTACCATTACCAGGATCAATTTTCAAACCACCTCAATACCAGCATTTTTCTTTGTTTTCAAAAAATTGTGGCAAAAAGTCGTCTTTTCAAGAATCGGGGACATCGGGGGTATTTTCATTTGATATGTTTTATACCACAAAGTAAACAATTTTCATGCAACACTTTTAGTCTTTTTCCCTCTAGAAATTAAAAAGTAAAAAATAGTAAATAACACCGTAAGAAAGCCCTATCTGGCAAAAAACTGCATGTCTGAAAAATCGTCATTTAAATTAGCACAGTACAGAAAATGGAAAGATGGCCTGGTAATGAAGGGATATTACAAGCTAGTACTGAAGTGGTTTATAAGGCCAATAATATGACTATTCCCCAATATTCATAGACATTTGAGTCCTTTAGGTGAAGGTGGGTAAAGGCGAAATGAGCCCTATATAAGGTAGTACCTTTACTCCAATCGTGGCTGTAACTTCTTGACTTACAAGCCAACATCACTCTGTAAGACTGGCAGCAAGTTTCAGAATCAGAGACTTCAGTTGCCTGCAAGGATTCCTGACTCAGCAAATAAAAAAATAAAAAAAAGCAGTGCTCCCACCCAAACTGTAATATATATATATATATATATATATATATATATATATATATATATATATATATATATATACAGTGCCTTGCTAAAGTATTCAACCCCCCCCCCCTTTGACTTTTTACCTATTTTGTTACATTACAGCCTTAAGTTCAATGTTTTGTTAATCTGAATTTTATGTGATGGATCAGAACAAAATAGTCTAAGTTGGGGAAGTGAAATGAGAAATATATATACATAAAACTATGTTTTAGAAATAGAAAAAAGAAAATTGGCACGAGTGTATGTATTCACCCCCTTTGTTATGAAGCCCATTAAAAGCTCTGGTGCAACCAATTACTTTCAGAAGTCACATAATTAGTGAAATGATGTCCACCTGTGTGCAATCTAAGTGTCACATGATCTGCCATTACATATACACACCTTTTTTGAAAGGCCCCAGAGGCTGCAACACCTAAGCAAGAGGCACCACTAACCAAACACTGCCATGAAGACCAAGGAACTCTCCAAACAAGTAAGGGACAATGTTGGTGAGAAGTACAAGTCAGGGTTAGGTTATTAAAAATATTCAAATCTTTGATGATCCCCAGGAGCACTATCAAATCTATCATAACCAAATGGAAAGAACATGGCACAACAGCAAACCTGCCAAGAGACGGCCGCATACCAAAACTCACGGACCTGGCAAGGAGGGCATTAATCAGAGAGGCAGCACAGAGACCTAAGGCAACCCTGGAGGAGCTGCAGAGTTCCACAGCAGAGAGTATCTGTACATAGGATGACAATAAGCTGTACGCTCCATAGAGTTGGGCTTTATGGCAGAGTGAGCAGAAGAAAGTCATTACTTTCAGCAACAAAAAAAAAAAAATGGCACGTTTTGAGTTTGCGAAAAGGCATGTGGGAGACTCCCAAAATGTATGGAGGATGCTCTGGTCTGATGAGACTAAAATTGAACTTTTTGGCCATCAAAGAAAACGCTATGTCTGTCGCAAACCCAACACATCACCCAAAGAACAGCATCATGCTGTGGGGATGTTTTTCAGCAGCTGGGACTTGGAAACTGGTCAGAGTTGAGGGAAAGATGGATGGTGCTAAATACAGGTATATTCTTGAGCAAAACCTGTACAACTCTGTGTGTGATTTGATGCTAGGACTGAGGTTCACCTTCCAGCAGGACAATGACCCCAAACACACTGCTAAAGCAACACTTGAGTGGTTTAAGGGGAAATGTGTAAATGTGTTGGAATGGCCTAGTCAAAGCATCCAACTTGAAGGAGCTGGAGCAGTTTTGCAAGGAGGAATGGGCAAAAATCCCAATAGTAAGATGTGGCAAGCTCATAGAGACTTATCCAAAGCGACTTGGAGCTGTGATTGCCGCAAAAGGTGGCTCTACAAAGAATTGACTTTAGGGGGTGAATAGTTATGCACATTGACTTTTTCTGTTATTTTGTCCTATTTGTTGGTAGCTTCACAATAAAAAAAAAAAAAAAAACATCTTCAAAGTTGTGGGCATGTTCTGTAAATTAAACGATGCAAATCCTCAAACAATCCATGTTAATTCAAGGTTGTGAGGCAACAAAACACAAAAAATGCCAAGGGGGTGAATACTTTTGCTATACATATATATACATATATATGTATATATACATATGTATATAGTATGTCACATAAGTGAGTATGCCCCTCACATTTTTGTAAATATCTTATCATATCTTTTCATGTGAAGAAATTACACTTTGCTACAATGTAAAGTAGTGAGTGTACAGCTTGTATAACAGTGTACATTTGCTGTTCCCTCAAAATAACTCAACACACAGCCATTAATGTCTAAATCACTGGCAACAAAAGTGAGTACACCCCTAAGTGGAAATGTCCAAATTGGGCCCAAAGTGTCAATATTTTGTGTGGCCACCATTCTTTTCCAGCACTTCCTTAACCCTCTTGGGCATTGAGTTCACCAGAGCTTCACAGGTTGCCACCGGAGTCCTCTTCCACTGCTCCATGAAGACATCATAGAGCTGGTGGATGTTGGAGACTTGCGCTCCTCCAACTTCTGTTTGAGAATGCCAAACAGATGCTCAATAGGGTTTAGGTCAGGAGACATGCTTGGCCAGTCCATCACCTTTACCCTCAGCTTCTTTAGCAAGGCATTGTTCATCTTGGAGGTGTGTTTGGGTTTGTTATCATGTTGGAATACTGCCCTGCGGCCCAGTCTTTGAAGGGAGGGGATCATGCCCTGCTTCAGTATGTCACAGTACATGTTGGCATTCATTGTTCCCTCAATGAACTGTAGCTCCCCAGTGCCAGCAGCACTCATTCAGCCCCAGACTATGACACTCCCACCACTATGCTTGACTGTAGGCAAGACACACTTGTCTTTGTATTCCTCACCTGGTTGCCGCCACACACGCTTGACACCATCTGAACCAAATAAGTTTATCTTGGTCTCATCAGACCACAGGACATGGTTCCAGTAATCCATGTCCTTAGTCTACTTGTCTTGAGCAACCTGTTTGCGAGCTGTCTTGTGCATCATCTTTAGAAGAGGCTTCCTTCTGGGACGGCAGCAATGCAGACCAATTTGATGCAGTGTGCGGTGTATGGTCTGAGCACTGACAGCCTCCCCCCCCCCACCCCTTCAACCTCTGCAGCAATGCTGATGTAACGCTCCTGCGTTTTACGTATGATGTGGATTTTCAGCTGCAGAAATATTCCACTTCAGTAGTCATGTAGAGAAACGCTGAGACACCATTCCCAACTCTCAATGACTCATCATGTGTGGATAATCTCAATTCAGCAAGTAAATACACACACTCAATAAGATGTTTCCTAGAGTGACTTATGTATATAGTAACACAGTGATGATAGGCTGAAGAGACAGGTTGGGTAGAGATGGTAGATGACAGACACTTGAAAGGAAATGTTCTTGAAAGTAAGATAGTAGCAGATGGGATGCAGATAGGTTTAGCAATCATGTATGGTAGTAGATGACAGAGTAGCAGGTGGACATACAAGAGAGATCAACCCAGTGCAAGAACAGGTGGTAGTAGGCTCAAGAGCTAGCAATCTTAGATAATGCAGATGTAGTAATAGTCCTTAGTATGCAGAGCTAGATAGTGTAAGCTTTAGTATAAAGGTTATAGAGGTTTCCCCTGTGGGGTACTTATCACTAATAGCAATGTAGCAGAGGAGAGGTTCGGCAAGAGCGGATGATCCGGTAGCGGGATACAGGGATCAGCGCAGCGTGGTTCCGACAGCATGTGAGCTTCAAGACAGGTTAGCATCAAGGCACAAAGCAGTTTGAACGAGCACATGTGAGTGAGAGCCGGCGATCTAAATAGCCATCCAGTCCGGCGCTCACTGATGACAGCATCAGTCTTAAAGGTGTATGCGCACCTTACCAGAAGAGAATGGTGGGGCGCATACACTTATGAAAGAGTAATTAGGGTACCCAAAGGTACCAGAACATTACAGCTGACAGCGCTCATACGTATATTTCCCAAAGACAACCTCTGGATATGACGCTGAGCATGTGCACTCAACTTCTTTGGTTGACCATTATGAGGCATGTTCTCAGTAAAACCTGTCCTGTTAAACCACTGTATGGTCTTGGCCACCGTGCTGCAGATTAGTTTCAGGGTCTTGGCAATATTCTTATAGTCTAGGCCATTTTTATGTAGAGCAACAATTCTTTTTTTCAGATCCCTAGGGAGTTCTTTGCCATGAGGTGCCATGTTGAACTTCCAATGACCAGTATAAGAGAGTGAGAGTGATAACACCCAATTTAACACACCTGCTCCCCATTCACACCTGAGACCTTGCAACACTAATGAGTCACATGACACCGGGGAGGGAAAATGGCTAATTGGGCCAAATTTGGAAATTTTAATTTAGGGATGTACCCACTTTTGTTGCCAGTGGTTTAGACATTAATGGCTATGTGTTGAGCTATTTTGAGGGGACAGCAAATTTAGACTTTATACAAGCTGTACAGTCACTACTTTACATTGTAGCAAAGTGTCATTTCTTCAGTGTTGTCACATGAAAAGATGTAATAAAATATTTACAAAAATGTGAGGGGTGTAGTCACTTTTGTGAGATACTGTATGATATGAGTGTAGTCAGCTATTAGTACCAGTGACATGGGAATTGTCAACTTGTAGTTTCAGTGTGATAGGAATTCTCTGTCTGTAGTATAAACAGTAGGTGTATTGTTATGTAAGAGGGTTTTGTATTGCCACATTATAGTATTAGTGAGATAAGTATTCTCACACTGTAGTATTAGTGGAATGTGTACTGTCAGCCTATAGTATCAGTAGTATGGGTATTGTTAGCCTTTAGTATCAGCAAGATGGGTACTGTAGCATCAGAGAGATACTGTAGGTACTATCAGACTGCACTATAGTATTAAAGGGATGCGCATTGTCAGCCTGTAGTATCAGAGTAATAGGTATTATCAGACTATAGTATTATTGAAATGTTAATTGTCAGCCTGTAGTATTAGTCGGATAGGTAAGGTGTTGTCAAGCTCTAGAATCAGGATGTGCATTGTCAGCCTGTGTTATTCATAGAATTGGCATTGTTAGGCTGTAACATTAGTGGAGCAGGAATTGTCAGCCTGGTGTATGTCAATGAAATGTCGGCCTGGTGTCAGCTGGGCTGAAGATGTCACCTGCAGCAAATTTACACTGTTATACAAGCTGTACACTCACTAATTTACATTGTAGCAAAGTGTCATTTCTTCAGTGTTGTCACATGAAAAGATATAATAAAATATTTACCTAAATGTGAGGGGTGTACTCACTTTTGTGAAATACTGTATATCATTAACTCTATAGCCTGGCAATACACGTCCCACTAATACTACGGCCTGACAACATCCAATCTGCTGATACTACAGAATGACAATACTTATTCTGCCGGTACCACAATTTGACAATACACATCCAACTGATACTACAGGATGACTGTAGTTATATCACTGATGCAACGGGCTGACTATACACATCCTGCTAATAATACAGTCTGATAATACTTATCCCTCCAATACTAGATGTAGGCTGTTTTAGGTACCTTGTATTGAGAGGTAATACTCACACATAGTATACAGGGTACTAATGCCTTTACATAAATTGCCACAGTCTGTTGGCAGCACAAATAAACTAATATTCAGTACTGGTATAAACAATCCAGGGAATATATAGTGTCAGTATTTTACAGGAGATATCACCTAAAGACAGCTTCTGTTACCATGGGTAGTGTTCCTACTTGACATAGGCCATAGATGTTTCTGCAGTCTGTACTGGCTCCACCTCTTGTATAGCTTTCCTGAGCTATCCCTCCTCATCTTGAACCTGGCCCTGTGCTAAGCACTGACCCTCGCAAGCTAGTTACTTTCTCTACCATACACTTGCCAAAAGCATGTCAAAATGACGTAGGGTCCCTAAGGCTCCATTCACACCTGGGCGTTTTCAGCTCCAAAAACGCTCAAAAGAAACGTTTCCAAAACGCCCAACAAGTAAAACCCCATTCATTTAAATGGTCCCTGTTCACATCTGAGCGTTTTAACGCCTGAAGCAAAACGCCCAACGCTCAAAAAAGTACATGAGCTTCTTTCTGGGCAGATTACAGGTGTTTTCCATTGGTCTCTAGTCAATCTAAAAACGCCTGCAAAAAAAACGCCTGTAATACGCCTGCAAAAACGCCCATAAAAACGCCTGAAAAAACGCCATAAACAAAAACGCCCAGGTTTGAATGGAGCCTTAATGAAAAGGTTCCCTCACTCAAGATGGCTGCCGAAATCTCAGAAGAGTTCACTGTCCAATCAGGCTACTTTCCTCTCTCAAGACACAGTACAGTACAACATCACAAAGAAATCAATTCCCCTGAAAGACTCCCCTTCCTATACAATAATGGCATGAAGCCACCTACAGATGAGAAGGCTAACTGCCTGCATACAGGCTGAAAATACGCATCCTGCATATACTGTATAACAGTTTATTATTACACATCCCATTAATATTACGGGCTGAAAATTCCCAGCTGCCAAGGAGATTGATGTAGCCATTTGCTAAAACACAGTCACAGGATTTACAAAGGTACATCAAACCCAAGTTACTGCATGGACATATTTCAAAGTCTGTTGTAGCATGGCTGAATTTCATAGTTATAGAGTCTCAAGTGTTTTTTAGCTAAGAGAAATAAAGAAGGTGGCCTCCTAAATGTTCTGCTGCACTGGTTTAAATTAATACACATAGTTTGCTGAGCTGACAAAACGGGAAGTGCCAGTAGTGTTTGGTTTTTAGGCTTGTATGCAGCTCAAAGCTTGGTTCTGGTTTTAGGAAGGACTCCACATCGTTGTCTTTGTACTGTTATATTACATAGAGGCTGTTACTGATAACCAAAGGCAGTTGCAAGCAAAAAGCTGGCAAGTTCCAAGTGCTGTTTTACTTATCAATATTTTGTTAGGAAAGCTATATCAAGCTCATAGCTCAGAATGTTCTGTGAAATGAACTGCAAACAGATCACTCATTTTTAATTTTATCGTGTACTGAAATTTATTTGCATTCATCATCACTACAAAAGACTACATTGAATTTTCCATTTCTTTGTTTTTTCATTCTTCCAAGAAGAACTCTGATGGCAGCAATTAAACAAAATGGATGGCTACAGTCTTACTTTATTGAGTTTAGCGTTTAAATATTACACAAACTTCAATTACTGTATTACGCAGGGTGTTTAGCAGGCAAAGAAACCAGAAAAAAATACCAGAAGCTTCATCAATCACGGAAAAAGAAAGAATTTTCTCTTTTATACCAACACAGTGTAATGCCTACTTAGATACCAGGGGTGTTGCTAGGTGGAAAAAAGGCCAGGGGCTTCAGCCAGAAGGTAAATTTAATCCCATGATGCCCCCTTCCAACATCAGAAGGGGGCATGAAGATCAGCGCCAGGTAGCCTTGCCCGGCTCTGGATTAAAAGGAAGTTTAACACTAATTATAGCATTTTGATGGGGTGACACCTGTGGACCCCTTTACTTTACACAGCCCCCACACTTGTGGATCCCTTTACATTACACAGGCCACCCCACACCTCTGGACCCCTTTACATTACACAGGGCCCACCCCTGGACCATTTTACATTACACAGGACCCCCCCCCCCCCCACCTCTGGGCCCTATACAGAAAACAGCACCTCACCACACCTCTGGACCCTTTTGGCACTACACAACCCCCCCACGAGCCACAGCTCTGCTCCTTCCTACCCTATTCGGGCATGCAGAGGGGGAGACACAGGAGAGCGGAGCAGGGGGCAGGGAGCAGGACAGAGGCAGAACTGGAGAGAGAAACACTAGCGCTGAATAGACAGTGTGAGCTACCGGAGTTAACTTTCCAAGTTAACCAGCAGGAGATTGGTTGCTAGGTGGTCCTATTAACAAATCCCCTGCTGGTTAACTTGGAATGTTAACTCCGGCAGCTCCTGCTGTCTATTCAGCGCTGGTGTGAAAACTGCATACTATAGCCCCATACCTCCCAACATTTGAACTTCGGAATGAGAGACACTTGAGGGAGGAAGTGACCTGGGGCGCGCGTAGCGTGGTAAAATGGGTGTGGCCAAATGCTTAAGAGTAGAAGGGGCTGAAGGGGTGTGGTTAAAAAAAAACCATGCTTCCTTGTACTTATAAAAAAGCTTTGATTGCTGTGCCACAAGCTGGAGTCTCAAGGACACAGACCCCAGTACAATCATTAGAAAAAAAAAAGAAAGAATAAAAAGCTTCCATTACAAATGGTTTTGTAGAAACTGTGGAAGAGTGCGTTATGCTAAGTGTGGAAGGATTCAAGAGTGTGTTTTTTACACAGTTCAAGGCTTAGGAGTGCATTTTGTACAGAGTGCAAGGTTCAGGGGTGCATTTCATACTGAGTGCAAGGTTCAGGAATTCGTTGTACAGAGTGCAAGGTTCTGGGATGCATTTCATACAGAGTGCAAGGTTCAGAAATGTGTTGTACAGAGTGCAAGGTTGAGGAATGCATTATACAGAGTGCAAGGTTGAGGAGTGCATTGTACAGAGTGCAAAGTTCAGTAGTACTTTACGTACAGAGTGCAAGGTTCAAGAGTGTGTCACGTACAGATTGCAAGGTTCAGGAGTGCATTACGTACAAAGTTCAAGGTTCAGGAGTGCATTATGTGCATAGTGCAAGGTTCAGGAGTGTGTTACGTACAAAGTGTAAGGTTCAGGAGTGCGTTACATACAGAGTGCAAGGTTCCAGAGTGCGTTGTACAGAGTGCAAGGTTCAGGAGTGAGTTGTACAAAGTGCAATGTTTAGGAGTGCTTTGTACAGAGTGCAAGGTTCAGGAGTGCAGTATGTACAGAGTGCAAGGTTCAGGCGTTAATTACCTACAGAGTGCAAGGTTCTGGAGTGAGTTGCATACAGAGTGCAAGGTTCAGGAGTGCATTGCATACAGAGTGCAAGGTTCAGGAGTGCGTTGTACAGAGTGCAAGACTCAGGAGTGTGTTGTACAGAGTGCAAAGTTCAGGAGTGCATTGCACAGAGTGCAAGGTTCAGGAGTTAGTTAAACTGCAAAGACACAAATTAATTAAACATAGTACACTTAGCTTAAAATCTTGATTAGCAGCATACAGGAGTGGAGGCAAAAATGCAGGCATCACATGGATAACAAATGAGTGCAGCCTATAGCAGGACTTGCAACAGTGTAAACACCTATCCAGCACAGCCAGGGATTGGTGGGCAAGCCAGGGTGTATGGCCACAATGAGAGTGAGAGTGATCAGAGCTGTCAATTCGAAGCTCTGATGTTGGGGATAAGCAGGGCCGATATGGTTCCACCCCTTCATTCTGTGCAAAGACAAACAGCCTGTGTTTATACATTGCTGGCCAGGGAGGAAGGTGGCAGAGGGTGGGACCAATTGTAACTACTGCATGTATACCCACAGCGGTGTATAATAAACCTAAATGTATAAACTTCGGCTGTTTGTCTGTGCATTGGATAAAGGGCCGGAGCCCTGCATATTGGCCCCACCAATCCCCGACATCAGAGCTTCGATTTGACAGCTCCAATCACTCTCATATTCTCTTTGCGGCCGTACACCCTGGCATGCCCAAAAATCCCTGGCTGTGCTGGATAAATGTTTACACTGTTGCATGTACTGCTATAGGCTGCAATCAATTGTTATCCATGTGATGCCTGCATTCTTGCCTCGACTCCTGTATGCTGCTAATCAAGATTTTAAGATAAGTGTGAAATGTATTAATTAATTGGTGTCTTTGCAGTTTAACTCTGTCTATGCACAGGTTTTTTGACAAAGGGGGTGGAGCCCCGCATATCAGCCCTGCCATCCGCAACATCAGAGTTTCAATTTGACAGCTCCACTCACTCTCATTTTCGCTGTACGCCCCCAGCTTGCCCACCAATCACTTTGCCCGGCCAACCCCAGGCCTTGGGCCCACTCTGGGCTATAGCCCGGGTCAGCCTACCCGCTCCTAAAGCCACTCTTAGTAACACTTGCAGAATCATGCACAATATAAAACAACCATTCAGATTTAAAGCATATCTAAAACCAAAAACAACATGTAATGTATTGCAGTGTAATAGGCATGCTTTCACTGAGTCATGCAGAACATTAAGTTGTTATTATGAAAGTTGCATGAGAAAAATCCCTTCTTTTTGCCACAAGGTGGGGGTGGTGGACATTAATGTACTCCCGACTCACATGGGCAGAACATTAAATGCTGGGAAGTGTAGTTTGAGCTATGAACAGTGGCATTGGAGCTGCTGAGAGAGAAAACTACAAGTTCCAATGCACCTGAGAGCAGGAGTCTAAAGGGAACGATATAAAAGTAAAAGCCTGGGAAATAGCAAGGCTTTTTGTGCACCAGACACGCCATTAAGGGGGATTGCTACAGCACAGAGGAGAGGAGGAAGAGAGGGAGATCAGGCCGCCTTCTTCACTGCATTTTGCCATTATTAATCTGCTGGCACTCCTGCTGGGTCAGCTGACAAGGACCCCACTGCTCTGTGTTCCCACCAGTTTCTGTCACCAGTGACTGCCAGTGGGGGATTCGGAGCAAGCCACACAGTGCCTTTGCCAGCTACAGGAACTTATCAGAACTGCCTCTAGTGAACCTGATGTTCTGTATTGACTAGCGCTACCACCTATCAAGCTGCCATCATTGATACAGTGCACCGCAGATATCGCACCAGCTGCCACAGGTGATCCAGTACCTTTAGCCCACTGTGCCAGTCCCATTCCACTGCCACTAGTCTGCCACGAGTTATCCAGTGTCATCGGTCTACTGGGTCAGTCCTGCTCCTTTCCACCAAGACACTACAGTAAAGGCCAATGCACTTCATTCACCGTCATATTCCACAATTTGATCCCAGGAGCTGGTGAATGGGTTACTGACCCACGGTCACCCACCCAAGTTCTCTGATAATGCAGAACACTTTGTGACACATATAAGCTATACTTCCCAATCTTTCTTAACTCCTGCTTCTTGCTTAGCCCAATTTATAATCCTGCACGATAAACTACACCACATAATCTGTCATTCTACTGTGAGCAAGATTGTTAAATGCTATCAAGCACACCAACGGTATCAAGGACTCCATCATAGCCAGCAGAAGACCAGCACTGAGTACAACATTTATTCATCCAGTTTACCTGCTTGCACACTGTTCTATTTACAAAGGAAAGCCTAGGACTAGCCCACCCACCATAGGCACATCCAGGCAATTTGGTCCTATACTTTTGCTACATCAACCATCTGTTGTCTGTTGCTGTAAACTAGTGGGGAAAGCTACAGTTTATGCTGATTTGGTCAAAGTTCAGTTCTTCCTATTTGTGCACATTGCCAGTGTGTTGCTTGTATCATTATATACTGTACTGCTATATTCGGTAAATTTGCTTGTCAAGAGATAATATACATGATTATCTACTATATAGTCTGAAATTTAATTTCAGGGGGATCCTAAGGTACTGTGGAGTTTGCAAAACCACGTTGTCTAAAGTGGTATAACCTGAGGTGTCATAGTGGTTGAGGCCTTTCACAGAGGCAAGGGAAGAGCAGAGAACCCTATTCAGTATTATTCGCAGATCCTGAGGGGTAGAGCTACAGCAGCAGATAAGGTGGCTGCATTCATTTTCTTTTGTCAGGCTTTTTATCCTTTAATTTCAACCTAACACACTTCCAGTCCTATTGTAGCACACTGTAGTGTGCCCCAGTGATGACCGGCCTTGGTGGTCACAACTACCCAACACACCTGAGTCTGTAAAATAGTGTTTTAATTGGGCAAAAAAACCGAATACCATAAACAGCAGTACAACCACAGTAATAACAATGCACAAATTCAATCAATACAGTAACAACAGTGCAGCAATATGGTAAGCACACATAGAGTGACTGGGAAGATAGCATAGTTACATACATAGTTACATAGTTGGTGAGGTTGAATAAAGACAAAAGTCCATCCAGTTCAACCTGTGTAGATGTGTGTGGCTGTAATCATCTTGCATACCCCTGAATGTTCTGATCCTTGAGATGTACGTCTAAGAGTCTTTTGAAAGCCACCATACTACCCGCAGAAACCACCTCATGTGGTAGAGAATTCCACAATCTTGTAGCCCTAACAGTAAAGAACCCCCCACGTTACCTGAGGTTAAAACGCTTCTCCTCTATTCGCATTGTATGCCCCCGAGTTCTCATGCAATCCCTTCGACTGAACAGCTTTTTTTCTAAGCCTAGATCCCCATTTAGATATTTAAAAATTGCTATCATGTCCCCCCTCAGGCGTCTCTTCTCCAGGGAGAATAAATCAAGCGATTGCAGACGCTCCTCATAATCAAGGTCCTCCAATCCCCTAATTAGTTTAGTTGCCCTTCTCTGGACTCTCTCCAGCTCCAACACATCCCTTCTGAGGACTGGTGACCAGAACTGGACCGAATACTCCAGATGAGGTCGGACCAGAGTTTTATAAAGTGGAAGGATTATAGTCTTATCTCTGGAATACATCCCTTTCTTTATGCATGCTAATATTCTGCTAGCCTTGGCAGCTGCCGCTTGACATTGCATGCTGTTGCCTAGTCTATCATCAACCAAGACTCCCAGATCCTTCTCCATTTTTGATTCTCCCAAGGGTTCCCCTCCTAACGTGTATTGTGCTTTTATGTTTCTAGTCCCCAAGTGTAAAACCTTACATTTCTCCACGTTAAACCTCATTTGCCATGTCTTTGCCCACTCCGTTATTTTGTCCAGGTCATTCTGTAGGATATCTGCTTCATGCTGTGCTGTTATTGCCCTGCCTAATTTTGTGTCATCTGCAAAAACTGATATTGAACTACTGATCCCGTCCTCAATGCTGTTTATGAATAAATTGAACAAGGTTGGTCCAAGGACTGAGCCTTGGGGGACCCCGCTTACTACCTCAGACCAGTCTGAGTACGCGCTGTTTATTACCACCCTTTGGACACGCCCTTTTAGCCAGTTCCGTATCCAAGAGCAAACCCTGCTGTCGATACCTGCAGACCTTAATTTATAAATTAAGCGCTTATGGGGAACTGTATCAAACGCCTTAGCAAAATCTAGGTACACCACATCCACTGGTCTTCCCCTATCTAGCTCACAGCTCACCTCCTCGTAGAATGTTAAGAGATTGGTTTGACAAGAACGCCCATTTGTAAACCCGTGCTGGTTACTACTGATGATGCTGTTGTCCTTAGCAAACTCTACGATATAGTCCCTTATCATCCCCTCCAGAAGTTTACATACTACTGATGTCAGACTGACAGGCCTATAATTTCCCGGTATATGCCTCTGACCCTTTTTGAATATCGGAATCACGTTAGCTTTCCTCCACTCCCCTGGTACATCTCCTGTCCTAATACTGTCCGCAAAGATCAGGAACAGTGGTCTGTATATAACCTTACTGAGTTCCTTGAGTACTCTCGGATGTACGCCATCCGGGCCTGGTGATTTGTTAGTGTTGAGTTTATCCAGCCTTTCCCTTATTTCACCCTCTGTTAGCCATAGTGGCAAGTCCTTTGTATTACTACTAACCATACAGTCATGGTCAGTGTACCCCTCCGATTCCTGTGTAAAGACTGATGAGAAAAAAGCATTCAGCACGGTTGCTTTTTCAGTGTCCTCTGTGACCATCCTCCCATCATTGTTAATTATGTGTGCAATATGCTCTGCCCTAGTTTTTTTGCTGTTGATATACTTAAAGAATTTCTTTGGGTTTTTTTTGCTATCCTCCGCTATTTGTCTCTCAAAGTCTATTTTAGCCATCTTGATTTTGTGTTTACACTTCCTATTTGCCTCCTTGTATTGGTCGAAAGCCAATACTGTGCCCTCTGATTTATATTTCCTGAAGGACAATTTTTTTCCCCTAATAAGTTTTTTAACGCTCCGGTTTAGCCAGCCAGGTTTGGCTTTGTCCCTTCTAAATTTATTTCCCATAGGAATGCACTGCAAGATGCCTTTGCTTAATATGTTCCTAAAGCATTCCCATTTTTCCTCTGTGGTCAGGGATCCCAGGGTTCGGTCCCAATTTACCCTTTCCATCAACAAGTACAATTTTGGAAAGTTTGCCCTTCTGAAGTTAAGGGTTCTTATGTTCCCCACTTGCCTTGCTATATTGTTATTTACGCTAAATGTGATCATCCTGTGATCGCTAGAGCCCATGTTGTCCTGGACTCCTACCTCCGAGATTAGGTCTGGGTCATTAGTGATCAATAGATCCAGGATTGTGTTTTCTCTGGTAGGGGAATCCACCAACTGTGACATGTAATTATCCTGTAAGGTTTCCTTGAATTGACGGCCCTTATGTGAGTGTGTAGTCCCCTCTCCCCAGTCAATGTCGGGATAATTGAAGTCCCCCAATATGATGACTGATCCTAGCTTTGCCACTTTACCCAAAAGTGCTAAAAATTCCAGCTCTACCTCCTCCCCTTGTTTAGGTGGCCTATAGCAAACCCCCACAATTACTTTTCCCTTTTCTCCTTCCCTATGGAATTCTACCCACACGGATTCTAACTCCATACTCATCCCTTCCGTAATGTCACTCCTCTCTATCACCCTTACATTATTCTTGACGTAGAGACATACCCCTCCCCCTCTTTTTCCTACCCTGTCCTTCCGGTACACTGAATACCCTTGGATATTACAGTTCTCTACCACTCACTGATACCGAGGATACCAATGCCCTATCTAATCACTGGCAGGTGGCTATAAAGTCTACTTAAAGTCCCTTACAGTGGCATATTTTCCCAACCAGTGTGAGTATTTGTAATCCACAGGAAAGGAAAAAGGGAAACTCTAGTTATCCCCAGTGGCAGAATCCCACTTTGGGGAAGAGGACAGAATCTTAGACAAATGAGTATAAATGGGGATAGCCAGCTGACCTCTTACCACTTACCAGAGTCCTGTAGAATCTTCCTTTCTCTCTCTCAGGAGTATAGGATTGAGGCCTGGAACAGCAATTTGGAACAAGACAAATCAGCCAATCTGCCATAGCCTCTCCTGTTATGTCACATGGCTCAAGGGTCCTCAGTATGGCTCTTAATGCCAAGACCGAGCATATTAGTGCAAGCAGCTGCTGCACAGATCCCAGTGCTTACTGGAAGTGGATGATGCACAGGTCCCTTAGCAATCTGTCCTGCAATGCAGATTCCCCCATCACTAAGCAGCCATGTGTACCAGAGCTGCATACACACTCCTGCCTTGCAGTCTCATGGTGTCTTCCCTGGCACTTTCCAGTGCAGGCTCATCTTCACCTTTTTTCCCCTTCTCACACAGCACTACACTAACACTACAGCAGCCCAAGAGATGTAATTTTTTCTTTTTTTCTTTCCCTGATCTTGCCAAACATGGGGACTAGATCCTCCATTAGCCACTGTACCCACTCTGGCCTGTCTTACTTTGGGTGGGATGTTCCTCTAAGGATTGAATCTGCAGCCAAAACAAGTCCTCATATTCACTCAGTCTCCCACAACAACAAGACCAAATAAGAGTTCATTATTAGTGTTTTGCTATGCCATGGTCAGGTTGGTCTAAAGTAAAGTGCACGGCACAACATGTTTTTTAGTAATAGTCAACTCTTTCAGATTCCAAGGCATTTTGTATTGTAAAATTTTAAACAGTAAGTTATTGCAATTCCAAAACTAGTACCTCCATTTTTTCCCATTAAATTGGCAAACCTGGGGGAGTGAGAGAAATAGCACTATCTTACTGTAAATAATTCGACTCTATGTTTGAAGTACAGCCAACAGTACAATTTGATAGAGCAATGTAAAACATCCTCTGATTGTGACTTGTATGAAAAGTGGACCTATATTTTTAAAGATAAACTCTAGAGAGGTATAAAAACACACATTAGTGCAGCTCGGAAATCATTAATACATAAAATGTATTACATTTAATTTTGTATTTCAAGCATTGTAAGTAGCTGAATTTGACCTGGTATCAGCCTTTTGTGGTAATCGTACAACAGGGCTGGAGTGTTAAAAGAAGAAGCAGCACAAGGGGACAATAATAAGTGTGCTGATAAGAAGCAAAGTGAGGAGGAGAGAGTAGAGTAAGCGATAAGCCAGTTGTTGTGCTACTTCTCATTTTACTGTCCAGTAACAGGCTGGGGTGGGTTTAGAACAACCTGGGCTCAAAAGAAGTTAGTTGAATTAGGCTGACCATCATCTACTAAGGTTTTGCTATTTTGTATTTATTTTTTTGTTTTAGTTCTGATTTAAAGTAAAAATGTGATGTAATTGGGCCAGTCACCTGACATGGTGGTATATGACTACCCTGTAGGAGGCAAAAGAAAAGGCCCCATGGGTTCTGCAAAGGTTTTTCGTTTTTGCATATATTGGTAAGCCATTGTGTGTCTACCTCCAGCCTTGATAATTTACAGAATATGTGGCTCCTGGACAGTGGTGGAAACATTTTTCCAGTAGATCAGTAGTAATTTCATTACTACCCTAAAGAATATTCATTGGCCCCGCTGCACACTGCTAGGGCAATTACCTAAGTGGAAGTCGAGAAGTGGTTAGAACAGAAAGTGCTGGATTTGGATTGACTGCTGGCTTGAGGACTAACTCGACCGGTCAAGAGACTGATGTGAAGCGGGTATATGGTCTAGATATTTTTTATGTGCCAGAGGAGTTGTATGACAATGTTGAAGATCAACTGGATTTGTGGCAAAGCTGTATGGGAGTAGTTAGGGGTGCCAAAGGCTTAACAGTGAATCGAGAACCCCATGTGCAAATACTTTTGGGAGTACTTTAGTGATATCAGTAATGGGAAAACTAAAATGATGCTAGTATGTCTTTATGATGAGGATATAAAGTGCATAGTGAAACTTTAGGATGATACTGTAAACTAAAGATTGTACAGATATCACGTGTATGTATGTTTAATACAGTAGATATGTCAATATTGCTATGAACATTTTAGTTTAGTTAGTAAGAAAACAAACATGCACTTATTGTGTATTGAGAGTCAAATGTCTTTTGACATATTTTCTGCGAGACAGTTAGGACCTAAAAATGTATTTGTTTTTTTTTTTTTTATATTATTTACGTACAATATATATTTGAAAAGGTAATGCAGCACTGATCACTGTCCCTTTTTCTTTTGGAAATATTTATTGTAAACGAGTACTACTGTGCAGGTAATGTTTCGTATGCTAAAAATGTCTTCATATAAATATGGTAGTGTATATAACTGACAATTATGCTGACATGAGGTACAATGCCTAAGCAAGACATATAAAGATACATTTTCTTCTATGTCAAGGCAATCATCATTCGTCCCAATGGAGGATTGTCTTTTCATTTAAATGAATTGGATCGTATTGTGCATGTCAAACTTTGCTTCAGGCTGCACGGGTCCCAGTAGGTAACTCAGTGAAGATCTCTGAGGATTTTGGACAGGTAAATGTAGAATTTGGGGAAAGGGGGGGGGGGGGGTTGTTGGAGCAGGGGGTTGTTTAATGGTTAACTGAATATAAAGTACAAAGTTTAGTTTGGTAGTTTAACCACTTATGGACTGGAAGGTTTTACCCCCTTAATGATTTGGCCATTTTTTGCGATACGGCACTTTGTTACTTTAACTGACAATTGCGCGGTCATGCAACGCTATACCCAAATAAAATTGATGTCCTTTTTCTTCCCACAAAGAGAGCTTTATTTTGGTGGTATTTGATCACTTTTGCGGTTTTAAATTTTTTTTTATAAACAAAAAAAGAGTGACAATACTTTTTTTAAAACAATATTTTTTTACTTTCTGCTATAAAACACAGCCAATAAAATAATAAAAGAAATCTAATTGTTTTCATCATTTTAGGCCAATATGTATTCTGCTACATATTTTTGGTAAAAAAAATCCCAATAGGTGTATATTGATTGGTTTGCACAAAAGTTATCGTGTCTACAAACTAGGGGATAGTTTTATGGCATTTTTATTTATTTTACATTTTTTTTTTACTTGTAATGGCCGCAATCAGTGATTTTTTGTGGTACTGCTACATTGCGGCACACATATTGGACACCTAACGGAAAATTTTACATTTTTGAGGGGACCAGTGACATTACTACAGTAATCAGAACTAACAAAAATGCAGGCATGGACACTGGCAGGGAAGGAGTTAACACCAGGGGCAATCAAAGGGTTAAGTGTGTCCCTAGGGGATGCTTTCTATCTGTGTGGAGGATGGACTGACTAGATAAACACAGAGATCCGTGTTCCCAAATAGCAGGAACACAAGATCATGTATTCATGTCTGACAGAACATCGGTTTGCCTTGTTTCTGAAGACCGCCGTTCTGTCTCTCTGGGGAGTGATCACGGGTGGCTGGCAGACATGGCATTCTCTGGACCCGCTGATTGGCTCCCCCTATGGCCATTCAGTATGTGCGCCTCCGGCCTCCCCCTCTGGCCAATCAGCACGCACGTCCCCAATGGCTATTGCACGAAAAAACTTACAGGTATGTTTCACACAATAGAGCTGAATTGCCACAGTATATGTACTGCTGGCAGTCGGCAAGTGGTTAAGTTAATTGTAATCACATATAACCATACCTCAAGACAGTCCTGGATTGTGCAGGGATCTGCACAATGTGTGATTAAGTGCTTAATTATGTTTTCACATTTTAAATGAATGGCTGCAACCAGTGACTTGTCAGTCACTAAACACAGGTAATCTTTTATGCAGCAGAGTCTGCTGAACAGTTCTTCTTATAGCAGAAGAGAGAATGCAGCCAATGTATGGCATACTGGCCTGGCCAGCTGAAAGCTGTTCTGAGCCGATGTATGCTGTACATCAGTGGCAGTGTAAAGGCTGGTACACACTACGAGTTTTTTTCCGTTTATCCCAGCGGGTAGAATGAAAAAAAACAACAGAGATATCCTAGATTATAAGAACAATAAGATATACAAATGGCAAGAGAACATCACAGAGGAACAAATGGAAATTCCCACACCGACTCCAGTGATAGGATCAAGAGAAACTAGCCCTGACGAGGATGACGATGATGATCAAGAAGAAGACCCTGAAACACCTACTCCTAGGACCCCAAGGGCTTTTACGTTCCGACCCATGAGAGAAAATCTGGATTACACCCCGAGGAGGAATGAAGAGAACTCTGATTACACCCCAAGAAGGAACAGAGGCAACTTCGAACACCCACAAATCACCCCCCGGGAAACTAGATCCAGAAGACCACCATTCCAAAGTTTTGGATCGTCTAGGTATTTGGTTAACACCTTCAATAGATTTTCACCACTGAGAGAAAGAAGACCACAAACTACTAGAAATTACGACAACTATCAAGGTCTCAGAGATCGCGGTGATTTTTTTCAGGGGAGGAACCGGGGACGACCCCCCAGACAAACAGGTTGGCACAACCCACCATGGAGACAAGGGTGGAGAGGCCCCAAGACAACCAAAGAACAGGGGGCTACCATCAACAACAAGGTATGCCCCAATACAGAGGATGGAGGAACCCCAACCCATACAACCAGAACTTTGGGAGGCAGAACGTATGGAACAGCCACTGGGAAGAAGGAGGAGGACCAGAGGTAAACGAGGTGGCCGGAAGAAAACGAAGAAGGGAGTATTAGGTTCTGGTATCTTCAACCTAAGTGACGTCACTTTTACCCAGGAAGAATTAGGCATTTTAGATTTGGGTCTCAAGTTTGCTCCTAGTAAGAACTTGGACAAATTTGAGGCCTACATTGACGTCCAAAGGTTTTTAAGGAAATTAAACATCAAAAAAATTTTTAAGTTAAAAGGGGAACAGAAAACAACTTCAAAACATGTTTTTAAACACACTAATTTAAGAAACCGTTCAGTTTTTAACCCAAAGGTCCCAAACAACGAATGCGTACAAGCTTTCAAGAAAATGGTAGAACATGATATTAAACAATTGAAGATTTACAACAACAAAAATGATAAAATTTGGGATAACATCAAAACCATCGAAGAGAAGAAAAATGTAGTGATACGCCCAGCCGATAAGGGAGGCGGCCTGGTTATTTAAAAAAAACAAGATTATGAGGAGGAAATTAATAATCTTCCGGCAGTACCTGACACTTATAAGAAACTAAGGAAGAACCCCACAATTGAATACCGGAAAAAATTAGAAAGATACATAAAAAAGGGAACAGACTCGGGTATACTTACCGAAAAAGAAGCAGCATACCTACTCCCTAGATCTACTAAATTACCGGTAATGTACTACCTCCCAAAAATTCATAAAAAACTGGACAAGCCACCAGGCCGACCCATAATCAGCGGGATAGACTCCCTTTTCTCAAGACTGGGGGAGTATTTAGATACCTTCCTCCAGCCCCTAGTGAATAAAGGGAAGTCACACCTCAAAGACACCACCCAACTTATAAAGGAACTACAAAACTTCAAGACAGAAAACCACTGGTATCTGGCCACTATAGACGCTAACTCCCTGTACACAAGCATAAAACAAGAAGACGGCCTAGAAGCCATCAGTAGAGTGTTATTTAAAAAACACTGACCTCAAACAAGCCCAAATACAATACATATTGGAAGGGCTGAAATTAGCCATGTCTCACAACTATTTCTGGCACAATAAATCTTATTTTGTACAGACAAAAGGAGTGGCCATGGGGGCTCGTTATGCCCCCAGCGTGGCCAATGTTTTTATGGATATGTTAGAAGATGACATGATATACCAGAAAAATCACCCACATCTCCGTTTTTACCATTGCTACATCGACGATATTATTTTAATGTGGGACGGAACACAGGAAGCTTTGGACACCTTTTTAAATGATCTTAATAATAATCAATTTGGCATTAAATTTACAGGCACATATAACAAAGAACAAATAGATTTTTTAGACCTACAGATTTTAAAAGAAGAGGACCACGTATATACCAAAACCTTTTTTAAACCTACAGACAAGAATGGCTATATTCCAACATCAAGTTGCCATCATCCTAAGTGGAAAGAAAATATCCCAAAAGGACAATACATGAGGATGAAACGCAACTGTACCAAGATGGACGACTACAAAATACAAGCGGAAAAACTAACTAAACGTTTTGTTGAAAAAGGATATGACAGAAGCACCTTAGAAAAGACTAAAAACCAAGTCAAGAATATGCCTAGGAACGATTTACTGACTACCAGAGATAGGACAGAAAATAACCTTTTTGATAGCGCTTTTATAACAGGTTTTAATAACCAATATAGGTCAATAGAAAAAATATTTAAGAAATATTGGCCGATTTTAAAGTCTGATAGAATTTTATCTCGGATTTTACCAAACAAGCCTAATTTTATTTATCGCAAAGCTCCTTCATTAAGAAATAGACTAGTGCATAATGTTGTGGATCCCCCAAGACAAGTGAAAATTTTCCCAGATATGAAGGGCTTTATCAGATGCCGAAAATGCATTGGTTGCAAAAACAATCCGACACAAACAAAAAAGATCACTCAGTTCAGATCTTTCGCCAATAGAAAATCTTATCAGATCAGGAAACTTATCACCTGCCACACGACTCACGTCACATACGTGATTGAATGCCCTTGCGGGCTACAATATGTGGGTAGGACCACCAGGCCTTTGGCCGTTCGCATTAGGGAGCATATAACTAATATTAGAGTTGGCTTCCCAAAACACAGCCTATCTAGGCACTTCCGAGATGTACATCATAAAAACCCGAAGGGCCTTATATTCTATGGTATTGACGCTATCAATGCACATTGGAGAGGAGAAAATAAAACCCGAAAGATCTCACAAAATGAAACAAAGTGGATCTACCAACTGGGATCATTACAGCCCGGGGGCATGAACCGCGATATAGACCTAAATTGCTTTATTTCCAACTATTAAGCTCATGCCCCCTTTTTTTTACGGGCCCCCTCCCTCTCTCCCCCCCCTTTTTTTCCTTCCTTTACAGTAAATAAGTGGAATAACTTCCCTTCTCCTCTAACAAGTTAATGACAGGTCTGACATATACATTCCCACATATTTATAGGAATTTCATATACTAACGCTTAGCAGCTAGTTCCACTTGAGCCATTGTCTAGGTATATCATATTCACTAGTGGTCATATTATAGCAAGCACTTTATATACATATTTTATATTTATTAGACACATTAACTATATCTCGAGTGAACTTTATTATGTATGTAGACCGCGCATAAGATAACAGTATGGTATCAGCTTAAGTATACCGTATCTACTAGCGGTTATATTATAAGCAAGCACTTTATATGTATATTTTATATTTTATATTTATTATATATATCGAGTATTTGAAATGATTTCTAGGGCATATACTCATTGTGCCTAAGATATTAATATGTTTTTTATATATGTCACTTTGGAGTTGTAATTCTGTTCACAAGCAGTTTTGGCATAGTGGGATACTTTTTGTGGATGCTGGACCACCAGATTACAGGACCAGACCAAAATTACACCACTCATATGCCCACTATAATACTCTTTTTAACTCAAATACGATATAAATTACCTAGATATAGCATATTTTTTATCTCTCTTTTCCTCGCCTGTATAACTAGGTGCACCCACATACACATTTTATATATAATAGATATATTTTAATTATATATACCTTTTCATGTAGGTCTATTTTTAATTACATTTAGTATTCCTATTCATTGTTCCTTTATTTCACAATTTCATTTTATTATGAATTATTATTACTATTTATGCCTGCAAGCGACTATAATTAATTTTATATATTAGCCATAATTTTAATACAATTTTAAACATTTTTTGAGGTCTTCCCTGTAAAGGTCTTTTTAAATAAAGACCGTTCCCGGAAAAAATCTATTACCCTATCGTTTAATAAATCTATTATCAACAATTTTTTCTGGGAGTATGACACTCCGATTCAAACATTACATTTGTTATAGAAACAACTGCCAGTTCAACTTTAATACCCCTTGTTAATTTAAGAAACACACAATCTTCTTCACGCTGCACTTTATTTATTTATTTTTGTCACACACTGACCCGGACACGTAAGTCTCTGCCCAGCTACAGATTACTTGTGTTTTGTTTCTCTTTTTTCATTGGCAGACGGTCCGTGTATTTTAAATCCATTCACTACACTTGTATCCGGTGTTGTATCTCCTAAACAGATCTGTCCGGTTACAGCTTACTCCCTTGTTTCCTTGTTTTTAATTGGTTAAACGGTCCGGTCACCTGGCAACCAGCCTATACAAATAGGCAGCGGAGACGACGCTACTCACGCACCTGATGTTGTCAGCTCTGACGAAACGCGTTGTGCGCAATTACGTAATTTCCGCCCCACTGCAACGCAGATCCGGTCGCTGACCCGCACAGCGTCCCGGAAGCGGCCGCCAACGAGGGACTCGCGGCCCCTACTGCTTGGATGCCCGTTACCATTGTTATCTATGTGAGTACCTGACTTCTATACTTTAAAATAAAGCTATTTTACATAATGGTACATCACTATATCAACACTTCTTTCTTATATATCACCATCGCATACACCCAAGAGGAGATCCTATCACCTGGTACCAAAAGGGGGATATCCCCTCCCCCCTCCCACAGGAGTCACATAAGACCACGCTGCAATAAGGCTTGTTACCCCTGCAGGGGTACATACCTCCGGTGAGTGCGGGAGCAATTGGAGGGGTGCACCTGTGTGTTTTACCCATCACCCACATCACCCCCAAAAGCACTGAAAGCACCTTATTTTCACCTGAATAGCCATCGGTTATTGATATTGCATATTGGTTCCTTTTAATCACGCACTCACTCAGTAACATAATAGACTGTTGATACGTTTTTTGGACTAATTATTCACTGCATGAGCACTATTTAGTATTGCTTTTATTTTGTTAAGAACATAAATGTGAATGCATTGTATCCATATTTTAGCTCACAGAATATTATATTGAGTGTGTCTTTATATTTATATATTTCTTTTGAGATCAGCACATATAATATTTATGCACTTTGCACTAAAACACTTTACAGACACCCTCACTAACTTATATAAATTTTGATTTTGCCTTTACACTGGTATTTTTATTAATTTGCACCATTGCACTTTAATTAACCATATTCATTTGGATCACCTATAATTAGGCAGCGCCATTTTAGCTCACCTTGCCCACAGAATGGAAAAAAACTGTCAGCTCTGGTCGGAGCCACTGTACTAACAATCCAAGGTTGGCACAGCGATATGCCCCACTAAACTCTTGTGTTCTGACAGGGGGATGGCCCGCCCACCAGAACAATCCAGTCAGGGCTCTTAGCTATTGGCTGAGAGTGCCGATGATTTCTCAGCATGCACATCTGATAGAAGCCAGCCAAACGGCTGGCTTTTGTCAGACCAGCTGGCATATATGTGGGCCGAATGTCAGCCTGTTTTTATTGAACCGGCCGATGTTGCCCACCATTCAGCCCATGTGTATGGGCTTATGGGTTCAAGGCATTTTTCAAGTATGTAGTTGAAAGGATCAGTGTGTTAACAATGTCACCCTTGAAGTCACAATAACAGAAGCACCTTTTCTCCGCTGAATGGTAATTTTTTAAATATTTGGTTTGCACTGGTGCATGTCCCTCATGGCAAAGACCAGCTCTCTATACACTTTTTCACAATCCCTTGCCTATTAGCCATTTAAAATGAGCAGAGTTGATTTCCAAGATTCATCCTCAATTAATTTTACTGGGGTTTGGTTTTAAGTTTGCACTTTCTGGACTTTACCCTGGGTTTGACTAATTCCCCGGGAAATGAACCCAGGCACACTTGCTCATCTCTAATTACTGTTATACAAATGTAAATGAAAAGTAAAAGGTTGCAATAATATGCCTTTATCATGAATGTTCCATGTTTAATCTGTGAGTAATCTACAAGCACTTCATTTGGAACCAAGGTTAAAATTATTGATTCATAACAGCAGCATCATAATTACAATTCATCTTAGCTTTTAGTTTGTACAAACAGCTGCTTTGTATACCGATAACTGCATTATTTGGGCTCTGGTGCCAAACTTAACATTCAAAGTGCTAAGGACTGTTCTATTGGGTCTATTTTATAAAGAATCTTTCTTCCAAATATACCGTATGTTTGCTGCAGAAAAATACAGCATAACATTTTCATCTCTGTCATACAAATTTACCAAGTAAATCTTAATATGTTGATATCTTATGCCCAGAATGGATAAGACAAAATTTTTGCAACAACCAAAAATTGTACGGTTAAAATTAAATTGTACCTAAAGGCATAACTTTGTATGCATTTCTTATTAGAGTATGAATATGTTAGACACTCTGTCATGTTTTTATCATTGTCTGTATCCCTGCTGGGGTGATTTTTCCCTCCACTTTTGACAGGGTGATCAGTGATGAGGTCCGAAATAGGTCTGAATCCACCTCAGCTATGGCACTGGGAAGCTGTCAAAGCCAACAGCCAGTCATAGCCAGGAGAGGCATTCCTTACCAATCAGCTGCATGTATTGTTACAGCCCCCTATGAATTAATATTATGATTTTTTATGATGTCTCTTTTTTGGAACTATAAAACAGAGTGTGTGAACTGTGAAAAATTTAAAAAAGGCCAATACACAAGTTTCACAATACAGTGTAACTATCCTAAAGAGACAGAAACTAGAGTGAGTTATCAAAACAAGAAAATCACTGCAAAGATGCTTTTAAATGCGATGAACAATGGAGAAAATTAGTTCCCAAACAAGGGAATCAGTAAGTTATTACTAGTTGTTGACAAAATCTGTGTACAGCGGTTCTTACATTTTTTGACAGTAAGAAATGCCAACAAACTGAGTAAAAGAAAGCTATGGTTCCCTTCAACTAAGTTTCTGCATACATAACTGGTCATTGTCAAGAGAGGATAATAAACTGGAAAACACCTTAAAAATCTTTAACCAAAAAGTCAACATTCTAGAAGCTTTCTGAAATAGTCTTTAACCAAGGGGAAGAAATTATATATTTCAGTAGTTTATAAAAGAAAACTTGATACTTTAGGGATGCTTTAGAAAAAGACTGGAAAAAGGTAGAGTATCAAAAACACTGGTTAATATATATACCTACACAAGAAATCAGGTTGCCTAAATATTACCCTGTCTTTTCAGATTGTAATCAGAATCATGAGAAATATGCGTTTTCAAATTTAGTAGTGAAAAGGAAATAATTTAACCACTTAAGCCCCGGAGGATTTGGCTGCTCAAAGACCAGGGCCTATTTTGCGATTCGGCACTGCGTGATTTTAACGGACAATTACGCGGTCGTGGGACGCTGTACCCAAATGAAATTGGCGTCCTTTTTTTCCCACAAACAGGGCTTTCTTTTGGTGGTAATTGATCACCTGTGCGATTTTTATTGTTTGCGCTATAAACAAAAAAAGAGCGTCAATTTTCAAAAAATAACAATATTTTTCAAATTTTTTATTATATGAAATTCTCCCAAAAAATGTAAAAATCTAATTTTTTTAACTTTTTAGGCCAATTTGTTTTCTGCTAAATATTTTTGGTAAAAAAAATCGCAATAAGCGTATTTTGATTGGTTTGAGCAAAAGTTATTGCGTTTACTAACTAAGGGAAAGATTTATGTCATTTTTATTGTTTTTTTTTTTAACTAGTAATGGCGGCGATCTGCGATTTTTTTTGCAGGACTGCGA
Organism: Pelophylax lessonae; assembly: GCF_965119305.1. Lineage (NCBI taxonomy): Eukaryota > Metazoa > Chordata > Amphibia > Anura > Ranidae > Pelophylax > Pelophylax lessonae. The sequence continues at coordinate 346,664,547 of NC_138771.1, forward strand.
CATTGCGGAGGACAGATCGGACTCCTGACTATACATATGCACTGTTACTGTAAAAATGAAATTGGCAGGGAAGGGGTTAACTTTATTAGAGATTCAGGGGTTTGAGTGTGTCCCTAGGGGCGTGCTTCTAACTGTCAAGGGGCATGGCTTTTGATGTAACCACAGAGATATATGATCCTACATAGCAGGATCGTATAGTCTCTGCTGTTACACCAGGGAGAATGACAGGCGGCTTTGTTTACATTAGCCACCTGCCTTTCTCCCTCTCATGCGGGAGATCGTGAGTGGCTGGCGGACATCTGATCCGCCAGTCACTCGCGCGGGGATGGCTGTGAACGAATGGGGGTGGGAGCGCGGCTCAGGCGGCACGCGCTCGCCCCCTACAGGCTCCTGGGCGAGCGACATAGTACTACGTCGCTTTGCCCAGGAGGGGCTGACTACCGCAGTAAATGTACTTGCGGCGGTCGGCAAGCGGTTAAAGTATACACAAATGTTTTAGGAAATATAATTAATATTTTAGATGGATCGTTTTATAAATAATTCTATCCCGGTAGCCAAAGTTCAGATTCTGTTATACCAAAAATAGAAATCACCAAAACCTCATATTTAAATAGAGTTATCACATAAAAATCGGATCCAATAAATTCAGTCTTTCCCTGAAATCCTGAATATAGAGATCTCTAGTCTCAGAATGCCACCTTGTGGCCAAGTTGAGATAGTGCTTATACAAACAAGTAGTTAATTTATAATTCGCCCTCCAAGCAGAGATGGATAAACAGTACCAACAACACTCTCTAGGAGGGTTTCTAAATTTTATTGTATTCAATAGATAAATAAGAAAGCTCAGAGAGACACAGGGGACCTCGTTGAAGAAACTAATCAGTCACCATCCATCTCCAGGGGGCATCATCACA